>NC_092780.1:16146906-16755823 GCF_047496795.1 Chiloscyllium punctatum | reverse complement strand
ATGTGTTGCTGTCTTAAAAGCACCAAACATTCCCAAAAAAGGAGTTTGTTGGCAATATTTCTCTGATACCTGGCACTATTCCTACATCTGAGTATGCAAAGCATTTAAATGTTATTGCAATGTGTAGCTGATACTGTTGCCTTAAAAGGTAATGTATTTTTTAATTTAAACTTTGCTAGTAATAAAACTGAAAAATATTTGCCAAAGTTTGTGACTCACGAGGCACTTCTTGTAATAGTTCTAAACCCACTGGTGAAAGATTGTCTTTTCTCAATTCCCTGTTTCAATTCTGGATTCCCATACCCTGAACATCTTACTCTGTGGTTTTATTATGAATGCTAAGTTAGTTTCACACTGAGAACTGCAGTAGATACATTTGGTGACAAGTAAAATTGAGCTTCCTTTGAAAATAACAGTTAGAGTACTCTTACCTAGTAGTTCAGCAGGCAAATAGAATACCTGCTTTGCAACTATACCACTGAGTAGAATGTTTCAAATAAGCTGAAAGGCCATGTGCTTTTGGAGGGGTGGGAGGTGTGAGTGTATAAATTTGGTTTGGATACCTACTTTTGGGAGGTCACCTGTGATTGCAAGTGTCTCATCAGGAAAAGCATTGTTTTTACTCTTGGTCGACCTTGGCCCACATGGCCGTGTGTAACAAGAGTCAAGAGATGTTTTTAAGTTGCTAACCTCTGGTTTCCATTTGAGAAATAGGAGACAACTGTTGAATCTTGAGAAGTTGGGAGGGGCTAGCGAGGTATCGTTTCTCCCACTGGTGGCCAGATGGGCCTGATGCAATTTTGAAACAAGCCTGTGATTGGGCCGGGATATGGTTTGCTTTGTGTTAAGTAAACCAAGCATCAGCAATCTGTAGTAGGCATCACACGCAAGCAGTGAGCCAGCCCCCTTTTTCAAGGGGTCACTTACAGATCCAAAAGTTTTTGGGGAAGAATTTACGTAGGATCAGGAAGGCTGATTTGGGCATTATAGATAAGACAGCAGCTGTTACTTGATACCACCCTTTACCCAACCACTAATCACTACTAAAATAATGCAGCTGCTAAAATCTGAAATGAGCACCGAGAGCACTGGCAAATTCACTTGGGTGCTAGCAGAACTCAGGCTATGTTTGCAGAAGATACAAACACAACAGCGTTCGATCTCCTCGCTCCAGCACCAGATGAGAGATGCAGTTGTTCTATCTATGTGAACCCATTCAGGAGAAATGTAACAATTAACCACGAGCGATTTCAGGAATGGAATCTGGAGGGTGTGGGATGCGGGCAGTTGAGCTGTTGGGCATTTAACCACGGAAAGTAGCAGCTGTGAATAAATAGGAAATACTCAAAGAAAAAACACATTCTGAATGACAGCTGGAAATTTGTACAGTAAAGTTTGGGTAAGTTTTGAATTTTCCAGTAAACTGCAGCCTCAAGAATTCTGTCTCATGTAGATTAGATTAGCACAAAAGGAATGAAAAATAATACAGTAGCTTTGAACAAAGGATTTTGACCTTTCTGGACCATGGATTACTTTTTTTAAAAAAAGTATATTCAAGACAACCATGAACTGAGGAATATTCTGCAATTCTCTGCACTCCACTTATTTAGATTTATAATTGTGATTAATAGGAATCTAAAAGCCAGTTTCAGGTGAAGATGTGTGATTCAATCCTGAAGTCCTAAGAAGGTTTGTGACATTGAGGTTTGTGATTCAGTCACAGTAGAATTGGCTCTCACCTTCTGAGCAATACACTGTTTGTGGTTTCCAACATACCTGGAAACTGAAACTGGGAAATATATTTATACCCATTACAAACATAAATCTTCCTTTTTAAAAATAGCTTGAGAAATACAATTTAGTCCCACTATAGCATGTGACACCAAAGTATTGTATAGAATATATAACTGATTTCATCTCCCACTGTTACTACACAGCATGTAAAACTTACACAATAACAGTGGATTATGAAGTATTATATACAATGTGTTTAATATTCTACTGCAATATGAAACCACCTCATCCTTTCACCAGAAATGGTGACTGAGAATCAAATGCTCACCCTTTCTTTCCACAGCATGATTCATGGGTTTCATAATTTGATATTTTGTAATTTGCTCTCTCAAAGAGGTGAAGAATTTTCAGAAAAAGAAAATAGAAAGACCTGCATTTATATCAGAACCTTTCGTGACCTCAGGATATCCCAAAGTGCTTCACAAGTAAGTATGTTTGAAATGTAGTCACTGTCATACAACAGGAGTCACAGTGGCAAATTTAATAATAGCAGGTTCCCACACACGGCAATGTTATCATGCCCTGATAAGCTTCTTTAGATGCTGTGGAAAAATGATATGACCACATGAGGTTAAAGATCAAGATGCTGGAAAATTATAGGAATATACTGATGATACCAAAAAGAAATCTTGACTTTTCCCAAATCAATATCATAATCCATACTTTGCATTGAGATATATATACTTCAAATATGCTCATTAAAGTCAAAGATTTACAACTGCAACAAAAATAAACAATTTCCATCATCCTTTTCAATATGTCTGCAGTCTTTGGCATTGTTGACCACAGCATGCTCCTTAAAGATGTTCCCACTGTCAGCTAGTTGGGATTTTGGAAAGTACTTAGATTCAATGGAAGGACTAGTTCTCCTAATTTGTGAATTCCTAAGGTGAATGATCACATTAATCCATCAATAACATTCCTTTGTCACCACTCGCCCATGTGTTAGAACTGGAATATGTGTGAAAGGCATAAAGCTAAAGTTAGTTTGTGTGTGATTGGTTGTGTGACTTCTGTAATCTGAGACATGTACTGACACAGCAACTAGAACAGTCACAATCCTCTGCTCCTGATTGGATATTTTGACTTTAACCTTGGTTGCTAACATCTCTGTGCTCAGGATCCTCTTAACAATCTTTACTGTTTATTTGGTATACAATGCATTTGAAGCAAAGATAAGGTGCTGTTTGGTGATAAAATATGGTCTGCAATCTATACATAAAAATAATACAAATGTGCTTATATCATAATGAAATTGCAGTTAATCAATCAGCTGCTGTGAATGCACTGATTTCTGTCTTTTCACTTCCACTTTTGAACTGGTCACTATGTGCTTCTGGCAAACAACTTGAATAAATTTAAACAAGCAACATTACAGATTGTGCAATACAATACACAAGTGCCAAATGAAGAAAATAGCCTCCTGGTTCAAAAAGGGAAATCTGAAAACAACAGAAGAATAAACTAAGTAAACATATTAAACATGGCCTAATTGTTTCCGTGAAAATGTGTTCAACAAACCTCATTTTCTGTTTGTAATGTTCTGGTTGGTTATCTTAGACAGTTTGGAGGTCAGATTAGCAGCATAAGCATGTGGTTTAATCCCTGTGCTGGCTGAAGTAGACCAGGGGTCTGCATCCTTGCCTTGCCCCATAACTGAATCACAGCATGACACCATGAATGAGCAATTCTCGAATTGAGTATGTTATAAAGAGAAAGAGGATCCAGAAGCATTGTGTTCCAATAATGAGTGAGGTGGATTCTGATGCCTCAATATATTGTGTGTGTTTGTGGGGTTTTTTTAAAATCAGAGAACCAAAAGAGAGAATAAACTTTCAAGCATTTGAACTAGATGTTTGCCACACCAAAATAACATTTCATTCCCTCTATCCCAGTGACTCAATTGGTAAGTCAGTGTCATGTTTGGGATCAAGCAGCATAAATGGTTTATGCTGAGTTGGCTCATCTCAGCCAGCACAGTGACCAAAATGATGTAAAAAGAAACAACTGAGATTGTTGTTCCTGACCCTAGAGGTTAATCAATAATTACATGCGAAAAAGCTCGCACAAGATCTTAGGTGAGAGGTAGTTTGACTCAGACTCCTACCTGCTCCGCTGCACCTGCCATAAAAGACATTCACTGATGTGACATCTTAACACAGTATTTTACACAGATAATAACAACATAGGATTGGACTCCAAGCCATGGAAAGGAAATTAAGAAAGATGGCTGGAAGTGACATCAAATCATCACGTTGCAGGAAGGTTTGAGAAGGAGAGAGTCGGGCAGGCTGAGGAAGGGAATTGTAGTGTGTGTATGTCCAACTTCGTTGATGATACTGCCATCAATAGGACCGTGAAAGGGATACATGGGTAAGTAAAGCCAAATGCCTGATAGGTGTGGGGTGATTGCAAGCTTGAAGCAATTTGCAGCGAGATGAAACGTGTACAAATTTGAACATTTCAAATTGAATCCACTGAGGAATAGGAGTCTCATAAAGAAAAATGAAATCCAACATAAAGGTTAAATGTGACAAAATCCAGAAAGGCCAACATGAATATCCTGTCATTCTAATGTGACTCATTCTGCCTAAGTCCCTCTAATGCACTTTACCTCCATTCCCATCTGATAAACAGCATTGTTTTGGAGGATATCCCTGCAGTAGTTAGTTACATGAAGGGTTCAGCTAATGAGACCTGGCAACCCCTTTCAGCAATCACTCTCTTTTCACACAGAGAGTGGTGGGAATCTGCCTGGGAAGGGAGTCGAGGTGGGAAAACTCACAACATTTAATGTACATTCAAAGCTATGGATATAGTGCAGGAAAGAAGGACTAGTATAGGTAGTCATTTGAATTTATCTGTACAGGCTTGTTGGGCTGAAGGGCCTCCCCTCTATTATATGATTCTCTGATGAGACTTGTACATAATCGATTTTGATAATGAACACTGTTTCCTTCCAAGGTGCTTTGACTGATTAAACCACATTTTCTTTTATTTATGGAAAAGCATGTTGTATTACAGCTGATTGCAAATTAAATTTGATCTGGATTAGAGAAAAATTTAAAAAATCTAAGAACTGTAGATGGTATAGGACTGGATTAGAGGGTTTGAGTGTCACATCTGTCTATAGTGCATCTCATGAGATGCTTGACTGATTTTGATTTGAGTTCACCAAGCAGAAATAATTCTGTAATAAATACTTTGGACAGAATTTTTTACAGAGGCTAGGATATACAGAGGAACCACGATTATCCAAATATCAATTATCCGAATATTTGATTAAACGAAGGGCATGTCAAGGTCCTGATAGAAACATTACGTCAAAAAGCTGTTTCAACCCTGATCATGTCTTTTGTTTACAGGTACAATGATTAAAAATGAACTTGGCTCACTGAAATGCTGCCGAGAACAGATGTGAGCCCAGGCACTGTCTCCAAATGACTGACCACCCGCCCTCTGTCTCTCTCCCCCCACCTTCCCCAGATAATCTCTCCAACATCGTTCTGTACAGGGCAGAGGTAGAACCTGTCAAAAAGGTGTGTGTGTGTGTGATTTGAAGATTTACCCCACAAAGGAGGCAGCAGTCTTAATGCTGATGTACAGTTCGGCTGCCCAAGGGGAGGTTGGACAGAGTTGGGGGTGGGCGACTAAGGACGGTGTTGGACAGGGTTGGGGCGGGCGGGGGCGGATGGGGGATCGGTGTTGATCGGAGTTTGGGGGGGGGCGGGGTCTTGCGCGCAATGTGCTTTTGCCCAGTCTCCTGAACGGTGACCAGATTTCACAGACAACTCCGAGCCCCAGAAGAAATCAATTAACCGAATAATCAACTGTCTGAACGAAATAGTGCCCACCCATCTTGTTTGGATAATCGAGGTTCCTCTGTATTGGTTGTCCCAATCATGTCTAAACGTGCCTCCAGTTTCATCTGAGCAGCTGCCACATTTTCAGCTGTTTACATCACATGATATTGATGAGTAATAGCAATTCATGGTGAGTGATGTTGATCTGCAAAGAGGAGCAGTTGGGACAGACATGTGAATAAAAGCAGAGGTAAGCCATTCAACCCCCTTGTCCCCTAGTTTCCCATTCAGTAAGATACTAGCTGATCTGTTTGTGGTTCAATTCCCACATACCTCAATTACCCTTGATTCCCTTCAGCTAACAAGAAACTATTCATCCTTCAAAATATTCAGTGACCCGACCTCCTTCACCTTCTGGTGAATAGAGTTCGAGAGTTGCACAAACATCTGAGGGAAAGAAAAATGCTCCTTTTTTCTGTCCAAAAAGAGTGACTCCTAATTTTTAAACAGTGCTCCCCCATTCTGGACCTCGCCACCACATCAAATGACCAAGCATTATTTCCACATTCACCCTGTCAATTTCATTCAGGGTCTTACACACATCAATAAAACTGCCCTTCACTCATTTAAACTCCAGCAGACATACACCCAGTCTGACCAACCTTTCATCATATACTAATGTGCTTATTCCAAGTGTAAATCTATTAAACCTCCTCAGAACTACCTTCAATGCATTTATAGCTTTCCTTTAATAATGATTAAAACCAAACACATTGCAGAGAGTACAAAAGAGGTTTGCAAAGATGGTTTTAGAGATGAGAAACTACAGTCATGAAGAGAGATTGCAGAAAGTGATACTGTTTCTCTTAGCAAGGAGAAGGCTAAGAGGAGATTTGATAAAGGTTTTCAAAGTTATTAGATTAGATTACTTTACAGTGTGGAAACAGGCCCTTCGACCCAACAAGTCCACACCGACCCACCGAAGCGCAAACCACCCATACCCCTACATTTACCCCTTACCTAACACTACGGACAATTTAGCATGGCCAATTCACATTTTTGGACTGTGGGAGGAAACCGGAGCACCCGGAGGAAACCCACGCAGACACGGGGAGAATGTGCAAACTCCACACAGTCAGTCCCCTGAGGCGGGAATTGAACCTGGGTCTCTGGTGCTGTGAGGCAGCAGTGCTAACCACTGTGCCACCATCATAGACAGGAAGAAACTGATACCTCCCAAGAACAAGATAGCACAGATTTAATGTGAAATGCAAAAGAAACAAAAGTTACATGAGAAAATACTTCTGATAAGGCAAATTGTTAAATATCTGGAAAATAGTGGTAAAGTGGTTGAGGCAGGTTCAATTGAGATATTCAAGAGAATTTTCGTATATAGAAACCATGTGCAGGATTTCAAAAAGAAGGCAGGAGATATTATCCTCATTGGGAGAGCTGGTACAGTAAGAATTTAGCTTAATCCACGTGTAACATAATGTACAATCTATGTAATAGAATGTCAAAGGCTCCACTGAAGTAACATTAAGAACCATTGTTTCTGCAATTTCCTCTTCATGACATAACATTGTACAAAGCCAGCAACAGCCACTGCTTCCTGTTATTTTGCTAAGCTTATCAACTGGCTATTCCAACTGTTAAAACATTTCTAAGTGTTTTGATTGACAGAGGGCCTCTGATGTAATCAGAACCACATTGGAGAGTTGTGAAATGTCCTTTTCCTGAGCAACAAACTTAGCATAAAACAAGACACAAAGACTACTGACCCTGCCCCTCTGAGATCTTAGGTAACTCTCATTTGCGTGTGATAAAGTGCAATGTGGTCCAAATATCCCACTTTAATAAGACCTCCTGTCTACTTCCTAGACCTGGCACAGTGGACAGAGAGAATGGCATCAATGTTTCTCAAAGCTGGTGCTCAGTCTGCCCCAAGATACATGCACAGGGACCCTCACTTCCCTCTCACCAGTGAAGGGAGAGCTGAGAATGCCATATTCCTCACATGTTCAGAGGGCTAAAGAGTTGAAAATTGTTTATCATAATAGGATGGTGTTCCTATTTAAAAGGTAAAAGCATTCTCATTGAAAGCGTATTCCTTGTGGGATATTTTTCATTGCAGCAGATGGGAAATGATGTGTCAAAGTTGCCTTCTATGAGTATAGGAGTTGGGTTGTCGTTTTGAAGTTGTACAGGACACTGATGAAGCTTCTTCTGAAGTATTGTGTACAGTCCTAATCGTGCTGTGTAGGAAGGATGTTATTAAGTAGGAGCGGGTTCCGAAACGATGTACCAGGACGTTGCCAGGAATGGAGGGTTTGAGTTACAAGGCTGGATAGGCTGGAACTTTTGTCACTGGAACATAGCAGGTTGAGGACTGACCTTACAGTGCTTTATAACATCATGAGGGGTATTGATAAGGTGAGTAGTCAGGGTCTTTTCCTCAGGATAGGGGAGTTCAAAACTAGGGGGCATATTTTTAAGGTGAGGGGAGAAAGATTTAAAAAGGACCGTGAGAGGCAATGTTTTTACACAAGGAGTGGTGAGTGTGTGGAATGAACCTTCAGAGGAAGTGATGGATGCAAGTACGGTTACAGCATTTAAAAGGCATTTGGGTAAATACATGAATAGGAAAGATTTGGAGGAATATGGGCCAAATTAGTTTGGTTTGGGAACGTGATCGGATTGGACTAATTCGACCAAAGAGTCTGTTTCCGTGTTCTGTATGACTCTGTCTTTTCCCCAGGGTAAGGAAGTCCAGAACTAGAGGGCATAGGTTTAAGGTGAGGGGAGGTGAGATTTAAAAGGGACCTAAAGGTCAACCTTTTCACACAGAGGGTGGTGCGTATGTGAAATGAACTACCAGAGGAAGTGGTGAAGAATGGTGTAGTCACAACATTTAAAAGACATTTGGATGGGTATATGAATAGGAAGGGTTTAAAGGGATGTGGGCCGTGTGCTGGCAAGTGGGACTAGACTTACTTAGGATCTCTGGTAGGCACAGGTAAGATGGAGCAAAGGGTCTGATACCCCAATGCCGTACGTGGAGACATTGCATGTTAGTACGAGATCTCGCTTGGGATCAGCTTGTGAAAACAATTCATTACATTGGACACTAAAGACGTATCTGCAATGTAAAACTCCTCAGAAGTTGATAACATGGAACATAGCTTTTGGGCATTTTGGGGAATCCAGTTTTTCATTGTACTTCTCTCTTTAAAGTGACTCAAAGTGGGGTGCAGTCCACCAGACACAGGCACCTCACCTGGACTGGCACAGTCTACATAGGTAGGGTTTGACAGCAACTTGATCAAGTGCTCACCCAATTTGCGCTAGTGATCAAGAACAAGTTGTTCTATGTTTTCCCATCCTGTCTTACCCAAGGTGACTTGAGGCAAAGAACTGACAGTTTTGGATCAGTTAGGATCATATTCACTGGAGTTTAGAAGAATGGTGAGGGTGAGATCTCATAGAAACGTATAACATTATGAGCCCAGGTAGCTCAGTTTGGAGAGCATCAGACTCTTAATCTGAGGGTCCAGGGTTTGAGTCCCTGCTTGGGTGGCTGCTTTTAAATTGCACTGCCCTGGAGGAGAGAATGCACAGTGCTAGCAAATCAAATTCAATGCCCCTCACGTTCTGGCGGTGGGAAACAAGCACAGGCCAGACTTGGCTGGATTTCTGAACTGTTGCAGTTGCTGCCATACTCACTGTGTCTCTCCCGCAACGCGTGGCTTCTATTTGACTTGATCTCTTTAACGGCGGCACAGTGGCTCGGTGGTTAGCACTGCTGCCTCACAGCACCAGGGACCCAAGTTCGATTCTAGCCTCGGGTGACTATCTGTGTCAAGTTTGCACATTCTCCCTGTGTCTGCATGGGTTTCCTCTGGGTGCTCCGGTTTCCTCCCACAGTCCAAAGGTGTGCAGATCAGGTGAATTGGCCATGCTAAATTGCCCGTAGTGTTAGGTGCATTAGTCAGAGGTTTATATAGGGTAGGAGAATGGGTCTGGGTGGATTACTCTTTGGAGGGTCGGTGTGGACTTGTTGGGCTGAAGGGCCTGTTTGCATACTTTAGGGAATCTAATCGAATCTAATCTAATTTAAAAAACATTCTATCAGAGTTAGACAGAGTCAATGCAGGAGGAATTTTCCTGATATCTGGCGAGTCCAGAACCAGGGGTCATGGTTTAAGGATATGGGGTAGACCATTTAGGACAGAGACAAGGAGAAATTTCTTCACCCAGAGAGTGGTGAGCCTGTGGAATCCCTTCCACAGAAAGTGATTGAAGCCAAAACATTAAATGTTTTCAAGAAAACGTTAGACATATTTCTTAGCACTAAAGGGATCAAAGAGTATGGGGAGAAAATGGGGACAGGATATTGAGATGATATGGTGGTCAGCCATGATCATACTGAATAGCAGAGAAGATGCAAAGGGGTAAATGGCCTCCTCCTGCTCCTATTGTTCTTTGAGAAGTTAATGTGCAAGTTAGATAAAGGAGAGCCAATGGATATGATCCATTTGGATTTCCAGAAGGCCTTAGACAAGGTGCCCCACAGGAGGTTGCTGAACAAGCTAAGAGCACATGGTGTTAGGGACAAGGTACTGGCATGGATAGAGGATTGGCTGACTGGCAGAAGGCAGAGAATGGGGATAAAGCCATCTTTGTCAGGGTGGCAACTGATAGCTAGTGGAATTCTGTAGAGTCAGTGTTGGGATCACATTAATGATCTGGACAAAAAGATTGAAGGACATTGTTGCTAAATTTACATGTGGTATGAAGACAGGGAGAGGGCAGGTAGTGTTGAGGAAGTAGAAAAGTTGTAGAAAGACTTGGACAGGCTAAGAGAATAGGTAAAGAAGCGACAGATGGAATACAATGTGGAAGGACTGAGGTTATGCATGTAGTAGGAAGAATAGACGTGTAGACGATTTCTTAAATGCTGAAAGGCTGCAGAAATCTGACGCACAAAGAGACTTAGGAATCTTAGTTCAGGTTAACATGTAGATTTGGTTGGCAGTTAGGAACACAAATGCATGTTAGCATTCATTTCAAGAGTACTACAATACAAGAGCAGAGATGTATTGTTGAGATTGTATAAGGTTCTGGTCAGACCGCTTTTGGAATATTGTGAGCAGTTTTTGATACAGTATCTAAGGAAGGATGTGCTGGCCTTGGAGGGTGTCCAATACAGGTTCACAAGAAAGATCCCAGAAGTGAAAGGTTTCTCCAATGAGGGGCGGTTGAGCACTCTGGATCTATACTCAGTAGAGTTTAGAAGGATGAGGGAGAATTGAATTGAAACTTACAGATATTGAGAGGCCTGGATAGAGTGGTCATGGAGAAGATGTTTCCACCAGTAGGAGAGAACTAGGGCACAGGGTCTGAGTGAAAGGACAATTCTTTCAAACTGCGATGAGGAGGAATTCCTCCAGCCAGAGGGTACTGAATCTGTGGAACTTGTTGCCACAGAAACCTATCAAGGCCAAGTCATTGAATGTCTTTAAGACAGAAATAGATAGTTTCTTAATTAGTAAGGGGATCAAGGGTTACAGGGAGAAGGCAGGAAATGGGATTGTGAAACATAAAAGCCACAATTGAATGAGAGAGCAGACCCATATCTTATGGCTTTATATCCTATGTTGCCATTGCCTCAGCACTGTCCTCCCTTGGCCTTGGCAGCTGAGCACTAGCTAAGCCTCAAGCCAAGTTCCTCTTCCCAATTTGTACACCTCATTAACACACTACCGACTGTATTTTCCTACTTAGTAAACCCTCATTTTAGAAAGACCTTGGGAAAGAGTGAATCAGTCACAGTCATGTTACCCCAGTCAGGGCTGCAACAGGAGAACTGCTTTAACAGATTTTACTTCAGGGATGTCAGTGTTCCACTGTAGACACCAGCTGGTCCAAGGTACTTAAAGTCCTGTATGTACATGAAATGAATGATCGTTTCACTTTACTGGTCTTGGGGTATTTTGACGTCACGCTGCATGTCAGTGTTACAGCTAATCGTCATCGTCAGCAATCATTTGCTGTACAGTATGATTGTCCACCTTGGGAATTTGTGGCTCTGGTCATGTGTTCTGTTGTTCTTTGTGTGGATGATGAGCCCAAACCTAGAACCACATCTCCACCCACACTTTCGGCAGGTGTTTCCAAGAGGTGGAAGTGGTCTTTGACCTGGTGATTGCTGGCGGTTAATACCTCAGTCAGGACTGGGATTTGCACAGCCTTCCTTGTGCACATCACCCAACTCACCTTGAACATAGGGGTCATACAAGGTCTGGGGAAGCAAGGAGAATATAACAAGTAAATGCTTGGAAGGTAAATGCCCTTCAACATTAAGCATGGACTGACATTGCTGTCCAATGTAAGCCATAATTCACTATCACCAAGTTTCCTAAGTTGCACAAGTTAATCAACAGCCGGTTCAGCAACAAACAGCAAATCACCAGATCAAAATCTGGCAGGCAGTTGATTGATGTCTCTTGCTGCCGGGAAATATTTGGCAACGTTTCTCTGCAGTCTACTGTGTCCTCTGTGGCATTGACAATTCACCTTTTAAAATGTTAAGAGCCACTTACATAAAGCAGGCTGCACTTTTGGCTTCTTGGTCCTTCCCAGAAACTCACTTCTGATTTCTCATGGCCTTGTGTTGGTGATCGATGGGAACAGTTAGTGCTCGGTTTATTCTGAATCTGTACCCTTGTCCAGTCGATTTGGGAAGTTTACGCAGCTTCCCGACAGTCGAGTGGTGGAGGAGGTGGTTTACTGACATCCCATTGTGTTTGATAGTCTGCTGCTGACAGGAAACACATTGTGTACTCAGTGATACTGCAGAGAAGCCCAGCTTTGACTATCAGTATCAGGCTTCAATTTTTAAACTTGTCTGGAATTCGAGGATTAATGAGCCTACCCCTATCCCCAAGAAATTGGATAAAGTTCATTTCTGACTCCTTCTGATTTTCAGGGATCAAAGGAAAAAGAAAGGAGCTGCATTTGTCAGGTGCCTAGCTTTCACTACCTCGAAATGCTCTGCAGCCAATGCAAGACTTGGAAGTGCAGTGCCTGTTCTAACATGGGGAAACACAGTGGAAATTTACAAACAGCAAGAGCTCTTTATGAATATTTATTGGAGGATAAATGCTGGCAATGGGAAAAAAATCTGCCTGAAAAATCCTCAGGCTCAGATGTTTGCAGCATAGAAGGAGGCCACTTGGCCCATCATGTCCATGCTGGTCAAAAAGGATCTGACTACAGTAATCCCATTTTCCAGCTTTTGGTCCATAGCTCTGAAGGCTATGACATTGGAAGTGAATAATTAAATACTGCTTAAATGTTATGAGAGTTTCTGACTCCCCCTTCATTGTTCCAAGGAAACCAACAGCAGCCTAATCAAACTTTCCTCTTAGCGCAGACCCTGCAGCCCAGCCAACATCTTGGTAAATCTGTTCTCCACCCCCTCTAGTTCTTCCTATAAGGTGGTGACTAGGACTGCATGCAGGACTCCAGTTGAGGCCTAGCCAGTGTATTATACAATTCCAGCTCTACTCTTGTATTCTATGCCTCGGCTAATACAGGCAACTGTCCCATATGGTTTCTTAACTACGTAATCTCCCTGTCCTGTGACCTCCGAGGATTGGTGGATCTGCACACCAAGATACCTCTGAACTTCCAGGGTATTAGTCCCAAGAATAGCAGTGCTGTGTTCAAACTCCTGAGCTTTGCTTTTCTTCATTTCTTCTTAATTTTGTTTTTTCTTATTTTACTTTTAGTTTAATGACTTTTACTTTGGTGAGGCATTGGTAATGGGCCATGCCCTGAGCATATTCCAGGATCTGGTGGGGAATCCAGCGATCGGAGGCTGTGAGCGGGCCCTGCTTGAGCATGTTCCGGGATCTGGTGAGGGATCCGCGATCGAAGGCTCCGAACAGACTCTGCCTGAGAATGTTGTGGGATCTGGTGAGGGATCTGGCAATCGGAGGTCGTGACCAGGGCCTGCCTGAGCATGTTCCGGGATCCAACGAGGGATCAGGCAATCGGAAGCTGCAAGTGGGCACTGCCCAAGCATATTCTGGGATCCAATGAGGGATCCAGCGTTTGGAGGCTGAGATTAGGCCCTGCCCGAGCATGTTTCGGGATCCAGTGAGGGATTAGGCCATTGGAGGCTGTGAGTGGGCACTGTCTGAGCTTATTCTGGGATCCAGTGAGGGATCCGGTGATCAGAGGCTGCGATCCCTAGCAGTTGCAGAATCAGAAGCAGTGGGGACAGTGGCAGGAGGAGCGTGGAGGCGGTAGTTAGAGCAAACATTCAGCTTCTCCCAAGGTTCCAGGCTGTGGCTCGAGCCAGGCGCCTGCTCAGAGATAAGACTTAAATCAGACACTAACATCTGGATGCTTCTCATTCCTTTTGACTTTGTTTCCTTTATTTCTGCTGGTTTTTTGAAATTTAATTCCGGTTTCATAACCAAGCATGTAGTCAAGATGGCGGTGGTGATGTGGATGGAGGCAGGACACTGCTGAAGAGAGGGAAGGCCTTGATTCCAATGGCGGCCCAGAGGACCTGTGCCTGCCGACCAGGCCTATGACCCATGACAGAGCACTTAATAAGAAGGTCTGTAAAGTTGGATACTTCCTTTATTTCTCCATTTTTCTGCCTTTATATTCTATGTTGTGGTTTATTTTTCTGTGTTTTAAGATGGAGAGTGGTGACACTTTCCACTGCATTTTATGACAGGGCGCATGCGCTAATAAATACATCAGGTCCAATCTAATTTGTATAATCTCTTGCCTTGTTAGTTCTCCCTAAACCTCGTAGTTTGCTGGATTGAATTCCTTCAGACGATGCTCTGTCCATCTGGCCAGTCCATTGAACTCCCTTAGTGAAGTTAACCTTTAGAACCTTTACTCCCAGCTTATCCTTATCCTTTTCTGTAACTATCCTGAATCTAACACTAAAGTTACGGGCAAAGTGCTCACCTACTGATATGCATCTCACCTGCCTAAGCTTATTTCTGAATAGTTAGGTCCAGAATTACTCCCTCAGTATGTACTAGCTAGAAGTTCTCCGGATGCAATTTTTAGAATTTTGTTTCTTCTCTAATTTGCATACCAAAACCTACCCGGTTAATATTTCTGTGGTTAAAACTCCTTACTATGTTTATTCTTACACTTCTCTGAAATCTGGTTACATATTTGATTCTGTATCAGCCCCTGATTCTTTAGGGACCGATATCACACACTCATCTGCGCATTTACCCCCTCTTGTGTTTTTCACTTCTACCCAAATCTTTCCAAGATATCCTCCCTTCTCATTGCTATAATTGATTCCTTCGTCTGTCTTAACTAGCCTTTTGGCAGGCTCCTTGCACTAAATTCTATTCCATTTAGACTTCTTTCTTATCTAGATTAGAGTGGTGTTGGAAAAGCGCAGCAGATCAGGCAGCATCTGAGCAACAGGAAAATTGACGTTTCGGGCAAAAGCCCTTCATCAGGAATAGAGGCAGGAAGCCTCCAGGGTGGAGAGATAAATGGGGGTGGGAGGAGTGGGCTGGGGAGAAGATAGCAAAGAGTACAATAGATGAATGGGGGTGGGGATGGAGGTGATAGGTCAGAGCGGAGGGCGGAGCTGAGAGGTTGGAAGGGATATTGACAAGTAGGACAGGTCATGAGGACAGTGCGGAGCTGGAAGGTTGGAACTGAGGTAAGGTGGGGTGAGGGGAAATGAGGAAACTGGTGAAGTCGTCTTTCTTATCTAGCCTATGTTTCCTCAGCCTTCCAGATTTAAACTCTGACCAGAGTTGACCAGGGAGTTCTGCTCAGGTGAGGACTTGTTATAATGAGGTTTAAAATCCAGATCCTGCAGCCGTACCCCTGTTCACACTGTCAGAGATTTCGATTATATTTTCTTTGGCTTAAAGTCTGTTGTTTTCCACTTTGTGAGGGTGTTAGCTCGGAGCAATGGAAGACCCATTGTACATTTAATGAGCCACTGAGTCCTGATTGTTTTATGTTGCTTCCTCCATTGCCAGGAGGCTGTTGAACTTCCTTTTAAATTTAACATTTTCCAGTAAGGGTCTTAGTGACCACCAGGATTGGTGGCCTGTTGCTGGGTAACTAATACAGGGAGTCCATAAGTTGGTTAATGACGGCACCCAGTGGCTGACTCAGGATTTACAATTCACACAAACACTCAATGTGACTTTCACACACATGGGTCACTCAATGACAAACAACAGTAAGATTGCTGGTGACTCTTTTTCCAACTCTCTACACTGAGATGAGAGAGTGATCTGTTGCAACCACAGGATAGGCAACTTTCTCCAAAAATATATTCAATCATTAAAATTTGTCAAGATAAATTACTTAATAGATCAAATTTAAGGGCAAAATAAGTCTGTTTGTTCAGAAACGATTTACAATAATGTTGCTGGGATTGGAGGGTTTGAGCTACAGGGAGAGGCCAAATAGGCTGGGGCTATTTTCCCTGGAGCATCGGAGGCTGAGGTCTGACCTTATAGAGGTTTATAAAGTCATAAGGGGCATGGATAGAATAAATAGGGGATAGGATAAATAGATAAGGTATTTTCCCTGGGATGGGGGAGTCCCGAACCAGAGGTCATTGGTTAAGGGTGAGAGGGCTGAAGATTTAAAAGGGACCTAAGGGGTAACGTTTTCATGCGGTAGGTGGTGTGTGTAAAGAATGGTGGGGTGTATGCAGCAAGTTTGGGGCAACGACTGAAGAGAGTTTTTCACTGAGTTGATATTTTCTGTGGTGTACCACACTGGAACAGTGCATGGAGCAAATACCCTGGGTCACAGAGTTGTTCAGTACCTTTTCATTCCTTTCCAGACTTGCTTTCCAAAAGCAGATTCAACAAGGAGGTAAGACAATGTTCTCTTCAGACTGAGGGCAGCACACAGAGACTCCAGAATAGGACAGGGAAAGTCTTTCTCACTGTGAGGAACTAAAGGACTGTACTGAGTCAACTAAATGAACACAGATTGGGATCTGGACTCTGTCCAAGCAACTTGAGAGAATCAGAGGGAAGTGTACTCAATGACACATTTGTATAAGCACAATACTGAGCTGAGTTGTGATATTCTGTACAATCAGCCTGTAGACACCCAGGGGTAGATGTTGGAAAGGTGGTGACAAAATGTCAGCAAATGAGGAAAATCCTCCTTAATCAGAGAGTTAGTCATTCAAATTGGTCTCCTACCTCAAATGAATTTTACTCCCCAATGGCAAGACTGCATCGGGGGTGCAGTCACGGATCCTCACTGTTTTATTGTCCTCCCCCTCCATTGTTGCCAACCAGAGACAAATCAAATTTAGCCCTTCGTGTCCAGATTATACACAACATGCAATTGTCAAATGCTTCCTGAATTAGGAGGTTGTGAAGTAGACCTTGTTTTAGGTCATTGGGGTTGGATGTTGAACGCAGGAACAGTTGGTATTTTGGGGATATATTTTGCATGATCTGGTTTATAATGTCTTCACTGTTTAAATTATAGAAGTGAGATGTAAGTGAAAGGACACGTGGTTATATGGCATTCCAAGTTCTAGCAACTCCCTGACTAAAGAAATTTCTCCTCATCGCATTCTGAGCTCTCTTGCTGGCAACCTTGAAATTGTGACCCCGAGTTACTGAAATCCCATATTTCTGAAATCCCATCCATCCCCACGACTCTCTATAATCCCTGCACTTACTCGAATATTGGAATTGAAATTTTTGCACACCCTTTATTTTCATCACTCCAGCTTGGTGCAAGCGTTCAGCTAGATCAGCCCTCAAGGTCTAGAGTAGCCTCCCAAAGACTTCTCTACCTTGAGCATATCACCCTCTTCACACCTTCCTCTTTGGCCAAACCTTTGGTCACTTGTGCCAACAGCCTCATGGTCAGAGAAAGAAAGCCTTATGGAATAAAATGAGGTCCACTTCAACTGCAGCAATGTGTGGGAGTGGGGGATGGGGGGGAAGGGGTTGTGAGTTGGTGATAGCTGGTGACTACAACAACTGGGTCCATGGGAGTTTAAAGCAAACAACAAAGAGACCTTGGAGTGCAGGTTCATAGGTCCCTGAAAGTGGAGTCGCAGGTAGATAGGATAGTGAAGAAGGCGTTTGGTATGCTTTCCTTTATTGGTCAGAGTATTGAGTACAGGAGTTGGGAGGTCATGTTGCGGCTGTACAGGATATTGGCTAGGCACTGTTGGAATATTGCGTGCAATTCTGGTCTCCTTCCTATCGGAAAGATGTTGTGAAACTTGAAAGGTTTCAGAAAAGATTTACAAGGATGTTGCCAAGGTTGGAGGGAGAGGGAGGGAGCTATAGGGAGAGGCTGAATAGGCTGGGGCTGTTTTCCCTGGAGCGTGGGAGGCTGAGGGGTGACCTTTATAGAGGTTTACAAAATTATGAGCAGCATGGATAGGAAGAATAGACAAAGTATTTTCCCTGGGGTCGGGGAAGTCCAGAACTAGAGGGCATAGGTTTAGGGTGAGAGGCGAAAGATATAAAAGAGACCTAAGGGGCAACATTTTCATGCAGAGGGTGGTATGCGTATGGAATGAGCTGCCAGAGGAAGTGGTGGAGGCTGGTACAATTGCAACATTTAAGAGGCATTTGGATGGGTATATGAATAGGAAGGGTTTGGAGGGATATGGGCCAGGTCCTGGCAGGTGGGACTAGATTGGTTTGGGATATCTGGTCAGTATGGACAGGTTGGATCGAAGGGGCTGTTTCCGTGCTGTACATCTCTATGACTTTATGACTCTAAGAACAAAATGCTATCATCACTTAGCTGACTGATTTATAGTCTGTCTCAAAATCACTAAAGGAGTTTCCCACTCACTCTGCTACAGGCTTTCAAAGAAATATGGATCAACAAGGTGTCATTTAATTTGTGAAAATAACATTCAAAATAAGGGACACACCTTAAAGCATAGGACAACTTGAATTTATCCATTCATGGGGTTAACACATGACTAGCCGTCATTTATTGCCCAGTCCTCATTGTCCTGGAGCAGCTTGTGGTGAGTCACCTCCTTGGACTACTGCAGTTTATCACAGGTGGGAACACCCACAATGATGTCAGGAAGAGAGTTCCAGAACCTTGACCCAGTGACAGTGAAGGAACGGAGATATAACTTCAACTCAGGATGTTGGATGATGTTGAAGTCATATTTATGCAGGCAGATATAAGAACATAAGAAATAGGAGTGGCAGTTTAACCCTCAATCCTACTCCACCAAGTAATATAATCAGGACTAATTGCATCACAGCATCAGCTCCACTTTCCCACCCACGATCGTAATCTTTTAACATTTTAGTAATTAAATATTTGTCTGTCCCGGCATTCACTCTATACTAGGGAATTCCCCGGATTCACAACCATTTGAGAGAAGTAATTCCTCCTCGTCTGTGTTTGAAATTTGCTATCCCTTATCCTAAAGCTCTGATCTCAAGTTCTAGGTTACCCCATAAGGAGAAAAATCCTCTCTCCCTCTACTTTGTCAATTGTCTTTGGCATTTTATATAGGTTATCTTAAATCTCCTCTCACTCTTCTAAACTCTTACAATTATAGGCCTAAACCACTCAATCTCTCTTCATAAGACAAATCTCACCTCTTGAATTAATCTAGCAAACTTTCTCTGAATTGCCCCCCAGGGCCTACATTCCATCACCCACCTGACCTGTGCCTTGTAGGTGGTTACTAGGATTGGGGGAGAGAGAGGATGCAATTATCCCCTCCCATGGGCAATAGTGAGAAAGGTGAGAGAATGGCAAAAATGAACATTTTTACTCAACATACAGGTTCTGATTTTTTTCAATTTTCCTCAAGATTTGAATAGCAACTTAGAATCTCACTATCGAGTATTGACTTCCTATCTCCTTGCATTTGCATTTTATTAATAGCCCAACTTGCCTTTGTTTCCATCCTACTTCCTAGTTCTCCTCTCCCGGGAAGCGCAAATTCCCATCATTTGGCAGCTGCAGCCTGCAGGCTGCAGTCATCATCCAACTGTACCTTCAACACAGTGCTCCTGTATGCTCCAGGGCCACTCTCCCTCTCTACCCTTTCTCCATACAAGTTGGCAATGGCACACCATCAGCTGTAATGCAGCATCACGTCTGCTCTCAAACCATCTCACACTTCAGACTTTTAACACTTTGTTTGGACTTCAAGGACTCTCATGATTAACATGGTTCTGTCAGGTCACTTGAAGCACACTCTTTCTCTCTCTTTCTCTCTCACACACACACATTCTTACTCTCACAAGCATGCGTGTGCGCACACACACTGACATACGTACTTTCACTCAGGCACACTCAATTTCTGACACACATACACTCCTTAACATACACACACACACACTCATATATATACACACACACACTCAAATACACACTCACAGACACACACACACTCTCACATAAATACACACACATTCTCACTCTTGCATGCACGCGCACACACATACACACACACTTTCATACATGCACACTCACTTTCTGACACACGTACACTCTCACATACACACACACTCACATACACTCATACACACACACACTCAAGTATAAACACACACACACACTCTCTCATATGCATACATACATACATTCTCACTCTCACATGCATGAGCGCGCACACACACTTTCACTCACGCACACCCACTTTCTGACACACATACACCCTCTCACATACAAACTCACAAACACACACACTCAAATACACACACACACACACACACACCTCATGCAGCTACACAGGATGCTTCTATGGCATTTAGTTTGCTTCCTTTGTGCTCATTTGTTTTGTGGGTACTCAGACTTTGCTGTCTTGTATTGCATTTTGGAGCGTGGGGTCTTCAGTACTCAGGTCCAGGTTGTGGGCCTCCATGGTTTGCATTTCCTTTTAGTCCATGTGGAGAGGCAGCAACATGCCCCTGATTGGAGCAGTGAACAGTGATTGGGTGGACATGTTGCAGTATAGCAACAGGCTCTGTCCATGTCACACTGACCACGTGTGTCACTAACAAGCACACCATGTGCTTCAAACAAGTTGTGTGAGAGTCAAAGAGCACTGCAGTCAGGGATTACCATCACACTCAGTCAAGGAGTTTGTCAGGTTCCAGTGCACAGGGTTGACCACGGTCACTCGAGGGCTTGGTCCAAGCAGAGCCCAACGATCCATTTTCTTGCAGGTCCGGGAAATTGGCAATGGTCAGTCCTGTTGTCAGATGTAACCAGTCTGGGGATTACAGGTAAATCAGTCAGAGTTTGTGGAGACATCAGTCTGGGGTGGGATGGGCAAATACTTCCCACAATAAGACAAAGGGAGGAATTGAGTATGCTGGGAGTGGCTGGATGAGGAGTGGAAGAGTGATGATGCAGATACAGAAGAAGTAAAGAGGCCGCAGTGAGTGAATAGAGTGCAGACAGCAGGAAAGGTGGGTGAGAGTTATTGAGTGGATGTGAAACGTGCAATAGGGAGAGCTGTTGACTGGGAACCTTGAACTGTGTTTGAAGTGGCAGTGGTGAGATTGAGGTGGCAGAGAAAAGATGATTGCATTTACTCTTACAAAGTGCAGAAGATCATGGACCTCCTCCCGCATTGCTGGGCATTGCTCCTATCTCAAGGCCAGGACGGACCTGCTTTACTGTTTGGGTCCATCCTGACGTCCAGTGTCTGAGAGGCGTGTAAATATACAGCCAGCAATAATCCCAATACTGGAAAAGGCGATCACCTCTCTGCTGCAACAATTCCATAAGAGCAACAAACCCAGATGCACAATGCATGAGGCGAAGAGCAGAAGATTGAGAGAAATGCTGCTGTGAATCCCTAGGGACCCAGGCACCATGGATCTCACTCAATGATACAGTGTAGTTGAGTTACTGACTGTTATTGCAGCATTGTTTCTAAATGGCTGGTCCTTTACAGCTTCTGATCGATGGAAACTGTCAGGCTAATGATACAGCAATGACAATGCCATTGAATTCAAGCGCATCCTGTGAACTGCTGTTAGTTTCTACAGCATTAAAGATATTGTCTTGGTTTTTCTAACTGTATTTATGTTCAAAATACAACAGGCACTCAATGCTGCCACTTACTGGCTATTTGACACCACTACAATAGCTGATCTTGTGAACAAAGCAGCAGCAGGTATTGAGCTCACTTTGCGTCTGGAAAAGCAATTAAAAGAAAGGAAAGCAGTAAATTGAGGTCTCTTTTGGCATAGTGGTTAGTGTCTCTACCTCTGGGCCAGGAGGTCTGGTTTCAAATCTTTCCATCCCCAGAGGCGTTTCATGATAACTCTAAACAGGTTGATTAGGTAAAGAATGCAAACTGCCCTGACTGAGCAGTTGTTAATCAAACCCCCATCTCCAGTCTTACCCTCCAAATGATTTGATCATACACTGTGCAAACAGTATAAGAGATGCTTATCTTGATCTGCTTACTGCACAAATCAGATCCTTCCTTCTTATTTTTACCTCCCCTACCCAGCTGCTCTCCCTATTGCTCTTATCAACTTGTGTGAATTGAGAGTTGATCAATTCAGCTGTGTTGACTTCTTATCAGCGATTGGTGTGGGCATTTCAAATTAGCTTTTCTGTCCCAAATTATTCTCAAAAAGTGTGGCACTGGGAAAGCACAGCAGGTCAGGCAGCGTCCGAGGAGCAGGAGAATCGACGTTCCTGCCCAAAATGTCAAATCTCCTGCTCCTCAGATGCTGCCTGACCAGCTGTGCCTTTCCAGCGCCACACTTTTCGACCCTGATCTCCAGCATCTGCCAGTCCTCACTTTCTCCCAGTCAGAAATTATTGTCAACACAATAATTACTGTTTCACCAAATTAACTACAAACTCCACAACCGATGACAGGAGAATACTGAAAACGCTTCACTAGTTTGCAATCCTATCAACACTTTCTTCTACTTTTAACTAATTTGTTTAAAGGGTAAGAGTCCCTTGACATTCAGCAGCATTGCTACCTCTGTCACCCTCTCTCAACATCCTGAGAGTTATCATTGTCCAGAAGTTGAACTGGACCAGCCATATAAATACAATGTCTAAGTCAGGTCACTGGCGAAGACATCCACAGACATTCACTCCCTCCAACACTGACACTCAGTAGCAGTAGTGTGTAGCATTTATAAGATGAACTGCAGAAATTTACCGAAACTACTTCTTAGAAAGCACCTTCCATATCCGTGACCACCTCCATTTAGAAGGCCAAGGGCAGTAGATACATGGGAACATCACCCCACCCCCCTACAAATTCCCTCTAAGCCTCACATCATCCTGACTTTTAAATATAGTGCAGTTCCCTTGGCGTCATTGGATCAAACCCCTGGAAATCTAACAATACTGTGAGTCTAACGATATTGTGAGTCTAACGATATTGTGGGTCTAATGATATTGTGGGTCTACCAAAACCAAATGGACTGCAGCAGTTCAAGAAGACAGCTCACTGTCAACTTTTCAAAGAAAACTAGGTTTGGGTAATAAATGTTGGACCAGCCAGTGACATCCACATCCTGTAAAAGAACATAGTGTTTAAAACAGCAGTCAGTTTGAAAGCTGCCAGGTTTGCAGTGAAATGATCAGAGATCATGAAGGTGATCTAAATGACTTGGTAATGAATCTTAATGCAATTTCAATCAGGTATTCCAATTGTCTGATTGGCTATTTCTGATTTTGTCCCAAATAGGATGGACTCCTCCCCAAAAAGCAGTTGGATCGTCCTGGCGTCTGCCTTGGAGGTGTCAGTGAATTTTTCCAAAGGAGTTAAATCTGCGAGAAGTGACCTTGAGTTCGGCTCCCAACATTCTCCCTTCCAGGTTGCATTGGCATGGAATTAAAAGCAAATGAGAAACCCACTTCAGTTGGTCATTAATCCACTTAAAATACAAACAGACCCTTACTAAGAACTACTTTCACCCTCAAATCTGAGCATCTTGTCAGGGTCACTGAGGCTGGTGCACTGTCGGAGGAGCTTCTTCAATGAAACTGATAAACGATGGAGGCTTTGATCAGTGAAACTGAAGAAGCTTCAGACCTGATCAGCTGTGAGGCTGCTGGGCCTGGCACGTATTCTGTCAGAGATTGCTATCCTTTCCTTGACAGTGGTCTTGGAAGCTGACAATTCACTTGGCTTTTCACTGACCTTCGGCCTCACGGCGTGAAAGTGAACCGGCAACATGGCACACGAATAAGTTGTGCAGCTGACCTTTTCTTTAACACTCTGACATGGGATGTTGGTATCATCAGCAAGGCTAGTATTTGGTACCAATCCCTAATTTTCCTTGAACCGCGTGCTTCTCTTGCACCATTTCAGAGGATCATTAAGTAGCAATCACATTGCTCTGGGTCTGGAGTCACATGTATACCAGACTGGTTAGGGACAGTGTACTTACTTCCCTGAAAAGACATGTGAATCAAATGGGTTTTTACAATTGACAATAATTCAATGGTCACCATTAGATGAGCCTTATTTTTAATTCCAGGGTTTAATGAATATGTATTTCACGGTGTGCCATTGTGGCATTTTAACCCATGAGCCCAGAGCATTGGCCTGGGCCTCTGGATTATTAATCTGGTGACATTGTCTCTTATGAGGGTCAAGGGGAAAGATAACATCATCAGCAGCAAGCCCCACCCCCCACAGCAGCCACACCAGCAAGATCTGGCTGTGTCCCACAGTACTCTGCAGGCGAGAGTAAGTGGAGAGGAGACTCCTGACACCAGGTCCACAGGCAGAAGATCACCTCTCTTGAGATGTGTGAGTGCCTTTGAAAGCTCAGATTCTGAACATAGCGTCACTGCTGATTTCTGCAGCTTCCTGGAGGTCGTTCACAGGACTAATGATCACCAAGCTTCCTGTAATTGGAGGACTACTGACCCACACCATCCTCACCCTGCACCTACACCTATCCTTCAAACTCTGCCCATCCCAATCCGGTCTTGCCTCAGCCAAACCCAAGGACCTTTGTCTTTTGCCAAGTTGGGTGTTCACTTCCCTTGGCAGGATGGGAAACAGAAACTTATGAAGTGGCTTATGAAGTGAAGAGGGAAGGATGACACTTGTGGTGGGTTACTATGAGTCACATGTGGGAGGGCTGTGGAGTGACAGAGAGTGGAAATGTTGGCTGGTGCGATGGAACTGTGAAGTGCCTGAAGTGTGAAGAATGGGTGGGACTGTAAGGCGTGTTGTCCTGAGGTGTGCTTTGTAGAATTCGGGGCAAATCAGAGTACAACGAGGGGCCGCCTGTCTGACCTGGATCCCCTGACAAAGGACTTCAGGTGGAGGGGCCCACACATCTGCCATTGACGCTTTGGCCACTTTTGTCCAAGCCATCAGGTTGACAGGAAGTGTCCACTTTCTCCTGTCCTTTGGCTGAGCTTGCTTTACAGCAGCCCCTCAACTCCCACAGCCAGCGTGAACATGGAGGATGGGTGGGAGTGGCTAATGAGATTCCTCTCCTTTCAGTGATTGCTACATCTACCTCAAAATCTAAGGGTGTCTGAATCTGTGTAATCCCTGGTACTGTCCCTTTAATTGGAAATTGTAATCTTTGCCACTATGGTTGAGATAGAAGCCTCAAGTCTACTCCTTCACTATCCTGTTTTCTGATGGTCTGACCATTCCACCTGCCACAAGCCCGGAACATTCCACCTTTGGTATTTTATTCATTCATGCAATGCGGCCATCACTGGCTGGGCCAGCATTTATTGGCTACCCCTAGCTGTCCCTGAGAAGCTGTTGGTGCTGCTGCATGATCTCTCAAACTGCATGTTTCCATCTCTAAAATAACAGTCACCTTCATCCTTGCCTCAGCTCATCTGTGACTCAGACCCTCATCCATGTCTGGGTTACCTCTATATTTGACTGCTTCACCAATCTCCTGTCCCCACCCTCGACCCCACCAACTGAAATGCTGCTTCCTATATTTAACTTGAACAAAGACTAACTCACCGGTCATCCTTGCCCTCGGGGTCCTATGTGGATTTGGAGTCTGGCAATGTTTTGATTTTTAAATTCTCACGCTCGTTTTGAAATCTCTACATGGCCTCTTCACTCTTTACTTCTACAACGTCCTTCAGGACCTCCACAACTTCTGGGACATCTGTGTGGCTAGAATTCTGCCCTCATGTACAGCCCTGATTTTAGTTGTTCTGCCATTAAACTTCAAGCTGCCAGGGATGTCAGGTTTAGAATCTCCTACCGAAATCTCTCCACCTCCTGGTATGTCTCTCTCTCTCCTCCATAAATCACACCTTAAACCTCAGTTCAGTAGCCAAGTCATTTGTTTTAACATATCTTTACATGATTCATTGCAATTTTCTATTTGTAACATGCCTCAAAAATACCTTGAGGTGCTACAGTACTGAAGTAAATCCTTGTTGTTAATCAATATGAGCAAAAAGGTTTAAAAATCTATGTACGCTTACTTCCCGAGCCAGATTTTTGCAGATAAATCCCACTCCTGATTCTGTGAAAAAATTATTAGCTCTACTTTAACGAGATACTTTTGTTTAATTGGGCATTTTTGATCTGGTGAAATTGCTTGTACAGCAAGTCCTAACCAGCCAATGGAATGTCTGGCAAACTGGCCTGCACAATGCATTTTATCAGAAATATTGCAACGATTAGTATTTTAACATCAGTGAACAGCCCAAGAACTGCCTGGGGAGTGGGGACGGGGGTGTAGATGTAAATAACTGACCTCTGTACTGTCTGTGCGCCTTTTGACTGCTTGCCTGACACTCAGAGCTGGAATGCCTGACTTTCCCCAGTTAAACATTAATCAGAATAACAATTTATATTTAACCAAATGAAATATCCAGATCCCCTCCACAGTGACTTGATAAAGCAAAACTTGACAAATAATTCTTTGCTGCTGCTGTCACAGGTTACCTTGACTCTCCTGGCCACTATCTCGGTGTTAATTAGATTGTTTGTTACTTCAAGTTTCAACTTAACCTCTTCTTCTCCAGCACAAAGCCAGATACTTCCACCTCCAGAACTTGCCTTAACTCTCCTTTTCTAAATTACATCCATGAGTATAGCATGGAGATAGAGGTTCAGCACATCCAACACTCCTCTGCCTGTATCCTGACTTGTACCACATTTTTCCCAGCCCACACTCCTCACCTTGCTGAGTTACGTTAGCTCTGAGCATGCAAAACACCGATTTTTTAAAATCACATGCCAGGGGATCTAAGATGGCGGCGATCTGCAGCAGCCTCAGAGCAGATTACTCTCCAGGACCTGGTGAACCATCTCTCGAAATCTCGCGAGATGTTGGGGAAACAGATTGAAGAGGAGCTGGCTCCAGTCTCTCTCATGCTGCAGAAGCCTGAGCAGCAGCTCGGAGACCTGCAGAAGAGGACGGATGAGGTGGAGCACAGGGTCACAGTGGTGAAAGCTGATGCCAGTTCATTCAAGGAAGAGATCCAAGTCCTGAAGACGCAGGTTCGTAATTTGTGTGACCAAGTGGATGAGCTTGAAAACAGGGGCAGGAGGAAAAACATTCGGATCATCGGTCTGCCAGAGGGTAAGGAAGGTGAGCGGCCTGCGGAATTTGTTGAAGATTGGCTTCCAAAATTCCTTGACTTGGAGACTGGCATGAGAGGATTGAAGATAGGGCTCACCGGGTCGCAGCACGGAGGTCATGTCTGGGTCAACGCCCTCGTCCTTTCCTGGTGCGGTTCCATCATTACCGGGATAAGGAGAGAGTCATGGAGGCTTCCAGACTCCAGGGGAAGGATCCAAAGGCCCTAATTTACGAGGAGTCTAAGATCATGTTTTTTCAGGACTTTTCAGCGGCGTTGATCCAGAAACGAAAATTGTATGATGGTGTCAAGAGAAGACTGAAGGAGCTTGGGATTCAGTACTCCCTGAGAGATCTGGCAGTGCTTCGGATCACCTTAGATGGATCCATGCATCTCTTTGGCACATCAGAGAAGGAAAGAGACTTTGTGGACAAACTAACCTAATTTAAACAATTGTAATATGTATAAATATCGTTGCTTGGGTTTGCGTTTATCATTCTGTAACAGAAATGGAAGAAATCCGGTTGGAGCTTTGTTTTTCCCCTTTTTTGTCCTCTATTGATAGTAATTTGGTTCAAACTATGTCTGGCGGGGGTTAAGATGTGTATTTTAAATTTCTAAGTTAGGACATACCAAAGGATGGGTGGGGTATTTATTCCCTTTTTTTTATAAAAGAATTTTTTTATTCATATTGATATTCTATGGGGTGTTTATTCTTTTTAGCTTGTGCTTGTGATGCAGCTCTAGCTGGGGGAAGTGAAGGTGGTTGAGATGGTTAGATCTGAAAATGTGTTGCTGGAAAAGCGCAGCAGGTCAGGCAGCATCCAAGGAAAGGAGAATCGACGTTTCGGGCATTAGCCCTTCTTCAGGAATCTTGAGATGGGTTAGATGCCTATTTATGGGCAGTTCGGGACGGGTAGTTGCCCCCTCCGGGCAGGGGGTGAGTTCCCCTACTCAGCGCTATTGGTGCTTTATATGTTGGTTTGTTTTCTGGTTTTTGTTGTTTTTTTATTTTTAATAATTTTGTATGTTTGTTAAATGTAGTGGTTTTAGTTTATGTAGCTTTTATATTTGGTGGACCATGCAACACTAAGGCTCAGCAATTTGTGGTTCGGGTTCCTCCTCTCTGGAATTTAAATGTAATTGCAGAAGATTATGGCTAATGATTTGATTAAATGGTGTACCTGGAATATCAAGGGAAGTCACTCACCAATTAAGAGGAAGAAGGCACTTTTGAGTCTTAGAAAGGAGAAGGTGGATATTGCTTTGTTACAGGAGACACATTTGGATGACAAGGAGCATCTGAAATTACAGCAGAATGGCTTTGACCGAATTTATTTTTCATTATTTAATACCAGAAGTAGGGGAGTGGCTGTATTCGTAAGGAAAAATCTCTCATTTAAATTGTTGGAATGTGTTAAAGACGCATACAGGAGGTTTGTAATTCTTAAAGCCCTGATAAATGGGGAAGAATATGGCATTTTAGATGTTTATTGTCCCCCAGCTCATCCTCTTAAATTCTTGGTAGATATTTTTTCTAAACTGATAAGTCTCAAGTCTTGGCACATCATTATAGGGGGAGATTTTAACTGCCTCATGGTCCCCACAGTAGACAGGTTGCCTAAAGGTCCCTCGATACCCTCTGAACAAACTAAACAGTTATTGGGTTTGTGTGGGGAATTAGGGTCGGTGGATATCTGGAGGTGTCTCCACCCTACAGGTAGGGATTTCACGTTTTTCTCCAATCCGCACAGATGTCACACGAGGATTGATTTTTTTTCTGACCCCTGCGGAAACCCTGGATCTGGTGGCATCCTGCACGATTGGTAATATTACCATCT
This sequence comes from Chiloscyllium punctatum, assembly GCF_047496795.1. NCBI lineage: Eukaryota > Metazoa > Chordata > Chondrichthyes > Orectolobiformes > Hemiscylliidae > Chiloscyllium > Chiloscyllium punctatum. The sequence goes on along the minus strand of NC_092780.1, from coordinate 16,726,809 downwards.
CTGATCATGCTCCTCCAGTGTACCTCATAGTTAAAATTAAGGATGTTACAGTGGACCCCTTTTTTCTCATGGACAGCAAGTTTGTGGAGTATTTCTCAAGGGAATTTCGGGCATTCCTAGACACCAACATAGGCTCAGTTGATAGCTCATCTGTTCTCTGGGAAACTGCCAAAGCTTATGCCAGAGGGTTAGTTATTTCATATTCCACAAGTAGGAAGTGGCAGAAGGGTGAGCAGTAATGTCTCCTTGAAGCACGGTTGAAGGCAGCCGAGAAGGCCTATTTTGACAGACCCTCGTTGGTCAAACTACAGAGGATTACGGCACTGCGGTCTGCACTAAATTCCGTGCTCATGCAGATGGCAAAGAAGGAACTGGCTTTTGCAAAGCAAAGGTTATACGAGCATGGTGACAAGCCAGGCAAATACTTAGCATACCTTGCCAGAAAGAGAAGTGCCGCACAAACCATTACAGCGATTAGGGAAGGGTCTGGGAACCTAACATGTGATTCTAAGAAGATTAATGTGGCGTTCCAGAGATTCTACTCTAAATTATATCAGTCTGAGAATTGTGAGGAGGGGCAGGCCAAAATGGAATCCTTTTTTAGAGATCTGAAGCTCCCAGAACAACAGTCCTTTCTCAATGCCCCATTATCAGAGCAAGAAGTCCAGGAAGCTGTGAGGCAGCTTCAGAGTGGAAAGGTGCCCGGTCCTGATGGACTTCCCAGTGAATTCTATAAGGAATTTATAAGTATACTGTCAGGCCTGATGCTGAATATGTTTAATGATTCATACAGTCATGTTTGTCTCCCACCATCTCCGAGAGAGGCCAATATTTCACTTATGCTTAAAAATGGGAAGGATCCGGAAGACTGTGCTTCATACAGGCCCATCTCACTCTTAAATGTGGACTTTAAGATCCTCTCTAAGGCTCTTGCGTTAAGGCTGGAGACTGTGTTACCCTCTATTATTAAAGAGGGTCAGACAGGCTTCATAAAGGGTCGCAGATCCTCCAATAATGTTAAGAGGCTGCTTAATGTAATTCAAGCATGCCAACAGCAGTCAATACAGGGATTGGTGATTTCTTTAGATGCAGAGAAGGCATTTGACCGAGTTGAGTGGCTGTACCTTTTCTATACTCTAGACCGGTTTGGTCTGGACGAAGTTTTCATAAGATGGGTAAAGGTTCTCTACAGTGTACCTCTCGCTGCGGTCATTACCAACGGGGTACGATCAAACAATTTTAATATTTCTAGGGGCAGCCGGCAAGGCTGTCCCCTTTCACCATTACATTTTACGTTGGTGATTGAACCGCTGGCAGAGGCCATTCGTGGGGATCTCAATATATCAGCTCCAGAAGTGAGGTCAAAATTACATAAGATCTCGCTGTATGCAGATGATGTTCTAATTTTCTTGACAAACCCAGCAGTTTCAGTGCCTTGCCTGATACAATGCATTCACGCGTTTGCCGCTTTTTCAGGGTATAAGATTAATTTTGCTAAATCAGAGGCTATGCCTATGGGTGGTCTTACGAAAGAGTTGGCTCTTGAGAGTGACTATAGATTCCCATTTAGGTGGTCACAGGGGGGTTTTGTGTATTAGGGCATATTCATTACTCCAGTTCTGGATTGGCGGTTCATAGCCAATTTTACTCAATTATTTGAAAAAATTAAACAAGATCTCCAAAGATGAGAGGCACTTCCAGTCTCATGGTTGGGTCGGATAGCACTTATTAAGATGAATATTCTCCCTCGTTTGCTATACCCTATATGGATGCTCCCCCTTATTTTCAATAAACAAACACTCAGGAGACTGAACAGTTGGTTCAGCTCCTTTATCTGGCACCATAAACGGCCCTTCATTAGCCAAACTGCAGTTGCCTCACAGATTGGGGGGAGTAGACCTTCCGGACATTAGAAGTTACCAATTAAGCTCGCTCTTGACCTACGTGAGTGATTGGGTTTGTGGGGACCCTCTTTCAATATGGCTAGATATCGAAGTCTCCCAGGCAAGGTACCCCCTTACCAGTTTGCTGTTTTTGGACAAGGTGAGGACAGTTAGGGAATATTGCCATAACCCAATAGTAATCAATACTGTTAAAGCATGGAGGGCAATTCAGCAGAGGGAAGGTAATATTGGCAAAACATCTTTGTTTACACCTTTCGTGGGTATGCCGAGTTTTCAACCAAGTATGATAGATTCAGGAGTTAAACGTTGGGCAGCTAGGGGTATATCTTGCATGAGTGATTCATTTGAGGGAGATGTAATGATGTCCTTCGATCAGTTAGTACGGAAGTACGAGTTACCTAATAGAGACCTCTTTCGTTTTTCTCAAGTTAGGGATTTTATTCATAAAAAGACCACACTTTTGACTGATCCCTACAAATCTGACATAGAAAGAGGCGTACTAAGGGCTAAGAGTACATTCTCTCTCAGTACTCTATATCACCAATTGGGGGGGGTGCCACCTCAGATGAGTCTGATCGACTCCGCAAGATGTGGGAAAGAGAGCTGGGTGTTGAAGTTTCTTCAGAGGCATGGGAGGATATTTGGGAGAATGCAAGGAAGATATCAATTTGCAATAGGACCCATGCTTTACAGTTGAAGATTCTCCACAGGGTCCACTTAGCCCCAGACCGTTTGTCAAAATTTAAACCAGGGGTATCTTCAGCATGTCCCAAGTGCAAGGTCTGTACAGGTACTCTTACCCATTGTCTTTGGTCTTGTGACAGGCTTCAAACATATTGGAACACTGTGGTGGGTGCAATGGAGAGGATTTTAGGTGTAGGGGTGGAGAAGGACCCTATTTCGCTTCTTTTGGGCCTACCCATTGTATTTCCTGCAGACTTGCATAAGGAAAAACTTTTCAATATTCTTACATTGTGTACAAGGAAGAATATCTTGCTAGGTTGGATATCAGAAACCCCCCCAGGCCTGTCGGGTTGGCGGAAGGTTGTTATGGAGCATATTCCCCTGGATTTTCTCACAAATATGGTACACCACAAAACTGAGAATTTTTATAAGACATGGTAACCCTTTTTGAAATACCTGGACACAGATTTATCTGCCACACTAACAAGGGCTTTTATATAGCCGTAACGATTGTGTTTCATGAGTCCAATATCCAGGGAGGAGGAACTGTGAATGTATGAGTGTTCTGTTTGGCTGGGTTGAGTTATTACTATTTATTTGTTTGTTGTTAGGTATTTATTTAGTTAGTTAAGTAGCTAGTTTAGGGTTTTTTAAAATTTTATACTTCTCTATATATGTTTATACATTCGTATGGGAGGGTGGGCTGGGGAATTTGTTTTATTATTTGGGTTTAGTTTTGTATTATTTTTGTACTGTTTTGAATTGCATTGTTTTGTATTTGTTGTAATATTTAAAAATCTATTTTTTCTTAATAAAAATATATTATATAAAAAAACGTCACATGCCGTTGTTCAAAGGCATTCACATCCTTCCTCCTCCAATCTCTGAAATGGAGTCCAGAACATTACATTCCTTCCACTCTGACCTCTTCCCTCTCTTTTCATTCTGCTGGGTCCCACTTTGTCTTTGGCTGTTTTCAGGTTGACAGAAGCTTTCACTGCCGGCAAGTAAGGACCTGCTGTCTCTTCAAACATCAACACCCGAATATGCCATTGTGACCGCAATATAGTTTTGATTTAGTATGTGCAGCGCCAAAGAAGGATTCCAAGCTACAGTTAGAAGAGGCCGTGGTTTTTGCAAAGTTAATCTTCTCGGAGTGGCCTGAGGGCTGGAAGCAGACAGGCGGGCCCTGTGTGCCGTCTGGGAGGGCAAGTACAAAGTGAGATCTGGCTGTCAACAAGAAACAACTGGTTCTTGTTGTTATTCCACATAGCAGGGCCAATGGCCTGCCAACACTGGGACATCACGTCAAGTTTTTACAGGACATTGGTGAGATCTCTTCTGGACAACTGTGCACAGATTTGGTCTCCCTGTTACAGCAAAGATGTTGTTAAGTTGGAGAGGGTTCAGAAAAGATTTACCAGGGTGTTGCTGGGAATGGAGGGTTCAAGTTATGAGGATAGGCTGGGACTTTATTCACTGGAGCATAGGAGGTTGAGAGGTGACCTTTCAGAGGTTTATATAATCATGAGAGGTATAGAGGGGCTTAATGGTGGGTGTCTTTTCCCTAGCGTGGGGGATTTCAAGATTACGAGGAGAAAGATTTTAAAAATACCTGAGGGCAACTTTTTTTCACTGACAGTGTTTCATGTATGGAATGAATGTCCAGAGGAAGTGGTGGCTGCAGATACAGTTACAACATTTAAAAGATATTTTGATAAGTACGTGAATAGGAAAGGTTTGGAGGGATATGGGCCAGGCACGGGCAAGTGTGAGTAGTTTAGTTTGGGATTATGGTCAGTATAGACCAGTTGAACTGTAGGACTTCCTCATTTCCCCTTCCCCCACCTCATCCTAGTTCTAAACTTGCAGCTCAGTAACTGTCTCCTTGACTTGTCCGGACTTGTCCGACCTGCCTATCTCCTTTTCGACCTATCCAATCCACCCTCTCCTCCCTGACCTATCACCTTCATCTCCTCCCCCACTCACCCATTGTACTCTATGCTACTCTCTCCCCACCCCCACCCTCCTCTAGCTTATCTCTCCACGCTTCAGGCTCACTGCCTTTATTCCTGATGAAGGGCTTTTGCCTGAAACGTTGATTTTGCTGCTCCTTGGATGCTGCGTGAACTGCTGTGCTCTTCCAGCACCACTAATCCAGTATTTGGTTTTCAGCATCAGCAGTTATTGTTTTTACCCAGTTGAACTGTAGGGTCTATTTCCATACTATATGATCTGTAACAATTATATGACTGTCTCCTGAGTAGCTGTGGGTGTGAACAATATGGTCAGAAGCATACGGACCTCTGGAGTCCAAGGTGGTGTGTCTCTGTGCAGTAAATAAAATACCGAAGGAAGCCAGTTTAGTTTTCCTCACCAGTTGCTGTAAGTTGTTGCTTTTAGTAAATAAGTCAGAAACATTATAATTTGTGATCCAGTTGCTGTGAGATTTACAAGAATGTTGCCAGGGTTGGAGGATTTGAGCTACAGGGAGAGGCTGAATAGGCTGGGGCTGTTTTCCGTGGAGCATTGGAGGCTGAGGGGTGACCTTATAGAGGTTTATAAAATCTTGAGAGGCATGGATATCATAAATAGACAAAGTCTTTTTCCTGGGGTGGGGGAGACCAGAACTAGAGGGCATAAGTTTAGGGTGAGAGGGGAAAGATACAAAAGAGACCTAAGGGGCAACTTTTTCACACAGAGGGTGGTACGAATATGGAATGAGCTGCCAGAGGATGTGGTGGTGGCTGGTACAATTGCAACATATAAAAGGCATCTGGATGGATATATGAATAGGAAGGGTTTGGAGGGATATGGGCTGGGTACTGGCAGGTGGGATGGGATTGGGTTGGGATATCTGGTCGGCATGGACGAGTTGGACTGAAGGGTCTGTTTCCGTGCTGTACATCTCTATGACTAAGCAAGTGAAAATCATCTGGAGAAGAGAGATTGAATAACAGCAAATCCTGGAAAGCAAAATGGATCATCTCAGTGAAGTGTATAGACAGGAGCCATTGAAATGGTTTCCCAGTTTCTCCTGCCAGCGTAACACTAATACTTTTGGGTCTGTCCCTGTCTGTTGTATGAGTGCGCAGGAGCAGCTTCATAAAGGGGTTTACAGTTTTAACCAGCACAGCTCTAGGTCAACAATTCATAATTACTTACCGATAGCTAGAATCTATTGTAATAAATAGTCATTCTGTTTTAAGTACAGAAATCTGTTCTGTATTTTTGTTAATCTGGGTTTACACAGACAGGCAAAATGGGGATTTTGTACACTTTGATAAAATCTTTAACATTTGTAAAACCTACAGGAAGACCAGTTTTCCAGTGTGCTATCACAGCGTGGCATGACTACATATCCAACATAAGACAGTTAATAATCTTCCTGGAGTGGAAGCAATGATGGATGATCTTTTTGTTTATGGAACTGTTGACACATAATATCACAGGGGGAACCAGAATAAAGTTGAGAGCAGAAATCTTCACCCTCACAGGAACTAATTATCTTGTCACAGTAGACTGCTATTCTGCTTACTGGGAGGTAGATCAGCTGACTTCAACATCTACCAGAGAGATTGCTGAAGTCCTGAAAACATGGCCGCCTAAGATGGCCCAATGTGGAGTGACACTGCAAACTTTTCACTGTACTCCTGTACTTGAGTACACCTGACAATAAGGATATTTGATTCTATTCTACATTCTAGAATGTTTCATCTGTTATGGCATTCGAAATGTTATGATGGGTGATAATGGCTCTCAGTTCACAGGTGAACAGTTCAGCCCTTTCAAAAATTATTGGAAATGTCAACACCATACACTCTCTTCACACTGTCCCCAGTAATACAGATAGGCTGAGACAGCAGTGGGAATCAAAGAAATTGAGCAAATCCAGCACAGGTGTATACAAAGCAGGAAGTAGAGAATATGAATCAAACAGTCAACCAACAGATCAGACGAGAATTTACAAAGAGAATAGAATAAGAAAACCTAAGACTCTGTATCTGATGCAGGCAACATTTGAAACAAAACAGATGAACTGAGAGTATGAATGAGTTAGTACAATCTGGTATCTCATGGATTGGACATGAATCTTACAGGATATTTAAGAATTACCGGAAAGTAGGAAAAGGTGAAGGGGTTGGGTGCTCTGTTCGTTAATGATTAGCGCAATGCGGAAGGATGAGTTGAGGTCAGGAAACAAGAATGTAAAAACAAGTTGGGTAGAAATGAGAGAGGATAAAGGCTGGAAGACACCTTTAGAATTGACGTACAAGCCCCCCAACATAATGACAAAATAATAAGAGCAGGCCAGAATGGCCAGTGATAGTCCAGGGAAACTTTAATCTACATATTGGCTGGAGAAGTCAGATGGGTAAAGGCAGCTGAGAGGAAGTGTTCATGAACTGTTTTCAGGATAGTTGCACAGAACAGTATATTCTGGAGTCAACTAGACAACAGCCTATACAAGACCTTGTTTTGTGCAATTAATGATCTCATACTGAAGCCCCCCTCCGGAACCCCCAACCCAAGAAACAGCGACCATAGTATAGTTGAATTTTACATTTAATTTGAAGGAGAGAGAGAGCAATTGATCTGAGATTTTTTTAAAATTTTAAATAAGGACAATATTGAGGGCATGAGAACAGAGCTGGCTAAAGTGAATTGTCAAACTGGGTTAAAGGATAGGTCGATAGAAATGCTGCTGCAGTCACTGAAGAGAATACTTCAGATGATGCAGAAAATTATCATCCATGCAAGAAAATTCCAAGGGACGGACTACCATGCATGGTTAATTGTAGCATTAGTCACGTGATTGGTCACTTTATTTAAGGAAGGATAAACATCTGTTGGAGTACGTTCAGAGAAACCACTGACCTGGAATGGGCAGTTGACATGAGGGAAGATTAGGCAAGCAAGGCCTGTACCTGCTGGAGTCAGATGAGTTAGACGGGACTTGATTAAATCATATAGAATCCTGGGTAGGGTATACGTGGAGAGGATGTGGCCACCTAAGGAAGAATCTAGAGTTAAAGGTCACTGTTTAAAAACCAGAAGTCATCCATTTAAAACAGTCGAGGCAATTTTTTCCTTTCAAAAGGTTGAGAGTCTTTAATCACTGTTTATGAAAAAGTGGTTAAAGCAGAGTTCTTGAATTTTTTTAAGGCGGAGGTAGACAGATTCATATTCCTTAGATTAATGACCTTGCATTCGGTCAGTGGTCAGGGACAGAAGTGGGTGACTATGAACGAGACAGGTAGAGGGATCTAAGAGGTAGTGCTGAGGGAGCCTCAGCTCTTGAGCTTTTGTTCCAGGTTTGAGATTTTTGCTCCCTGTGTGGGTGAAAGCGGGTGCTGGTGGGAGGATGAGCAAGCTGATCATAGCACCATGCTACAGGAGCCACTCAAGAGGGGAGGGAGAAAAGAGAAATGTAGTTGAAATCAGGGATAATACAGTCAGGGGATTGGACACTGTCCAGGATCAAAAATCCCAAAAATGGGGGAGGACTCAGCAGAGGTTAATGAAATTTCCAGAACAATAGGACAGAAAATACGGAGAGGGTAAGGAATTTAATTTTACATGCAGAAGATAAGGGACAACTATGAGAGAGGGAGCAACTAACACTTGACTGAGTGTGTTTCGCACAGTTTACAAAACAAGATAAATGAGTTTGTAGGGCAGATTGAAATTGGTGAGTACAATGTTGTGAGCACCTCAGACATGACTGCTGGGGATCTGGGCTGGGAACTAACTATCCAAGGATATGTGCTCTGCCGAAAGGACAGGTAGGAGGCCAGAGGGACCGGGTTGTCTTATTATTAAGAAATTAAATCAATGGCAAGAAGTGAAATAGAATCGGAAGGCATAGAATCTTCGTGAATAGAATTGAGAAACTGCAAAAGAGAAAAGATCCTGTTGGCAGTTATGTACAGTCCTCATAGCGATAATCAGGAGATAGAAAAGGCATATAAGAAAGGTACTGTTATAATAATCATGGAGGACTTCTTTATGCAGCTGACTGAGAAAATTAGATTGGTAACATATCCCAAGAAAAGGATTTTGTGGAATATCAGCAAGATGGTTTTCTGGAATAGCTTGTAAGAGATTCCTCTAGTGAAGAGGAAATTCAGGATTTAGTCATGTGTAATGAGGTAGACTTTATTCTGGAGCTTAAGGTGAAGGAACCCCTAGGACAATGACTATAATATGGTCAAATTCATTCTGCAGTTTGAGAGTGAGAGGCTGGAATCAGATGTAACAGTGTTACAGTTGAGTGGAGATAAATACAAAGACATGAGGGAGGAGCTGGCCAGAGTTGATTGGAAGGGGAACCTAGCAGGGAAAACAGTGGAGCAGCAATGACAGGCATTTCTGGGGCTAATTTGGGAGATACAGTAGAAATTCATCTCAAGGAAGTAGCCACACACTCACAGGAGTCAAGGCAACCATGACTGACAAGGGAAGTCAGGGACAGCATAAAAGCAAAAGCGAAAGCATACTATGGAGTAAAGAACTAGGGTTAGCCAGAGGATTGGAAAGCCTTTTAAAACCAGCAGAGGACAACTAAAATAACAATAAGTTGGGGGGAAGATGAAATATGAGTAAGCTAGCTAATAATATAAAAGAAGATTGCAAGAGATTTTTTAGATATATAAAGAGTAAGAGAGAGCCATGAGTGGGCATTGGACTGGTGGAAAGTAATGCTAGAGAAGCAGTAAAGGAGAAGAAAGAAATGATGCCGGAAGGAAAAAAGGGACTTTGTATCAGTTTTCATTGTCAAAGACACCAGTAATGTACCAGAACTTCAAGAGAGTCTGGGGTAGATGTGAGTGTAGTGGCCAACACTAAGGAGAAGTGCTGGGGTAGCTAAAAGGTCTGAAGATGGATAAGTCATTCAGACTAGATGGAGTACACCCCAAAATTTTGAAGGAAATAGCTGAGGAGCTTGTAGGGGCATTAATGACGATTTTTCAGGAATCACTGGAGTCAGGGAGGTTCCCAGAGGGCTGGAAAATGGCTAATTTAAGACCTCTGTTTCAGAATGGAGGGAGGCAAAAGATGGGAAATTATAGACTGGTTAGTTTTGGAGAGAGATTTTAAAGACGAGTCTAAGTCCTGTGTTCTATAGCACAAATCAATCTTTATTCAGAGCTCCTTTGTAACATGGGTGGGAGAAACCAGTTGCCCTCTTAATAATAGCTCAGATCAGAGGTCCGTGATGCTCTCCCTTTCCCAATAAAGTGCAGGATATTTATACATACTGCATTACAATGGTTACATGCAACATTGACATCAGTGCTTGCCACATCCCCGCTGATCTGCACATCTTGTGAATACTTGCACAATGATGGACAACTTCATGGTCCACCTTAGGTCCTCCGATCATTTCATAATGTTTGCCAGATTCCCCATCACCTGTCCTTGGGGTCCTAAGATGATAGACCACATTCCAACACCAATTGTTATGTCCCTTCCTGGGTATTTGCCAGCCACATTGTATATTCGCTTATTACTAATGACTTTTCTAATTCAATCATGCAATTCATACCCCCGGTGATCTTAGTACAGAAGAATAAAAAGGATGTTAATTTCTACCAATTGTAATAATATTTGTAATACCAGCTCGAGCATAAAATTACTTCTAATGTGATACATGGTTATGCCTAATGCTACGATTCCGTGACAAAGTGAGCAATTTCGGAACAGCTTCCCTCTTTTCTAACTTGTGAAATGGCCGTTGTTTATTCTCTCAAAGTCATAATGACCCAGTTTCAAAATTGTTTCTGCAGTGCCCCCCTCCCCCCCACCCACCCCCCACCCCCACACCTGCCTAGCTCCCGTTCTATGGTTTGTACCTTTTTGTTCTAATCTTCTTGTTGATGGAGAAAAACATTTCTTCAAGGGTTTTTATTGAAACTCGTCTCTGTGTCCGAGGCTAACTGCCTTCAGAAATTTAAACTTCTATTCTTGTACAAACCTGTGTCAAATATGTAATTATAATTATTTAAAAAGCCTCAGTCCAGGCAGCTCAAGCTTTCTCTATTTCATATAAAAATTGGAAATCTCAAATCAGATGACTTTAAGCTGAGTTGCCTCTTCAGTCTTACTTTTTTTCATTTTACTCCCATCTTACTAAGACTCAGGTATTTTGTCGACTGCCTGTAAAGCTTTGAGCTATATGAAATGTTACATTAGCTAAAATCTCCTTATATTGTCTGTGTCAGCTAAAAAGAAAACCCCTAGTATCCATTTTGTCCTATTCAGCCATGGACAACTACAATAGTTCACATGACCTCAGTCATTGATAAGAGTTTAGAGTCCATTATTAAGGCTGAGATTGCAGAGTACTTGAAAGTTGCATGGTACAATAGGGCTGAGTCAGCACAGCTTTGTCAAGGGGACATCATGCCTGACAAATCCGTTAGAATCTTTTGAAGAGGTAACGAGCAAGTTATACAAAGGAAAGTCAGTAAACATGATCTGTTTGGATTTTCAGAAGACCTTTGATGAGATGCCGCACAAGATGGCTGCTAAACAAGTTAAGAGCTCATAGTTAGGGTTATGGGCAAGGTTCTGGCATGGATAGAGGATTGGCTGACTGGCAGAAGGCAGAGAGTGGGGATAAAGGTATATTTTTCAGGTTGGTAGCTGGTGACTAGTGGAATTCTGCAGAGGTCAGTGTTGGGACCACACACATTGTACATTCATTATTTGGATGGAATAACTGAAGTTTGCAGATGACGCCAAGATAGGTGGAGGGACAGGCAGTGTCGAGGGAGTGAGGAAGCTGCAGAAGGACTTGGACAGAGTAGACGAGTGAGCAAAAGCGTGGCAGATAGTATACAATGTGGGGAAGTGTGAGGTTATGCACTATGGTAGGAAGAGTGGAGTGGTCAACTATTTTCTAAATAGGGACATGCTTTGGAAATCTGAAGTACAAAGGGACAAAGGCAGTTAGAAGGCAAATGCAATGTTAGCATTAATTTTGAGAGGGCTAAAATGCCAGAGCAGAGAAATACTGCTGGGTCTATATAACGATCTGACCAGACCTTGGTTGGAATATTGTAAGCTGCTTTGGGCCCATATTTAAGGCAGGATATGCTGGTGCTGGAAGGGGGTTCAGAAGAATTTTACAAGAAGGATCCCAGGGATGAAGGTCTTGTCACATGAGGAGCGGTTGAAGAATTTAGGTCTGTACGCTATTGAGTAAAGAAGAATGTGAAGGGATCTAATTGAAACTTACAGAATAGTGAGAGGCCTGGGTAGAGTGAACATGGAGAGGATGTTTCCACTAGTCAGGGAGACTAGGACCCAAGGTCACAGCTTCAGAGTGAAGGGGTGAACCTTTAGAACTGAGATGAGGAGGAATTTCTTCAGCCAATAGGTGTGAATCTGTGGAATTCATTGCCACAGAAGGCTGTGGAGGCCAAGTCATTGAGTGTATTTCAGGCAATTATAGATAGATTCTTGATAAGTAAGGGAATTACAGGTTACAGGAAGAAGCCAGGAGAATGGTGTTTAAAAAGTTATCAGCCATGATTGAATGGTGGAACTGACTTGGTGGGCCAAATGGAATACCTCCACAAAGGCCATCTCCTGTATCCTCGACATCGGGGAAACAGGACGCCAACTTGCAGATCATTTCAGAGAACATCTCTGGGACACCTGCACCAACCAAACCCACTGCTCCGTGGCTGAACACTTCAACTCCCCTCCCACTGCACCAAGGACGTGCAGGTCCTGGGCCTCCTCCATCACCAAACCTTAACCACCTGATGCCTGGAAGAAGAATGCCTCATTTTCCACCTTGGGACCCTGCAACCACATGGGAATAATGTGGATTTCACCAGTTTCCTCATTTCCCTCCCCCCCCCCACCTTATCCCAGTCCCAAGCCTCCAACTCGGCACCACCCTCTTGACCCGTCCATCCTCTTTCCAGTCTATCTGCTCCACCCTCCTCTCTGATCTATCACCTTCTTCCCCACCTTCATCTACCTATCACTTTCTCAGCTACCTTCCCCCAGCCCCACCCCCCTCCTATTTATCTCTCAGCCCCCCAGGCCCATAAGCCTCATTCCTGATGAAGGGCTTATGCCCAAAATGTCGACTCTGCTGCTCCTCTGATGCTGCCTGACCTGCTGTGCTTTTCCAGCACCACACTCTTGACATTGGCGGGCCAAATGGTCTAATCCTGCTCCTATCTCTTATGTTCTTGTAGTCAAACAGACATGAACAGTCCAATGACCACCCATATAATAGCCAGTCAATGAATCCATACTATGCTGCAGTGATGAGTTGGAACAGCTGGTGTTGGACTGGGGTGGACAAAGTTAAAAATCACACAACACCAGGTTATAGTCCAACAGGTTTATTTGGAAGCACTAGCTTTCAAAGCACTGCTTCTTCATCAAGTGGTTATGGAGCAGGACCATAAGACACAGAATTTATAGCAAAATGTTGCAGTTAGTCTACACTTCTTCAGAGGGTGAACTATTGAAGCCTCCATAGATTGCAATCATTAGGAAATCTTTAATAGAATAGAACATCCTTTTCGACATGTTTAATCTGACTCAAACTCTTGTATAAGTTAGGCCTTGTTGAATGAAGTAAACATTTTTTAAAAAACTAAAACTCTGCCTTCATAATCATTGTTAAACATTCCCCCATGGCCCTGAAAAACCCAGTTTCCCAAATGTCACTGTTCTCTATAATGAGAAAAGCCATTTTTTTTTGTAAAAGAGAATTTCATGTTTACTTAGCTTTATGTTAATCCAATCAAAATAATTCATTTCACTATCGGAAATTTTAAATTAATGGTCAAGGAATTCAATTTAATTTCCTGGTTTGTTGTTGTATGAATATTTCAATATAATTGGCTGCTTACCTTTTGTACAAGCATCATGGTTCCTTTGTGACTCCAGATCCTTTTGTCTTGCACCAGATTTAAAATTGCCTGTTATTTAAGGGAGAGCTGGTGCCATAGAATCCTGAACCTTTTGTGCACAACTTTCTTTGAGGTCAGAGGGGAACACTGTCATTTTGCTGATGACCACAAACACAGCCTCATTTTTTACTTTGTCCTCATATTTACTTCATTATTTTCTATTTATTTTCCAACACTTCTTCAACCAAAGCTCCCATTTCCACACACTGACACAAATCATTTATAAATAGCAAAGATTTGCTTGAATGTCAATGGCATTAATCTTTGTGGACCTGCCAGTATTTGCATAATTTCACAATGACTGACTTGGATGTGCAGTTGCACTTTTAGTGATGGAAAGAAAAGAAAATGGTGTGTACCTTTTAAGGGATAAGAGCAATTAAAAGGGAAGTGACAAGATTAGATCATGGAACTTCTCAGTGTTGAGAAAGACTTTGCTCAGAGACTGAAATGTAGGGAAAAGGAATTACGTTTGTCGGCAGGAGTATACCAACAGGTGACTTGTAATGCTAATGCTCCATGTAGGTTTCACTGGGCGTTTGAAGGGTGCTAATGAAGGGTGTCCACTAAAGGCTTTGCTACACGGTTAGAGAAAGACAAAGTCAATAAGAAGACCACAGACTTTTCTGTCACTGGTTATTCCACGATTATGCTGTCTGCTAGCTCCTGATATTCTCACAAACATCTGCAATGTTAATTTTGCAATCACGCAGCTAGGAGGCTGTGGTCAGGGCCTATATACTAAGATTGAGTTAAGCAGACAGTCAAGCATTTGATTAAATATCCCGCATATGTACACACATGATAAACACCAAGATTACAAAAGATGTTTTGCTGTAGAAGCTGCACACATTAAAGCAGGTGAGTTTGCATTCTTTAATCCAAAAGCAAAATAGGAAAAAAAGCAAATCTAGTACAAGCAATCCTTTTGCACAGAACGGTTTTCCTTGTCCATTATTTTGTCTTAAGCTCTACCATCTCTCTGCCAAACCATATTCTCAGAAGACAGTTCTCCACAGCCATTGCTGTTCAAGCACTACAGTTAATCTGATGATGTCTTGGCAGGCTTGACCAGGCAGAATGTACTGGCTATGGTTCCCTCTGATATGGATACTTGTTATTCAGCACCATCAAAAAAACATGACAACATGAGGACTGCAGATGCTGGAGAATCAGAGTCGGAAAGTCTGGCACCGGAAAAGCACAGCAGTCAGGCAGCTTCCAAGGAGCAGGAAAGTCGATATTTCAGGCATAAGCCCCTTCATCAGGAATGTGGAGGGAGAAGGGGGCTGACAGATAAATAGGAAGCTGGGGGAAAGGAAGCTGGGAAGGTGATAGGTGGATGCAGGTGAGGGGTAATAGTGAAAGGTTGGTGGGGGGGGTGCACTTAGTTAGGCATCCACTTAATTTTTTTTGCCGTCAAATCCATGTTCAGTTGGAACTAGGAATTTTCCAGTGCAAACCTGCTCTGTTAAAGTGAAACACAATGACCTCAGGTCAATGTTGGTGACTGGCAGAGAATCTCAGGTTCAGCCTCCTCCTATTTCTCTGAAAAAGCTTTCATACTCAGTGGGAAGTCTATTGGTGATGCCTGCAAAGCTGTAAGAAAAACTGCAGAATAGTTAGAACCAAGGTGCAACAGAAACCAATGTATCAGCAGAAAATAAAAGCACATGAAGCAGAAATGGCCTTCCAACTGCTAGAGAGAGAGAGTCAAACAGACATCGAACAGTTTCCTGTTGTGGGTCAACTGTTGCATTGTTCCTCATCAGTGTGGCAGTATGATATGTTAAGATAGCTCTGAGGTGTATGTTAGCCAAAGTTTTACAATCTTTTATCTCATGTTTTGGCATGCTGCGTGTAGCCCAGAAACTAACTTGACAGGTTTCACTGAGAGATAGTCCAGCGTAATTG
Source organism: Chiloscyllium punctatum (assembly GCF_047496795.1). Lineage (NCBI taxonomy): Eukaryota > Metazoa > Chordata > Chondrichthyes > Orectolobiformes > Hemiscylliidae > Chiloscyllium > Chiloscyllium punctatum. Next base: position 16,711,361 of record NC_092780.1, on the reverse strand, counting down.
AATTGATAATCATCCATTTGCCAAAGCAGGAGACAGTCTATCTTCCTTTTATTCCTGATGAAGGGCTTTTGCCCGAAATGTCGATTTCGAAGCTCCTTGGATGCTGCCTGAACTGCTGTGCTCTTCCACCACCACTAATCCACAATCTGGTTTCCAGCATCTGCAGTCATTGTTTTTACCTTCCACAACTGTTTATTTACAATGAGATAGTTCAGCACTCCAATCTACTCTCTCCCCTTACTAACCAACCTCCCCTCACTGTGGAAAACCAACCTTTTTGTTTGTAAACTTGCCTCCAAATCACTCAATGAAGCAACTAAACAAGTGACAAGCTTTGGCCACCATGCAACAGTAACAAAAAGAAGGAAGAGTCGAGAGGAAAGCTATATTTTCAAAACAACCCATTCAAAGATAGTATAATGCACCTCAGGTGCAGGTAGGATTTAGAACCCGGACCGCCAGGTTAAGAGATAGGGATACTACCAGTACTCCACAGGACTTAAATGGAACCTTTGCTCCAATAAGCATCAACTTTTCCCTAATTTCTTTGGCGTATGCCCTGGTCCATTCTTAAAGAGACTATCATTCACAAGATTGTTCAAGATGAACCCTGGTGTGTTTTCAGCAAATTACAGTGATAGTGTCCCTACCCTTACATCAGAAGGCCCAGGCTCAAGACCCATCTGCTCCAGAGTTGTGTGATAATATCTCTAAGCAGGAGATTAGAAAACTAGATTCAAGGTTTTTTGATGCATTCCATAGAATGTACAGAACTGAAACAGGCCATTTGGCTCAACTGGTGGTCTCCCAAAGGGTCTTTGTAGAAAAATGTACTATTACTGTTTGAAACTTGTCATGAGCCAGAATATGAAAAATGAAAGTTGATTTTGACCAGCAAACCCTACTGATGTTTTTGTGACCTCAACCAGCTTCTTGTCTTATCATGTTGTGAATAGTTGCCATCATTCCAACATGGTGGTGATATTATCTTTCTCCATTCGACTTGTTGGGCCAAAGGGCCTGTTTCCACCTGTAAGTAATCTAATTATCAGAGCTCATGATCAGAATTTAAACAAACTGTATTAACCATTCAACCATATCTTAAAGAAAGGCAACATTTCAATCTATCGGGCAGAAAGTGAGGACTGCAGATGCTGGAGAGCAGAGCTGAAAATGTGTTGCTGGAAAAACGCAGCAGGTCAGGCAGCATCCAAGGAACAGGAGAATTGACGTTTCGGGCATAAACCCTTCTTCAGGAATGAGGAAAGTGTGTCCAGCAGGCTAAGATAAAAGGTAGGGAGGAGGGACTTGGGGGAGGGGCGTTGGAAATGCAATAGGTGGAAGGAGGTCAAGGTGAGGGTGATAGGCCGGAGTGGGGTGGGGGCGGAGAGGTCAGGAAGAAGATTTCAGGTTAGGAAGGCAGTGCTGAGTTCGAGGGATTTGACTGAGACAAGGTGGGGGGAGGGGAAATGAGGAAACTGGAGAAATCTGAGTTCATCCCTTGTGGTTGGAGGGTTCCTAGGCGGAAGATGAGGCGCTCTTCCTCCAACCGTCGTGTTGCCATGGTCTGGCGATGGAGGAGTCCAAGGACCTGCATGTCCTTGGTGGAGTGGGAGGGGGAGTTGCAGTGTTGAGCTATGGGGTGGTTGGGTTGGTTGGTCCGGGTGTCCCAGAGGTGTTCTCTGAAACGTTCCGCAAGTAGGCGGCCTGTCTCCCCAATATAGAGGAGGCCACATCGGGTGCAGCGGATGCAATAGATGATGTGTGTGGAGGTGCAGGTGAATTTGTGGCGGATATGGAAGTATCCCTTGGGGCCTTGGAGGGAAGTAAGGGGGGAGGTGTGGGCGCAAGTTTTGCATTTCTTGCGATTGCAGGGGAAGGTGCCGGGAGCGGAGGTTGGGTTGGTGGGGGGTGTGGACCTAACGAGGGAGTCACAGAGGGAGTGGTCTTTTCGGAACGCTGATAGGGGAGGGAAGGGAAATATATCCCTGGTGGTGGGATCCGTTTGGAGGTGGCGGAAATGATGGCGGATGATATGCTGTACATGGAGGTTGGTAGGGTGGTAGGTGAGGACCAGTGGGGTTCTGTCCTGGTGGCGGTTGGAGGGGCGGGGCTCAAGGGCGGAGGAGCGGGAAGTGGAAGAGATGCGGTGGAGGGCATCGTTGACCACGTCTGGGGGGAAATTGCAGTCCTTGAAGAAGGAGGCCATCTGGGTTGTATGGTTTTGGAACTGGTCCTCCGCCGCATCTGCTAAAAGGGAGACACGGTAGTAGTTTGGCGCACCGACCTTTACACCGCTGAGGCTAAACGCCAGTTCGCGGACACCTCCTCCTACTGCCCCCTTGACCATGACCCCACCTCCCACCACCAAACTATCATCTCCCAGACCATCCATAACCTCATCACCTCAGAGGATCTCCCATCCACCGCCTCCAACCTCATAGTCCCACAACCCCGCACCGCCCGTTTCTACCTCCTGCCCAAAATCCACAAACCTGACTGCCCCGGCCGACCCATTGTCTCAGCCTGCTCCTACCCCACCGAATTCATCTCTGCATACCTCGACACGGTCCTGTCCCCCTTAGTCCAAGAACTCCCCACCTACATTCGGGACACCACCCACGCCCTCCACCTCCTCCATGATTTTCGCTTCCCCGGTCCCCAATGCCTTATCTTCACCATGGACATCCAGTCCCTGTACACCTCCATCCCCCATCACGAAGGACTCAAAGCCCTCCGCTTCTTCCTTTCCCGCCGTACCAACCAGTACCCTTCCACTGACACCCTCCTTCGACTGACTGAACTGGTCCTCACTCTGAACAACTTCTCTTTCCAATCCTCCCACTTCCTCCAAACCAAAGGAGTAGCCATGGGCACCCGCATGGCCCCAGCTATGCCTGTCTCTTCATAGGATATCTGGAACAGTCCATCTTCCGCAGCTACACTGGCACCACCCCCCACCTTTTCCTCCGCTACATCGATGACTGTATCGGCGCTGCCTCGTGCTCCCACGAGGAGGTTGAACAGTTCATCCACTTTACCAACACCTTCCACCCCGACCTCAAATTCACCTGGACCGTCTCAGACTCCTCCCTCTCCTTCCTAGACATTTCCATTTCTATCTCGGGCGACCGAATCAACACCGACATTTACTATAAACTGACCAACTCCCACAGCTACCTAGACTACACCTCCTCCCACCCTGCCCCCTGTAAAAACGCCATCCCATATTCCCAATTCCTTCGTCTCCGCCGCATCTGCTCCCAGGAGGACCAGTTCCAAAACCGTACCACCCAGATGGCCTCCTTCTTCAAGGACTGCAATTTCCCCCCAGACGTGGTCGACGATGCCCTCCACCGCATCTCTTCCACTTCCCGCTCCTCCGCCCTTGAGCCTCGCCCCTCCAGCCCCCACCAGGACAGAACCCCACTGGTCCTCACCTACCACCCCACCAACCTCCATGTACAGCATATCAAACGCCGTCATTTCCGCCACCTCCAAACGGACCCCATCACCAGGGATATATTTCCCTTCCCTCCCCGGTCAGCGTTCCGAAAAGACCACTCCCTCTGTGACTCCCTCGTCAGGTCCACACCCCCCACCAACCCAACCTCCACTCCCGGCACCTTCCCCTGCAACCACAAGAAATGCAAAACTTGCGCCCACACCTCCCCCCTTACTTCCCTCCAAGGCCCCAAGGGATACTTCCATATCCGCCACAAATTCACCTGCACCTCCACACACATCATCTATTGCATCCGCTGCACCCAATGTGGCCTCCTCTATATTGGGGAGACAGGCCGCCTACTTGCGGAACGTTTCAGAGAACACCTCTGGGACACCCGGACCAACCAACCCAACCACCCCGTAGCTCAACACTTCAACTCCCCCTCCCACTCCACCAAGGACATGCAGGTCCTTGGACTCCTCCATCGCCAGACCATGGCAACATGACGTTTGGAGGAAGAGCGCCTCATCTTCCGCCTAGGAACCCTCCAACCACAAGGGATGAACTCAGATTTCTCCAGTTTCCTCATTTCCCCTCCCCCCACCTTGTCTCAGTCAAATCCCTCGAACTCAGCACCGCCTTCCTAACCTGCAATCTTCTTCCTGACCTCTCCGCCCCCACCCCACTCCGGCCCATCACCCTCACCTTGACCTCCTTCCACCTATTGCATTTCCAAGACCCCTCCCCAAGTCCCTCCTCCCTACCTTTTATCTTAGCCTGCTGGACACACTTTCCTCATTCCTGAAGAAGGGTTTATGCCCGAAACGTCGATTCTCCTGTTCCTTGGATGCTGCCTGACCTGCTGCGCTTTTCCAGCAACACATTTTCAGCAACATTTCAATCTATGTTTGACTTGAAGCAAAATTAACTCAAATTTCCTCTTGCATGCTCTCATCCTTTCTCTCTCTCTCTGTCTCTGGGAATCTCTTCTCATCTTCCTTGCTCTTATCTTCACATAGCCCATATTGTGCATTAAAACAGCTTGCAATTCTGCTGAACAGGAATGCTTTGTGAAACAAGCCTAGTTGAAGTAAGATCACGAATATTTGGTTCAGCATTGTTTACAGGAATAAAATGAAAAGCTTACAAACTTTTAACTACAGCAACGAAATTGGAGAAAATTGAGGTGAACATAACACACAGTTTCTTGGTTCCATGTTTTGTTTGGTCCACATTGCTTGTTGTTTAACATGTTATAAATTTATATTTGCATGCATAAATTGTAGGGTGGATACCAGGTGAATGTATCCTCTTACAGCCAAGCTAACATTAGGGGGACATCATTTCAGAATAAAGAGCACTCACTTTTAAGACAAAGATGTGGAGGATTTTTATTCCTCTCAAAGTATTTCTGGAATGTGGAATTTTCTTCCCAAGATGATGGAAGCTCAGTTCGTAAGGCTGGAATTGTAAAGCTGATGAACAACTTAGACAAGGGTTATGGGATGCAGGCATGAAAGTGATCTTATTAAATTGTGGACCAGTTTAAGGCAATAAATGACCAGCTCCGCTTGCATGTTCCTAGAAAGTAGAATTGATATACATGTTTTAAGTAAATGCTGGATATTGTGGATTGAGGTATCTGAGGTCTTACAGTGAATCATGAATTCAGTAATGAAGGATAAAATAAACATATGGACAATATTGTAAGATATGACTGTTGGGATTGTGTAACATGAACCCATTAAAATTGAAAATCTGAGTCTGGGGATGCGACAACTAAAGTCTTTGTCATCTCTTATTAAAAGTAATAAAATAAGATAGTACTGGAAGCCCTATCAGTTGCATGAGTCTCTGACTAGTCTTTTACAAGCCCCAAACAAGAATGTTTTAGGTCACTTCCCTTCACATGCGGACTCCTTGGAGATGTGTCATTGGTCTCTTCTCACGCCCTGAGTTGTCCAATCATGCAGATTGTGCTTGAACTGCAAAATATTCGGGAATAGATCCAAAAAATCATCAAGAGCCCAGTACATGGATCACCAATTAACCAAAGTCTCACAAACAAAGAAGAATTATTATTTGAGTCTTGTTTGAAATGGTTTGCCTTCATGTAAGAGCCATGTTATTCACATTTAAAAACAGATAGACATTCTGTTTCTTTTCTCTTCCTTAAGTTATCATGAAGGATCCTCACTTCTTAACTCTTCCCTCACCCGAGACCGAGCAGCCCCATGGTCCAGTAGGACAGTAGCCACGTTACATTAATTTAGTAGAATATATATTTATACACAAATGACCTGTTTGTCTGCCTTTTCACACTGCACAGCTTTGCAACACTCTGTCAACATTAGAATATTGTCGTACTTCTTTTTATGTCAATACAAACTGAAAGCCTATTTTAAACAGCAACATAGAGAATAGGAACATTAATAGGATGTTCAGCCCTTTGATGCTGCTCCACCATTCAATATGATCGTGGTTGATCATCTAATTCAGTCCCTGTTCCTGCCTTCTTCGCGTACCTTTTGGTTCCTTGTTCCCTGAGGACCATATCTCATTGGGTATTGGTTAGGTCAGTTGCCTACCTGAATGGTTGGCAACACAGCATGATACCACAGCGTGGGTTTGGTTCCCAGTTGCTGAGGTGACCATGAAGGGCTCTCTTTCTCAATCCCTCTCCTTGCCTGAGCAATGTTGACTCTCTGGACAATGAACCACCAGTCATCTCTTTCTAATGAAGGAATGGCATTATGATCTGGTAAGATTATGATGACTTTACGTTTATCTAATTCATTCATGGAAATATTCAATGTTTTGGCCTCAACCATTTCACATGGATGAGAATTCCACAGGCTTACCACTCTCTGAGTGAAGAGATTTTTACTCATCTCCATACAAAATGGGATAGCCCAAATGCTTAGTCTGTGACCCCTGGTTCTGGACTCCCTGGTCATCAGGAATATCCTTCCTGCATTTACACTGTCTAGTCCTGTTAGATTTTGATCAGTTTCTATGAGATCCTCATGATAATTTTGTTGTTGTAGTCAATGCTATCCTAGGTGACCTTCCATCTTCCAAACTCCATAAATTGAAACTCATCCCAATCCTGTTCCCTGTATTCAAACTCTCACCAAGTTCTGTTCATCCATCACCCCTGTGCTCACTGTCCAATATTGGCTTAGCCCAGCAATGCCTCAATTTTAAAATCCTCAGTTTTAATTTGAATCCCTCCATGGCCTCAGATTAGTGACCGGCCATAGATTTGAAAAAGATATTTTGTAAATAGCAAGTAATGACTAAACGAATAGTTAGGGAGAAATTAGAGTAGAAGAGAAAGCTTGTTAGAAATATAAAAACATACACTAAAATTTTCCACATCAAGGAATGAGTAAGTAAAATGAACAATGGTCCTCTGCAGTATGAATTTGGAGAATTAATAATGAACAATAACGAAATAGCAGATGCATCGAACAGATGCTTTGCATTTCTTTACTGTATGGGATACAAATAACATCTCAGAAATAAGTGTGCATCAAAAGGGGAAAGGAAGAGACAAACTTAAAATAAATACAATCATCAGGAAAGAGTACTGGGAAGATTATTAGTACTAAATATTAACAAGTCTCAAGTTTCTGATGGAATTCATTCTAGCATCTTCAAAGAAATATCTTCTGTGATAGAAAATGCACCATTTTAACTTTTCAAAATTCCCTCAATCTTGATGCTCCTTTGGTTATGGTGACAGGGGAGGAAACCCTGTCACTAGAGATGTTCAAAACTAATAAGGAAGAACTGTTGGTTAGACTGTTAGTACTTAAAATTGACAAGGAGCCAGGACTTGATGTGATGTATCCAAGGATATTGAAGGAAATGACAGTGGAAATTATAGAAGTACTGGCCGTAATTTTTATTTTAAAATTCCCTACAGAGTGGGGAATAGGCCCTTCAGCCCAACAAGTCCACACACACCCTCTGAAGAGCAACCCTCCCAGCCCCATTCCTCTACAACTAACACCACAGACAATTTAACATGGCCAATTCACCTAACCTGAACATCTTTGGAGTGTGGGATGAAACCGGAGTACGCAGACATGGGGAGAATGTGCAAACTCCACACAGACAGTTGCCCAAGGCAGGAATTAAACCCAGGTCACTGGTGCTGTGAGGCAGCAGTGCTAACCACTGAGCCACCGTGCCGCCCTGTCTTCCCTAGAATTTCAGTCTTCCCTAGAATTAGGAGAGGTGCCAGAGGATTTGAGCATTTAAAACATCACACCCTTGTTCATAAAAGGTTGTAAGAATAATCTCAGCTCAATTGTTTTTATTTCAGTTGGGAAGCTTCTGGAAACAGTTATTTAGGATAGAATTAATAATCACATCAAAAAAGGTGGATGAGTAAGAAAAGACAGCATGGATTTCCAAAATGAAAATTATGTTTAGCTTTTTTCTGAAGAGGCAGCAGAAAAGGTTAATCAGAACAATGCTGCTGATGTGATGTATGTTGGCTTTTTGACATGGAGCAGACTTGTCAGAAAAGTTATAACCTGTGGAATAAGAGACAGGATCAATGTGGATACAAAATTTTCTGAGTTAAAGGAAACACTGGGTAATGGTTAATGGATAATGTTTTGGGTGGAAGCAGGATCATTGAATATTTTTAAAGCAGAGGTGGATAGTCAGATGACTAACAAGGGAGTCAAAGGTGATTGGGTGTGTGCAGTATGTGTTTATTGTAAATCAGTTAGTTATCCTCTGATAATGTAAGCATAGAGTCATAGAGTCATAGAGATGTACAGAATGGAAACAGACCCTTCGGTCCAACCCGTCCATGCTGACCAGATATCCCAACCCAATCTAGTCCCACCTGCCAGCACCCGGCCCATATCCCTCCAAACCCTTCCTATTCATATACCCATCCAAATGCCTCTTAAATGTTGTAATTGTACCAGCCTCCACCACATCCTCTGGCAGCTCATTCCATACATGTACCACCCTCTGCATGAAAACGTTGCCCCTTAGGTCTCTTTTATATCTTTCCTCTCTCACCCTAAATCTATGCCCTCTAGTTCTGGACTCCCCGACCCCAGGGAAAATACTTTGTCTATTTATCCTATCCATGCCCCTCATAATTTTGTAAACCTTTATAAGGTCACCCCTCAGCCTCCCATACTTCAGGGAAAACAACCCCAGCCTGTTCAGCCTCTCCCTGTAGCTCAGATCCTCCAACCCTGGCAATATCCTTGTAAATCTTTTCTGAACCCTTTCAAGTTTCACAACATCTTTCCGATAGGAAGGAGACCAGAATTGCACGCAATATTCCAACAGTGGCCTAACCAATGTCCTGTATAGCTGCAACATGACCTCTCGACTCCTGTACTCAATACTCTGACCAATAGAGGAAAGCATACCAAATGCCTTCTTCACGATCTTATTTATCTGCGACTCCACTTTCAAGGAGCTATGAACCTGCACTCCAAGATCTCTTTGTTCAGCAACACTCCCTAGGACCTTACCATTAACTGTACAAGTCCTGCTGAGATTTGCTTTCCCAAAATGCAGCACCTCGCATTTATCTGAATTAAACTCCATCTGCCACTTCTCAGCCCATTGGCCCATCTGGTCCAGATCCTGTTGTAATCTGAGGTAACCCTCTTTGCTGTCCACTACACCTCCAATTTTGGTGACATCTGCAAACTTACTAACTGTACCTCTTATGCTCGCATCCAAATCATTTATGTAAATGACAAAAAGTAGAGGGCCCAACACCGATCCTTGTGGCACTCCACTGGTCACAGGCCTCCAGTCTGAAAAACAGCCCTCCACCACCACCCTCTGTCTTCTACCTTTGAGCCAGTTCTGTATCCAAAGGGCTAGTTCTCCCTGTATTCCTTGAGATCTAACCTTGCTAATCAGTGTCCCATGGGGAACCTTGTCGAACGCCTTATTGAAGTCCATATAGATCACATCTACTGCTCTGCCCTCATCAATCTTCTTTGTTACTTCTTCAAGAAACTCAATCAAGTTTGTGAGACATGATTTCCCACGCACAAAGCCATGTTGACTATCCCTAATCAGTCCTTGCTTTTCCAAATACATGTTCATCCTGTCCCTCAGGATTCCCTCCAACAACTTGCCCACCGAGGTCAGGCTCACCGGTCTATAGTTCCCTGACTTATCTTTACCACCCTTCTTAAACAGTGGCACCACGTTTGCCAACCTCCAGTCTTCCGGCACCTCACCTGTGACTATCGATGATACAAATATCTCAGCAAGAGGCCCAGCAGTCACTTCTCTAGCTTCCCAAAGAGTTCTCGGGTACACCTGATCAGGTCCTGGGGATTTACCCACCTTTAACTGTTTCAAGACATCCAGCACTTCCTCCTCTGTAATCTGGACATTTTGCAAGATGTCACCATCTATTTTCCTACAGTCCATTTCTTCCATGTACTTTTCTACAGTAAATACTGATGCAAAATATTCATTTAGTATCTCCCCCATTTTCTGTGGCTCCACACAAAGGCCGCCTTGCTGATCTTTGAGGGGCCCTATTCTCTCCCTAGTTACCCTTTTGTCCTTAATATATTTGCAAAACCCCTTTGGATTCTCCTTAATTCTATTTGCAAAAGCTATCTCATGTTCCCTGTTTTGCCCTCCTGATTTCCCTCTTAAGTATACTCCTACTTTCTTTATACTCTTCTAATGATTCACTCGATCTATCCTGTCTATACCTGACATATGCTTCCTTCTTTTTCTTAACCAAACCCTCAATTTCTTTCGTCATCCAGCATTTCCTATACCTACCAGCCTTCCCCTTCACCCTGACAGGAATATACTTTCTCTGGATTCTTGTTATCTCATTTCTGAAGGCTTCCCATTTTCCAGCCGTCCCTTTACCTGCGAACATCTGCCTCCAATCAGCTTTCGAAAGTTCTTGTCTAATACCATCAAAATTGGCCTTTCTCCAAATTCACCTTTTAGATCTGGTCTATCCTTTTCCATCACTATTTTAAAACGAATAGCATTATGGTCACTGGCCCCAAAGTGCTCCCCCCACTGACACCTCAGTCACCTGCCCTGCCTTATTTCCCAAGAGTCGGTCAAGTTTTGCACCTTCTCTAGTAGGCACACCCACATACTGAATCAGAAAATTGTCTTGTACACACTTAAGAAATCCCTCTCCATTTAAACCCTTAACACTATGGCAGTCCCAGTCGATGTTTGGAAAGTTAACATCCCCTACCATAACTACCCTATTATTCTTACAGATAGCTGAGATCTCCTTACAAGTTTGTTTCTCAATTTCCCTCTGACTATTACGGGGTCTATAATACAATCCCAATAAGGTGATCATCCCTTTCTTATTTCTCAGTTCCACCCAAATAACTTCCCTGAATGATACAAAAGGAAGAGTCTGGCATGGAGACTGAGAGAGAAACAACACCTAATATTTAGAGAGACATGGTTCTGACTAAAACTGTAATAATGTACATTTGTGAATACAGGATTTAAATACGTTTCCCATGCTTATGTCCAGAAGAGTAGAGTAGATCAGACAAGGTTTTCCAGTTAAACTAATCCTAAGCAAACTGGGACAAACCAAGCCAGATGTAAAGTGCAGACTGGACTGTGTTAGCAGGAGACCCTTCCATCGTCAATCACATCACTACTGAATGCAGGAATGTGGAAATGAGACCACAATCAGAAAAGCTGTGATCTTATCAAATGATGAAGCAAGCTTGATGGGCTGAATGGCCTACTCCCATTTATAATTCATATGTTCACCCCCACCTGTCTGTAGCATAGTCCAGTCTGACAATTCTCTGAAATACCTGCATTCCAATTCTCATCTTCTCAATTTAACCACTCCAGCATTTGCGGCTGTACCTTCAACTGTCAAGGCCCTAAACTCTACAATTTCCTCCCTAACCTCATCTATGTCTCTGTCTCTCTTTCCTCCTATTGATGGGCTCTTTAGAGCCAACTCCCCTATGTTTATGATTATCTGTCATCCTGGCTCCATTCTATTTGGTGCCAAATTTCACTTCGTAATAAAGTGCCTTGGGATGTCTTACTGAGTTTCAAACTGTTGTTTAATATAATATCTGACACGGAGAAGGGAAAGGTTGGAAGACAGGCTAGTTACCGCCATTTGTATGAAATGCAAAATTCATGCATGTGTAATTGAAACTGGAGAAAACACAACTAGGCAACGCAGATCTAGTGCAAGTGCACACAAGAAAATATATTTGCAAATGCTTAAATATTAGAGGAAAGGGAAGCCCTAATTATACAGCAAAATATAAGATTGTAAGAGAAAAACTGAAGTAAAAATGACAGTGTCAGAACCACAGAATATGCCCATAAGCAACCATCAGAGAAGAATTGAAACGCTTCAGTGTTATTGTGGTTCTGTTCGCCGAGCTGGGAATTTGTGTTGCAGACATATCGTCCCCTGTCTAGGTGACATCCTCAGTGCTTGGGAGCCTCCTGTGAAGCGCTTCTGTAATCTTTCCTCTGGCATTTATAGTGGTTTGAATCTGCCGCTTCTGGTTGTCAGTTCCAGCTGTCCGTTGCAGTGGTCGGTATATTGGGTCCAGGTCGATGTGCTTATTGATCGAATCTGTGGATGAGTGCCGTGCCTCTAGGAATTCCCTGGCTGTTCTCTGTTTGGCTTGTCCTATAATGGTAGTGTTGTCCCAGTCAAATTCATGTTGCTTGTCATCTGCGTGTGTGGCTACTAAGGATAGCTGGTCATGTCATTTTGTGTGCTTATGTTTTGGCTCATCTTCATGCCCTTGTTAAAACAAAAGTCATAAGGCTGAGCCCAGGAATTACAAACCCAGTCAGTGGGTGGCATGGTGGCACAGTGGTTAGCACTGCTGCCTCACAGCACCAGAGACCTGGGTTCAATTGCTATCTCAGGCAATTGTCTGTGTGGAGTTTGCACATTCTCCCCGTGTCTGCGTGGGTTTCCTCCCACAGTCAAAAAATGTGCAGGTTAGGCAAATTGGCCATGCTAAATTGCCCGTAGTGTTAGATGTAGGGAAATGGGTCTGGGTGGGTTGCTCTTTGGAGGGTGTGTGGACTTGTTGGGCCGAAGGGCCTATTTCCACACTGGAAGTAATCTAATCTAAATATTAACTTTGGTAGTGCTAAAACTCTAGAAACAATAATTCGAGCTAGAATTAATAGTTACATGGACAAATGTGGATTAATTAGGAGATTCAGCATGGACTTCTGAGAGGAAAATCATGTTTGCCTAACATGCTGGAATTTTTAAAAAGGGAACAAAGAGGGTTTTTGAGAATAATGCTGTTGTGCAGTGTACATGAATTTCTAAAAGGTGCTCAATACAGTGCCACACAACAGATTGGTGAAAACAATATTCAACTCATGGAATAAAAAGACAGCAGAAACATGGATACAAAATTGGGTGACCGATGGGAAACAGAGAATATTGGTTACTGGCTGTTTCTCAGATTGGAAGAAGGTATATCGTGGAGATCCCCCAGAGACCCTTGCTTCCTCTGAGTTAAAGATTTTGGAATGTAGGGGAATATTTCAAATTTTGGAAACATTGTAAACAGGGAGGAGGACAGTGTAGAGCTTCAAAAGGATATGGACAAATTGGTTAAGTGGTTGGCTTAGGGGCAGATGAAGTTCAATTTGGAGAAATGTGAGGAATTAAGAAAGAATTTAGTGAAACTGGGCAGAAAGAATTCTGGGCACTGCAGTTCAGGAAGGACGTGTGCAATCAAGGTAGTGAAAAGCTGTAGTGTGTGCAGGGATTGAGAGTCTTGGGTGTATATGTGCTAAGATCATTAAAGATAGCAAGGAAGATAAAGAGGATGTTCAATAAGGCATTTTTTAATTTGTCCACAGGATGAGGGCATTGCTGGTTAGGCAGCATTTATTACCCATCCCTATTTGCCCAGAGGGCAGTTAGGAGTCAACCACATTGCAGTGGGTCTGGGGTCACATGTAAACCAGACAAGGATGACAGTTCCCTTCCCTATAGGACTTTAGTGAACCAAATGGTTCTTTCAAAACAATCGACAATAGATTCATGGTCATTGTTAGACTCATTATTCCAGATTTTTTTATTGAATATTCCACCATCTGCCATGGCAGTATTCAAACTCAGGACTCCAGAACATTATCTAGCTCTCTAGATTAACAGTCAGATAATGATGCCACCAGGCCATTACCGCCCCCATACAATCTCCTAGGTTTAATTAATAGGACAAAGAGCAGGAGGTTATGTTGAGCCCATATAAGGTGTTACTTAGGCCTGGGCTAGAGTATAGTGAACAATTCTGGACACTGTACTTCAGGAAAGACGTGTTCAATCAAGGTAGTGAAGAACTGTGCAATGTCAAAGCTTTTTGGGGAAAGAAAACTATCACTGGCACCAAGCTTTTGAAAGAATTAGAAGATTAGGCTGATAGGTTTGTCAACATTGTCAAAAACATGTAGAGCCAACAGTCTGATGTCATGCAGTAAAACAAAACATTCTAAATGCTGGAAAACCCCAGAGCTGATTTTATGCTATCTCTCTGAGAAACCTGTCAAGTTAGTTACTGAACTGTACACAACATGTCAAGACATGAGATAAAAGATAATAGAACTTTGACTAATGTGCACCTCAGAAATTTCTCAGCAGTATCACACTGCAACATTGATGAACAACAATGCATCAGTTGACCCACAACAGGAAGCAGTTTAGACAAAGTCTGTCTCTGATGGTGATAAGCACATTGAAGCAGTGCTGAAGATGCATTTCTGTTCTTCTTCTCAACCTGAATACTGGCAGGGGTGATTTTTCCAATCTATTATTGAATAAATGTTTAATTTTGTAAATACTAGCACATGACCAGGGACTGTTTGAAATACCTGATTTAGCTTCTGAGTGATAATATCAGGTATCCAAATATAAATGGTAATATAATTACAGAAAGCATATCATTAGTATGTAGCGCATAAATAATATGCAAATAAGTCCACAAAGACAGAGAAAATTTAGGACGCAGAGTGTTGAGCTGTCAGCACGTCAGATCCTAGATGGATGGGCATGTGATTATCTTATAGGGTTTCCTAATCAATCTGTTCAGAGATGTTATTACATATCTCTGGAGGTTATAAACACTCTGAAAGGCTGTTCATATCCTGCTTGAAAAAGCTATGATCCAATGTTGGCAATAGTTTTATTTTTACTTTACTGAAATAGGACTGTGTGAAATCATTCCCAACCAGGGCAGTAATGGCAATTTTGTGATTTCCAAATAAGGCAATAATTAGCTTTTAAAACTAACAGTCACCTTTTCAATGCTTGCATCCTCTTGCCAACATTTCAAAAGAAACCTTAAATTAGGTTTTTCATTGGTTCTGGTTCTGGTCAGTATGCTGTGTTGAAGGAAGGCTGGGGGAGGGAGGGAGAGGGCAATGTGGAAATGTTTGGATGCGATTAACTACAGATTGTTCTCCTGTAACACTGTAGTTGCGTTCCAGCGAAATCTCATTTAATAGAAAATCGTTTAATATAAATAACAGGGCCTATGGGAAAAGTGGGGTTCAGAGGACACCAGCAAAAAAGATCACTCAAAAGTCACCCACATGTCGAACACAAAATATAGCACAGCATGAATGAAGGCTGAAATCATATTTATTAACAAAACAAAAGTCAATTTAATACAGTACATTCAAAAATGTAAGAGAGTTGCTCTCTGTACAGTACCTCTCATAGAAAGCTGGTCTGCTGGCAACTGACATCAATGCATGTGCTGAATGAAGTGCATAAACTGACCCCCACTGGAATCAGACTATTGTGATCAGAAATAAGCATTCTCGAATATATCATTCCCTAATTTCAGTGATCTTATAGCCAAATTGTGCTGCCAAAGTATGCATTATTCCAGAACTATCTGTACTTTTGAAAGAGAGCAGAATGCTAGTATTCATTGGAGGTAAAAAGAAATATCCCTGAGTTTGTTTAAGTGCATTGTATTTGTGTACAGGACCCAAATGATGTCTTTGTGAACTGGAATAATGAGGGCGATGGCAACGTTTATGTGGCCAAATGATAATTGAGGCAAAAGAAACAGAAAATGCTGGAGAAATTCAGCAGGGCTGCCAGCATCTGTGGAGAGAGAAACAGAGTTAACATTTCGAGTTCAGTGACCCTTTTGCAAATAATTGAGGTAATGTTTGAATAATTAATGGTGTGGTTGATCTGTTAAAAATCCAAGGAAATTGTTTTTCCATTCTTCTGCATAACATATAAATGCAAACAGTTATCTGTTCTCCACTCTGGTTTGACTGTATAACATTTTTAAGTTTATTGAGTGATATTTCATAGAATCCCCACAGTGTGGAATCAGGCCATTTGGCCCACACCAATCTCTGAACAGCATCCCACCCAGACCCACCCTATCCCAGTAACTCTACATTTTCCTTGTCTACCCACCTAACCTGCACATCACTGGGCACTGTGGGCAATGCACCTAACGTTCACATCTTTGGACTGTTGGAGGAAACCAGAGCACCCAGAGGAAGCCATGGAGACATGGGGAGAATGTGCAAACTCCACACAGTCGCCTGTGGATGGGAATCAAACCTGGGTGCCCAGTGCCATGAAGTGGCAGTGCTAACCACTGTGATGTATCATCAATCTTCCTTCAATACACAATCAATCTGCAAACTAAAGTAGCAGATTTGCATGTGATGGAGTTTTTAATATTTCAGATGACTTCCATGTGTTATTTGCAGGAATTTTAAATATTAAGTGAATTTGTGCAAAACAGCTGATAATAACCCAAGAGCATTGATGTGTGTGTTTTGAAGAACTTATACAAAGTTAATAATCACACAACAGGTTTATTTGGAAGCACTAGCTTTCATAACGTTGCTCCTTCATCAGGTGGTTGTGGAGTATAAGATCGTAAGACACAGAATTTATAGCAAAAGTTTACAGTGTGATGTAACTGAAATTATATATTGAAAAAGACCTGGATTGTTGGTTAAGTCTCTCATCTTTTAGAATAGACATGTTGGTTTCAGTTCTTTCATTTGTAAATCGCAGAATTTTTTTCAAGTTACTTTAAAATGCCACCTACAGCTGTCCTACCCAATGTTCAGCTGATGGACTGAACTAGGTTGGGATTCAAGACTTGGCCAATCTGTTCTCACTAAGTAAGCCTGTTGAGTCATTACACAAGGAGGATGCCTTTTTGAACTGTTTATGCCTGTGCAGTGCTGTGGAACTTATTTGCAGAGGTTCTGTGATTTGTTAAACAATGGGGTTACAGCTTTTAATTGAGGTGAGTTATTATTCTACATCCTATTTGTGTGCTGTCAGTTGTCCCAGGAAACAAGGAGGGAGTGGAGGAATTGGATATAATTAAAATAGGGAAAGAGTAGGCACATAAATGGTTGCCTTCGCTCGCAATTGTAAAATAATCCGATTCAGATGAGGTGTAATCTAAAGTGCTGAGAGAAGTAACATTGGAAATTGCAGAGGCCTTGCCTACAATCTAGCATGGGAAGTGGTGCTAGAGGACAGGAAAATTGGCAACTGTTACAGCCCTGTTCAAATACCAGTGGATAAAATTAACCAAATAACTACAGGCCAGTTTTCATAATTGGTGGCGAGGAATCTCTTACAGACAATGTTCATGGAGAAAATGAATTAGAATCAGTTTTCAGCTGTCTTTGTTGCCATGTGATCCTGCATTACCAAGAACTCCAGTTACATATTTCACTTTACACTGCAGCATTATTCTTAGAGCTGAGGAAGATTTGGTCACAATTTAGTTGAGCCATGAAGAATCATGAATAGCCTTGCTGGAGTGAGTAAATACAAAAGCCTGATCTTTATTGACAGAAAAGTCTGCAGCCAGAGGACACAAAGTAAAGGCAAATGAGCTAGTGAGGGCATGTGATGTGGAGAATTTTATTTAAAACACTCAATTGTTATGATCTAGAGTGCATTACCTGAATGATTGGTGAAACCAGTTTCAGTGAAATGCTTTGAGAGAAAATTCCCTCAAGACTTTGAAGAAGAGAATCGAAGAGCTACAGGTCAGCGCAACATTGAGGACCGAAGGGCCTGTAATGCACTGTAATATTCTACGTTCTATGTTCTATGAGAGTGCAGTGAAGGGTGACTAATGGACACCTCATTCCAAGAGCTGCCATAGGCACATTGTACAGGTACGATCCCCAGCTGCTGAATATTTCATGCTTTAAAAGTCTTCTTTGAAGCCTCAAAAGTATAATGTAGCTATCTTCATAAAGAGACACCTTGACTGTGTTTAAATTTCAGCTTGAGATAAAATGAAAGCTATAATCAACAGCTGACCAAAATCCAAGTAGACAATGTCCTAACGCTTTGGCTCATGACATGCTTACCTTGTCTCAATTATACTGTTAAAATAATGTTAAAAATGAACCATCAATATTCTACTTCCACCCTTTGATTTTAATACCTAGGACCTTCATGGTCTAAAGTTAATTTAAAAGAGGACAAACACAGCCCTAAAGCAGCTGCTGTGATCACATTATAAGGCTATGTCAAGCTCACAAAACCGTTAATAAACAAGAATCAGTCTGACCGAAAATTAACATTATAAACATTATAACATTAAAATTATAAAAGGCACTGAAACTCAGATCTGTATCTACTAGTTGATTCACACCATCCTGGGAGATACGCATTGTGCTGAATTTTGCCTGCAGACCCTTCCAGCTTGAATAAATAATGACAACAATATCAGATATCCACAAAGGAGCAGTATTTTGGGCAGAAGATTCTTGAGCAGCAAAACGGTGGAAAACAGAACAGCGAAATGACAAAAACAGTAAGTTGTAAGCTCTTTTCTCTCTGCCTCACTCAGCCTTGAATTCAGTGCCCAGTAGAAAAGCGATTCAGGACAACTAGCATTCACAGAGAACTCAAGATACAAACAGCGCCACTGCTGCAGAATATGAGTAACAATTAAACTGGCCTCTGCTTCAAAACTCTAAGACATCAAGAACATTAAAGTGCAATTGCCTTTTCCTTTCTGTCTATACTAGGCATCCTTCTTGCTCCCTTTCTAATTACCTGTATTGTGTGTTTATAGTCAACTTTTTACTTTTTATCGAGTAGAAGGTTATAAAACTCTTTCATTCACTCAAGAAAAATTTGTAATTTGGATTGAGTTAATGATGTTTTGATTCAAGTATGATGGCTGCATATTAAAGTGAAAATAATTATATTTGTGTGAGATTGTTATAAAGAGCGCAGCCAACTCTGCCTCATCATCTGGTCATCACAATACTCTCAGATATACTTCAAAGCAATATCAAAGTAATGATATATTTGCATGCTTAGATGCCTCACTGTTAGGAATTTCTTTTTCCATAAGCAGAAATTGTTGCTCCATTATGATAAACAGCTTGGTGGAAAATGTAAAGTGGAATGTTTTTTGAGTGAAGTAAATGAAAATTTACTAAAAGTATCTGTCCACCTCCAATCTGGAAGATTACCCCACCTACACATCTCTTGGTTTTCTTTGATGTGGGCTAAGAATGGAAAAATGCAAGTTTCTTGATTATAGTCAATGTGATCGATGGCACATTTTATTGCTTTTAAACAGTCGGCTGTGAAAGAATTTTTACACAACAAGTTAATTCTAAAATTATGAGTTAATTCCATTCTTGTAATAATCTAGTGTATTTTACAAAGCAGCTTTGCCCTCTTTCTCTCTTTTTATTGATTCAGTGCTTTAGCATGAAGAAACCCATGGCACATCAATGGCAGGCCTAATCTCTGGCAGGTTCTTTTTCCTTGTATCTCTAATTGGAGTCAGAAGACTCCCTGATGTGCTCTAAATTGTCTCAATTCTGTCGAAGCTTTTTGCTGAAGCCTGCTGTTATTACAAGTTGAAAGCCATTACTGACTCTACCTCATTCACCTCATGTCCAACTGATTTGGAGAGTTATAAGAGCTGACTGTCTGCTTCCAAGAAGTCCTAGCACCTAAATGATGTGTCTTGTTGCATTGTAATGAATTGATGAAGTAAGCTCAGTGGACTCTCCACAGAGCTGGCGTTGCTGAAGCACAGATTAGTCTGAAAAGAAAAACAGGAAATGCTGAGCAGATCTGACACCTATGAAAGGGTTTGCTGTTTCTTTCCTGCATTTTCTGTTTTTATTTTAGAAATCCAGCATCAATGGTATGTTAATTTCACTGTAGGCTTTCTGACCAATGACACTTAAATCAAAAGTGAATCGATTCTGAAGTTTCTCGGGGAATCATACTAGATTTATCATAAACACCAATGAAGTGGTCATATCACTTTGTGATCTACTTATCAATGTTTACAGACTTTTTTAATTAACCTGTCCAGGTATGTTAGGACTCACCTCTGGAGCAGGTGGGATTTGAATCCAGGCCTTCTGGCTGAAAGTTAGAGACATTGCTACTGCAAAAAATTTTAAAGTTTGCATGCTTGTAAGCAGCTCTTAGCTTCATACTTATAATATTTGCATGTTTAAAAGAAAATACCTTGCTGTAGTGAATTAAACTCTGTTGAACAATGAAATATTTGGAAGAGTGACACTTGGGTGACATGGTGGCTCAGCAGTTAGCACTGCAGCCTCATAGCACTAGGCACTCGGGTTCGATTCCAGCCTTGGGTGACTGTCTGTATGGAGTTTGCACATTCTCCCCATCTCTATCTGGTTTCCTCCCACAGTCCAAAGATGTGCAGGTTAGGTGAATTGGCCATGCTAAATTGCCCCATAGTGCTAGGTGCATTAGTCAGAGGGAAATGGGTCTGGGTGGGTTACTCTCTGGAGGATTGGTGTGGATTTGTTGGGCTGAAGAGCCTGTTTCCACACTGTAGGGAGTCTAATCTAATCTTGTGTCTCATTAACTAGAAACCATTACTGTGTCTGAATCACTTTGTAAATCTATATCAGCAAAAGTTAAGTAATTCTCCTGCCTCCTTTAATGTTGTGTTTTATTCCCATGGTATCAAATAAACTGGGATTTGGAAGTGTAAACATTAAACTCCTTGACACAATTTAAAGATGTGCTAAACAACTCAGGCCTGGGCTGGAGAAAATGTTTCTTTGCAGATTTAAGATTCTTTTGGCTGAACTCAAAGTGGCTATGTTCACATGACAACTGATTAAAATGTAATGGCTGTTTAAACTGTACCAGGTCAAGGAGTAAGAAATATACATAGATGCATTTGTTTAAAGCTGACCCTTGGTCTGTATTGCTAATGGAGTTATTGCTCTTTTCTTCGAACAAGGGAGTTCATTCTTTGCAGGGTCCAGTTCCACAGTCTCCTCTGGTATTTTGCTGAAGTGCTTATTATTAACAGATGAGCTTGGACTTTGAGTTTTGGTAAGTTATTTCAAACACAGAGGAATAGCTACTAAATTGCACCTTGCCTTGAACTACTAACCTCATGTGACCTTCCTACAATGGGCACTGAGCAGCATTCAAGAGTAGGAATTTTGGCAATTCTTTCTCCCCATCGTGAAGTCAGGGTGGTGGAGGTCAGCTGCAGTCACAATCAACTTGGCTGAGGTCAGCCAACTGAATGAAGACTGTGTAACAACCCTGAAACCTTGGTGTTCTGAATGGTTCAAGAAGTCACTTCAGCACGAAGGCAGCCTGTCCCCTTTAGCCGTTGATGATTGTTCCCCAAATTAATTACATGCCAAATAAAGGCTGGCATAAGTTAATCCAGCAGTGTGAAATGAAGTTGCTTTTAAGACTATATATTTCTGATGATCCTGTTCTTTAATAACCATCTTCAGAGACATCAACTTTCTCCAAGTGAGAGTGCTGGATGATGTATTAAGGCCCGCAAATTTCTTGCAGATGTAAAGTGAAAGGAGAAAATAAATTCTGTTTCCCACACTTCTCATAACAGGTCCTGCTGGGGGACATTCCGGAGGGAGCAGGAGGAGAGCGGGGAGGCAGCTGTTTCATCGGCAACGATGGTAACACGAGAAGAGCAAGCAGTGAAGATGCTTTCCCCCCAGTACGTTGTGGCAGCATCAAGAACAGGCAGCTGAGGTCTCCCCAAGTCCGAGCTAAGCAGAGGGCTTATCAAAGACTGTTGAAGTTTTAACGTTATTCCTTTATTTTCTAGTTTATATTACGAAGGACTTTAATATTAACCACTGTATATACTCAAGTAAAAGTGGATCTCGTAAAAATCACCCCTCTATTTTTGGCCAAAATATCTGGAATTTTCCATATATCCCGTGTGTAAAGGTCATGTAAAGCGTGTAAAAGTCGACCCTAGTTCTTCACAGATAACAAATCAACATTTTGTGAGTAAAGGTATTTTCCTGTACATAAGTGTTACAATGAGGAAATGAATTTTTGTTCATGCTGCAATGTATTTTGATGTACAATTCATACCAACGTTAGGCTACAGATTTCTTAAGTTCATTATCAAACGAGCTCTGTAATTAGTATAATTTGAATGATACAAAGTTTATGACACCATCGTTTCCAGTATAAGATAGGCCTATATGAATTTACTTCACTATAATTACCGTGCAGCACACGGCTACAATGATCGATGAGACTGTATGAGAGTCAAATATCTAATAACATTTTGTTATCAGAAGTAAAAGCTTAAAATGTTAGTTCGAAAAACTAAAACAACAGTAGACGAGAAAATGGAGGGGAATGGAAGCATTTGGCACAAACCTTTAAGAGGCAGTAGGTCATAGTCAGGTGACAACCTCCCTTTGTGTGCAGCTCCGCTGAGCTCAGTTCCCCTGTTGCATTTGTGGAATACAGTCATACTACTATAATTATTTTTTTAAAAATTCATTTAGAGCTCAGTTGGACTTCTGCTAATGATACGGTAGTTTGGACAGTCAGTTTGCATTTCAGCTCCTCAAAAGTAGTACCCATGTAATAGTTGACCCTGTAAATTTAATCTTAAAAATAGTCTAAAAAATTCAATAGACAATAGACAATAGGTGCAGGAGTAGGCCATTCTGCCCTTCGAGCCTGCACCACCATTCATTATGATCATGGCTGATCATCCTCAATCAGTATCTTGTTCCTGCCTTATCTCCATAACCCTTGATTCCACTATCCTTGAGAGCTCTAACCAACTCTTTCTTAAATGAATCCAGAGACTGGGCCTCCACTGCCTTCTGGGGCAGAGCATTCCACACAGCCACCACTCTCTGGGTGAAGAAGTTTCTCCTCATCTCTGTCCTAAATGGCCTACCCCTTACTTTTAAGCTGTGTCCTCTGGTTTGGCACTCACGCATCTGCGGAAACATGTTTTCTGCCTCCAGAGTGTCCAATCCTTTAATAATCTTATACGTCTCAATCAGATCCCCTCTCAGTTTTCTAAACTCAAGGGTATACAAGTCCAGTCGCTCCAATCTTTCAACATAAGGTAGTCCCGCCATTCCAGGAATTGACCTCGTGAACCTACGCTGCACTCCCTCAATAGCCAGAATGTCTTTCCTCAAATTTGGAGACCAAAACTGCACACAATATTCCAGGTGTGGCCTCACCAGGGCCCTGTACAGCTGCAGAAGAACCTTTTTGCTTCAATACTCAATCCCTCTTGTTATGAAGGCCAGCATGCTATTAGCTTTCTTCACTACCTGCTGTACCTGCATGCTTGCTTTCATTGACTGGTATACAAGAACACCCAGATCTCTTTGTACTGCCCCTTTACTTAACTTGACTCCATTTAGGTAGTAATCTGCCTTCCTGTTCTTGCCACCAAGGTGGATAACCATACATTTATCCACATTAAAATGCATCTGCCATGCATCTGTCCACTCACCTAACCTGTCCAGGTCACCCTGTAATCTCCTAACATCCTCCTCACATTTCACCCTGCCACCCAGCTTTGTATCATCAGCAAATTTGCTAATGTTACTATTAGTACCATCTTCTATATCATTGATATACGTTGTAAAAAGCTGTGGTCCCAGCACTGATCCCTGCGGTACCCCACTGGTCACCCCCTGCCATTTCGAAAGGTAGCCGTTTATCACTACTCTTTGTTTCCTGTCAGCCAACCAATTTTCAATCCAAGTCAGTACTTTGCCCCCAATACCGTGCGCCCTAATTTTGCTCATTAACCTCCTATCTGGGACTTTATCAAAAGCTTTCTAAAAGTCCAGGTACACTACATCCACTGGATCTCCCTCGTCCATCTTCAGAATTGCATCCTCAAAAAATTCCAGAAGATTAGTCAAGCATGATTTCCCCTTCATAAATCCATGCTGACTCTGACCTATCCTGTTACTGCTATCCTACTGCTATCAACTGGTAAATGAGTATCTATGGCATTCTTTTAAACGTTCCTTTTCTTTTAAACCTTTCTTTTAAACGTTTCTACTTATTCTATGAAGATAATGCTTAACTTCTTCTAACTTTTTTTTCTTTTACTACTTTGCACCTAAGTTTTTTGTACCTAGATACCTCTGTGCCTAAGGTGGCACCTTGTGTGGCAACATTATGCACTCCTGTACTTTTGTAAGTGAGTACACATGACAATAAAATTTAAATCTATATGTAAATCCCATGCAGACCGGTTGGTGTTGGATTAGGGCTGAATCCAGACAGAAAATAACAGGGCAGGCTTGGAAAATGAAGTCATAGTAGGAGTTCCAAAAGCAAAATGCCGCAAGTGCTGGAAATCTGAAATAAAAATAGAAAAGTCCAGATATACTCAGTGGATCAGGTAGTGGAAAGAGGAGAACAAGGTAACTCTTCAATTTGGAGAAAGTGAGGACTGCAGATACTGGAGACCAGAGTTGAAAAGTGTGGTGCTGGAAAAGCGTAGCAGGTCAGGCAGCATCCGAGGAGCAGGAGAATCAACATTTCGGGCATAAGCCCTTCTTCAGGAATGAGGCTGGTGTGCCAAGCAGGCTGACATAAAAGGTGGGGGGGGGGTGGTCACTGGGAATACGATAGGTGGAAGGAGGTGAGGGTGAGGGTAATAGGCCGGAGAGGGGGTGGGGGCAGAGAGGTCGGGAAGAAGGTTGCAGGTCAAGAGGGTGGTGCTCAATCTGGGGGTTGGGACTGAGATAAGGTGGGGGGAGGGGAAATGAGGAAGCTGGAAAAATCTACATTCATCCCGTGTTGTTGGAGGGTTCCTCGGCGGAAGATGAGGCGCTCTTCCTCCAGGCGTCGTGTGGCCAGAATCTGGCAATGGAGGAGGCCAAAGACCTGCATGTCATTGGCGGAGTGTGAGGGGGAGTAAAAGTGTTCAGCCACGGAGCAGTTGGGTTGGTTGGTGCAGGTGTTCCAGAGGTGTTCCCTGAAACGTTCCGCAAGTAGAGGAACCACATCGGGTGCAGCGGATACAGTAAATGATGTGTGTGGAGATGCAGGTGAATTTGCAACGGACATGGAAGGATCCATTGGGGCCTTGGAGGGAGGTGAGGGGGGAGATGTGGACGCAAGTTTTGCACTTCTTGCGGTTGCAGGGCAAGATGCCGGGAGTGGAGGTAGGGTTGGTGGGGGGTGTGGACCTGACGAGGGAGTCGCGGAGGGAGTGGTCTCTCCAGAACACTGATAGGGGTGGGGAGAGAAATATATCCCTGGTGGTGGGGTCTGTTTGGAGGTGGCGGAAATGACGGAGGATGATACAATATATCCGGAGGTTGGTGGGGTGGAAGGTGAGGACCAGTGGGGTTCTGTCCTGGTGGCAATTGGAGGGGTGGGTTTCAAGGGCGGAGGTGCAGGAAGTGGAGGAGATGCGATGGAGAGCATCGTTGACCACGTCGGAGGGGAAATTGCAGTCTTTGAAGAAGGAGGCTAATTGGGTTGTTCGGTAGTGGAATTGGTCCTCCTGGGAGCAGATGCAGCGGAGGCGAAGGAATTGGGAATATGGGATGGCGTTTTTACAGGGTTAAAAATCACACAACACCAGGTTATAGTCCAACAGGTTTAATTGGAAGCACATTAGCTTTCGGAGCGCTGCTCCTTCATCAGGTGATTGTCGCTCCGAAAGCTAGTGTACTTGCAATTAAACCTGTTGGACTATAACCTGGTGTTGTGTGATTTTTTACTTTGTACACCCCAGTCCAACACCGGCATCTCTGAATTGTTTTTACAGGGGCAGGGTAGGAGGAGGTGTAATCTAGGTAGCTGTGGGAGTCGGTCAGTTTGTAGTCAATTTGAAGACCCTACATCTCAGATATAGCTTTTATTACTTGCTAATAATTTGACATTTTATAAGAGAAATTACTCAGGATTCTCCCAATCTCCTACTGTAATTTTTTCAAAGTTTCACAGTTGAGGAATGTGTGAGATTATTTTTGCAGGGTTTCTGCCAAAGTCACAGATCCTAAATAAAGTTCTGTCACAGATAAAAAGATGCATATTTTAGCAACTTTTCAAAAATCTTTTCAGAAACTAGTTCTTCCACTTTGTTATTGGGCAATTGGAGCCTGTTGAAAAGAGGAACAGGAGTAACAAGTATAAAGTTGGGGTAGCGTAACTGAAAGCTCAGCTTTTCATTCAAATATGAAAGAAATGCCTTTTTTTAAAATTCTTTTTCAAAATGGTAGCACTAAGTATAAGAAAACGTGATATTTTTTCTCATCCCAAAATTGAACCTGATAGATTTGCAATGCACCTCATGTTAAATTATAAAATTATAAAATTGATTCTTTACAATTCTTCAAAATGAATAGCTTTTGTTTGTTTTTAAAATCTTAATAAACAAGATTGTTTCACACATTTTAGGTTACTGTACTCTATGTTTACACTAAGGAACAACTTCAGAAAGAGAAAAGAAGAGCTTGTAATAAACCCGCCTTTCACAAGCTCGGAGTGACCTAAAGCAGTTTCCAGTCAATAAAATACTACTCATTGGTACAATGTAGGAAACATGGCAGCCAAGTTCAGGTCAATAGCAATGAGGTAAGTAACCGGATTTTTTTTTCTTAATTGGGAAATAATATTTTCCCAGGGCATATTCCCTGCTCTCCCTTGAATACTGCTGTAACATCCACCAGAGAGGGAAGGCATGGGTTCTGTTTGGTTGCAGGTGTCCCAGTAACTCTTGCTTTGCATTTTGAGGTTTTCTGAAGAGCTGCTTCTTGATTTTCTGAAAATGCGTTTCCTTTCTCACTAGCTCCTTTATTGGGTGGTGCTGCTGTCATCAGCTTCGAGGATGATAACTGGGTCTTCGAGCTGATCCTCAATCCCCAGATCTTTGGGCATGTGGGCCAAGACGTCCGGTGAAGTAGTTGGATCTAGACTGCAGGGTATTCTTTCCTTCTGCGTTACCACTCTGCCTCATTATCAAGGTGTTTGTCCACAAAGTGTACTGCAGTTCAATGGACATGTTTATACCATTTTAATCAATTAGTGGAAACCCCTCCTAGTCATTAATGTCAAAGAGACTGCACTTCAGGGAAAGCTTCAGAGTGTCCTTGTAGCATTTTCTTTGCCCGTGCTGGAAAGCTGCCTATTGTGAGTTCAGAAAGCAGCAGTTGGTGGCAGGGTCACACTTCAGTCAATTAGGCACAATATCGAGTCCATCAAATAAATGCTTAATGCTTAATGTAACTGGATGTAAGATGGACACTTCCAATGAACCTGGAGAGTGTGGCAGAGGTGTTACTGCTAAACTATCTCTATGGCTGCTTTGTGTTGCTGATGTATAGAAAAGCAATACAAGACATCAACAGCCTCTCTACACTGGGACTTTTTTTGTCAACTTGTGGCGGTCTCTGTTGGCGAACACTCATGGCTGTAGTTTGTAGAATGTTGAGCTGGTGTAGCTGATCTGGTGTTGGATCTCTGCACCAATGTTAGGGTTTTGAGAAAGGTGGCCATCCTGTCATGGGAAGTACTCAACATATGACAGTTACTTCTTCAACATATATGAGCTGGAAAATTTGAACAGCTATATCTGGATTGAAAAATGAGTTTTATTTTGGCAATATTCCAGGACAGGTCAAGTCTCTTGCGCATAGAATTAAAGATATCAAGTGTCTTTCAGAAAATAGAATCCTTCATGTAACATTGTTTAAAGTGGGGACCTAGGGGAACTGTCATTGTCCACATGATACTGATGGGTTGGGTGTGCAGATTTCTGTGACATGTTGAATGACAATGAGATGGACCATCTTGCCACTGCACTCTCTGTCTTCAGTGAGATGGACAGTCCTACTTCACCTCTTCTACCTTTTGAACTATCCTTTGCCTGACACCATCACCTGGCCTTTCTGCCATGGGTGTTTCTACCAGGAGCAAGGAATTGCTGACAGAATCAGTGTCATTGGAGTGCATAAAGTGGTGATCCATGGAGTGGATTTGGTGATACAGTTACATATTATTTTGGCTGATACAGAAGCAGTATTAGAGAATTCATCAACTTCCTCAATAATCACCACAGCTTCACTGCAGCTTTAGTACAAATGCAGTGTCAGGACACTGCAATACACTACTTGCAGGAGTTCAACTCAATCTGTTCACACTTTGTTAGGGTTTTCAAACTTGATTGTATGAAGACTTGAACATTGTTGTAATGTTATTTTGGCTTTACTTTTTTTGAGTGTAGGTGCTCCATTAATATATCTAGACCTCCACTGTATAGCAGAACTTGATTAGCTAAAAGATTCTCGCAGAGAATGATTTGCTTTCCCATTACTATCCCATTACTGGGATTGACAAAGTAGACATAGAGAGGATGTTTCCTCTTATGAACCAATCCAGAATGAGAAATCATTGCTTTAAATCTGCTACCCTTTATGTTAAAACCGAGCTAAGGAAAGATTACTTCTCTCAAAGGATTGTGAATCTGTGGAATTCATGACCACAGAGCGTGGTGGATGCTGGGACATTGAGTCAATTTAGGGAGGAGATAGGCAAGTTTTTAATCAATGATGAGTTGAAGGGTTATAGGGAATAGCAGGAAAGTGGAGTTGAGATCGAAATGAGACCAGCTGGATTGTATTGAATGGCAGGGCAGGCTCAAGGGGCTGAATTGACTACTCCTGCTTCTTATGGTCTTGTTTAACTTAAAACCATAGTACTGAAGGAAAAGATAATTTCCCAGACATCACAGAACTTAAATTGGTTAAAGTGAGAGGCAAAACGTTAGCAAGAAAAAGTAATAAGTGTATCTATACACAAACGTTGTCACCCTAACTTCACAGTTAAACTGTTACATATTTGCTTTCAACACATTCACTGCACCTCAAATAATCTACAGTATTACTTTAATTCATTTGGAGGATACGGGTATTGCTGGTTAAGCCATTTATTGCCCACAGGACATTTAACAGTCAATCACATTGCTGCTGGTCTGGAGTCATATATAGGTCAGACCAGGAAAGGATGGCAGTTTCCTTCCCTAAATGACAATGGTGAACCAGATGGATTTTCTACTAACACTCAGCAACAGTTTTATAGTTGTCATTACACTCTTAATTCCAGGCTTTGTTTTATTCAATTCCAATTCTACTTTTGATCATGGCAGGATGCAAACTTGGATTCCCAGGACATTACCTGTGTCTCTGGATTAGTAATTTAGCAATAATATTGCTAGACCATCACCTCACATATCAGATACTTTGAGATGTGATAACATCAAAAATTCATTATCTCAGTGACCACAAGTATACCCTTTCTGCCCGTTTCAGATACTTTTCTTGCTTTGCTCCCTCGGTTACTTCCTCAGCATCACCAATCCAATAGTCTTGTTATCCCAGGCCTGTCCTTTTCAGCCAAACCCTGGGCTCCAGCTTTGCTCTCACTAGTCTTAAACCTCTATCTACTCCTGGGGGGGGCCCAAGCCCCACTTCATTCAAATAAAGGCAAATTCCTGTAGATGCTCGAATCTGAAACAAACACAGAGTGCTGGAGAAACTCATCGTGTCAGGATGCATCGATGAGGAAAGAGTTAACGTTTCACGTCTGGTATGACTCTACCTCAGAACAGTCAAACTAGACTAGAAATATTAACTCTGTTTCTTTCTACATCGATATTGCCTGACCTGCTGAAGTTTTGGGAACAAATTTGTTCACATCTCCATTACTTTGTATCTAGTTCAACGTTTCATCCTAATAACAGAACATTTAGCAATGTAGCACTTCCTGAAAACCCTTGTGAAGTGTCAGTCTAGAATATCTGTCAATCTCTGGACAGAAATCTGAAACCACAAGTTTTATACAAGATACAACATTTCTGCAAAAAGTCTAAGGTCTTTATTTTAAATGAGCGAAATCTGAACATTGTTTTGCCTGAGCTTTTAGAAAGTGTAATGTTTAATAAATCTGCACAGCAAATAACCAAAGTAAATAATTCTCTATGAGGTTACATCAGCTAACTGAGTTTGGTCATACACTGGATGTCTGACTATACTAATGGGTATCTACGTTTGATAACTTTAAAGCCAGAATCACATTTCAATGAAGTTCAAGTATTTATTTAGTCAGATTTGAAAACCCTAACAAAGCGTGAAGTACAATGAGTGCGACTCTGGCAAGCAGTTTTACTTTATTGCAATGTCCTAACACTAAATTTATACTAAACCTAAATGTTTGTACAAAGTAAATCACCTCACCGTGAATGATAAAAGTCCAACATAAATACATCCTTAAAACTAATTTCCTCTTTCTAAGCAATCTATTAAGAAGGAAAACAGCACTCTCTTTTGTGCTTTTCACTTCCCCTCTGTTTGACAAACAACTTCTCCTTATTCACTATAATCTCAAAACACTGCAATCAAATGAGAAAATAGATGAGGTGGCTCTGGGTATCATAGATTGCCATGTCAACAGACTTGAGGAGGTTGATTAATTATGCATACAATTTGAAATCTTCAAAGACAGAATTGCTTAATTGGCAGTTTAAAATGCATATATTTTCCAAAGTTAAACTTCAATTGTTTTTATCAACTGCTGGTGCAGACTTTCTAATTGATTTGAATGTCTAATTAAAACCATTAACAGTTTTTGAAGGACATGCTCCAGTGATCTCAGCAAAAGCTTTTTTGAAATGAGTCCTTGCAACATCGAGTGCCTTGATTACTTATTTTTCAGACTCAGCAGCAGCTATTACTGTGAGTTTTGTCAGTGTGGTATTCAGGTTTCAGGTAAATTACATTACAATGATAGAGTGCTTTTACTGCAAAGTGTGTTGTGATAGTGGTTATGGAGATGTCAGCCTAAAAGGTCTCCAGTATCAGGCAAAAAGAAGACATGGGACAGCACTATGCTCCACAAGAACAATGAGTAGAAAATAAATATCAATTCTTTTCAATTGACAATTCAGATGAAGATCCAGGCTTGAGTTCTTAGCAGGACTTCTATATGGAAATTCAAGCTCATGTAATAACCCTACTCTGATGAATTGAAAAGCCTTTATTTATTTATCCATTGCAAAGTAAAACAAATAGGATTGGCTAACTTTGCACCTTGTCACCACCATGACCTGTTATCCCATGCATTTGGGCTGACGTATAATCTCATTGGGACGTGACAGGTTAAATAGAGAGGTAATTTTAGTAACATTTCTTGCAGGCGCTCCAATATAACGATCTACCATGTTACAATTTTTACACCAATATTATTTTTAAATAATGAAATTGCAGTGATTTTAACTCAAGAAATTAAGTAAGATGACCATTTCTTTTCAAAGATTGCTCTCAATTGGATGGAAATTACCTTCAAATATTCTTAAAGGCTTAAATCAAATCAAAATTCAAGAATT
The DNA here is from genome assembly GCF_047496795.1 of Chiloscyllium punctatum. NCBI lineage: Eukaryota > Metazoa > Chordata > Chondrichthyes > Orectolobiformes > Hemiscylliidae > Chiloscyllium > Chiloscyllium punctatum. The sequence continues at coordinate 16,680,182 of NC_092780.1, read as the reverse complement.
CCCTCCTAACTGCTTTGGAGGTGACCTACACCACATAGACTGTAGTGGTTCACTTTCACAAGGGTGATTCGAACTGGTCTTGCTCTCAGTTGTTATGTCCCATGAATGCAAAAGAAATAGAACATTTTCTGTTTAACAATATGTAATAGAGTATCAGCATATCATATCAAAAGAAGGGTGAAAAATATGGATTTAAAATGATTACAAGAGCTTTTATCTTTGCACTATTTACTAATATGAGTTGAAAATGTCAGTGAAAATTTGGAAGCAACATACATTTGGACCAATATATCTGCCATACACGTTGCTTCTCTGTGTGAAGCAAGAAACAGTGGCTCTTGCTAGTTTCTTCCCAAAACGTCTAACTTGTTCTCCCTTTCTTACCAGTTGTCAGTCAAACCACAAATTGCTCTAAAGTACAATTCCATCTGCAGTACTTGCCAAAGCAAAAGCTTCTAATTTTGGTCTGCAAAGGGACATAAGTAAAACAGCTTAAGTAAGACTGTCTCGCTGCCAATAGGGTTATGCTTTCCCACAGAGGTCATGATCAGTTTACATTGCAATGTTATCTGTCCAATGTGTGCAGGCTAAATTTTCACTGACATTTTCAACTCACATTTGTAAATAGTGCAAAGAAAAAAGTTCTTGTAATCATTTAAAAGCCATATTTTCTAATATTCCATTAATATGATATATTGAGCCTCTATTACATATTGATAAACAGAAAAAGTTCTATTTCATTTGCACTCATGGGATGGAACAACTGAGAGCAACAACAGCTCTAATTACCCTTGTGAAAGTGAGCCACTACTGTCTATGTGGTGTAAGTCACCTCCAATTCAGTTAGGGAGGAAATTCCTGTATTTTGTTTCAATTTAAGCCTTTGTCTAAGAACATTTAATAGCAATTATTTGGGATTTGCATCCTATTGAGAACACTCTTTCAAAGGAAATGATCATCTTACCTAATTTTTTTGAGTTAAAATCACTGCTATTTCACTCTTTGAGAATAATATTGGCTGACAAAAAATGTGTCATATTGGGTTTTTATTTTGGAGTGCCAGCCAAGAGATTTTACTGAAATAACATCTTTATTTAACCTGCCATGTCTCAGTGAGATTATACTTCATGGGAAGGAAGGACATGCTGGTGGCAAGATGCAAGGATACGCGGGAGAAGCAGAAATCCACTATTCACTTGATTTTGCAATTGGTGAATAAATAAAAGCTTTTCTACTCATCAGAACAGGGATAATTTATTGGTTTGAAACTCCAGTTACAGCTCCTGCTAAGAACCAAATGAATTTAAGTAGACTGCTTTTGGGATGGAAAGAGATGCACTATTCAACTGATAGACTCTTATTTTACTTTCAATGCACATTTCATGTGATGCTGTGATGAACATCAGATGCTGAATCAATATTGGCTTTACTTATCATAGTAGGGCTAACTCAGTGCTACTGCAGCACCAAACTATTTAAGTAGGTGTTTGGTACTACAAATGTTCCTTTAGTAATTTTACAACAGGAATTTAGTGCTGAACTTACACCAACACAAGATTAAATTTGCAATGGAATCATAGAATGGTTACAGCACAGAAGGAGGCAATTTGGCCCAATATGTCCAGGCTGGCTTTGTACACAAGCAACTCAGCTAGCCCTACTTTCTTACCTTTTCCCCAATCCCCGGCAACATTATTTCCTCTTCAGGTAATTGTAATGTGTACTAACTGAGTTATCCACAAACTCCCATGGATGACCCTTTGAAAACAAATATTCTAAAGACAACGCAGAAGAAACGTTAATGTTAACTTGTGGCAAGTAATCACATTATATTTCTCAGCATACTGTAAGGCAATGCTTCCCAAATGCCTTTCTACTCTGACCTCATTTTGAGGATTGAAAGTTGTAGAGATCACTGTTGGAACTGTGAAATTGTGGGTCTCTTATAACTGGGGTTCAACCGATATAACTCTGTCAAAATTCCACCACTCACCATTGCTGTCACAATAATTCACAAGTGTGATCCCTAAATTCCAGCTTGTGACATCACTTGGGGCCTGGATCCCCACTTTGGGCATTCCTTAAGGTATCTGAAGGTTTTAGTAATTCAGTACATTTGCCATGTTTGGCACAGTAGAAGCCATTCTGTAGTTCTCATAGTGATTTTCAAAATAATGTCTGCCCATCATTTCATTATTACTATTCCTGCAGCTCCTTCATCAGGTAGTTATCATCAAGTTGACAACTACCTGATGAAGGAGCAGTGCTCCAAAAGCTAGTGCTTCCAAATAAATGTGTTGGACTATAACTTGGTGTTGTGTGATTTTTAACTTTAATTCAATAGATCTCTGCAATGTCAAGGGTAGAGGCTTGCAGAGCAAATGAAACCATCCATATGACAACTGAAGGGAAAATACATTGATCGAAGCAAGAACAAAGACGTTTGTATCAACTTTGAATTGTGTCAAGGTCCTTAGGTTTGTCGTCTCCTCAATTTGGTTTTATGATTGATAGCTGCAAAGTAGAGTTCAAATCCTGCACAGGAAAACAGACAGTTATATTGTCCTGAAGTCTGTTATTTTCCCTTCAAGTCATCTGTCAGAATTTGCCACTGACAGCAGGATCCTCACCCTGTTAGCATGTGCAAGTTACAACCTCAGACTCTCCTGTTAGTCACTGGTGAATCAGAAATGTTGAAATCTAATGGTTGCAAGAACTTTGTGCAACTTGAGTTGCAATTCCTCATCAAGGTAAAGCAGCGCCATAGAGAGCTGATTAAAGGAAAGAGACTGGATTTATATAGCACCTTTCACAATCTCAGCATGATTCAAAGCAGTTCACAATCAATGAAATACTTTTGAAGGATAATGTTACTGTCAGGAGGTGATTGAATGATTCGTTTCTTTTCCACCTCTTTGTTTGTGACTACAACAGGTTTTCCTGTTTTGAAAAGGGTATTGTTATCAACCAGGCTAAACCCACTCAAAATATGTGAAGAAGATAGCCTTGACCCTAATGTTTTCTTATTTTAAAGCTGTGTAAGGTTTTGCCTTCAAGATGTAATTTGATTAGTCAAACAAGTTGGCTTTAAGCAACACACACCTTATTTTTGCGATAGTTAAAACAGAGAATAAATAGAAATAAAATAAAAGAATTGGCTTAACTGAACCCTATCAAATTACTGCACAATTTTAAAAATGTAAACACTACTAATTATCTATTATATTATTAATATAATAATATCCCATAAACATACCCTTAGCAAAGGCAAATTCAGTAACATAGTTTATCTCACGTGCAATTCTAGTGCAGAAAGAGAACCCTAACTTGTAGTTGTAACAGAGAAAGGAATAAAAACTTCCACATCCAGCTTCAAGACCCCAACAACTGCTGAAAGCTAAAAATTAAAATTCCTGGTTCTGTGGGAACTTGACCCCATCCACTCAGGCTGCTTCTATTGTTCCAACTTAAAAAAGGACCTGACAAGTTGTTTACTTTATTAGCTTTGAACAGACTGCTCAACACTTCTGATTTAATCTCTCTTCATGAAAAAACAGACAAAATACGCCACTTACAGCCATCGTATCATCACAATATGCTTGACAATTTAGTGAATACTAAACTGATAAAGCTCTGTGATCACAAAAGGACAAGGTGAAGATGTTTTCTTTTGCGTTTTAGAAAGAGAAGATTTTTTTATAAAGTTGTACCTAACCTAGTCTGAGTGAAGTATTAGAACTCTCTGACATCATACACAGACACACACACGCAAACACAGATACATATATACACACATACACTTCATAGTAATGCAAATTGATTACAGTAGGAAAAATAGATTCCATAATTTAGAGCTCAGTGAAATTAAAATCTATATAGCTCTTAAAGGTTAAGGGTGGCATGGTGGCCCAGTGGTTAGCACCGCTACCTCACAGCACCAGGGTCCCAGGTTTGATTCCAGCCTCGGGTGACTGTCTGTGTGGAGTTTGCACATTCTCCCCATGTCTGCGTGGGTTTTCTCCGGGTGCTCCGGTTTCTTCCCACAGTCCAAAGATGTGCAGGTTAGGTGAATTGGCCATGCTAAATTGCCCATAGTGTTAGGTGCATTAGTCAGAGGGAAATGGATCTGGGTGGGTTACTCTTTGGGGGGTCGGTGTGGACTAATTGGGCCAAAAGGGCCTGTTCCACACTACAGGGAATCTAATCTTAAATGTTAATGACCTGGCTAGTGCCAGCTGAATTTGGTATTCCTACTGCTTCAGTGTTCAGGTAATTTAAGAATATAAAAAATTGTCTTCCGCAGGGACCATTCTCTCTGTGACATCCAGGTCCACACTTCCTTCACTCCCAACATCCCCCACAGCCTCATGGCACCCCTTCCCCTGCAATCCCAGAAGGTGTAACTCCTGCCCATTTACCTCCTCCTTCCCCAGTATCCAAGGGCCCAAACATACCTTCCAGGTGAAGCAGCACTTTCCCTGCACTTCCCACAATCCAGTCTACGGCAATCCCTGCTCACAATGTGGTGTCCTCTACGCTGGGGAAATGAAGTGTAGACGGGGTGATAGCTTCACGGAACACCTACGTTCTACCCACAAAAAAGACCTTGAGCTTCCAATTGCCTGCCACTTTAACAGCATTCACAGATGCTGCCAGACCTACTAAGATTTTCTAGCAACTTCTGCTTTTGTTCATTTAAAAATATAGTCAGATGATTTATCTGTTCTACTGGAGACAACAAAGCTGAATTCAATTTATTTTAAACCTAAGTCCCTACAGCAGCTGGATTGTCAAAATCAATAGGCAGGGTTCAAAAACTTGTAGGCTGAACGGAGAGAGGGAGGAGGGGGGGGTGGATGACGTAACCTGCTCTCAGTTTTGTTCATACAGTGCCTCAGTTTCTTGCTCTGTTCTGTAGGGAAAGCAGGGGTTTAAACATGCAAAGGCTTAGCTTGTTTCATTCCTTCTTTTTCCAACTGACCACTGATTCAAATATGGTGATGGATAGTGCATTCCATTTTCCTAGTTTACATGATAAGGTTATACCTGAGCCCATTATTTTAACAGCCAGTTCCCACTGTCTAAGTGATTATGTGTAATAGTTTCTCTTCACTTTGTTCAGTTTCCCAGGTACTTATCTGGTTGCTTTGCTTATGTTGTAGGAGATGGCCCCCATTTCATCCTCTTTCAAGGTCATTGAACCAGTGTGGCTTATGCAGGCAGAATACCTCCACATCAACATTTTCTGGAAAGTACAGTGATGTAAATTCGTAAACACCCTTGACTGTGATCTCAACTAACTGGAATATGGCTTTAGTTATGTTTTAAAGCCTATTGTAGTTTTCCAGCCAGTTGATTCAAAAATCATTTTTATTGATACAAAGGTTGGGTTCATAATTGTAATCAATATTGTAACATAGGAAATATTACAGCCAATTTCTGCAAAGTTAACTCCCACAGTGACAATTTGCAGATAACTTGTCAAGTACCTGTACCAAAATGAAAAGTGCTTCATTTGAATTTTTGGAATACTGCCTCTACGATCTTCTCACGTGTAATCTTTTCCAAACTGATTCACCAGTTACACAGATTACAATTCTAACCTGCAAGGCCACTCAGCAGAAACTCACTGTTTTGAAGTACAGGTATATAATTTGGATTCTGGTCTTTTTTAAACTGGGATCTGATGCAGGAAGCCAAGCTTGCTCTTCTGTTCTCCACAGGGGAAGCTTAGCCACTCCCTCTCCCAGGTTTTCATATGTCAAATTTGAGACACCCAGGAAACCCATAAGTTAAACTTGGCATGTTTATTTCTGTGTATAAATTTTACTAGGAATTGGAAGAGATCGTAAGGCCTCTTAAGTCTGGTCTGCCATTTACTTTGCTCTTTCATAGGATAAAGACATCCCTAGTGAGTCCAGCATTTATTGGTCATTCTTAATTGCTCTTGAGAAGGTAGTGGTCAGTCCCCTTCTTAAACTGTTGCAGTCCATCTGGCGTGGGCAGACAATGAGAGGGCATTCCTTGATTTTCACTCTGTTGCAGTGAAAGAAGAGTGATTTGGTTCCAAAGTTGGGATGGTATAAGGACTTGGAGGGGACAGAGATGAGGTGGAACTGCTTTTCCTAGACATTAGTGAATCTATGGAATTCTCTGCCCAAGAAAACAAGAGAGGCAGCTTCATTAAATATATTCAAGACGCAGTTGGATGGATTTTTGCATGGTTGGGGAGTTAAGGGGTATGGGGATAATATAGGTAGGAGGAACTGAGACAATGGATAGATCAGCCATGATCGTAATGAATGGAGGAGCAGGCTTGACAGGACAAATGGCCTACTCCTGCCTCCACTATTACGAAACTATGAAACCTACAGACCACATCATAGATCACAGCACTGTGATCCACCTACTACCCTTGGACTTCAGAAATTCAAGAAGGCAGCTCCTTACCTTCTAAAGGACAATACAGGATGGCCATTAAGGGTAGCACTAGTCAGTGATGCTCACATCCCATGAACAAGTTCCAAGGGAAACACAAGACTGGATTTTTATTTCAACTCACATGTCCTAGCCTATCCCCATATCTGTTGATTCCCTTTGTGTCTCAGTGCAGAATATTCTCAATGACTTGAGTATTCAAAGCTCTTTGGGATACTGGATTCCAAAAACTCATGACTCTCCGGATGAAGACATTTCTCTTCAACTCTATCTTAAATGGCTGTACTTTAACCCGAGACCATTAACCAACACCTCAATGGTTAGTAATATTACAAAATTAGCAATAGAGTTCTAAAATGACTTAATATCTTTAGGGAATTTGATTATTATGAGCACCAATAAGTATAAAGTGATTTCATTATATTTTAGTTTTTATTCTGGAACCATTAGTGTCTTAGCAATATATTTTACTTAGTTATAACCTTATTAACTGAAGCCAATGGAACAGCTTCACTTTGCTTACATGATATGGGTATTGCTGGATAGGAGGTTCTGGAGTCACATATAGGCAAGTCTGGGTAAGAATAGCAAATTTCCTTTCCTAATGGAGTTGGTAAACCAGATGGATTTTACATCAGTTAACAATGGCTACATGTTTATCATGATTTGGAGATGCTGGTGTTGGACTGGGTTGTACAAAGTTCAAAATCACACAGCACCAGGTTATAGTCCAACAGGTTTAATTGGAAGCTCTAGCTTTCGGAGCAACGCTGACAACCACCTGATGAAGGAGCAGTGCTCCGAAAGCTAGTGCCTCCAATTAAACCTGTTGCACTATAACCTGGTGTTGTGTGATTTTTAACTTTGCACTTGTTTGTCATTCGACTCACATTTTAACTCCAGATTTTATTGAATTCAAATTTCACCCTCTGCCACAGGGTGGGATTTGAACCAATATCTACAGGTAATTAGTGTACAGTTCTGGGTTACTAGTCCACTGGCATTACCACTCCACTATCATCTCCTCTTATAGGGCAAGCTTTACAAGACACAGTTCTGGCAGAAGATACAATCAATGTTTTCTCTCTGTCCAGTGTGCACTGTTTAATATTCACAGTGAGTGAGCTGCCAATTTAGTCTGAGAATGATAAACATAAGGAGCATGAGAGCAAGTAATGCCAAAAAAAAATCCTCCGATTTATTCCTGTTTCCTTTGGGAAGTACTGGCAAGGGTTGTATTTCATCTCCAAGACAGAAATTCAGCATGGAAAAGGTGATATCATATCTATTGGCATAACACTATTTACCTTGATGAAAGCATTATACAGTTTATCTAACAGTGAAAATAACTGTCCTACTGTTTGCATGTTTCCCTTTACATGGAAACAAGTTTCTTTGACTTTCATGCTGGTTATTAAAAGCTGACAGCTAAGAAAATCACACATACCTACAAGGTAGCGTCTTTTCACTGAAAATGTACTTGCTGCAGAGGTATTGGATTCTTAAGAAGTGAACAGAAATTTTAGTAAGAGAGAATGAAATTAGAATGAGAGGTTTGGTAACATCTGTTGATGCGCTGGCTTAGTTTTCCCAGTCACATGAAGACAGGGCATGTACTGGAAAACAAGTTGGGATGACTCTTTGACCCTGCCCCACCTCCGAGTAATTTTCCCAGGAAAGGACGGTTGACAGAATCAACAGCCTCTTCCATTCCTGATAAAGGGCTTTTGCCCGAAACATCGATTTTCCTGCTCCTCAGATGCTGCCTGACCTGCTGTGCTTTTCCAGCACCACTCAAATCTAGACTCTGATCTCCAGCATCTGCAGTCCTTACTTTCGCCTAGCCTCCTCCATGGATAAGGCAAGCCATAAGGCCAACTAAGGCCAAAATCGAGGGCTGACTTACCATGACAATGCCATGCCTTTCTTGGTGTTAGGCCTCTTGCTTAGTCGGGAGCCTGGCCACAAACTAGACTGACTTCACCGTGGAGAATCTGAGTCACTACCCAATCAAGGGTTTACATTTATTTGTCAGTGGTCATTCTCAAGGCTGATCTGTCCTCCGTTGGTAAGCAGACTCTTGCAGAAACTTCATTGAGACTGGGGAGCCCACTAATGCTTACCTTGCTTCAAAGGCAGCCAGGCCCCTGAATGCTTTCAAGAAATATCACAGGATCTGAAATTTTAGCTCTGTTAATCTTTCCATAGATGCTTCCAAACCTACAACGTTTCTCCAGCATCTTCTGCTTTTGTTTGACCCTCAATGTGCCTCCCTGTCATCACTGCCACTCCTGCTGATCACCAAGTCTGGTCCATGAAGGCAGATGGCAACCACCTCTATATCACGAATGATTGGATTAGCTGATATTGAAACTTGACTGATTGTCATCTGTTTATAAAGGTTACAAATGCATGACCTTGACAGCAGTTACCTGCTGAATACCATTTGCTAAGTGTTTAATTGAAATGCAATACAGTAGATTTTTGTCTTAAACACCTCAAAGAAAATTCATCAGAACAGATAGACCATGGGTGTCAAACTGTACTAAACAGTAATGGATGAGGCTAAAGGATTATGCATGTTTTTAACAAGCCACCACTCAACAGATCACTTCCAACACCTGGCCTTTCATTCTTTTAGAGTCACTGATTACGTTTAGACCAGAGGTGGGTAAATTCCTGACAAACAAGGGAATAAGAAGTTATTGTGGTTAGGCAGGATTATGGGGAGTTCAGGCAACAATCAGATCTGCCATGTTCTCACTGAATTAGAGCCAAATATCTGCAGATGCTGAAGTCCAAGGTAGATAAGCAGGAGGCTGGAAGAACATAGCAAACCAGGCAGCATCAGGAGGTGGAGAAGTCAACATTTCAGGTGTAACCCTTCTTCAAGACTGGGGGTGGGTTACACCCAAAATGTTGACTTCTTCACCTCCTGATGCTGCCTGGTTTGCTGTGTTCTTCCAGCCTCCTGCTTGTCTACGTTCATAAAGAATGGCACAGTAGAAACAAAGGGGCCAAATGGCCTTATCTTGTTCCTAATTTGTATGAAAAGCAGAAATTACTGCATAAACTCAACAGGTCTGGCAGCATCTGTGGAGAGAAAGCAGAGTTAGTATTTTGGGTTCAGAGACCCTTTTGCAAAATTAATTGTGTGGCTGTGTGTTTAGTTTCTGGGAAATCAATATTGGGATTGGCACGCCAGTGTAGCAAACTTCAGTGCAATGTTTCAGGTCTGTTTCTTTCATTAAGACTTCTGATGGAAGGTAATTGACCTGAAATGTTAACTCTGTTTGTCTCTCCATAGATGTTGTCTGACCTTATGAGCAGCTCAAGCAGTTTTGGTTCTCGTTTCAGATTTCCAGCAACCACTGTATTTTGCAGTAGAGTAAAAACATCTACATCCCGATTTAGTGTTTTGCTAAATAAATAATCTTTGCTAATCATAATCTCCTGAAACATGTAGGTAGCACAATCATTACTGTTCAGTACAGTTTGACACCCATGGTCTATCTGTTCTGATGAATTTTCATTGAGGTGTTTAAGACAAAAATCTACTGTATTGCATTTCACTTAAACACTTAGCAAATGGTATTCAGCAGGTACTGCTGTCAAGGTCATGCATTTGCAAACCTTTATAAACAGATGACAACCTGTCTGAACTATGGGTAAAAATGTAGCTTACGCTTTTAAAATACCAGATAAAGTTAGCACTAATTACTATTTATGGCATATATTGCAGCTGCATAATAACTGTCATGTTGGACCCCGATTAATTTAAAATTCTGTGTGAAGGACTTCGTTGTTGATATAATCTGATGAAGCATTTCCCTTTTGTCAGTCAATTTTTTTACAAAATGACAGAATTCTGGCTGATTTCATTTCTCCCCCTCAGGGACTGAGAATCCAATAGCAGCACTGCTCCTGTCACTATCTGAGCTGAACTCTGTTATGCAGTACAGACAGAATAAATTATCAATAATAATCTTCAATAGTTGGGATTTAACAGAGCACTACGAACGGGGATCCAAAATCCAAAGAAGGCCATATGGCCTATTTCGGCCAGTGGGAATACTGACTTCCATTTTGTCAGGAATGGGCAGTCCACCTGAAGGCTCATTAACCCCTTATTGAGTCACATAAAGGCCATTAACCTGAGTCCATTAGGACTTTATGGTTTCTCAGGGATTCTCAGATTCTCTGTGCACTGCACACTGCCCTCAAAGCAGCTGCAGGGGCTGGGTTAGACATGATCATGTTGGAGTGTGCCTTTATAAAGAAGGGCTGGAGAAAGATGCTGTCGTTTTTGTCAAGGTTCATCCTGAGCAGCTCTGTGATGCAGGACGCTAAGCTCCACAGTCTGTTCCCCAGGACGCACATTGAGCCAAACATCAACTGTGCCCAGAGGACCATCAACTCAGTGAAAGATGCACTTTCATCCACCCAATACTTATTGGTCTTCTAGAGCAAAGAGTTGACCCCAACCAAGTGTTGCAGATTGGCACATTCCAGGTTTGGAACTACATGCTGAGGGATGCACTAAAGCTCAGGGCAGCTGGCACCAAGGCACAATAGGTGGCATGCTGACTCAGTGGTTAACAATGCTGCCTCTCAGCAACAGGGACCTGAGTTTGATTCCACCCTTGATGACTGTCTGTATGGAGTTTGCACATTTTCCCTGGGTCTGCGTGGGTTTCCACTGGTTGTTCTTGTTTCCTCCCACAGTCCAAAGATGTGCAGGTCAGGTGGGTTGGCATTGCTAAATTACCCACAGTGTTCAGGGATGTGTAGGCTATGTGGATTAGCCATGGGAAGTGCAGAATGGTAGGGTACTGGGATAGATCTGGGTGAGATGCTCTTCAGAGGGTCAGTGTGGACTTGTTGGGCCAAAAAGCCTATATCCATACTGTAGGGATTCTATGGAAAGACCACTACCTAAGCTCTTTCAACCAAACTCGGTGCCTCCAAATGACAATAGTTTCCAGATTAAGTGAAAACTGCCTTTATTTTTTGCAATTGTGGAGAATCTCTGAGAAATGTCAAAATTCCAATGTATTCTTTCTTTTTTATTCTACAAGGACTGTACAGAACTGATTTAGAAAATTTGTCTGTACTGATAGATGATTTTATGAATAAAGTATATTTTTAAAATAAATGAAATCTCTGATTGACAGTTACGTCTCACAAATAGGATTTCTGCCATGTTGAGAACGTATTGGAAATCCTAACAACATCCACTTAAATAGAACTGGGTGCCCCTTGGACAAATGCAATGGCATTCTCACCAATTCTCCCAAGAATGAGCTGACTTCAGCCCCTGATCTCAATTTTGTTTCCATACTAATTAAATCCTGAAATTATTTTAAGTGAACCCAAAGCCAATATACAAGAAGGACCAACATAACAGGCTAAAATATTTAAAGAAAGATTTGCATTTTTATAGCACTTTCATGACCTCAGTGCCCCCCCAAAGTGCTTTCGAGCTAATGAAGTACTTTTAAACTGGTATCAATGTTGTAATGTAAGTAATATGTCTATCAATTTGTGTATAAGAATGTAATACTGACCAGTTTTTCAGCTTTGATTGAGGAATAAACATTGGTCACCAGATGTCCATGGATACTATTCAAAATAGTTGCATGTGGTCTTTTAGTATAAATGAGATATCCAACAAAACCTTGATTTCATGTCTCATCTGAAAGATTACTCTTTTAGTACTGTTCTTCAACGTCAGTACGGCACTTTCTGCTCAGGTCTCTGACGTGGGTTCTGAGCCCAGATCTTTCTTAATCAGAGAGCAGGGCCAACTGAGCCACAGCTAACAAATATACTGAATGAGCACCTGTGGAGATTACAGTGTACCTTAAATTAATCCAATTTAAATTTCACACTCAAAACTGTCTCATCAGAAGGCTGTCTGCATCAGTGAAATAAAACTGGTTTTGATAAGACAAGTGCATAAACATTTTAAAATAAATAACTAATTATTAAATAGAGTAAACAACATAATTATTTCAATACTGCCGAAAGCAGGAATTTTAAGTGTGATGAATGCCTGGAATCATAAACTACCTGTTATCTACTAATGACAGTAAAGAATGCTCTGCCGTGTTTTATGGTGGAAAAGGAGCTTTAGTTGACTGAAGGACAAAGTGCAGCCTGACATTTCAATCTTCTCACTGTCCCCATTCCAGCTAAAACAAAAACTTGAACAATTCATATTGCTAAGTCTGCTCCATTTTTAAATTTTACCAATGCTGTTCTTTTTTGAAAGAGCTCCCTAATTCTCAAATGCATTCTCCCTTGAAATACGCCAGTCCAAAGCAACTCGTCAGTCCTATTAGGTAACTGCTAAGATTCAAGATTTCTTGGAGAATCACAGAATTGTTACTGCCAAGTGTGAGGCAATTCCACCCGTTGGTTTTGTACTGGAAGAACAATTGATTAAATATCATCCTGTCACCGAATTCCCATACGACTGCACTTTCTTCCTTTTCAGATAACTATTCAATTCTGTTTTGATTGTTTCAAGTAAACCTGTCTGCACTTCAATCAAGGGTAATGCATTCTAGACTTCTCATTACATGAAAGCGTTTTCCTCATGCTTTTTTGCTTCTTTTACCAATCATGTTGAATCTTTGCCCTCTTGTTCTCGAACTTTGCACAAAGTAGAATAGATTACTTACAGTGTGGAAACAGGCCCTTCGGCCCAACAAGTCCACACCGACCAGCCGAAGCGTAACCCACCCAACTCATTCCCCTACATCTAACACTATGGGCAATTTAGCATGGCCAATTCACCTAACCTGCACATTTTTGGACTGTGGGAGGAAACCGGAGCACCCGGAGGAAATCCACACAGACACAGGGAGAATGTGCAAACTCCACAGAGAGAGTTGCCTGAGGCGGGAAGTGAACCCGGGTCTCTGGCGCTGTGAGGCAGCAGTGCTAACCACTGTGCCACCGTGCTCCTTTCTATACTATCCAGACAGAAATATTTTGAATACTTTCACCAAGTTACTGCTCAGCCTTCTCTTCTCTAAGGAAAACAGACCTAACTTCTTAAATCTGTCTTCATAACTGAAGGTCCTCATCGCTAGAATCACTTTCATTAAACTTTTCTGCACTGTCTCTGATGCCTTCACATCCTTCCTGAAACTTAGCACCCAGAAGGATTTGCTGAGGTCAAACTAGTCTACAGGTTTAACATAATCTTTTGTACTTTATACCACTACTAATGAAAGTTTGGATACTGTATGTTTTTTTCTAACCACCCTCTGAATTGTCCTGTGGCCTTCAATAACAAATATGTACACACTAAAGTCCCTCTATTTCTGCACCCCCTTTATTGTATCCTTTGTTTTATATTATCAGTGCATGCTTTCCTGCTAAAACAGATCTTTCTGCCACCAATCTGTCCATTCTACCAACGTATCTATGACATTTTCAGTTCACTATGTTAAAAGTTTGTCTCATTTATCTGATTATCTGTTTTCCAATTCCCATCTCGCTTTGTTGATACTCCTCAGCCCAAAGTCGCAACTTTCCTTATGGTGCTGAACCTGTTCAGTAAGGAGATCCGCACCAGCACCATCCACATTCAACTGGCTCAATTTTCAATCCAGCTTCAGAAATCCCAATGCCGAGATCATTACCAGATCCAAACTTTATGCCGAATCTCAGAGATTATTTTCACCTACAAATCATCCAATTGGGCCAGAGGTGAACTGATGAATTTTATTTTTAAAAATCATTTAAGAATTCCAGGTGTTGCTGGAAAAACCAGCATTTATTGCCAATCCCTAACTGCCCTTGAGAAGATGCTTGTGCTGAAAGGTATAGGTACACCTCACAGCACTGTTACAAATAGAGTTCCAGGATTTTGAGTCAGCAGTAGTTAGAATCAATAAAAGTGCTCCAAGTCAGGATAGTGTGTAACTTAGAGGGAAACTCTTCTAACTCCCTGAAATATATCAGCAGAAACTCATCCCTTTTTTGACCTATGGTGTCAGTACACTGCCTAGATGATAATTTTCAAAGTATGAGCACATTAATCTTCTCTGCATGGGCAATTGAAAATCAAAATACATGTATCTCCCCGGGTCTAAAATACACACTCAGCAACATGCTTTCCCCTTTCGCGTTTTTACTTCTACTACTATTGCTTAATTTGATGGGGCTAAAACTGCTTCCTGCAGAATCCCAGTAGGTCGATGCCTTCCACCCCAAAAAAGACCCAATTATTCCTCCTGTTTGATACCTGTCTGCTGACCAATTCTTACATGCCAGTACATTGCCCTCAAGCCAATATGCTTTAATCTTATATACTAACTGCTTATTTCGAACTTTATTGAAGGTTTTTAAAAATCTAAATATGTGACCACCATTGGTTCTCCCTTATCTATTCTATTAGTTACATCCTGCTAAAAAAAATCCAGTTAAGCTTGCTAAATACAATTTCCTTTTCATAACTCCATACTGACTTTGTTTATCCCTTTGGTAGTTTCTAAGTGTCCTATTACTACATTCTTCTACTACTGATGTAAAGCAGCAGGTCTGTAATTCCCTGATTTCTCTCTCCCTCCATTTTTAAACAGTGGGGTTACATTTGACATTCTCCTGCTCCTTGGATGCTGCCTGACCTACTGTGCTTTTCCACCACTACATTCTCGATTCTGATTTCCAGCATTTGCAGTCCTCACTTTCTTCTATATTTGACATCCTCCAATTTGCCATCAACATTTGGGGAGGTGGGTAGGAGGAGGAATATTTAAGTGTGTCCAAGATGGTATCTACAAACAATATGTAAATAGTCAAACTAGGGAATGGCCACACTCTACCTGGTTTTGAGGAATCAGCCTGGCCAGGTGATCAATGTTTCAGTGGGGGAGCTTTTCAGGAACAGAAACCAAAATCCCGTAAGTTTTAAGCTACTTATGGATAAGAGTCAGTCCTCCGGTGAAAGTACTAAATTAGGGAAGGCTAACTACCACAAGGGTAGGTACTGGGAAATATACATTTGAGGCAGCTGTTTGATGGTAAATCCACATCTGGCATATGGGAATCTTTCAAAGGCTAGTTCAGGACAGCAGGCTCCAATGGAAATGAAGGAAATGGATGGCAAGATTCAGGAACCTTCGATGACAAGAGAAATTGACCTGACACCTGGAGGAGGAACACCTCATCTTCCGTCTTGGAACACTTCAACCCCAGGGCATCAATTTGGACTTCACCAGTTTCCTCATTTCCCCTCACCCCATTTACCCCAGTTCCAACCTTCCAGTTCAGCACTGTCTTCATGACCTGTCCTACCCACCAATTTCCCTTCCCAACTATCTGCTCCACCCTCCCCCCTGACCTATCACCTCCATCTCCACCCCCATTCACCTATTGTACTCTTTGCTACCTTCTCTGCGGCTGCCATTCCCCCCCCCCCCCCGCCCCCCCCCCCGCCCTCCCCCATTTATCTCTCCACTCTGCAGGCACTCTGCCTCTATTCCTGATGAAGGGCTTTTGCCTGAAACATCGATTTTCCTGCTCCTTGGATGCTGCCTGACCTGCTGTGCTTTTCCAGCACCACTCTGATCTAAACCCCAAGGGAAATTGAGAGCTTAGTCAAAAAGGAAAAGGAGGCATATGTAAGATTTAGAAAACTGAAGACGGAGAGGGTCCTTAAAGAAGAAAAAGGTAACAGGAAAGGAATCAAATAAATAAATCAGCTGATTAAAAGGGATCATAATGTGTCTTTGGCAAACAGGATTATGGAAAATCCAGGGTATTATAGACATATATAAGGAGCAGGAAGATAGCAGGTGAAAGGGTAGGTCCACTCAAGAACAAAGGATTGTATTTGTGCATGGAGCTGGAGGAAGTGAATGAGGTCCTTAATATATACTTTTATTAGTATTCACTGGCATTGTGTGCTTTGCCCACCCCAGTCCAACACCAACAGCTCCTTACTAATGAGAAGGACGTGCTGGATGGTGAGTCTTGAGAGGGGTATGTTGATATTCTGGGGAAAGTCAACATAAGAAAGGAGGAGATATTGGCTTTTTTAAAAGTGTTAAGGTAGACAAATCCCTTGGCCCTGATGGGACATATCCTACAATGCTGAGGTGAGGACATTCTAGGGGTTTGTACAAAATCTTTGTATCCTCTTTAGTCACAGGAAATGCCCTAAGAGAATAGCCAATGATGTTCCTTTGTTTAAGAGAGGGCAACAGAGATAGTTGGGGAAAATACAGGCTGGTGAACCTGATGTCAGTGTTAGGGAAATTATTGGAGAAGATTGTTAGGGACAAGATTTACTCACGTTTAGCAAAGTATGGACTTATTAGTGATAGGCAGCATGGTTTTGTATGGGGAAGGTCATGTTTAAGAAACTTGATTGAGTTTTTTGAGGAACATAGGAGGTATAGTTAGTAAGTTTGCAGATGACACCAAAATTGGAGTTGTAGTGGACAGTGAAAAAGATTACCTCAGAGTACAATGGGATCTTGATCAGGGCCAATGGGCTGAGGAGTGGCAGGTGGATATTAATTTGGATAAATGTGAGCTGCTACACTTTGGAAAAGCAAATCAGAGCAGGACTTATACACTTAATGGTAAGGTCCTGGGGAGTGTTGCTGAACAAAGAGACCTTGGAGTACAGGTTCATAGCTCCTTGAAAGTGGAGTCACAGGTAGATAGGATAGTGAAGAAGGCGTTTGGTATACTTTCCTTTATTGGTCAGAGTATTGAGTACAGGAGTTGGGAGGTCATGTTGCGGCTGTACAGGACCTTGGTTTGGCCACTTTTGTAATATTGCTTGCAATTCTGGTTTTCTTCCTATCAGAAGGATGTTGTAAAACCTGAAAGGGTTCAGAAAAGATTTACAAGGATGTTGCCAGGGAGGATTTGAACTATAGGGAGAGGCTGAATAGGCTGGGCCAGTTTTCCCTGGAGGTCAGAGGCTGAGGAGTGACTTATCAAGGTTTATGAAATCATGAGGAGCATAGATAGGATAAATAGACAAGATTGTTTTCTTGGGGGTGGGGAAGTACAAAACTAGAAGGCATAGGCTTATGGTGAGAGAGAAAAAAATTAAAGGGACCTAAGGGGCAACCTTTTCATGCAGAGGGTGGTGCATGTATGGAATGAGCTGCCAGAGGAAGTGGTGGAGGATGGTACAATTGCAACATTTAAAAGGCTTCTGGATGGGTATGAATAGGTAGGGTTTTGAGGGATATGGGCCAAGTGCTGGCAAATGGGACTAGATTATGTTAGGATATCTGGTCAGCATGGACAAGTTGGACCAAAGGGTCTGCTTTAAATTAGATTCAATGCGATTTCCTAAAGTGTGGAAACAGGCCCTTCGGCCCAACAAGTCCACACCGGCCCTCCGAAGAGTAGCCCACCCAGTCCCATTTCCCTCTAAATGATGCACCTATGGGCAATTAAGCATGGCCAATTCACCTGACCTGCACATCTTTGGACTGTACATCTCTCTGACTCTATGCCTTTAAGTGACAAAGATGACTGATGAGGGCATGGTGTTAGATGTCATCTATATTGACTCTAGCAAGGCCCTTGACAAGGCTCCTCATAACAGGCTGACACAAAAGGTGAAGTTTCATGTGGTTTGCAGATAAGACGGATACAGAACTGACTTCGTCATAGAAGACAGAGAGCACTAGTGGAAGGGTGTGTTTCTGACTGGAGATCTGCGACCAGTGGTGTTCCACAGTGATCATGCTGGGACTCCTATTGTTTGTAATATTCATAAGTGATTTGAAAGACAATGTAGGTGGTCCTGAATAGTAAGTTTGCAGATGACAGAAAGATTGGGAGAGCCACGGATAGTGAGAAGGATTGCCAGAGGAAACAGTAGGATATAGTTAAGGCTGGAGACTTTGGCAAAAAAAAGGCAGATAGAGTTTAATGCAGATAAATGTGAGGTTGATGCATTTTGAAAGACCTGTAGCAGGAGTGAAGTATGTAGTAAATGATACAACACTTAGTAGCATCAATATATAAAGTGATCTCGGCACACAGGTCCCCACTTCCCTGAAAATGGCAACACAAGGGCATTGCCTCCCTACTTAATCCAGAGACCCAGATAATGTTCTGGGGACCCGGGTTCGAATCCCGCCATGGTAGATGGTGGAATTTGAATTCAATAAAAAAAATCTGAAATTACGAGTCTAACGATGACCATGAATCCATTGTTGATTGTTGTAAAAACCCATTTGGTTCACTAATGTCCTTTAGGGAAGGAAACTGCCATCCTTATCTGGTCTGGCCTACATGAGACTCCAGACCCACAGTAATGTTGCCTCTCAACTGCCCTCTGGGCAATTAGGAATGGGCAACAAATGCTGGCCTACTCAGCGATGCCCTCGTCCTGTGAATGAATTTTTAAAAAGTCGATAAGGTAGTCAAGAAGGCATATAGCATGGTTGCCTTCATTGTTTGGGGCATAGAGTATAAAAATTGGCAAATCATTTTGCAGCTGTAGAGTCTGGCTATATTTGGAAAAATGTGTACGGTTCTGATTGCCACATTACTAGAAGGATGTGGAGGCTTTGGAGATGGTACAGAAGTGATTTACCAGGATATTGCCTGGTTTGAAGGGTATTAAGCATGTGGATGGATTAGACAAACTTGGCTTGTTTTGACTTGAGTGTCAAAGGCTGAGGAGTGACTTGATAGAAGTTTACAAAATTGTCAGAAGCATAGATAGAATGGATAATCAGAATATTTATCCCAGAGTGGAAACATCAGTTCCTAGGGGACATAAGTTTAAGATAAAAGTTTAAACAAGATGAGGCACATTTTTACATAGAGGCTGGTAATTGCCTAGAATGCACTGCTAGAGGAGGTGGTGGAGATGGATATAATAGTAACGTCTAAGAGGCATCTAGACAGATATATGAGTAGGCAGGGAATAGAGGTACATTCCCTTTTGTGGCACAGTGGTTGTGTTCCCACCCCTGGACTGAGAGGTTAGCGTTCAAGTCCCACCTTCTCTAGAGGTGTGGAATAAAATCTCTGAACAGGTTGATTATAAAAATAGGTTAAAATAAAAAAAAGTTGAGGGGTAGCGACAAAGATTTTTAATTGAGAAAGACATCACGACCTTCAGATTTGTCCTTTTGGCATTTTTATGGGGTTTTTTTTGTACTACACCCCAATTTCTGCTAGCTTTAGATTCCTCTGCCTTCTACTTTTTCTTTCTACTTTTCAATGTTACATTTTCATCTTTGTTTTCCTCACTGTTTCTCCCCACTCAGTTGCTAGTTACTTTCAATCCCTGTCCCTCTAGTTTAAAGCCTTCCTCACAGGACAAGCAAAAGTCCTACAAAAATATTGGCCTCAGTCCTGCTGAGAAGCAACCTGTCTAACTTGACAGGTCCTGTCTTTCCCAGAATCTACTCCAATGTCTCAAAAATCTAAATCCCTCTCTCCTCCATTGTCCTTCTAACTAAGTAGTCCTCTCATCTACTTCTGATCTTGCTGCAAAGTGCCACGACTGTAATCCTGAGATTGCGGCCTCTGAGTTTATTATTTCCTAGCTCACAGTATTCTGTTTACAGGACCTCAACCCTCTTTTTACCTATGACATTGGTTCTGAAATGGGCCACAACCTCTGGCTGTTTTCCCCTCCCCTTCAGAATGTCCCATCACCATGAAGGAGCATCCTTCATCCTGGCATCAGTGGCACAGCATATCATACTAATAAGTCAGACCTTATCCAACAGCCTACAAGTGTGGATTTCTACCAATGACTGCTGGGTTTCAAATAAAGAAAGTGTGAATCTTTGAAATTATATATCTCCTTTTCCAAAGGGTGCCATGGAAAAGGCTACACATGTGACTCAAGACTGGAGATGTGAAATTACTTTCTTTTGTGATCCTGACACATACTGGTTAAGCTCATTGAGCCAAACAGAAGTGATGCTTAAAGAATCATTTGTAAGCTCATGCCAAGGTCCTGCTATTTGTGGATCTTACCACATGTTTCAAATATATTGTTAGTAACAATCAGCATTTAAACTAATTAATGTAAACCTCAAATTGCAAAATATAATTTAATCCAATTCTAACATTAATATTCCAAAAGACCAATTAACACATTGCTAATTAAACTAAACCAAATTGCAATTACGTAAGTTTTTGAAGACACATTAAATGGATGATTTGTGTCTGATATTTGGAAGAAACAGCTCAGAAAAAATATGATTTTTCTATGAGTTGCTGTAGCCGCAGAACCTCTTAGTTTTCAATGTATTGCAGTAACTGATGCATTACTGTAAATCAATGGTCCAGCTATATTGAAGCTGTCTTGTCATGCTATTATGTTACTCTGCTATTGATAAAATCCTGAACTATTCAGAATTCAATTGACTTTCAGAGACCAGCACACACTCCTGAGATTCTATGAAGTCTGAGGTGGTAATGCCGTTTAAGGAAATGAGAATAATTAACAAGTTCTGAAACTACCATTCTGAAGAAAGTTTCCTGGAACCAAAATGTTAACTGCACATTCTATCTACAAATATTGCCAGATGTCCTGTGTTTTTCAGCAATTTCTGGTTTTGGTTCTGATTTCCAGCACTGCAGTTCTTTGGTTTTGTTTTTTTTCCCCTGTATATGAAGTTTGTTGCTTCCAGTATGTGTAAATGACCCACATTGCAAGCTTGAAGTGTTTGTGTTAAATTTGTGTTGATGTAGCTATTAGTGCCTCATGCACTAATGGATATTCCATAATGTCCAATTAAGGCGTCAAATCCAACATTCTCCTTTTTTTTGGTTTTGCAAGTGCAGTTGTCTGAGTACAGTCTGTACTCTGCCAATTATCAATAACCAAAGGAAGATGGTGTTTAATTCAATCAGTCAGCCGTTGGAACATGTGTACCGACAACCTATGTACCTGCCATCATTCTGCATTGAAATTCATACATCATGTTGCCAATCGTGTGATGGACAGAACATCTTTTTGGATTGATGGAAGCACTATTAATTAACCATTCCAATAGTGTATGCTAATTTACACCTGCTAAAAGCAACGCATATTCAGTTACCCATTCTCTGAGAACAAAAGAAGTAATTGGATGTCTGGCATATTTTTGAATTATTTTAAAGTCTATAGCTCCCTGTTGCTTTCTTCATGGCAATGCCTCAACAAGACAGACTAACTTGTTAACTAATCAGTATCCCTTTCTCCCACGTATAAATGTTTGTGATCCTTTAAAACTTGGCATGCTTGCATTTGTTCTGATCAGTACAAGATGAAAGGCTTTGGCGACATGTCTCTCTGTTCAGCGATAAATAAAATATTTGATCATTTAAATCTTTATTGTTAGTGGGACGAGCTATGCTCAAATCATCGGCTACCTTTCTTAACATCACTATAGTAACTACGGGGAGAGTGTGGGTAAGTGGCGTTGAAAAGCCCATCAGCCATGATTGAATGACAGAGTGGACTTGATGGGTAAATGACCTTATTTTCACTCTTTTTCCTTATGGTCTTCTTATGGTCTCACATTCAAAACGAAAGCATTGATTGTGAAAAGTGTGATGTAAATAGAAATTCTCTCCTTTCTTTTCTGCAAGTCTGACTTAAGAAACATGTTCCTATTTTGAAATGACTATTTTTTAAAGACTATATAAAATACATATTTTTATACACTAGATAAAATATATTCTAACACATTTAAGTTAAAATTGACAATGAATAAATTAATTGGCATAAATAAAAATACTTCTCGCATGTTCACATTAAGGAAGTCTAGAAACAGAATTTAAACAAGTACATGATGTGCAAGACAGTCTGAAACTGAAAGTCAGGGCCCAGGGCCATCTTCCAGCAAGGCTTCACAATTTTAAACTGTGAAATTAAGTTGGCTACAAGTAGTTGAATTTTTGGGGAAAAAAACTAAGGAAAAGGATTAATTTAACTTTTTTTTATCTGAATGAAAACTTTATGATTTTAAATTGTAACAAACCTAATTGCAAAAATTCACGTGTAGGAGAAGAGCAAGAGGCAAAGCAAGAGTGACAGAGAAAGGAGAAATTAAGGTCCTTTATCAGGGCTAAAAGTAGGTGATCAGTCATCTGATGCAGAAGTCGCATCCTCCTTCAGGCTTCCTCCTGACTGAGCAATTTCTCTAAAAATGGAGGTCTCAGCAGGACCAGGCTTGTGCATTCCTATCAGCTCTCTCAGTCCTCTGATGTTTAAATGGCAGCTTTCCCTCACAACTTCAGCTCAGGCTTTCAATACTGATTTAATATCAAGGGTAGCCCAGCGGGATAGAAACAGCGAGTGGAGATTTAAAACCAGCAGCTGGAGCCTAGGCTGTAATTGGACAGGAGAGTTGCCATTCATATATCAGCTTGGCAAGAATGGAGGAACAGCTGATACTGGTTGAAATGTGAAAGAACAGTGGAGAAGCTCTTCTAAATGCCAAGTGGTGTGGAGTAAAAATTATCAGTGGATGTTTGATGACAACAACTACAATGTTATCTTTTACTGATAGATCAGCTCTAATGTTAAAAAGAAAGTCCTTAGAAGGACAATCAAAAAAATGAATAAATAAGGAGATTATTAAAAACATCTGAAGTCTTGGTCAAAGATATGGGAGTCAGGAAGCTCTGAAAAGGGGAGAGACAAATGGCAAGTTTGATGGGGTTTAGGGAAATGTAGGGTCTCAGCACCTGAACTGATTATTGCTACTGGTGGAGTGAGTGACATGGACACACAATAGATCATAGAATTACATTGAATTCACAGCAGAGAAACAGGTAAATCAGCAAAACCAATCCATACTGATACTTCTGCTTCACTGGAGCCTTTTTCCATCTTCTTTCAGCTAAATCTACCATGGCACCTGTCAATTCTCTTTCCCTCATAGATTTGCCTCGTTTCACTTTAAACGTATCCATACTGCTCATTTTAACCTTTTGGGTAAAGAAGTTTCTGCTGAATTCCCTCATGGATTTTTAGGTGATTGTCTTGTATTAATGGCCTCAAATTATGCTATTCCCACAAGAGAGAACATGCTTTTTATTTGCCATCTATCAAAACCTTTAAGAAGTTGAAAGACTCACCCCCTCTGTCTTCCTTTTATTTCAAAGGAAAAAGGACCTAGCCTATTTGTCTGTTGCTGATATGTATACAAGCACAATTCTGGTATCATCTACATTTCATCAAGGTCGGAAGTCACACAACACCAGGTTACAGTCCAACAGGTTTATTTGAAGTCACAAGCTTTCGGAGTGCAGGTCCTGGAGTTCACCTCATGAAGGAGATGTGCTTCGAAAACTTGTGATTTCAAATAAACCATTGGGTTGTAACCTGGTGTTGTGTGACTTCTGACCTTGTCCAACCCAGTCCAACATCAGCATCTCCACATCTCATCTTATTGAGGCTTTAGAAACGAAACACAGAAAGTATTTCCACTTATGTAGTAAACACTAAAGGTCATCAGTATAAGATAATCATGGAGCAATTGAAAATAACTTCTTTATTCAAAGAGTAGTGAGAATGTGGAACTTGCTAGCACTCATAGTGGTTGAGGTGAATGTTATAAATGCTTAAGGGGAAACTAGACAGTTGTCATAGTCACCATCACTGAGACTTCCTTCATCTTCCAGATTTTAAATGGTGGCATTCAGAGTTTTCTCCAAAGTTGTTAGCAAATCAGTAGATGCTCTCAGGAAATCTCTAGCATGTTTTGTTGGAAAATGAGTTTTAAATTGCTAGAGTTCTTGTAAACCATTTGAAACAGTGTATTCCCAACCTGATAGCAAACTGCACAAACGTTTTTTAATTTTTTTTTAATTTTAAGAATTTTTTTTTAATTTTAAGAATGCACTTCATTCATAATAATATCTTTACAAGCACACATAGTCACTAGAGCAGTTTTGTCCTGTACAGTAGCATATGAAGAAACAAACAAATATTGTAGTTTGATTCAATCCAATGAACAAACCAATCGGTCTGCTCAGTTTTCAAACAACATGGTTTCACTCCTGTCTTGATTTTCTTTGGCTCCCAAGGTCAGCTTGAACTATTTGCAGATCTCATAAGTCTAGGTGTTGACAGTGGATCCAAGCAGAAAATGGCGATATCATCTGTGTACGGGGGGGGGGGGGGGCTTTGATCTACAGGCCTCCGCTGTCTGGAATAGTCACTCATTCTCAGGCTTGCATCCTTCCTGATGGACTTGACAAAAGGCACAAGACACAACCAAGGCAGGATAAAGTGAGCAACCCTGCCTGACTCCAGATTATCTCTTCTGTTATCTGCACCAAATTTGGCTTTTCAGGAAGTAGCTGTTTTAAGATGCAGAAAAACCATTTTATGGTGCAGAGTGAATCTACCTGAGGATGTCTGAAAAGGAAATACTTCAATGAATCCACATGCAATTCATAAGAGAACAAGCAAATTCACCATAACCATTCAAACCAAATTCTATGTGCACAAAGATATCATATTTTAGTAAATGCAAATTAAAACAAAACTTCTAAACCAACCAGACTGGCTAGGCTGGAGTTACACAGACATTCCCATTGTCAGAAACCTACCAAATATCAAAGTCCTAACAAACTATTTTTGTGAGATATCCCTCAGTGTGCAGCCAAACAAATGCACCAACATTAGTTAAAGAACAAAGAGACGAGGGAACCATAGAGAATTCTGATGATTGCAACACAATTTTGAATACAAGGCAATTTCATAATGTAATGAATTGAAAAAGCAAATTAACTTTTAGATTACATCACTTCCCTATCCAGCTGCAACAATGTAATTTTACCAGATTGCTGAAGGCTAAGGTGCATAATTCTTGCAGTAATAGCAAGTTATTTTTAAACTGTGTCAAGTCAAATGACCTTATCCATATAGGAACATTAAAACCAAAAGACCAAAACTGTCAAAGGGTCAGTTAGACTCAAAACATCAGCTCTTTTCTCTCCTTACAGATACTGCTAGACCTGCTGAGATTTTCCAGCATTTTCCCATTTGTTTTCAGATTCCAGTATCCGCAGTAATTTGCTTTTATCCGAGGAACATTAAAAGATGTTGAAGCAAAGATTCAAACCCATTGTCATATTATTGCTGAATTGTCATCACTCTTTATGCCTGTAGGTGATTTATTTTATGAATTGGAGAAGTAAAATTGCAGGTATATGGAAAACGTGCAAGACAGTGAGACTAATGGGATTGCTTTTGGAAAGACCTGGTGAACATTGTATGGGCTGAATGGTTTCCTTTTATACTGTACTATCCTGTGATTTTCTTTTACACATGTTCTCCACTCTCTTCAGTGTTTTGCATTAAAATATTCCTTCACATTACGTTATTTCCCAGCTAAAGAGGAAGCAAACTACTTGACCCCAACTTCTCCCTCAGCTCTCTGTGTGAAGAGCTGGCTCATTGCATTGCTAATTAAAACCAGTGGTTTGAATTGGAAAGCAATTCCTGTGGCTGTTTAACTAAAGCCACATTTTGTTCAATGAAGAAAGCCGTTCTACCCTTACAAGTAAAAGTGCTCCTACAATAGATGGATGAACTCCATTGACTTAAAAGTAACAGATCCATATCATTAAATCTCAGAAATGATTTTAATTTTTGGCAGTGGCAGAAAACAGATGGTAGCAAGTGATCTCTTATTGTTCTTAAAGCCATTAGAGAGAAAAATCAGCTAGGCTATTATAAGGGATAGACATTCTCCTTTTGAATCTCCATTACAATATTCTTTAGCATTTGTCTGTTATCTCAGTGTTGAAAGTGAATATGAGCTCTAATCCTAGTAAGCTCAATATAAACCAAAGTCTATGGCAGGTCCTTGGCTCATTGTCAGCTGATGATTCATCCTGAGCTATTTTCCTGGCAGTTTTTGTCAGTGGTGATTTGCCATTGCCTTCGACTGTCAGAGGCAGGTAAGAAGGCAGGCCCCAAGTCTACCACAGCCAGAATGAGGATCAACTTCACTGGGTTGACAGGTTAATCGGAACCATTGCAAACGGCTGATTGGCTCCTTAAATAATAAATCTTAATACAATATTAATGATTGCGAATAAATGGGCAGAAAGACTACAAATATAACAAATTGATCCAAGGATGAATGAATAAATGGACCTGTAACACCTGTACTGTGTAAATATGGAGTCCTTGTTAAAATCCTGTGAAACCCAGAAAAGCTAGCTTTATGTAACAACCTTATTATTAATACAGTCCGTAATTATTCTACATACCTAAGTCCTCATGCTGTTTGATAATGGATTCTAAGTGACATTTAGCAGAGTATGCAATGAAATTCTCAAATATTGTGTGTACCTCGGGCCCCAAGAATTCTTATTTTTTTTCTTTTCACTTCCTCATTTGACAGAAGCAATCCATTCTTTCAGACTCAGTTCACAGGCACGTGTTATGGATTGGACAAAAATAAATTGTTTGAAGTTGACCTTTCCAGACTGCCCAAAAGCATTAGCTTTCGGAGCACTGCTCCTTCATCAGGTGGTTGTGGAGTATAAGATCGTTAGACACAGAATTTATAGCAAAAGTGTGATGTAACTGAAATTATGTATTGTAGAAGACCTGGATTGTTGGTTTGCAGTGCTCTGAAAGCTACTGCTTCCAAATAAACCTGTTGGACTATAACCTGATGTTGTGCGATTTTTAACATCATCATAGAATGATATCATCAGAGTGTTCTCTAAGTGAAGCTGGTGATGCCACTGAACTGGGAGTGGGTGTAGGGCCAGGTGAATGATATGGGGTGCGATTTGAGGTGTTACTATGGTTGTAAATCTAAAGTCCAAAGGACTGTTCATTACAGAGTTAGGAGATCCAGGCCCCATTTCAGTAAGCTAACAAGCAAGCTGGGCAAACCTCATCACCCCCACATTAAATGGTATACAAAATCACAAAATATTCCTTTCATGCTTGTGTCTGCTACTAAAGGTTCTGATAAAAGAGCAACTATTAGTAACTTGTAAAAAAGAGGTGGCTGCAAATAGAACTCGTAACAATTTATGCTGCAAACACTGGCAGCAATAGAGTGAAGGTAATATGGATTCAGAGGTCAAAGAAAATAAGTTTAAACGCTTCAATATACCATCAACAACAAGTTTAAGATCAAACTTCTAAAAAACCAAAACACAAAATCCCAAAAGTAAATGTTGTAAAAGAGCCAATAAGGCAGAAAGGTAACAAATACCCACTGATTTCTGAATGAAGTGTATGGACTTCTGTGCAAATTTTCCAAAAAGTCAGAAACATTTTCTCTTGCTGAACTCAATGGTTTGTGAACTGAAGAGTTTGAATGGTTTAACCAATTCAGTGGGCCATAATTCCAAAATGCAAAAGTGTTGTCTGTGAGTGTGACATGACTTAATTGGCTGTTAATTGGTAGTACTATGCCACATAAAATGATTGTGGCAGTGTGTTTGTGCGCATTATTACGTCCTGTCTTTTATCTGAACCCGATATGATCTATGAGTTAACCTTCAATGTTTACAAAAATCTGAACTGTCAGTTAACATGGTTGCCCCACCTTTAATACATTAGCAACTAGAGGCAGTTTTTATTTCATTCTGCAGTCTGTTTACATAGAACCACAGACACACCCATGGCCCATCATTGAGCACAGTTACATGAGTCATTTCACTGAACAAAAGTAGTAATCGAAAGCAAATCTGATAGGTGAATAAATTATGGTGCCTTCAGTGATTAAATCAACTTAGTGATTGCAATGTCTTCATTAAGTTAAAAAGTTGTTCAAATCTCACTGCTGGAATTGAACCTGGGGTGTACTTTCGCTCCTTGGGATTTTAAATTAGAGCAAGAAAAGAATGCAGATGAGTTGTTGGCAGGCAGTTGGTGGAAGGGTTTCATTGGATGGATGGGTGTAAGAGGCAAGACTTAGTTATTGAATTCCATGAGTTTAATTTGCATGCTCAAATTCATTACCACTGGCCTCATGAGGTAATGCTATGACTTACTAGAGGGCTTCTTTGTCCTTTCCACCACCTGTTGACCTGCTTCATCCTGGTGGAAAAGACATAGATTTCCCCTTTCAAATGTATAATATGCCATTGGGATTCTTTTAAAATCACAGGTCTTTAATTAGTATTTATGCAAGAGGCAATTGACTGATGCGCGTATCTGGTGCAAAATCCTGCAGCTCTCAAGCTTGAAATTGGTGGACACATCTCCGGGACACCCACATCAATGTAACCCACCACCCCGTGGCCGATCATTTCAACTCCACCTTCCACTTTGCCAAGGACATGCAGGTCCTGGGCCTCTTCCATCGCTACTCCCTCACCACCTGACACCTGGAGAAAGAACGCCTCATCTTCTGCCTCGGGACACTTCAACCCCATAGCATCAATGTGGACTTCACCAGTTTCCTCATTTCCCCTCCCCCCACCTTACCCCAGTTCCAACCTTCCAGCTCAGCACCGTCCTCATGACCTGTCCCACCTGTTAATCTTCCTTCCCATCTATTCACTCCACCCTCCTCTCCGACCTATCATCTTTACCCCCATCTCCATCCACCTTGTGCACTTTCAGCTACCTTCTCCCCAGCCCCAATCTCCCTCCCATTTATCTCTCTACCCCCCAGGCTCCCAGCCTCATTCCTGATGATGGGCTTTTACCCGAAACGTTGATTTTCCTGCTCCTCAGATGCTGCCTGACCTGTTGTGCTTTTCCAGCACCACTCTAATCTTGATTCTAATCTCCAGCATCTGCAGTACCCACTTCTACATAGCAAGAAATGACACTCCTCAAATTTAACTGCCTGTCCACTCCATTCTTGCAAAGTTGGGTGTGTTAAAATTCAGTCCATGTTTGAAGGAATGCTCCATTGTTGGCTGAGGAATTAATAGATTTTATACATTTTTTTAAGGACTGAGAAGATTCAATCATATTTAGTCAAAGAAGAACAATTCAGACTTTCCCAGTGCCTTGGACATTATCCTTCTCTCAATCAATGCCAAGGGTACAGATAAATCAGTTGTTTATTTCATGTTGTAAATGGGACTTTGCTGTGAACAAAGTGGCTACTGTGTTTGTGTTACAGAGACTACAGTTCAGCTTCAGGATATGAAAATATTTACACGGAAGCAGATTTTTACAACACATTTAGTTTGTTAGCCATCAAAAGAACTTACCATTTTCTTCTATAACAATGATAAAAATTAATATTCACAATGTAACAGAAATAACCATTGTTTTGGAACGAACGTTGCTGTGCTTACTGGGAAGGTTTCAGGAATATAAGTTGGTGAGGAAAATGATTCATTAAGCTTGACCTTGAGTCAGGAAGCTGCGTTTTCAACTTTTGCTACAAAGATTTGAGCACATAAATCTGGGCTAAAAATCAAATGCATTACTGAGGAAGTTCAGTGTTGTTGGAGCTGCTGTATTTTGGATGAGATGCTAAACAGATATCTTGTTCCATGTGGATGTAATAGAATCTATTACACAATTTCAAACAGGAACAGTAAAGTTATGCTTATGAATCTCTCAACCAGAATTACTAAAAACAGATTACCTAATCATTATCATTTTAATGTTTGTGGCAATTTGTCACGTGTAAATGAGCTGACATTTTTCCTATAATACTACAGTACATTCCAGATGTACTTCATTGTCTATAAAACACCAGGAAACCCTGAGATCATGACTAAAAGGTTTTAAAATCTTGTTTCAATACAACGTGGTTTCAGGACATTTGTTTTGATTTAGTTCTTTTTATACATTTTTACTCCCTTCCCAAAATATTTGATTCCTCATTAGACTGATGGTAGCAACTCACTGGCATCTTGCCCAAGAGTCCACAATTCATGGTACAAACAACGACTGCAGATGCTGGAAACCAGATTCTGGATTGGTGGTGCTGGAAGAGCACAGCAGTTCAGGCAACATCCAAGGAGCAGTAAACAATTCATGTGTGAGTTTTAAAAGTAATTGTCAGCAACCTCTTCAACTGAAGGATGAGGCATGAGGAAACCATTACTGGCCAGATTAATTCTAAAAGCAACGGATATCACATATGGACAAAACACAGGACACAATTTCAATGATACAGTGAATATTTACATGGGATAACCAACAGAGGCTAAACCGGGCATTTTTTCCTTTGCTTACACTACTAAGTAAAAATTGGAATAAATAAACAAGCCCTGGAACAAGTGAAAAGATTCATTTACCTTGGACAGGTTATTACAGATTTTGGGATATGTGATTGAATCAAATTGAATTGAGTTGAGTTGAATTTATTGTCACATGTACCGAGGCACAGTGTAAAGCTTTGTCTTGCAAGCAATACAGGCAGATCACAGAGTTAAATAGCATAGATAAGTAAATATTAGGTAAACAGCGGCAAAGACCAAAACACAGGTACAGGTGAATGCTAAGCGTTTGAGTCCATTCAGTATCCTAACAATAGTATGGTAGAAACTGTTTTAAAACCAGCTGGTGTGTGTGTTCAGGCTTCTGTACCTTCTCCCTGATGGTAGAGGTTGTAGGAAAGCATTGCTAGGGTGGGATAGATCTTTGAGAATGCTGGCGACCTTTCCTTGACAGCGGGTCAGGTAGGTGTATTCTGTAGAGGGGAGGTTGGCCTTTGTGATTGTCCAGGCCGAGTTCACCACTCTCTGTAACCATCTCCGATCTTGAATGATACAGTTGCCATACCAGGTAGTGATACATCCAGACAGAATGCTCTCGATGTCATGCCAAATCTTCTCAGCTGACTGACGAAGAAGAGATGTTTTTGGGCCTTTATAACCAGTGTGTCCACATGAAGAGTCCAAGAAAGCTTGTTGTTGATGACCACTTCCAGGAGCTTGACACTTTCCACTTGTTCCACCTCTGTGCTGTTAATGTGTGGGGGGTCATGAGTAACATCCCTCTGAAAGTCAACAATGAGTTCCTTGGTTTTGCCGGCATTGAGAGCTAGGTTGTTCTCAGTGCACCATTTTTCTAGGTCTTCCACCTCCCATCAGCAGTCTGTTTCGTCGCCATCTGAGATTTGACCGACTATGGTAGTGTCATCAATGAACTTGTAAATGGCATTAATCTGGTATTTGTCTGGGCTAATATTAAACCATTATTTAGACAGACTAGCATATTTCTTGTAATGTGTCATGCTTCGAGTGATCATGGGTATACATTGAGTACAATAGAGGGCTGAGTTCAAGATTACTAAGTTTAGTAATCAGTCTCAAGGGGATAATAGTGTTGAAGGCTGAATTGCAGTCAATGCAGCTGTTCTTGGTGTCAAGATGTTTTAGGGAGGAGTGAAGGGCAAGTTATATGGCATCTGACGTTGGTCCATTAGGCAAATTGGAGTGGATCAAGAGTAGTGGAGAGGCTTGAATTGATTAATGCCATGACCAGCCTTTCAAAACATCTCATGACCAGCGATGTTAGGGTAGTCATTGAGACATGCTACTTGAGCCTTCTTAAGCACAGGGATGATGTTGGCCCTCTTGAAACAGGCAGGGACAGTGGCCTAGTGCTCTCTACCCACCTATCCGCTCCACCCTCCCCTCTGACCTATCACCTTCATCCCCACCCCTATCCATCCATTGTACTCTTTGCTACCTTCTCCCCAGCCTCACCCTGATGAAGGGCTTTTGCCCAAAATGTCGATTTTCCTGCTCCTCAGATGCTGCCTGACCTGCTGTGCTTTTCCAGCACCACTCTAATCTAGACAGCTGCAGGGAGAGGTTGAAGATGTCCGAGAAGACCTCTGCCAGTTGATCTGCACATGCTGTGAGTGCACGGCCTGGTACTCCATCTGGTCCCATCGCTTTCCTTGGATTCACATGAAGGAAAACTGATCTGATCTCTGATGCAGTGACCATTGGGATGGATTTGTCAGGACTTGTCAGAATAGGTGTCACCTCTCTGCTGAAATTCTGCTCAAAGCAAGCAGAAGGTGTTGAGACGATCTGGGAGGGATGTTTCATTGTCTGCTATCTTGAACGGTCTCTTTTTAGAACCTGTGATGTCATTCAGTCCTTGCCATAGTTGCCGGATGTCTGTCTGGGTCTCTAGTTTTGTTCAGTATTGGTCCTTGGCTATCTTAATGGCTCTGCGAAGGTCATATTTGGATTCCTTACATTTGAGTGGGTCTCCTGATCTGAAGGCCTCACAACTGGTTTTTAGCAGGTTCTGTATGTCCTGATTTATGCAGGGTTTCCGACTGGGGAACACCTGAATTGACTTCCTCGGTATGCAAGCCTCCACACATTTGCTGATAAAGTCTGTGACAATGGTGGCGTACTCGTCCAACGTACTTGCAGACTGTTTGAACATGGTTCAATCAGCCTATTACAGACAGCACCAGAGTTGATCATCTGCCTCCTCCGATCAGAACTGGACCTGTATCCGCAAAGGGGTCTCCTGCTTGAGCTTTTGCCTGTAAGCTGGGAGAAGAAACAACGTCATTGTGGTCGGAGTTCCCAAAATGAGGGCAGGGGATGGAGCGGTAGGCATCTTTCACAGTGGTGTAGCAGTAGTCTAAAATGTCAGATTCGAAGGAGAATTTAGATAGTTGGACTAGCTTTGACAGAATAAAAGACTGAACATCAAAGAAATTGAACTTCAAATTGAGGAAAGTAATGTCAATGTGGTATATTTTCTAATCCATGCTGTATGCCTTAGAGACTTGACAACAAACAAAGAGACTACTGATAAACTGTATGTAGTTGTGATGTGGATATTTAGGATTTTCTGCATATTCTACACAGATGGAAGGATTATTGAGCAAG
The DNA here is from genome assembly GCF_047496795.1 of Chiloscyllium punctatum. Classification (NCBI taxonomy): domain Eukaryota; kingdom Metazoa; phylum Chordata; class Chondrichthyes; order Orectolobiformes; family Hemiscylliidae; genus Chiloscyllium; species Chiloscyllium punctatum. Next base: position 16,646,969 of record NC_092780.1, on the reverse strand, counting down.
TGCTGGAAATAACTGGAGAAAGGAGGAATATAGTGGAGAACATTAAAAAGAGAAAAATGCAGTATTTCTGTCGCATTATTAGAGTATAAGGTAGTCAGACAGAGTTAATAGAGGGTAAGATTGATGGAAGATGTAAGGGAGGGAAGCAGAGGAGGAAAGAGATGACAGATGAAATGTACTGAATGCAGCTGACCTTTGTAGAATTAGTAATGATACACAGGACGCACAGTGGTAGAGAATGCTGTATGTTATGACTCATGGTCAGTATGTTACTATGTCTTTCAGAGACATATTCATGATATCATCATTATTATGACATGTGACCTGAGGGTTTAAAGATCTTGTACTTGGATCACTCGAAGCATGACACATTACAAGAAATATGCTAGTCTGTCTAAATAATGGTTTAATATTAGCCTAGACACAGATACTTTTATACATAACAGCTTGCTGTCATAAACCTCTGTTGGATTCTTCAATACCATAATATTCAGGTCCAGTTTCAGATGTTAAGAGAGACAGCAAACATTGCTGCATCAGGTTGAAACCTTAGCTGCAAGCAAAAACCACATCAAAGTTCCTTGCAGACAACCTCTGGGAAGAAGTGACCCCAACAAATGAACAAACCAAGGACATACTGGAGCCATTCCTTCTACCTTATTACCTATCCAACAGAGATCACCTCACAAGTCATGCAGCAGGAAAAAAATATCTGGCATTTTCCCAAGTCCAGCAAGCCTCAACAGCGTGCTTGCCTGATCTCTTGTGCATCTCTAATTTCCTCATTTATAACATTGGCTGCTCTGCTTTCAATTGCATTAGCCCTAACTACTGGATTTCACACTGTAAACCTTACCACCTCTCTACCTATTTCTCCTCTTTCAAGTTACTTACTTAAAAACTGCCTCTTTGCCCCAGTTTTTGGACACCTCCCCTAATATCTTACATTAATGCAAAATATAGAGGAATTAAAACTTCATTCTGAGAGTGGCAGTAACCTACTCAAGGCCAGAATGTTTGTTTTTATATCCCATCTGCCATGGAGGTGTGTCATAATTTGTTCAAACAGGTTAACTAAAGTCAGGAGTTTCAGTATTCAATGTTTCCTCTAAGCTGTGTAGCCATTCTCAGGGATCAGGGTGCAACAAGTCCACATTGACCCCCTGAAGAGTAACCCATGCAAACCCATTTCCTGACAAACACATCAAATACTTTGGGCAATTCACCTGACCGGCACATCTTTGGACTATGGGAGGAAACCAGAGCACCCTGAGGAAAAAACGCAGCAGGCCAGGCAGCAGCCGAGGAGCAGGAGAATCGACGTTTTGGGCATAAGCCCTTCTTCAGGAATGAGGCTGGTGTGCCAAACGGGCTGAGATAAAAGGTGTGTGTGGGGGGGGGGTGAAATTTGGGGGAGGGGTGCTGGGAATATGATAGGTGGAAGGAGGTGAGGGTGAGGGTGATAGGCTGGAGAGGGGGTGGGGGCAAAGAGGTCGGGAAGAAAATTGCAGGTCAAGAGGGCAGTGCTGAACCCGGGATTTGGGACTGAGATAAGGTGGGGGGAGGTGAGATGAGGAAGCTGGAGAAATCTACATTCATCCCCTGTGGTTGGAGGGTTCCTAGGTGGAAGATGAGGTGCTCTTCCTCCAGGCGTCCTGTGGCCAGGGTCTGGCAATGGAGGAGGCCAAGGACCTGCATGTCCTTGGTGGATTGGGAGGGGGAGTTAAAGTGTTCAGCCAAGGGGCGGATGGGTTGGTTGGTGCGGGTGTCCCAGAGGTGTTCCCTGAAACGTTCCGCAAGTAGGTGGCCTGTCTACCCAATGTGGAGGAGACCATGTCGGGTGCAGCGGATATAGTATATGATGTGTGTGGAGGCGCAGGTAAATTTGCGATAGATATGGAAGGATCCGTTGGGGCCTTGGAGGGAGGTGAGGGGGGAGGTGTGGGCGCAGGTTTTGCAGTTCTTGCGGTTGCAGGGGAAGGTGCCGGGAGTGGAGGTTGGATTGGTGTGGGGTGTGGACCTGACGAGGGAGTTGCGGAGGGAGTGGTCTCTCCAGAATGCTGATAGGGGTGGGGAGGGAAATATATCCCTGGTGGTGGGGTCTGTTTGGAGGTGGCGGAAATGACGGAGGATGATACGTTGTATCGAGAGGTTGGTGGAGTGGAAGGTGAGGACCAGTGGGATTCTGTCCTGGTGGCAAGTGGAGAGGCGGGTTTCAAGGGTGGAGGTCCGGGAATTGGAGGAGATGCGGTGGAGAGCATCGTCGACCACGTCCTCTAGAACGCTGATAGGGGTGGGGAGGGAATCTTCTTCCTGATCTCTCCGCCCCCACCCCTCTCCGGCCTATCACCCTCACCCTCACCTCCTTCCACCTATCGTATTCCCAGCGCCCCTCCCCCAAATTCCCCCCACCCCTACTCCCACCTTTTATCTCAGCCCGCTTGGCACACCAGCCTCATTCCTGAAGAAGGGCTTATGCCCGAAACGTCGATTCTCCTGCTCCTTGGATGCTGCCTGGCCTGCTGTGCTTTTCCAGCACCACACTTTTCTACTCTGGTCTCCAGCATCTGCAGTCCTCACTTTCTCCTATTTCCACCCTGAAGAAACCCGAGCAGACACAGGGAGAATGTATAAACTCCACGTAGACAGTTGTCTGAGGTGGGAATCGAACCCAGTCCCTGGTGTAATGAGGCAGCAGTGCTAACCATTGAGCCACCTGTTTACTTGTTGATTGGGGTGTGGATATATGGCTGTACAGTTTGGGAAGTTGCTGCAGAACAGGGACCTCAGAGGGCCACACAGTGCCAGGAAAGGTTAGAGGGAATGTAGGTGGTAGTGCCCCTGAGCAGTCCAAGTCTTACCTGTAATGGAGGCATGTCTCAACAGATTGATTTAAAATTAAATCCTGTTACACATCCTTACCGAGTGCAATTCTGAAATTGGTCAAGTCAGCAGCTCACTTTAAACGCAACTGGGGGCTATCTTTAGCCTAAATTTAATTTTTCTTCTGCAGCGTCTAGGAACATGGGAAAAGGAGTAGGCCATTCATCCCCTTGAGCCAGTTCTACCGTTCAATGAGATCATGACTGATCTATCACCTAACTCTATATACCTGTCTTTGGCCCATATCCCTTAATATTGTGACCGAACAAAAATTTATCTGTGTCTGATTTATATTTAACAACTGATCTAGCAGTAACAGCCATTTGTGGAAGACAGTTACAAAACTTGTATTACCCTTTTCATGTGTAAGTTAACCCTAGCATCTCTCCTGAATGGTCTATTCCTATTTTACAGACTATGCCCCTTGGTTTTAGAATCTCCAATCCGTGGAAATAAGTTATCCTTACAAAAAAAAAGTGCAGATGCTGGAAATCCAAAACAAAAACATAAATTGCTAGAAAAGTCAGCAGGTCTGGCAGTTCTGAAGATGGTACTGGACCCAAAACATTAACTCTTTTTTCTCTTCACTGGCACTGCCAGACCTGCTGAGTTTATCTAGCAATTTCTGTTTTTGTTTTAGCTTTTATCTGATGCAGTAATGCTTATGTTTTCCCTTTTAACATGACAAACTGTACCTGGATATCATGGTATTGAAGAATCAAACAGAAGTTTATTTTTGTCCTGTCTTTCCTATTAATGTCTTGAAGGCTTCAATCAGATCAACCCCTTAACTTCTAAATTCTAGAGAAAACGGGCCTAAATGGTACAATCTTTCCCCATAACCTAGCCCCTGAAGTGCCCAGGCTACTGTGGTGTTGTGGTAATGTCTCTATTTCTGGACCAGTAGGCCTCGATTCAGGTTCCACCTGCTCCGGAGTTGTGTAATTACATCTCTGAACAGATTGCTTAGAAAATAAAATGAAACAAAGGATTGCAGATGCTGGAACTCTGAATTAGAAATTACAGGAGGAAAGTCAGCAAGTCTGGTAGCATCAGATGTGAAAGAATGTCACTGGACTCTAACACTTGACTAAACGCAACAAATGTCACAGCATGTCAGGCAGTATTCATGGAGAGGAAGCAAGCTAACATTTCAAGACTAGGTGATCTCCAGCATGTTTTTATTTCTAGTACAGATTCCAGTATCTGTAGTAAGTTGCTTCTAAATACTGGACTCTACATTCTCTCTCCACAGATGCTGCCAGACCCGCTAAATTTCTCTAGCGATTCCCATTTGCCTGCCATGATACGACTGAACAGATTTTAAAATTCTTTTTATTTAAAAACATAAAAAAGAGTAACACTGATGATGTTACCTAACATTGGTGATCATGATGTGGAGGTGCTGATGTTGAACTGGGTTGGAGAATGATAAAAATCAGGAGAAAGTTGAAGACTGCAGATGCTGGAGATCAGAATATAGAGTGTGCTGCTGGAAAAGCAGAGCAGGTCAGGCAACATCCGAGGAGCAGGTGAATTGACGTTTTGGGCAAAGGTGTTCAAAACACTCCCTGGTGGTCTAGGGGTTAGGATTTGGCACATTCACTGCCACGGTCCGGGTTCAACAATTCCCAGTCAGGGAATGGGTGCTTTGTTAAATTACATTCGTTAAGGAATTATTGCATTCAAAATATCAAGATGAAGCAAACATTTGTGGGGTGGGACTGTCACTCAGTGGTTAGCACTGCTACCTCACAGCACTAGAGATCCTAGGTTCAATTCCATCCTTGGGTGACTGTGGAGTTTGCATATTCTCCCTGTGTCTGCATGGGTTTCCTTCCACAGTGCAAAGATGCACAGTCCAGGTGAATTGGCCATGTTAAATTGCCCATGGTGTTAGGTGCATTAGTCAGAGGGGGGTGGGTTGCTCTTCGGAGGGTCGGTGTGGATTCGTTGGGCCGAAGGGCCTGTTTCCACACTGTAGGGAATCTAATCAGGAATCCTTTACTACAAATTCTGTGCCCTCCGGTCCCGCCCCAGAAGCTATCTTGACGAAGGAGCAGCGCTCTGAAAGCTCGTGCTTCCGAATCAAATTGCTTAGCGCACAGTGACGAGACACAACCACCAGCTCCGCCTGCAAATCTTGCGCTGACGCTGGAGCGAGCGCCTCGCTTTGCGCCCGTGGAGGCAGGTCGGCGATTGGGGGACGCTCCCTCGGCCAGCTGCTGCGAGGGAGCGTCTGTCAATGGGGGAGAGGCGGAAGTGGGAGGGAGGCGGCTGGAGTGCGTCAGCGCGAGCGGGGCCGAGGGCTCGAGCGAGGGGAGCGGGAGCGAGAGACATAAAATAATAAAACGGAGGCGAGGTGGACACGCGTTAAAACAACAGTTTGTAAAGTCGTAAGCGAGGAACGGCACGGACGGAGTACTTTTAAAACATTTTTTTTTAAAAAAACCCGGAGAAAATCCAGGTAAGAGACAACGCGGGGGCACCGGGCCCTGTTTGAGTGAAAATTGGACTTGAAGCGCGAGCTCTCTGGGCGGTTGGTTCTCACGAGGGCTTTTTTTTAAAAAAAATAATATTAGAAATTAATAAAACGGCCGCATCCACGTACTCTAGTCCGTAAAGTAGTCAGCGACTGAATTTCTCACACTTTTAAAAAAAAAACAATTTTAAGGGGGTGGAAAAAAAAGAGCTGTGGGGAAGCCCAAACCCGTTATTTTTGCACGTTTGCTACACGCTTCGGGTTTCACTTTTACATTGAGTTAAAATTTGTTTTTTTTTTCCCCCCTCTAATATAAATTGTGGAACCCTGCCCCACCAGCAGCCCCGTCAGCTTGAGTAAGTTTTGGATTAAACGGTGTCAAAGTTTCTGTCTCGCCCCCTCTCTGAGCTTGTGTTGGTGCCTTTTTCATTTTGACGGGCAGGTTTCAGTGACTGCTTTTTCCTCCCATTTTTTTTGACTCTGCAGGATTTTTGAATGTGTTTTTTTTTTAAAATTGCAGGAGTGGTGTTTTTCAGATTTCGGGCTTTTTGTATACGTGTGTGTGTGTACGTGTTGCTCAATGTTTTGTATGTGGTTGTAATTTCAGCTCCGTCCCAGTGCGATGGGCATCAGTTGTTGAAATGATCTGGGGGGTGGGGGGCAACATTATAAAGTTTTTAGAGGGTTGATTTGAAGAGGGATTTGAGTGGGGGTGGGGGCGGTGATGGTAGTAACTGAGTCCGGGGTGTTTGTGGATATCGAGAGCAACCGAACTTTCCGGAGTCTGATGGCTGAGGAGAAGGTGGAGTTATGTGGATAGTTTAAAGAGCTGTCACTGGGCTCAGAGTGAGATTTCAAGCAGACGCACTGTATTTCCTGTCATGCAGAGACTCCATGACCAGCTCACTTAAGTTTTTTTTTAAAACCAACTCAACATTGCTTCTAAATTGTAGCATTGTTATATATCAGTTATGTGGTGCTACTTGATTTACAACTGTCAGAATTGCCTTAGTGATGTATGTTCATGAACAGGATTCTGCATTTTAGTCTGAAGATTTAATTTTGGGATAATTTGAAGATTTTATTAAAGTTTCAGTGATAATTAAGAAAACTTTTGAATGAATGCTTGTATACATCAAAATCATTTTTTTTTCTGCAAAGCAATGATTGAGGAAATCTACGTTTTCATGCTATCTATGTGCTGCCTTTATAAGACCATGATTCATAGGAGCAGAAATTAGGCTACTTGGCTGTCAAGACTGCTCTGCCATTCAATCATGGCTGATAAGTTTCTTAATCCATTTCCTGCCTTCTCCCTTTTAACCTTTTGATTTCCCTTGACAAACAAGAACCAATTTGTCTCTGTTTTAAAATACTCTATGAACTGGTCTCCCCAACCTTCTGTGGCAATGACTTCTGTAGATTCACTGCTCTGGCTGAAGAAGTTTCTCATTATCTCTATTCTAAAAGGTCTTCCCCCATCTCTAAGGCTGTGACCCCGGTCCTACTCTATGTAGGTAGTATGCACAGTGATGTTCCCAAAGAAGCACAAGTCCTGCTGAACAGAATATGCATTGATGGAGTGCCTAATAAATAGACTTTGGCTGCCACCTTCTCTGTGGCTGTGTCATTGTATTTTGCATTCTGTTCTGCTACCCTGATGCACTTTGCATGATGCAACCTGCCTGTATAGCAAGCGAAACAACACTTCACTGTGTCTCAATATGTGTGACAGCATAAATGAATTAATAGCTACTGTTCTGGTGTTGTAAATATAAGAATGGTCTGGAGATGTGATGGAAAGGAGATAGGGAAAACTGAGATTGAGGCACATTAATTCAGTAAGCAAGTAGAAGATTGGCAGTTTTGAGCTTTTATTTCTTTATATTAGGGCTGTGGTTTGAACTAGGTATAGGATAATATGCTGGTTTAATGTATGGTTCAATGCATAATTACAAATAATTGTTGAATTAAGATTTAAAATATAGCTATTCTAAGAGCAGATCATGCACCTGGACTTGCAGAATGTTGGAGGTTGTGGAAGGTGAGGCTGTCCCAAGCAAACATTTTTGGGAGCTGCCTCCATCTCTAATCTCTGCTTCAATCATTGAACTGAAATGTGAATTGGAAGGGCTCAGACATATAAGGGAGGAGGAGGATTTTTTGGACGACTTTTTTCTCCAGAGGGCAGTTACACTTGAGAGGAAAACAGTGGTTCATTAAAGGAGAAAGTATGACTGACAGGTGTTAGATTAGATTACTTACAGTGTGGAAACAGGCCCTTCGGCCCAACAAGTCCACGCCGCCCCGCCGAAGTGCAACCCACCCATACCCCTTACCTAACACTACGGGCAATTTAGCATGGTCAATTCACCTAACCTGCACATCTTTGGACTGTGGGAGGAATCTGAAGCACCCGGAGGAAACCCACGCAGACACGGGGAGAATGTGCAAACTCCACACAGTCAGTCACCTGAGGCGTGAATTGAACCCAGGTCTCTGGCGCTGTGAGGCAGCAGTGCTAACCACTGTGCCACTGTGTTATTTAGAAATTAAAAAGGAGGTGCAAGCCCTGGTCCTCTCCAGCCGATATGATGTGGAGGCACATCTTAACTGTGAAGACAAATTGAAAGCTTGTGGAGAGGACAGTTGTAATGCAGGACCAGACTCTGTTTCTGATGCCTGTCAATGGGGATGTTAGCAAAGTCAGAATAGAAATCAGGTATTAATGGAGGACTTTATAACCATTGGGATAAAAAAAAGCATCTTCTACAGCCATAAATGGGATTTTTAAAGGGCCTGCTGTCTACCTAAAGCTCTGGTATGGAATGTCAGGTGGCTGAGAGGAATTTGGAAGCGCCTGATGTGGGTGGATTGGGGGGAGCGAATAGAAGGAAATCTAGTTATGGTTCATTTTGGAGAAAATGACAGGTGTAGGGATCAGTAGGAGGTCATTATAAAAGGGCAAATCTTGTAAAAGAATCTTTGGGAAATAGTGACTATAGTGTTTTGGAAATTTCCACTAAGTTTAAAAAAGATGTAATGGAAGATTATAAAATACCTAAAATGGTCTAGTAGATTGGCAATGGCAAATAATTAAAGAATTGATGCTTAGTTTTATTTTTTAAAGTGAAAGACACAGGATAAGCAAGAGTAATGGCTACTAAGGGAAGTTAAAAAATAGTATTAGATCAAAAGTGGAGGTATATAAAGTTGCCAAAAAATTGTAAACTTTAGGACTGGGATACTTTTTTAGAATTTGGCAAAGGAGGACCAAAAAATTGAAAAATGAAAGGGAAGAGTATGAATAGAAAATAAAAAAAAGGATTAAAAAGCTTCTACAGGTATGCAAAGAGGAAAATAGACACGTGGACATATTACAAGCAGAGATGATAAATGATACAAGCTGTCAGACACAGCAGTGAATCTGCACAGTTACTGCCTTTTGTTGTTTGAGTTCAAGTATCTCTGGACATCAGAGAGCATCTAGAAAAAAATAACAAACAGTGAAATTCACAGCTGACCATGAGGAACCTGTGTGTGAGAGCTCACAGCACAGCAGTAGGTATGTGCGTAGTCTTTAAATGTAACCTTACTGTAAATTTAGAATAGTGAGTAGAGTGGGTTCTTTCTTGATTCAATGTTTTATTGAGATCTGTCTCAATTAAATTTAAAAAGTATAAACCAGAAGTATTAAGTTATCCTGGAGTAGTGTCTTTTTTCAGAGCAATAAGACAATGCTAAGTTTTGGGTCTGCAAATTGTGAAGGAGCATAGATGGTGTTTATTAGAGTGATGTGGTCTTCCTGTCAGACGTGGGAGTTTAGGGAGAGTTCCATGTTATTGAAGGTTATGTCTGCAAGAAGTGTCTTTGGTTGCCAATTCCATCAGATTGCATGGATCAGTTGGAGTGGCAGTTATAGAGGCAATAAGGAATTTACATGAGCTGGGGGTGTGATGGGTAGTGGTTCTGGAAGAGAGAAAAGCCGCAGGTACAGTCAGTCAGGTAGGTGGGTTAACTCCAGAAAAGTTAGGAGAGGGAGACAGGTAGTGCAGGAGCATCCTGTGGCGATCTCCATCTCAAACAAATGTTTTGGAAAATGGAAGGGGCTGTCAGGGGAACATAGCATGAACAATCAAGTTTCTGATATAGAAAATGGCTCTATTGTAATGAGGGGTACATCAGGTTCCAAGCGATCGATTTTTGATAGGGGACTGTCGTGTCAGAGGTACAGACAGATGTTTCTGTGGCCAGCAGTGAGAAATCAGAATGGTGTGTTGCCTTCCTGGTGCTAGGATGAAGGCTATCTTGGATAGGGTGCATAATGTTCTCAAACAGGAGAGGGACCAGCAGGAAGTCATACACATTGGAACTAATGACATAGGAAGGGAAAAGGATGAGATTCTGAAGGGAGAATATAGAAAGTTAGGTGGGAATTTTAAAAAGGAGGTCCTTGAGGGTAGAAAGAACTGGATTACTGCCAGTGCTAGTGAGGGTAGGAACAGGACAGCAAATGAATGCCTGGATGAGGAGCTGGTGCAGGGGAGAAGCTTTCACATTTTTGGATCACTGGAATCTCTTCTGGGGTAGAAGTGCACCTGAATTGGAAGGGACTAACATACTGGCAGGGAGATATGCGAGAGCTGTTTGGGAGGATTTAAGCTAGTAAAGTGGGATGTTGGGACCCAGTGAGTTAGTGAGGAAAGTGATCGGTCTGAGACTGGTACAGTTGGGAAAAGGAGCAAGTCAAACAGTCAGGGCAGGAAAGAACAAGGTAGCCCTGATAAGCAGCATTTATTTCAATGCAAATGGCCTATCCGGGAAGGCAGATAAACTCAGGGCATGGTTAGACACATGGTTAGAAATAGCAATTACAGAGGTGTGGGTCAGGGATGGACAGAACTGGCAGCTTCATGTTCCAGCGTACAAGTGCTATTGGAAGGATAGAAAAGGGGTCAAGAGAGAAGGGGGAGTGGCATTTGATAATGAATAGCATTATGGCTGTATTTAGGATATTCCTGGGGATACATCCAGCGAAGTTATTTGGGTGGAACTAAGAAATAAGAAAGGGATGATCACCTTATTGGAATTGTATTATAGATCCCCTAATAGTCAGAGGGAAATTGAGAAACAAATTTGGAAGAAGGTCTCGGTTATCTGTAAGAATAATAGGGTGGTTGTGGCTGGGGATTTTAACTTCGCAAAAATAGATGGAGAGGAATTTAAGTGTATACAAGAAAATCTTCTGATTCATTATATGGATGTACCTACAAGAGAAGGTGCAAAACATGACCTACTCTTGGGAAATAAGGCAGGGCAGGTGACTGAAGTGTTAGTGGGGGAGCACTTTGTGGCCAGCGACCGTAGTTCTACTAGTTTTTAAAGTAGTGATGGAAAAGGATAGACCAGATCTAAAAGTTGAAGTTCTAATTTGGAGGAAGGCCATTTTTGACAGTATTAGGCACGAACTTCCAAAAGTTGATTTGGGGAGATATTTGCAGGTAAAGGAACAGCTGGAAAATGGGAAGTGTTCAGAAATGAGATAACGAGTCCAGAGGGAGTTAGAGTGAAAGGCAAGGCTGGTAGGTGTAGGAAATGCTCGATGACTAAAGAAATTGAGGGTTTGGTTAAGAAAAAGAAGGCAGCATATGTCGGGTATAGACGGGATAGATAGAGTGAATCCTTAGAGTATAAAGAAAGTAGGAGTATACTTAAAAGGCACATCAAGAGAGCAAAAAGAGGACATGAGATAGCTTTGGCAGATAGCGTTAAGGAGAATCCAAAAGGATTTTATAAGTACGTTTAAGGACAAAAGGGTAACTAGAGAGAGAATAGGACACCTCAAAGATCAGCAAGGCAGCCGATGTTTGGAACCGCAGGAGATGTGGGAGATACTAAACAAGTTAGTAATTTTTGAGAAGATTTATAGCTCAGGTTGCGGTTCTGGATGTAAGTTTGCTTGCTGAGCTGAAAGGTTCATTGTCATAAGTTTCATCACCACACTAGTAACGTTATCGGTGAGTTCCGGTAAAGTGCTTGTGCTATGTCTTTCTATTTGTGTCCTGGTTTCTTAGGGTGGGTGATGACATGATGACAAAAAGACATGACCCCCGTCACTAGTATCCTTACGTACAGACGGAGGAGGACACCACTTTGACTGGGATAGCACGTGCATCCTAGGACCAGCTAAACAGAGACACATATGAGAATTCTGAGATGCGTGGCATTCTAACTGGAACTCCATCAATAAACACATTGCTTTGGATTCCATCTACCATCCTCTGAGGAAAAAGACTGGAAATGATATCACCCAACCTACCAAACCAAGACACATGAATAGAAAGCGGGACATAACACCAGCACTTCACCAGAGATTCGCTAATGATGTTACCTAGTATGGTGATGAAATGTGTGAAAATGAACCTTCCAGCTCAGCGAGCAATCTGACATCCGGATACTGAACAAGTATTTTGTATCAGTGTTTACTGTTGAGAAGGACATGGAAAATATAGAATGTGGGGAAATAGATGCTGACATCTTGAAAAATGTCTGTATTGCAGAGAAGGTGGTGCTGAATGTCTTTAAAATACATAAATCCTCTGGACCTGATCAAGTTTGCCCTAGAACTCTGTGGGAAGCTAGGGAAGTGATTGCTGGGCTTCTTGCTGAGATTCAATAATCACAGGTGAGGTGCCAAAAGACTGGAGATTGGCTAACGTGGTGCCATTATTTAAGAAAGCTAGTAAGTAAGGAAAAGCCAAGGACTGTAGACCAGTGAGCCTGACATCAATGGTGGGCAGGTGTTTGGAGGGAATCCTAAGGGACAGGATTTACATGTATTTAGATAAGCAAGGACTGATTAGGGATGGTCAAGATGGCTTTGTGCATGGGGAATCATGTCTCATGAACTTGATTGAGTTTTTTTTTTAAGAAGTAATGAAGAGGATTGATGAGGGCACAGCGGTGGACGTAATCTATATGGAGTTCAGTAAGGTGTTCGACAAGGTTCCTCGTGGTAGACTGGCTAGCAAAGTTAGATCTCATGGAATGCAGGGAGAACTAGCCATTTGGATACAGAACTGGCTTGAAGGTAAAAGACAGGGTGGTGATGGAGGGTTGCCTTTCAGACTGGAGGCCTGTGACCAATGATGTACCACAAAGATCGGTGTTGGATCCACTACTTTTTGTTATTTATATAAATGATTTGGATGTGAACATAGGTATGATTAGTAAGTTTGCAGATGATACCAACATTGGAGGTGTAATGGATAGCAAAGAAGGTTACCTCCTGTTACAATGGGATCTTGATCAGATGGGCCAATGGGCTGAGTGGCAGATGGAGATTAATTTTGATAAATGTGAGGTGCTGCATTTTGAAAAGGCAAATTAGAGCAGGACTTATACACTTAATGGTAAGATCCTGGAGAATGTTGCTGAACAAAGAGACCTTGGACTGCAGGTTCATAGCTCCTTTGAAAGCGAAGTTGCAAGTAGATAGTGAAGAAGGCGTTTGGTATGCTTTCCTTTTATTGGTCAGAGCATTAAGTATAAGAGTTGTGAGGTCATGTTGTGGCTGTACAGGACAATGGTTAGGCCACTTTTGGAATATTGCATGCAGTTCTGATCTCCCCCCTATTGGAAGGCTATTGTGAAAATTGAAAGGGTTCAGAAATGATTGACAGGGATGTTGGAGGATTTGAGCTATAGGGAGAGGCTGAATAGGTTGGAGTTTTTTATTTGGAATGTTGGTGGCTAAGGGGTTACCTTAGAGGTTTATAAAATCATGAGGGACATGGATGGGATAAATAGACAAGATCTTTCCCTTGGGTTGGGCAGAGTCCAGAACTAGAGGGCATAGATTTAAGGTGAGAGGGGAAAGGTTTAAAAGGGACTCAAGGGACAAACTTTTCATGTAGAGGGTGGTGCGTGTATGGAATGAGCTGCTGGAGGAAGTGGTGGAGACTGGTACAGCTGCAACATTTAAAAGGCATCTGGATGGGTATATGGATAGGAAGGGTTTAGAGCAATATGGGCTAAGTGCTGGCGAATGAGAATCTGATTAGGTTAGGATACCTGGCCGACATGAATGGGTTGGACCGAAGGGTCTGTTTCTGTGCTGTGCATCTCTATAACTCTGACTGTAAGTCAAAAAGGAAGAAGTCTCCCTGAACTAATTAGGATTAAAACATCCAGTGACCATATGGAATTGAAATTAATTTTTAGAGTTATAGAGATGTACAGCACAGAAACAGATCCTTTGGTCCATGCTGACCAGATGTCCGATTAAAAAAATATAGCAGTGGAGAAACAAATGGGGCTGCAAGTTGTCATGTTACTTGGACCTGAACACCTTCACCTCAGGATATTGAAAGAGATTTCTGCTTTGGATGCATTGGTGATCATCTTTCAAAATTCTGTTAGGACTGAAATGAAGGGGAGTTTCTTTGCTTGAAGTGTGGCAATCCTTTGGAATCATCTACCCCAGAGGGCTATGGCAACTCTGTCATCAATTTTGAGAAAGAGTGATTGATAGATTCAGTAGATGCTAATGGCATCGAGGGATAGAGGATGAAGCAGAAGTATTGTATTGAGGTAGATGATCAGCCACGATGTAGAATGATGGAGCAGGCCTAAAGGAACTGAATGACTTATTTGTATTTCGATGTTATCGAGTTTAAAAAACAAGATCTCAAAGGTAATAACCTGTATTTTTGCCCATATCATGTACATTGGAGCAAACAAAGATGTGCATGTTAAGTGGATCCCTGTGCTAATTTGCCCATAGTGTCCAGAGATGTTCAGGATAGGTGGATTAGTCATGGGATACACACCATTGTGGGAATGGGGTGGATCTGGCTGGAATGCTCTTTGGAGGGTTGGTATAGACTCGGCGGTCCAAGTAGCCTGCTTCCCCACTACATGGGTTTTCTGTCCTGTCAGGAGAATTACTGCATGCCTAAAGAGTTGCTATGGGAAAGATTATTTCATTTAATGGGGCAGTTGCCCAGTTCTAGAATAAGAAGGAGCTGTTGGACAAATTCCATCTGAACCAGGATGACACCAGTGTCTTTGTGGAAAGGTAAATAAGGCGATTGCAAAAGCTTTAAACTAGTCATGGGTGGCTGATGGGTTAATCTAAAGAAATGCAAGCAGCCTAAATGTGAAGGAAATAGGGAGCGTGAGCATAGGAAAGAATATATTCAAGAAAGATCACTTATAGCAAAGGAATGTGAGTCCAAAAATGTGTTTTAAACATGAAATAAGGAAATGCCTTCTCCAGTGGACCTCAGCATTACAGATACCATATTCAGCCAATTCAGTTCACTCCACATGATATCAAGAAATGGCTGGAGATACTGGATGCAGTGGTTATGGACCCTGGCAATAATACTGAAGCTCTAGAACTTGCTGCTCCCTAGCCAAGCTGTTCCAAAGACCTAAGGAAACAATTGAGAATTAGGAATTGTGCAATTATGAAGTCATTGGTAGCAGAGAAAAGCAGGATATGAGATAATATTAGGAAAGGAGTTTTTAAAAAAAGACACCACCAGACTGTAATGTTCAAGAAGCTGGCTCATCATCACTTTCGGAAAAGGCAATTAGGGTTGGGCAATAAATGCTAAACTTGCCAGCAATATCTACATCCTGAAAAAGAAAATCAGGAAGGGAAAGAGGAACAAGAAATTAAATGATTGAGGAGCAGAAAGCAAAAGTAAAGTTTGACAGGAACATCAGTAAAAATGTGGAAGGTGAGATGGAAGTAGGAAGATTAAAGAATAGACAGGATGATTGCCCAAGTAACATTGGACAGATGGCAGAAATATTAAGTAATTGTTTCAATTGGGTTTTCATTAGGAATCCAGAAGACATCGGCATGATATTGAATGATAAGATGAGTAGTTGAGGTAAGTGCATTTAAAATAAGAACAAAGAATATATTGAATAAACTATTCAAATTTAGAAGATAAGGCACCTAATGTGGATTGATGGCATCCATTCATTTTAAAAATAACTTAACAAAGAGGCAGTAGAGGCATTACTAGAAATGTATGTAATGTTTTTAGGAAAAGGTGTAGAGCCTGGGGATTGGAGGAGAGAACTTTATTAATAGATTTTAGAGGAATAGAACACTGTGCGTTAAATGGACATATCAGCTTGCCTTTGATAAATGATGGAAAAAATGTAAAGAAGGATTTCAAAAGAAAATGAAATTTTGTATTCTTTAATAATCACTAAGGTACAATTGCTTATCATCTATTTCCAGGCCAGGAAGCTGGTAAAAAGTTATGTATCCTATGTTAGTAATTTTGTTCACATATATATGCTAGAAGGCAAAATTTTTATTCTTTTGGATGTGAGCAATTCTGGCAGTGTCAGCATTTGCTGCTTATTCTTAATTCACCCTGATGGTGAGCTGCCTTGTTGAAACTCTGCAGTCAGTCTGGTTTTGTGTGGATCCAGAGTGCTGTTAGTAAGAGTTCCAGGATTTAGATCCAGAGATATTGAAAGAACATCACTATAGTTTCAAGTCAGGATGGTTTCGAGTGGAATTTGCAAGTAGTGGTGTTCCTATGACTGCTGCAGGCTTTGAAAGAACTGTCAAAGGAGCCTTGGTGAGTCACATTGCATATCATCTATGATACACATTGCTGCCACAGTGCATTGGTGGTGAATTGGATGCTGATTAAGTGAACTACTTTGCCCTGAATGGTGTTCATGTTAAGTGTTGCATGTCTAGGCAGGTGTCGAGTATTCTTTCATGTGCCTGACTTGTACTTTGTAGGAGTGGATAGACCTTTGTAAAATCAAGATATGAGTTAATCTGGTGAATAATTCCTTGTGCCTGGCCTTCTCTTGTCGCCACACTATTTGTATGGCTGGTTTATTCAATTTGTGGTCAGTGATACCCCCAAGGTGTAGATGCTGAGGTATTCAGCAATAATAATACCGTTGAATATCAAGGGAGGTAGTTGGGTTCTGGATTGTTAAACATGCACATGCCTGGTACTTATGTGCAGCAGATTTAATTTGTTACTACTTAGTCAAGTGTGTATGATGTCCCTGTCTTGCTGCATGTGATTATGAATTAAATCTTCATCTGAGGTGGTACAAATGGCACTGCACATTACCGTCATCATCAAATATACCCACTTCAGACTTTTTCTGACACTTAATGATTAAGGCAGACTGTCACCTCATAAGGTGGATAGTTGGACATATTTTTTATGTGCAAGACATAGCTGGGAAATTTTCCACATTGCCAGTAAATACTAGTGTTATAGCTATATATGAGCAGCTTGACTCGGTGTACAGCCAGTTTAAGAAACAGCTCTTCAGAAGCATTACAAGTGTTGGGGCCAAAAACAACAGTAGAAGTGAATGACTTTCTCTCATCTCTTGAGCTCCTCTGCTCAAAATTTTACAAACTTGTGATTTTACCTAAAGTTTGTGATGAGAAACAATCGTTTGGTATTGCCTGGTTGTTTTTAACAAAATGGCTAATTTGAACTTATAATTGAAGTCAGTGGAAAGGAGGATTAGGTGAGGTATTTAACAGCACCATTTCACAACCCTGCTTCCTAACGGTGAGATTTCACCATCACTAACCACCCCCCAACCCAGATTGTCAGGAAAATTGAAGGTTGATAAGTCTCCGGGACCTGATGGCCTGCATCCCAGGATACTGAAGGAGGTGGCTCGGGAAATCGTGGATGCGCTGGTGATTATTTTCCAGAGTTCAATAGAATCGGGGTCGGTTCCTGAGGATTGGAGGGCGGCTAATGTTGTGCCACTTTTTAAGAAGGGTGGGCGGGAGAAAGCAGGAAATTATAGACCAGTTAGTCTGACCTCAGTGGTGGGAAAGATGCTGGCGTCGATTATAAAGGATGAAATTACGGCACATCTGGATAATAGTAACAGGATAGGACAGAGTCAGCATGGATTTATGAAGGGGAAATCATGCTTGACTAATCCTCTTGAATTTTTTGAGGATGTAACTCGGAAGATGGACGAGGGAGATCCAGTGGATGTAGTGTACCTGGATTTTCAGAAAGCTTTTGATAAAGTCCCACACAAGAGGTTAGTGAGTAAAATTAGGGCGCACGGGATTGGGGGCAAAGTACTAGATTGGATAGAGAATTGGTTGGATAATAGGAAACAAAGGGTAGTGATTAACGGCTCCATTTCGGAATGGCAGGCAGTGACCAGTGGGGTACCGCAGGGATCCGTGCTGGGACCGCAGCTTTTTACAATATATGTAAATGATATAGAAGATGGTATCAGCAATAACATTAGCAAATTTGCTGATGACACAAAGCTAGGTGGTAGGGTGAAATGTGATGAGGATGTTAGGGGATTACAGGGTGACCTGGACAAGTTAGGTGAGTGGGCAGATGCATGGCAGATGCAGCTTAATGTGGATAAATGTCTGGTTATCCACTTTTTGGTGGCAAGAACAGGAAGGCAGATTACTACCTCAATGGTATCAAATTAGGTAAAGGGGCTGTTCAGAGAGATCTGGGTGTTCTTGTCCACCAGTCAATGAAGGCAAGCATGCAGGTACAGCAGGTCGTGAAGAAGGCTAATAGCATGCTGGCCTTCATAACAAGAGGGATTGAGTATAGAAGCAAAGAGGTGCTTCTGCAGCGGTACAGGGCCCTGGTGAGACCACACCTGGAGTACTGTGTACAGTTCTGGTCTCCAAATTTGAGGAAAGACATTCTGGCTATTGAGGGAGTGCAGCGTAGGTTCACGAGGTCAATTCCTGGAATGGCAGGATTGCCTTACACGGAAAGACTGAAGCGACTGGGCTTGTATACCCTTGAGTTTAGAAGACTGAGAGGGGATCTGATTGAAACGTATAGGATTATGAAAGGACTGGACACTCTGGCAGGAGGGAACATATTTCCGTTGATGGGGGAGTGCCGAACCAGAGGACACAACTTAAAAATACGGGGTAGACCATTTAGGACAGAGATGAGGAGAAACTACTTCACCCAGAGAGTGGTGGCTGTGTGGAATGCTCTGCCCCAGAGGGCAGTGGAGGCCCAGTCTCTGGATTCATTTAAGAAAGAATTGGATAGAGCTCTTAAAGATAGTGGAGTCAAGGGGTATGGAGATAAGGCTGGAACAGGATACTGATTAGGAATGATCAGCCATGATCATATTGAATGGCGGTGCAGGCTCGAGGGCAGAATGGCCTACTCCTGCGTCTATTGTCTATTGTCTATTGTCTTGCAGTTTAATTTCAATTGAATCAACTTAGAAAATGAAGTAAAACATGTCTGTATTGGCTTTTTATCCATTTTTGGCATAGGATTTAAAATCATGCAGAACAACTCCTCTGTTTTGATGCAACAATCCTCAAACTAAGCTCATGCTCAATCTTCATATGGTAAACCAATAACTTAATGCACTGTTTCTTTCATGTGAATGTAAGTACTATAACTCTCTACCATTTCTTTTGTTCACATTCATTTACTGATTAATAAGTGATGTTCTTCGTACTGAAACTGTCGTCTGAAGAAAGTTGTATGAAGGCACATCAGGAATGAAAACTTAATTTTGTTTGTCTTTTTGATCTCTAAGCATGTAATAAATTACCTAGTACTTGATCTCCCATTGTTCATTGCTATGAAAATTTTATTTTCCTGACGCTGTCTGAGCCTTGAATATTTGCATATTTTATTTTTATTTCCTACTTTTGGTATCTGTAGCATTTGGCTTTTATATATTTTTTAAAAAATCTTATTTTCTTTTGTGCTTCAGCCCAAATTTGTTTATATACCTTTAAAAATATATACAGTCAGTTCTGCTTTGATGCACAAATTGGCTTTAATGAGATTGAAGAATTTAGACCATTATTTACAGCGAACTTTCCTTACCTGTGTTGGCCATAATGCGATTCTGGCCCATTAGTTTAAATGACATGGTTATGGTACAATTTTCTTAGAACATGAGATCTCACGACAATAGAACTATTGCATTATATCAGAACTGATTGTAGTTTTCTTTTACCCAGGGAAAAGCCAAAGAAAGTTACAATACAGGGGAATTTAGTGGTTCTTGTACATAGATCTCAGAAAGCTAGCTTACAAGTTCAGTAGGTAGTAGGAAAGGCAGATATAATGTTGGCTGTTTAGTTTAAAGAGAAGTCAATTAAAACTACTCAAAGCACTAGTTAGATCAAACCTAGCATACAGTTTTAGTCCCCTTGTCTAAGGAATGATATACTGGCAATGAGAAGAATGAGAGGTGACTTTATTAATTCTTGGGCGGCTTGACAGGGTGGAAATTGAGATTGTCGGACAACCTAGAGTCGATGGGCATAATCTAAGAGTAAGGTGTCACTTGTTTAATACTGAGGTGAGGAGGAATTTCTTCTGAGGGTAGTTACTATGAAAACTTCAACGCAGAAGGCTGTGGAAGCTGGTTCAGTAAGTACATTCAAGGCTGAGAGATTTTTAAAAGCAGGGAACTGAGGGTTATGGGAAAAGGCAGGGAAATATAATTGAGGATTATCAGATGAGCCATGATCTCATTGGAGCAGACAGTAGCTGAATGGCCTATCTCTTCAACGTCTTATGGTCTTTCACTGTTGGCATCGCTGATATTCTTAATTGTGCAGAAGGTTGTTAAATCTTTAAATTTTCTTTGTGAAGCAGACTGCACATGGCTGCTAGAAGTGTGCTTGACTAGTGTATGGTATAATGTACTCTAATTTCTGTGGACTTTGCTATTCAGGCTAAATATATCAGCATCACAAAAGCACATTTAATTATCTTACTGCCTCGATCAGTCATGAATGTTTCTTATCTTTTCATTGCCAGTTTTGTTTTCTAGCTCTTTTCAAGGTAATTCAGTTTTGCGAGACTTAACATTTACCAGGCAAATATAATTTGTCATAACTGTCTAATTCTATTACTAAACTCAAATCTTTTTAGAAAACTATTGCAGCATTTCCTGACTTTACTGATTTTTGTGTATTTGAATATCCATGGCAAATTTGACATGTTTGCATTGCTTAGAATATCTTTCTAATTAATGGACTTGAGAAGTTGAGACACTTATGAAAATTATTTTCTATTTTGCTCTCAATTTGACACTGCATTCAATGTATTTAATTTTGCTATTTTCTAATTTTTTCTTATAGAGGATTCTGGTGTTTTGCAGGGGACACTTCTGTATCAACACACAAACCAAAGTCAGCTAATGTGTATGATGCACATGATTTTAGTTCACGTAGCATTTTGACTATTAAAATAATTTTAATATCAATGTACATTGACCTTTGGTTGTTTTGAAAGGTATTAACATTTATAAGGTGTTTCTTTAAGTGCATTTTTGTTTTTGGAATCTGTTCATGTTACTACATTACTCGTGATGAGATTCAAAGCAGCAAAGCTTATTGAATATAAATTGACATTCATGATATTTACGTATTTAGGTTTTCTTAGGAAGTTTCATGCTTCTGCAATTGGGCCATTCTGCTGATGAACAGAACTGTGAACTTTGCTCTTTTGACTAATAGGCAAAAGGTCTATTATTCTTGTACTCTTCGAATTATAGATGAGCTGTGATCTTAAATGGAGTTTTGCAGATGACTCCATTGAAAAGTAAGAGTTAACTCAAGTTTTACTTGATCACAAAAGTTGGTAATCGGTCCTCCATGCATGCAAAAATGAATGAATGATCCAGCATCTGTTTAATGTAATCATATAGAATTTGTAATCTATACATACGTACATGAGATTTGATCTGTCATTTTGAAGTTCCATGCATCAGTCTCAAGATGGCTGCAGTTCTGTGGGCTGGAAAAACTGATGAATTACCCCACCATGTTCATTTTGTGCAGATCAAGACCAATTTTGATACAAGTGCAGAATGTGGGGAAACCCAGCAAGTCTGGCGGCATCTGTGGAGAGGGAGAAAGAGTTTCAAGTCCAATTATGACTGATAACTTGGCCATTAGGATTATCGCTGCTTCGCTGAAGTATTCAGCTGGAAGCCTGGATTGATTTATTGAACAGGTGATGTGATTGTTTGCATATTTATAATACAAATTTAAGAATTGGCTTGTTTTGAATTGGATAGTAAAACCCCTGAGCCTTCCACATTGTTCTAAGTATCTATATGTAAAATGTCTTGTCCATATGGTTGAGAAATCCAGCTCTATCTGTTGTTTTCTGCAACCCTGTCCAAGTTATAAGTTCAGTAAATCATGAGATAATGGATCAGTGTGGAATTAAACACTTTTATGTTAAGTAAGGAAGAATCCCAACATGCTTGTGACAATTAGAGCCATAATTTGAAATGAAGAAAGCTATCTTTGATATGTATATTGTCAGTAAGTGTTTAATTGAACAGGTGATTTTAAAACTCCAGTGCATTAATTTTGTTCTTTCAATCAGTAATAGATTACTTTCTATAGTTCTGTTTCTCTCTCCACAGATGCTGCCAGACTTGCTGGGTTTCCCCGTATTCTGCACTTGTATCAGAATTGGTCTTTATCTGCACAAAATAAAGGAGTGGGGTAATTCGTCAGTTTTTCCAGTCCACAGAACTGCAGCCATCTTGAGATGGACACATGAAACTTCAAAATGATAGATCAAACCTCATGTACAGATGTTTACACCACAGATTCTATATGATTGCATTAAACAGATGCTGAATCATTCTTTAAATTTTGCATGCATCGAGGACTGCCAATTTTTTTGATCAAGTAAAATCTGTGTGAATTATTTTTCAATTGCATTCTATGGAGTAATTTGCATGGTCCGTGATAACTTGGTATATCGTCTATCGCTGCCCTTGCAAACTTCTACCAAAGACCAGGCTTCTTTTGCTGTTCCTTTTGTCCACCAGTATTCTTTCCATGGCATTCCCAATCGCTAAATCTTATGGTTATCTCGACTCTGATCTGCTCATGGCATTGCTGAAGAACCAGTACTATGGCTGACAAATTTAAAGATACTCTCTCCTTTCCTATCTCTAAACATTTAACAGCTCTTTGTATTTCAATTCCATAACTGTCCAAATTTTGATCCAATTTTTTTGACAAAATCTAGGTTCCTCATGGTAGTTTCATGGAACCTGTAGATACTGACCTCTCGCTATGTCCACTTGACTTACCTTTTTTTTAGGATAATAGAATCTTGCAGGAGAGGTTTGGATTATTTGGCCCCCATATGTCTGTCCCTCGTGGAATGAATTATCCAATGAATCCCATTTGCTGTCTTTTTTATTTATTCACAGGATGAAGGTGTTGCTGGCTACCCAGCGTTTATTAACCATCCTAATTGCACAGAAGACAATTAAGAGCCAATCACATTGGTGTGGGTCAGCGGTTCCCTTAGAGTCAGAGAGATATACAGCTCGGGAACAGACTCTTCGGTCATACTTGTCCATGCTGACTAGATATCCCAATCTAAACTAGTCCCACTTGCCAGCACTTGGCCCATATTCCTCCAAACCCCACCTATTTATGTACCCATCCAGATGCCTTTTAAATGTTGCAATTGTACCAGCCTCCACCACATCCTCTGGCAGCTCATTCCATACACGTACCACCCTCTGTGTGAAAAAGTTGCCCCTTAGGTCTCGTTTATATCTTTCCCCTCTCACCCCAAACCTATGCCCTCTAGTTCTGGACTCCCTGACCCCAGGGAAAAGACTGTCTATTTATCTTATCCATGCTTTCGGCGCGCCGTCCCTTCATCACCTGTCACAATCACCTGATGGAGAAGCAGCGCTCTGAAAGCTAGTGTGTTTCCAATTAAACCTGTTGGACTATAACCTGGTGTTAAAAACAATGACTGCAGATGCTGGAAACCAGATTCTGGATTAGTGGTGCTGGAAGAGCACAGCAGTTCAGGTAGCATCCAACGAGCAGCGAAATCGACGTTTCGGGCAAAAGCCCTTCAGGAATAAAGACAGTGAGTCTGAAGTGTGGAGAGATAAGCTAGAGGAGGGTGGGGGTGGGGAGAGAGTAGCATAGAGTACAATGGGTGAGTGGGGGAGGAGATGGTGATAGGTCAAGGAGGAGAGGGTGGAGTGGATAGGTGGAAAAGGAGATAGGCAGGTCGGACAAGTCAAGGAGACAGTACTGAGGTGGAAGTTTGAAACTAGGGTGAGGTGGGGGAAGGGGAAATGAGGAAGCTGTGGAAGTCCACATTGATGCCCTGGGGTTGAAGTGTTCCGAGGTGGAAGATGAGACGTTCTTCCTCCAGGCGTCTGGTGGTGAGGGAGCGGCGCTGAAGGAGGCCCAGGACCTCCATGTCCTCGGCAGAGTGGGAGGGGGAGTTGAAATGTTGGGCCACGGGGCGATGTGGTTGATTGGTGCGGGTGTCTTGGAGATGTTCCCTAAAGCGCTCTGCTAGGAGACGCCCAGTCTCCCCAATGTCGAGGAGACCACATCGGGAGCAACGGATACAATAAATGATATTAGTGGATGTGCAGGTAAAACTTTGGATGTGGAAGGCTCTTTTAGGGCCTTGGATAGAGGTGTGAGGGAGGAGGTGTGGGCACGTGTTGAGCCTGGCTTGATCAAGGTTTCCCATGTTGATATGCATTTGCTTAATTAGTCAAGTGTACTCAGACCTGTCAATGAGTCTCTCTTCCTCTGCAAACTTTTGCCATTTTATTGTTGCTTATCTAATTAAGGACATGTGGCATTTTTATAATTTTAATACCAAATTCTGTATAAAGACAGCTTGTTTGCAGCAATAAGGGGAGTATCCTGAGAGAGCTCTTAAGGGTAAGAGCTGGCGCCGCTACTCTGCTAATGGTTTTAGAACCTTAGCTCAAGCCTGGCTTGTAGGTATCTGTTATAGTGTAACATTGCCATTGGAAAATAAAGGTAATAATTTATACTAAACTGTCTAAGAGTTTTATATTCCAAACTACCACAGAATACTATCACTGGGATGAACCAATAGAGTCTTACAGGTTGACTCCATCAGGGATTCCCTGAGCCATCTCGAATAGATACTTTAACACCTCCTGATTTCCCTCTTAAGTATACTCCTACTGCCTTTATACTCTTTAAAGGACTCACTTGATTTATTCTGTCTATATGTGACATATGCTTCCTTCGTTTTCTTAACCAAACCCTCAATTTCTTTAGTCATCCAGCATTCCCCATACCTACCAGCATTTCCTTTCGCCCTAACAGGAATATACTTTCTCTGGGCACTTGTTATCTCATTTCTGAAGGCTTCCCATTTTCTAGTCGTCCAACATCTGCCCCCAATCAACTTTTGAAAATTCTTGCCTAATAGCGTCAAAATTGGCCTTCCTACAAATTAGAACTTCAGCTTTTTAGACCTGGTTTATCCTTTTCCACTAATAGAAACTAATAGAATTATGGTCACTGGCCCCAAAGTATTGCCCCATTGACACCTCAGTCACCTGCCCCTGCCTTATTAGCTAAGAGTTGATCAGGTTTTGCACCTTCTGTAGTAGGTACATCCACATACTGAATCAAACATTTTCTTGTACGCAATCATCAAATTCCTCTCCATCTAATCACTTAACACTATGGCAGTCCCAGTCTATGTTTAGAAAGTTAAAATCCACCATCATAACCATCCTATTATTCTTACTGATAACTAAAATCTCCTTTACAAGTTTGTTTCTCAATTTCCCGCTGACTATTAGGGGATCTATAAATACAATCCCGTTTTCTTATTTCTCAGTTCCGCCCAAATAACTTGCCTGGATGTATTTCCAGGTATACCCTCCCTCAGAACAGCTGTAACACCATCTCCTATCAAAAACACCACTTCCCATCCTCTCTCACCTCCCTTTCTTGCCTTCCTGTAGCGTTTGTAGCCTGGAACATTAAGCTGTCAATCCTGCCCATACCTAAGCCATGTTTCTGTAATTGCTTATGATATCCCAGTCCCATGTTTGTAACCAAGCCCTGAGTTCATCTGCCTTCCCTGTTAGGCCTCTTGCATTGAAATAAACGCAGTTTAATTTATCAGTGCAACTTGTTGTCTGCTTTGACCTGCCTGCCCTGACTTTGACTCGCTTCTTTTCTCAACTGTACCAGTCTCAGATTGATCTCTTTCCTCACTATCTCCCTGGGTCCCATCCTCCCACCTATGTAGCTTAAATCTTCCCAAGCAACTCCACAGAATCTCCCTGCCAGTATGTTAGTTCTCTTCCAATTCAGGTGCAATCTGTCCTTCTTGTACAAGTCACTTCTACTCCAGAAGAGATTCCAGTGATCCAAAAATGTGAATCTTTCTCTCACGCACCAGCTCCTCAGCCATGCATTCATTTGCTCTATCTTCCTATTCCTACCCTCACTAGCACCGGGAGTGTTCCAGATATTAGTACTCATGAGGACCTCCTTTTTTTAAATTCCTGCCTAAAATTTTATATTCTCCCTTCAGCATCTCATCCTTTTTTTTCCTTCCTATGTTATTGGTTCCAGTGTGTACAATGACCTTCTACTGGGCCTTTTTCCCCCTTGAGAACATTCTGTACCCTCTCTAAGACAGCGTTGATCCTGGCATCAGGGTGGCCACAGACATTCTGATTTCTCTATGCTGGCCACAGAAACATCTGTCTATGCCTCGGACTAGAGAGTCCCTAACACAATTGATCTCTTGGAACCTGCCATACCCGTCATTGCATTAGAGCCAATCTCGATACCAGAAACTTAATGTTCATGCTACATTCACCTGGAGAGTCCATCGCCACCTATGTTTTCCAAAACAGCATACTTGTTTGAAATGGGGATAGCCACAGAAGACTCCTGCACTACCTGGCTACCTCACTTACCGTTCCTGGAGTTTACCCATCTATGTAACTGTATCTGCGACTTTTCTTCCTTCCTATAATTGCCATCCATCACACCCCCTTGCTCTTGTAAGTTCCTCATTGCCTCTAACTGTTAGTCCATCCGATCCATTTGGTCTGATAGGATTTGCAACCAATGGCATTTATTGTAGATACAAGCCTCAGTAACCTGTAAACTCTCCCTAAACTCCCACATCTGACAAGAAGAGCATATCACTCTACTTAGGGCCATTTTTGCTGCTTCCAACCTACAGACCCAGAAAATAGCACCATCTTATTCCTCTACAAAACACTGCTCCAGGCTAACTTAATACTTATGGCTTATATTTTTAAGTTTAATCAAGAGACATATCTCAGTGCAACATATAATCAAGAAAGAACCCACTCTACTCACTGTTGTAGATTTATAGCAAGGGTCTACTTAAAACTATTCACTTATTTGTTTCTGTACTGTGACCTCTCCCAAACAGGTTCCTCCAAAATCAGTTGTGAATTTCACGGTTAAGTTATCCTAGATGCACTTCGATATGCAGCAGTATGTCAATTCAAACAGCAAAGGCAGTAAATGCGCAGGTTCACTACTGTGTCAGTTAGCAGTGTGGGTCTCGCTGTCGCTCTCGCGCACGCACTGACCTGACCATGTGCTGCCTATTGTCGGTCCCTCTCCCTTGTAAAAGTGCCATTGTTTTGACTTTTGCTGATGTTAGTCCATCAGATGAGGTTTTCAGCAATCACTAATGGATTTGTGGTCTTCATTATACTTCTAATTCCAGATTTTTATTGGATTCAAATTCCACCATCTGTTGTGATGCGATTCGAATCTGGGACCCCACAATATTATCTGGGTCTCTGATTAGCAGTCTAGTGAAAATACCACTAGCTATTCCCTCCCCACGTTTAAGTTTCTGGTATCGAGATTGGCTCTAATGCAATGAGGGGTATGGCAGGTTCCAAGAGTTCTTTTGCAAATTACTTTATAACTGTAACTCTGGTCTCCAATTGCCAGAAGTTCAGACATATTATGATGTATATTTGGGACAGGCGAGCCTTGAATCCAGACTTCTTGGCAAAGTTATGGAGACTGCCACTGCACCAAAAAAGCCCTTTTAATAGGAAACCATTTTAAACAGTATAAGATTACTGCCATTGGTAATTATGTGAATTTAATAAGAACATCATGTTGGGAAGTCATGACTTATGGTTTTGTTTGGTTGTGCATTGCCTGCTTTTAAGATCAGTTTTTCCAGATGCTTTTACTCAAAAGCCATTTGTGGAAAAATAACTTTATTTGATTTCCTAATATATGCAAGTACTTTAATTTAAATGCTGGTCCTAAAAGTGGGGGAGAGAGACAGAGAAATAATGGGACAAAAAGTACAGGAAGGTTTTACTCCTTAGAAAAACTGGAAAAGCATCTGCTTGTTTTTCTTATTCCAAATCACTTGATGTAAATATTCTGTCAGCCTTTTGTAATTGCTTTAAGGTTTGTGTACAGACACCTAATTCCCTTCTCCAAGGTTTCTAGCCTGTCAGTATTCTAATGTACTACTTGCACTGGAAGTAGATGATCTCACTCCACCCACATTCTACTATCCATCTTCTATATTTTTGTGCACTGTGTTGTGCCTTGTAACTTTGGCTGTTATCTTCCTACCTTGTTGTTTGTCTTGGAATTGTGTAAATACAGGACTCCCATTTCCTCCTTCCAAGTCGTTAACATACCGAGAGAAAAGTTGATTATATCTTTAACAGAATTTACTGAACGACTTTTGGAAGTCCATATATTGACTTATAGAATGTGGGTATTGCCAGCTTATTGCCTGTCCTTAGTTGCTGTTGTGCAGATGTGATGAACTGCTGTTTTGTACTGCTGCAGTTAGACCCAGGTTTTTAATCCAGAGACAGTGGAGGAATGGTGACATATTTCCAAGTCAAGGTAGTGAGTGGCTTGGAGGGGATCTTGCAGATGGTAGCATTTACATGTATCTGCTGCCCTTGTCCTTCTGGATGGAATTAATTATATGGGTTTGGGAGGTGCTGTCTAAGGATCTTTGATGAATTTATGCTGTACTTACTGCTGAGTGTCAGTGGTGGAGTGGATGTGATACCAGTCAAGCAGCCTGCATTGTCCTGGATGGTGTCAAGCTGCTTCATTGTTGATGGAGCTGCACCCATCATGGCAACTGGCTAGTGTCCCAACTAAGTCCTGACTTGTGCCTTGTAGGTGGTGGACAAGCTTTTGGAGTTAGGTGAGTTACTTGCTTCAGTATTGTCAGTCTCTGACCTGCATCTGTTTCCACTGTAAATGTATGGCAGGTCCAGTTGCGTTTCTGGTCATTGGTAATCCCCAAATGATAGTCTCTGATTCAGTGGTGGTAAAGGCCTTGAATGTCAAGGGACGATGGTTAGTTCTTTGTGTTGGATGAATGCTATTGCCACTTCTCAGCCCAAGCAGAGATATCAAGGGGATCAAAGGTTTTGGGGAGAAAGTGGGAGAATGGGGTTGAAAAATGTATCAGCCATGATTGAATGTCAGAGCAGACTTGATGGGCTGAATGGTCTAATTTCTGCTACTGTGCCATTGATCTTATGGTTAACGCCCAGGTCGTGTTACTTTGAACATGGGTTGCTTCAGTATGAGAGTCATGAATGGTGCCAAACATCTGTGCTTCTGACAATATGGAGGGGAGGTAATTGAAGCAACTGAAGATGTTTGGGCCCAGGGCAAGAACCTTGAGAAAGGTACTCTACCAAAAAAGCTTGGTTAGGGATATGTCACATTCTGGAGCACAAGTCTTTAGTACTGATTTGGAATGTTGTCAGGAACCAAAACCTTCCCAAGGACTAATGCTTCCAGCTGTTTCTTGATATTACATGGAGTGAATTGAATTGACTGAAGTCTGGCATCTGTAGTGTTGGTGACCACTGGAGGATGTTGCGGTGAGTCATCACTTGGCACTTTCGACTGAAGATTGTGCTAATGCTGTAGTGTTATCTTTTACACTTGATGTACTGGGCTCTCTGATCCCTGGGAATGGGGTTATTTGCAGAGCTACTTCCTTTAGTTTAATTGTCCATCGCTATCAGTGACTGGATGCAGTAGGACTGTTGAGTTTAGAACTGATCTGTTGATTGGAGGAACTTTCACTTGCATGTCTTAAAGCATAAGCAGCAAATAATCCTGT
Organism: Chiloscyllium punctatum; assembly: GCF_047496795.1. NCBI lineage: Eukaryota > Metazoa > Chordata > Chondrichthyes > Orectolobiformes > Hemiscylliidae > Chiloscyllium > Chiloscyllium punctatum. The sequence continues at coordinate 16,617,611 of NC_092780.1, read as the reverse complement.
TTCTCCTGTATCCATAAAGCTAAAGTTTTTTCCTGAAAAAAGCCAACTAGGCTAATCATAACAGCTAATCCTTACCTCAAGCAACCTTTGTATTGTGGCATGGCTGCTCCTTTCATGTAGTAAGATGACATTTGCAATTTTCCAATCCATAGTTGCTGTTCTTGAAGCTGGGGCACTTTTTAAAAAGTGTACGTGACAATAAATCTAAAATATTTCCTATGTTTTAAAACTTGTAGAAACAAAAAGAGCTTGTGAGTTTCTCTCTAATTTCTTCCCTTCTCCATTACTGTTTTATTGTGGACTTAAATCATTAAATTTCTCTTCTTGTTTTGAAAGTATTTTGTCCTGTTCATTTGAAAAAGGATTAAAATTGTTCATAAGTTTATGACATATAGGAGCAGAATTAGGCCATTCAACGCATTGAATCTGCTCTGCCAGTTGATCATGGCTGATGTGTTACTTACCCCCCATTTTCCAGCCTTCTCTCCATATCGCTTCAACCCATTACCAATTAAAAATCTAACTCCTCCTTAAATTTACTTATTGTCCCAACATCCACTGCACTTTGGGGTAGTGAATTCCACAGATTCACAATCCTTTGGGAGAAGTAGTTTCTCCTCAAATCTGTTTTAAATTTGTTACCCCTCATCCTGAGACTATGAGCTTTTGTCCTAGAATGCCCCACAAACGGAAGCAACCACTCCACGTCTATTTTATCCACACCTTGTATCATTGTGAATATCTCAATATGATCTCCCCTCATTCTTCTAATATCCAGAAAGTATAGGCCTAAACTGTTCAATCTCTCTTCATATGACAGATCCCTCATCTCTGGGATCAGTCTAGTGAACCTCCTCTGAACTGCCTGCAATGCCACTATATAATTTCTCAAATTCCTTGTGCATCATTTATTTGTTACCCATTTGGGAAATCATGTCTGACAAACTTGATTGAGTTTTTTGAAGAAGTAACAAAGAAGATTGATGAGGGCAGAGCAGTAGATGTGATCTATATGGACTTCAGTAAGGCATTCGACAAGGTTCCCTATGGGAGACTGATTAGCAAGGCTAGATCTCATGGAATTCAGGGAGAACTAGCCATTTGGGTACAGAACTGGCTCAAAGGTAGAAGCCAGAGGATAGTTGTGGAGGGTTGTTTTTCAGACTGGAGGCCTGTGACCAGTGGAGTGCCACAAGGGTTGGTGTTGGGTCCTCTACTTTTTTGTCATTTACACAAATGATTTAGATGTGGGCATAAGAGGTACAGTTAGTAAGTTTGCAGATGACACCGAAATTGGAGGTGTAGTGGACAGTGAAGAAGGTTACCTCAGATTACAACAGGATCTGGACCAGATAGGCCAATGGGCTGAGAAGTGGCAGATGGAGTTTAATTCCGATAAATGCGAGGTGCTGCATTTTGGGAAAGCAAATGTTAGCCGGACTTATACACTTAATGGTAAGGTTTTAGGGAGTGTTGCTGAACAAAGAGACCTTGGAGTGCGGGTTCATAGCTCCTTGAAAGTGGAGTCGCAGGTAGATAGGACAGTGAAGAGGCCGTTTGGTATGCTTTCCTTTATTGGTCAGAGTATTGAGTACAGGAGTTGGAAGGTCATGTTGCGGCTGTACAGGACATTGGCTAGGCCACTGTTGGAATATTGTGTGCAATTCTGGCCTCCTTCCTATCGGAAAGATGTTGTGAAACTTGAAAGGGTTCAGAAAAGATTAACAAGATGTTGCCAGGGTTGGAGGATCTGAGCTACAGGGAGAGGCTGAACAGGCTGGGGCTGCTTTTCCTGGAGCGTTGGAGGCTGAGGAGTGACCTTTATGGAGGTTTACAAAATTCTGAGGGGCATGGATTGGGTAAATAGGCAAAGCCTTTTCCCTCTGGTTGGGGAGTCCAGAACTAGAGGGCATAGGTTTAGAGTGAGAGGGGAAAGATATAAAAGAGACCTAAAGATATAAAAGAGACCTAAGGGGCAACGTTTTCACGCGGAGGGTGGTACATGTATGGAATGAGCTGCCTGAGGAAGTGGTGGAGGCTGGTACAATTGCAACATTTAGGAGGCATTAGGATGGGTATATGAATAGGATATGGGCTGGGTGCTGGCAGGTGAGACGAGATTGGGTTGGGATATCTGGTCGGCATGGGCAGGTTGGACCGAAGGATCTGTTCCCATGCTGTACATCTCTATGACTACTTATAGTCATGTGTACATCTTTGGGTTCACATTTCCCTTTACTACTCTCTTCCTCTTGCTGTATTTGTTAAAGCTATTGCTAGTACACTGGGTATTGATATTTTGCATTTTTAAAAAAAATTCTTGTTCTATTTCTGCAACTTATTTCTTATCCAGTTGCTACAATTTCCATTGCAATCCTCTGAGTTCACATGCGCTATTATAATTGTGAAAACCTTTGCCTCAGCTTGGTATGATCACTTATCTATGCAAGTGCTGCCTTGACTTATTTTAAATGTGTATTATGCCAAATACTTAGTATGGTATAATAGGAAAGATGATAGTATTGTCACTGAAAAGTAATTCAGTGCTCTAGCCTAATATTCTGAGGGCATGAGTTTGAATCCCAACATGGTAGATGATGACATTTGAATTCAAAAACATAAGCAATTAAAAAGTACATGTGGTAATTTTGTAACCACTGCTGATTTGTTCACTAATGCCCCTTAAAGAAGTAAATCTGCCAATCTTGCCTGGTCTGGTCTACATATGACTCAGGCCCACAGAAATGTTGTTGACTGACTTCTGGCTCTTTAGGTAACTTCAATCAACTTAAAGGCAATTGGGAATGAGCACCAAATTGTCCTTTCCACTGATGCCTGTGTCCCATGTAAGAATAACAAAAAAAACTTCGAATTTCTATGCTACTAAAAGTTCAGACTACCTTCTCAGGTTGAATTTGCGAGATCTTGAGCTCACAGAAGTGGGGTCGTTTTCCCTTATCCAGTAATAATAATTTATCTCATTTTGAGGTTGTGCTCAGCAACCCTGTACACTACAAGGAACTGCATTTCAAAGGTACTTTATTTGTAGTGAAATTTGAGGTATCTTTGGATTGTGAAAGTTGCTGCGTAAATGCAAATTTGTTTAGTTCTCATTCCTAACAGGCACATAATTTTGATAGTGTTGCACGTTATATCTAATTTATGATTACCTGATTTTTTTGCTAACTAGGATTAGATGAATGGCTGTCTTGGATGATAGAAGTAGAGGTGTTCCATTTTTCAGGACTGTTCTTCACTAATTTTGAGTACTTTCAGTTATTAATGGAAAAATTGTCTATTTGTGGCAATATTACAGTCAAAGCTCTAAAATTATTTCAGACCATTTAGAAACTATTGTTACATTCATAATTCAGGAGCAACTTACTATGGTTAGATTCTGCATAATCTCTTACAAAAAATAAACTTTATTAAGCTGTTTGGCTGTAGCAGTACATTGAGTGATGGTTGCAAATGTTTAAATTGATTGCAAGCACATAGGAACAAATCCAACTGGTTACTTGTCTGAAACATCTCCAATATTACATGCGTGGGAAGATTTCTGCAGCACAGCTTTCTTACTGAAGGCACTTAACAAGTTTAGTGCAGACAATGACTTGTCAGAAGACTGCAAACCTGAAACCACACTGATGTATCAGAATAATGATGAAGCCACTTAGTGGAAAAGTCTTTACTTAAGGTCATAATCTAATTAAATTTTGAAGTGTTTAGTAGTAGATCTTTTTTCTGAAGACTACTCATCTTTTAACTAAAAATAATATGAACAACCGTTTTCTTAAATCAGTTCTATCAGTGTGACTGAAATCCAAGCTTGAATGTTTATTTGGTACTGCACCTCTTTCCGTTATGTTATTACAGTAGTATTGGTCAGCTCATGTTCTGACCTAGGTAAATGTTAGGTTTGTATGACCATACATCTAGTATAGTCCGTAACTCATTATAAGTTATCCAGTTTCCCTAAATTTACCTTTGCATATTTGCTTAATGCTAGATTTGAACTCAGTTTCCAAATGGACTACATAACAATGAATTTATAATATTCTACAACAGTGTTCCATCATAATTAAACCAAAACTTCTCTCAAAATAAAGCATATCTTCAAGACTTCAGGGGCAAATATTTTATTGTTATTGAAATTGTTCTGTTCCTGCTACATTTTGAATTTTTTTGATCGCTTTTTTATAGAATCCTTACAGTGTGGAAACAGGCCCTTTGGCCCAATAAGTCCACACAACCCTTAGAGTATCCCACCCAAACCCATCCCCAGTTACTCTACAATTATTCCTGACTAATGCATCTAACCTACACATCTCTCAACACTCTGGGCAATTTAGCATGGCCAATTCATCTAACCTGCATATGTTTGGACTGTGGGAGGAAACCGGAGCACCCGGAGGAAACCCACACAAACACAGGGAGAATGTGAAAATTCCACAGACAGTTGCCCGAGGTGGGAACCGAACCCGGGTCCTTGGCACAGTGAGGCAGCAGTGCTAACCACTGAGCCACCGTGCAACACCAAGGAACAATCGGTCATAACTATATGAGCCGTAAACAATGAAAGATATTACCATTGCACCATAAGTGACTCATCCCATTACTTTATGGCCTAAGTCTACAGGCATGTTATATGTATTTTGGTTGTTATAAATCTCTTTAGCATAACATGTTTTGTTACTATGCATTAATATCTCCTTCACATAATTTAAATATTAATCAGTTTCTTAATACCTGAAATTTTGCAAATGCATTTAGATGAAGAAAAGAGTAGGACAGATAAGAAACCAAAACATTGTGTGGATGAGCAAGATATAGACCTGCTTCTTAATTAATACTTTTATGTCTGACTTCAAAGAGGCAGGGTGGTATTGTATCTGAGGTTAATTTGAAATATTGGTTGGTGCAAACAAGCTGAACTAATATTTGAGTTTAGCATCTTTCTGAAAATTGGATGGTTTCCAGGCCTGAATGAAATTTATTCTAGGCTGTTTACAGAAGCAAGGGAAATATGCAGCTGGAGATTTGTTAATGTTGCATTGCCTCTTTTAACAATGAGGAAGGGAAAGGAAGAGTGGTTGTAAACCAGTCAGCCTGAATGGTGGGAAAAATAACTTCAAAAAATTTGAGTACAATGAGTCAGCATTTAGGCACTGATTTATAAATTATTCTCAGCATGTATTTGTTATGAGAATGTTTTGTCTGATTTGAAGTATGAGATATATTAAAGAAATAAATGTTGGGGGGTGGGGGTGTGTGGAGGAGAACTCCATTGTACAATTGTCACTGAACTAGTCATTCAGAGCCACCCTCAGTAATATGACAGTCAGTATGAAAATTGGGAGAGTGCTTCACAGACCAGTCAAGCAATAGCCTGACATTATAAGTTATGATTGAGAGTTTGTGTGCCAGACTTCACAAATTTCATCTCCCTCTGTCATGGTCAGAGATGATGTCACTGTATCCTACAACTGGGGGGACTTGGGTGTGGCAACTGGTGATGAAAAATTGTACTTGACCTTCTCAATGCCCTGAAAACGTGTTGCTGGAAAAGCGCAGCAGGTCAGGCAGCATCCAAGGAACAGGAGAATCGACGTTTCGGGCATCAGCCCTTCTTCAGGAATGAGGAAAGTGTGTCCAGCAGGCTAAGATAAAAGGTAGGGAGGAGGGTCTTGGGGAGGGGCGTTGGGAATGCGATAGGTGGAGGGAGGTCAAGGTGAAGGTGATAGGCTGGAGTGGGGTGGGGGCGGAGAGGTCAGGAAGAAGATTGCAGGTTAGGAAGACGGTGCTGAGTTCGAGGGATTTGACTGAGACAAGCTGGGGGGAGGGGGAATGAGGAAACTGGAGAAATCTGAGTTCATCCCTTGTGGTTGGAGGATTCCCAGGCGGAAGATGAGGCGCTCTTCCTCCAACCGTCGTGTTGCCATGGTCTGGCGATGGAGGAGTCCAAGGACCTGCATGTCCTTGGTGGAGTGGGAGGGGGAGTTGAAGTGTTGGGCTACGGGGTGGTTGGATTGGTTGGTCCGGGTGTCCCAGAGGTGTTCTCTGAAACGTTCCGCAAGTAGGCGGCCTGTCTCCCCAATATCTGCTGAGATGCAGCAATCCAACCACATTGGTGGTACTGACCATCACACAGTACTTGTGGGTGGCGTTGAAGTCCCGTCTTCAGTAACACTACTACAGTATTAAACATGATACACTTTGAACTAAACTAAAAACTAAGACTGGGCATCTATGAGGTACTGTGGGCCATCAGAGCTGCACTTGAATACAGTCGACACTGTGTGGCACTGGAAAAAGCCCAGCAGAATAGACAGCATCTGAGGAGAAAGAGAATCGACGTTTCGGACATAACCCTTCTTTAGGACCTGCTGTGCTTTTTCCAGCACCACATTTTATCAACTCTGACTTCTCTAACATCTGCAGTCCTCACTGTCTCCTACTTGAATTCAGTCTCCAACCTAATGGCCCAGCACATAGCACAGTCCAACATTAACTTCAGGTAATTGGATCAACCATTGTGCAATGAAGAGTGTAATGTGGAATACCAGGAATAGTAACAAGCAAAACTTCAAAATAAGATGTCAACTTGGTAAAGCTACAACACTGGTTCTGGGGTTGCTTGGTTCAGTTGATGCTGTTTGGCATGTAAGCAGTCCAATGAGTCAAATTTAAGCTTTGCAGGAGTCAGTAATCCAAGATAGAGGACAGGAAAAATTTCTGGCTATAAGAGCTGCTCCTTTTTCTTTGAGGTATTTTAGGTGTTGGAGGTGATTTCCTCGAATTCCAGGTGCAGCAATTACTGTTTGGAACTTTGGGGAAAAAAAAAGTCAAAACAGCAGCAGTTTTAAAAGGGAGAAGAGCAGACAAAGGAAGCACATGGTGAGGACAGTGCAGGAGAGAGAGAAAACCTGCACAGTTACCGCCTTTGCTGGTTGAATTCGTGTATCGCTGGACATCGGAGTGCATCTGGGAAAATTAACAAACAGTGAAATTCACAACTAATCTTGGAGGAACTGCTGGGTGAAGTTCACAACGCAGAATTTGATAAGTTAATTGTTGTTTTACGTCTTCTTTTAAGAGAAAGGCTGCAGTAGTGAGAATAGTGGATTCTTTCTTGATATGTTTTTGGAGATAAGTATCTTGATTAAACTTAAAATATAAGCCATAGCTATTAATTTAATTTGGGCAGTGTTTGTAGAGGAATAAGACGGTGTTACTTTCTGGGTCTGTAGATTGTGAAGGAGCAAAAATGGCCTTTGCAGTGATATGTAATTCTTGTTAGATGTGGGAGTTTAAAGAGTTACTAAAGATTATATCTGCCATAAATGCTGTTGGATGCGAATCTTTATCAGATTGAGTGGATCAGTTGGAGAGACAGATAGAAGTGATGAGGAATTTGCAACAGCAACAGTATGTGATGGATGGCAGTTATAGGAAGGGGAGAAAAGTCTCAGATTCAGTCACATAGATGGGTTAACTCCAGGAAGGGTGAGAGAAGTTGGCACCTAGGGTAGGAGTCTTTTGTGATATACCCATTTCAAACAGGTATGCTGTTTTGGAAAATGTAGGGAGTGATGGATTCTCAGGGGAACGTAGCACGAACAGCCAAGTTTCTGGTATTGAGACTGGCTCTAATGCAACAAGGGCTACGTTGGCTTCCAAGAGTTCAATTGTGTTAGGGGATTCTGTCGTCAGAGGTACAGACAGACGTTTCTGTGGCCAGTAGAGAAAAAGCAGAATGGTACGTTGTTTCCCTGGCACCAGGATCAAGGATATCTCCGAGAGGGTGCAGAATGTTCTCCAGGGGGAGAGGGGCCAGCAAGAGGTCATTGTCCACATTGGAACCAACAATATAGGACGGGAAAAGGTTGAGATTCTGAAGGGAGATTACAGAGAGTTGGGCAGAAATTTAAAAAGGAGGTCCTCAAGCATAGTAATATCTGGATTACTCCCAGTGCTACGAGTTAGTGAGGGCAGGAATAGGAGGATCGAGCAGATGAATGCAAGGCTGAGGAGCTGGTGTATGGGAGAAGGATTCACATTTTTGGATCATTGGAATCTCTTTTGGGGTAGAAGTGACCTGTACAAGAAGGACGGATTGCATCTAAATTGGAAGGGTACTAATATACTGGTAGGGAAATTTGCTAGAACTGCTTGGGGGGATTTAAACTAGTAAGGTGGGGGGTGGGACCCAGGAGATAGTGAGAAAAGAGATCAATCTGAGACTGGTACAGTTGAGAACAGAAGTGAATCAAACAGTCAGGGCAGGCAGGAACAAGGTAGGACTAATAAATTAAACTGCATTTATTTCAATGCAATGGGCCTAACAGAGAAGGCAGATGAACTCGGCATGGTTAGGAACATGGGACTGGGATATCATAGCAATTACAGAAACATGGCTCAGGGATGGGCAGGACTGGCAGCTTAATGTTCCAGGATACAAATGCTATAGAAAGGGAGGCAAGAGAGAAGGGGGAGTGGCATTTTTGATAAGGGATAGCGTTACAGCTGTGCTGAGGGAAGATATTCCCGGAAATACATCCAGGGAAGTTATTTGGATGGAACTGAGAAATAAGAAAGGGATGATCACCTTATTGGGATTGTATTACAGACCCCCCAATAGTCAAAGGGAAATTGAGAAACAAACTTGCAAGGAGATCTCAGCTATCTGTAAGAATAATAGGGTAGTTATGGCAGGGGATTTTAACTTTCCAAACATAGACTGGGACTGCCATAGTGTTAAAGGTTTAGATGGAGAGGAATTTCTTAAGTGCGTATTAGACAATTTTCTGATTCAGTATGTTTCTGTACCTACTAGAGAAGGTGCAGAACTAGACCTACTCTTGGGAAATAAGGCAGGGCAGGTGACTGAGGTGTCAGTGGGGGAGCACTTTGGGGCCACCGACCATAATGCTATTCGTTTTAAAATAGTGCTGGATAAGGATAGACCAGATCTAAAAGTTGAAGTTCTAAATTGGAGAAAGGCCAATTTTGACGGTATTATGCTGATTGGAGGCAGATGTTCACAAGTAAAGGGACGGCTGGAAAATGGGAAGCCTTCAGAAATGAGATAACAAGAATCCAGAGAAAGTATATTCCTGTCAGGGTGAAAGGGAAGGCTAGTAGTTATAGGGAATGCTGGATGACTAAAGATATTGAGGGTTTGGTTAAGAAAAAGAAGGAAGCTTATGTCAGGTATAGACAGGATAGTTTGAGTGAATCCTTAGAGTATGAAGAAAGTAGGAGTATACTTAAGAGGGAAATCAGCAGAGCAAAACAAGGACATGAGGTAGCTTTGGCACATAGAATTAAGGAGAATCCCAAGGGTTTTTACAAATATATTAAGGACAAAAGGGTAACTAGGGAGAGAAATAGGGCCCCTCAAAGATCAGCAAGGCGACCTTTGTGTGGAGCCACAGAAAATGGGGGAGATACTAAATAAATATTTTGCATCAGTATTTACTGTGGAAAAGGATATGGAAGATATAGACTGTAGGGAAATAGATGGTGACATCTTGCAAAATGTCCAGGTTACAGAGGAGGAAGTGATGGATGTCTTGAAACGGTTAAAGGTGGATAAATCCCCAGGACCTGATCAGGTGTACCCGAGAACTCTGTGGGAAGCTAGAGAAGTGATTGCTGGGCCTCTTGCTGAGATATTTGTATCATTGATAGTCACAGGTGAGGTGCCGGAAGACTGGGGGTTGGCAAACGTGTCACTGTTTAAGAAGGGTGGTAAAGACAAGCCAGGGAACTATAGACCAGTGAGCCTGACCTCGGTAGTGGGCAAGTTGTTGGAGGGAATCCTGAGGGACAGGATGTAAATGTATTTGGAAAGGCAAGAACTGATTCGGGATAGTCAACATGACTTCGTGCATGGGAAATCATGTCTCACAAATTTGATTGAGTTTTTTGAAGAAGTAACAAAGAAGATTGATGAGAGCAGAGCAGTAGATGTGATCTGTATGGACTTCAGTAAGGCGTTCGACAAGGTTCCCTATGAGAGACTGATTAGCAAGGTTAGATCTCATGGAATACAGGGAGAACGAGCCATTTGGATACAGAACTGGCTCAAAGGTAGAAGACAGAGGGTGGTGGTGGAGGGTTATTTTTCAGACTGGAAGCCTGTGACCAGTGGAGTGCCACAAGGATTGGTGCTGGGTCCTCTACTTTTTTGTCATATACATAAATGACTTGGATGTGGGCATAAGAGGTACAGTTAGTAAGTTTGCAGATGACACCGAAATTGGAGGTGTAGTGGACAGCAAAGAAGGTTACCTCAGATTACAACAGGATCTGGACCAGATAGACCAATGGGCTGAGAAGTGGCAGATGGAGTTTAATTCAGATAAATGTGAGATGCTGCATTTTGGGAAAGCAAATGTTAACAGAACTTAATGGTAAGGTCTTAGGGAGTGTTGCTGAACAAAGAGACCTTGGAGTGCAGGTTCATAGCTCCTTGAAAGTGGAGTCGCAGGTAGATAGGATAGTGAAGAAGGTGTTTGGTATGCTTTCCTTTATGGGTCAGAGTATTGAGTACAGGAGTTGAGAGATCATGTTGCGGCTGTACAGGATATTGGTTAGGCCACTGTTGGAATCTTGCGTGCAATTCTGGTCTCCTTCCTATTGGAAAGATGTGAAACTTGAAAGGGTTCAGAAAAGATTTACAAGGATGTTGCCAGGGTTGGAGGATCTGAGCTACAGGGAGAAGCTGAACAGGCTGGGGCTGTTTTTCCCCTGAGCGTTGGAGGCTGAGGGGTGACCTTATGGAGTTTACAAAATTATGAGGGGCATGGATAGGATAAATAGACAAAGTATTGTCCCTGGGGTCAGGGAGTCCAGAACTAGAGGGCATAGGTTTAGGATGAGAGGGGAAAGATATAAAAGAGACCTAAGGGGCAACTTTTTCCCGCAGAGAGTGGTAAGTGTATGGAATGAGCTGCCAGAGGATGTGGTGGAGGCTGGTACAATTGCAACATTTCAGAGGCATTTGGATGGATATATGAATAGGAAGGGTTTGGAGGGATATGGGCTGGGTGCTGGCAGGTGGGACTAGATTGGGTTGGGATATCTGGTCGGCAGAGGCAGGTTGGACCGAAGGATCTGTTCCCATGCTGTACATCTCTATGACTCTGACTCCAGCATCCAGTTTTGAATAGTGATGGACAACTAAGCAATACATTGAAGGAGAAAGTGGATCCACAAGTAACCCTACACTCAGTGGTGGGGCAATCCCAGCATAAGTGCAAAAGATCAGGTTGAAGCATTTACAACACTAAGTCAGAAATGCTGAGTGAATGATCCCTCTCCTTGTCCTCCATTATGAGACTAGTCTTCAGCCAATGTGATCCTCTCCATATAATAACAACCAATATCTGGTGGATAAAGGCTACAAGCCTTGACCGTATTCTGGTAGTAGTACTGAAGATGTACTCCAGAACTTGCCACATCCTCAGCCAAGGCTGTACAATTGACATGGCATTTACCCAACAATGCGGAAAATTGCCCAGCTGTCACCTCTGTGCACATAGCATGGCAAATTCAACCCTATTATTTGTTGCCCCATAAGTTGACTCTCCATTTTCAGTAAAGTAATGGAAGGGTTGTCAACAGTGCTGTCAAGCAGCCCTTGCTTTTCAGTTATCTGCTCACTGAAAGTTTGGCTTCTGCTCAGGTCACTCAGCTCTTGACCTTATTAAAGTCTTGGTTCAAACGTGAACAGAAGAGCTCAGGTTCAAAGGTGAGGTAAGAGTGATGATATCAAGACTGCATTTGATTGAATGTGGTATCAAGGAGCCCTAGCAAAACACAAGCCAAGTGGGAATTGGGTGAAAACTCTCCACTCCTTTGAATTGGCCTTATAACCTACTTCCTTTATGCTTAGAGACATGCTGTTAGTCCAGAGACATTGCTCCTGGAGATGTAGGGTGGTGTTTTACACCCATTCATATTTAGCTGCTTCATCAATGACCTTCCTTTTGTTATAAAGTCAGAAATGGGAATGTTTGTTGATTTCCATTCAGTACTATTCATGATATCTCCAGTACTGAAGCAGTCCATATCCAAGTGCAACATGAGCTGGACAATATCCAGGCTTAGGCTGACAACGAGAAAGTAACATTCATGCCACAAGTGGCAGACAATGATATCCTCCAAGAAGAGAGAATCTAACTGTTGCCCCAAGATGTTCAATAGTTTACTATTACTGAATCCCCCAGTATTAGCATCCTCAGGTTACTGTTCAATGGGAATGGAACTGGACTAGGTGTATAAATATTATGGCTACAGTTCTGGTTGCCCAGTTATTGGAAGGATATTATCAAGCTGAAGAGAGTTCAGAAGAGACTTGCCAGAATGTTGCAAGGTTTGAGTTATAAGGAAAGGCTGGATAATCTGGTACTTTTTCACTAGAGTGTAGGTGGTTGAGAGGTTACCTGATAGAAATTTATAAAGTAATGAGAGATATAGAAACAGTTGATAGTGGTTCTTTTTTTCCCTAAGATGGGGCATTTCATGACTAGGGGACACATTTTTAAGGAGAGAAATTTTAAAAGACAGTCAAATTTTTTACACACAGCATGGTGCACATAAGGAATGAACTTTGAGGATCTGGTGGATGCAGATACAATTAGAACATTTAAAAGACATTTGGATAGATACATGAATAGGAAAGGTTTGGAGGCATATAGGCCAGGAGAAGACAGGTTGGACTAGTTTAGTTTGGGATTATGTTTGGCATGGACTGGTTGGACTAAAGGGTCTGTTTATTTGCTGTATGACTGACTTCTAAGAGAGTTTCAGAGGCTCAGAGTTGTGCAGCAAATAACTCATCAACTGACTCCCCAAACCCTATGAGATTCGAGTAACAAGTGTGATGGAATACTCTGTCTTTCTGCTTGGATAAATGTCATTCCAGTCGCCCCAGAGCTTGACACCATCCAGGGCAAAGCAGTCTACTTGACTGGCACCTCATCTACCAGCACTTGCTCCATCTAAGCAGTAGAATAAGTGTGTACTATCTACAAGGGCTGCAGAAATTCAACATGGTTCTTTTTTTTTTCTCTCTCTAGTTGAGGGTTCCTGGAATTCTCTTAAAAGCAATGAATGCGGGTAAAGGTAGGTAGATTCTTAATTTACCAAGAGAATTAAAGATCATTGTGGATAAAGAGGAATGACGAGTTGAGTTTTAACATCATATCAGATCAGATCAGCCTAATAGTATTGAATGGCAGAGCAGTCTTGTAGAACAGTGGCCTGTTCTTGTTTGAATGTTCATATAGATAGCAAACTTATGACTATGTAAAAGTCTAAGGGCAGGAAATATATGGGAATGCCATCACCTGCAATTCACCATTCTGCCTTAGAAATATTCTTGTTTCTTCACTGTTGCTGGGTCAAAATCTTGGAACTCCTTTAACAGCACCATGGGTGCACGTACACCTGCTATGGACCAGACCATAGCCCCAAAGTATATTATGATAGTCATATGAAGTGAGGGGGCAGATAGGAAGGTGGAGTTGAGACCACAATTCAGCCATGATTATGTTAAGTGGCGACGATAGCTCCAAGGACCAAATGGCCTGCATTTGCATTCCTGCGTTCCCATACCTGCTTCATACACTGTTAACAAAAATGCTTGTGAAACCCAAGTCTTCAGATTATGGGTGCAGTGGGCTAAGTCTAAGGTGTCTGAACAATATTGTGCTTGATCAAAAGGTTTGGAAATTTTGAGACTATTAAACAGTACCATTTTCAGATTTCAGATATCATATATTGAGCTGGATTAAGCAATCTATGAAAAGAATCATTGCAGGAAAAACATGACTTTATTTGAGCTCCCAGAGAAAAAGGAAGAAAGTAAACTGATTGGATTTCCTTTGATACTGGATCAGAATGATGGCATTAGAATGTACTGATCATTTATTGATAGTTTAACCTTGCTGCAAGCACTTGATTACCACCCAAGTTATATTGTCCTATTTTGCTTTACAGGAAATCTTTTTGATCATAGTCACTGAGCACGGAAACAAACCCTTCGGTCTAACCAGTTCATGTGTGACATAATCCCAAACTAAACTAGTCCCACCCCCCTCTCCTGGCTTATATCCATCCAAACATTTCCTATTTTGTGTCTCTTTCCAAATGGCTTTTAAACATTGTAACTTTGCCCATATCCACCACTTGCTCAGGAAGTTCATTCTACCTGTGTAAAGCCCTAGGTGTTAAAAAGAAAAATTGCTCCCTATGTCTTTTTAAAATCTCTCTTACCTTAAAAATAAGCCCCCTAGTCTTGAAATTGCACTCCTAGGGAAAAGGCACTTACCATTAACCCTTTTACCCCTCTTGATTTGATAAATCTCGACAAAGTCACCTCTCCATCTTCCACGCTCCAGTGAAAAATGTCCCAGCCTATCCAGCCTTTCTTCATAATTCAAACCTTCTATACCCAGCAACACCCTGGTAAATCTCTTCTGAACCCCCTCGAGCTCAATAATATCCTTCTTATAACAGGAGACCAGAACTGTATAAAGTACTGCGAGAAGAGGCCTCCGCAGTGTCCTCAACATAACTTCCCAACTCCCCTACTTGGATTTTTCACTGTTTCACTACTGGGTCAAACAGATATTCATAGAAGAGTGCAAGGTGGCTATACAGGCTGATGCTTCGATCAAGTGTTAGCATTTAACCGTCTGTGGGAAATCTTAATTGGCAGGTCTGCATTTTGCGTTACAAATTTCCTGAATCCAGTATTCAACATTCCTTAATTATTCTCTGTTGAAGGATATGATTTGTGAAAGAGATTACATCACGTGATACAAATCTTTATTATTCTCCAGAAAACTCAAACGTGGGCATGTAGTGGTTTTTCAAATCAAATCTAAGTTGGAGTGTGGACTACTCCATGAAATCAAATTTAATTAGTTACAAAGTGACATTTCTGAAGTTCAAAACATCTTCAAATTTTTTCTTACTTTGCAATTGAATTATTTTTAGCCAACTTAAGTTGACTGTTCTTTAGAAGAACAAAGAAAGTCATGCGTGCTTTTAAATATTATTGATTTAGTCCCATTTTTACCCATTTGGCATATACTCATTTTAATTTTCTTTTCAATTCATTCATGGGATATTGGCATCACTGGCAGGATCAGCATTATTTGCCATCCCTAATGGCCTTTAAGAAAGTGGTAGTGAACCACTGCTGAAGTGCTGCTTTTTTTTGTGTAGTTACAACCACGGTGTTATAGAAGGTGTTCCAGGAATCCAGTAAGAGTGGAGAAATACGACATATTTCTAAGTCAGAATAACGTGAGACTTAGGATTGCCACTGTTGTGTTTGTTGGCATTGCTTTCGTATGTGGTTGAGGTCAAGGGTTTGGAAGGCGCAGTCAAAGGAGTGTTGGAATCTTACAGATTGACAAAGTGGCAACACTGTGTCTGTGATGGAGTGAATGAATGTTTAAGATGGTTGATAGGCTGCTTTGTCCTAGTTGATGTCAAACTTCTTAAATGTTTTTGGAGCTGCATTCATTCAGGCAGTTAAGCAGTATTCCATCACACTCCTGATGTTTACTTTGTAGAGGGTGGACAGACTTTGTGGAGTTAAGTGGTGAGTTACTTGCCACATAATTCCCACCCTTTGACTTTTTTAGCTACAGTATTATTGTGGCTTGATTAGTAAAGTTTCAGGCTACTGGTAATCCCCCAGGATGTTGGCTATGGGGATTTCAGAAATGGCAGTTCTGTTGAATGTCATGTGGGGATAGTTGTTTTCTTTCGTTGAAACCTGAACTTGTGTGCTTGATGGTCACTTACCACATATTAGTCTGAAACTGAATTTTGTTCAGGTCATGTTGCATGTTGGCATAGATTGCTTCATTATCTGTGAAGTTATAAATTGGATTGAATAACTTGCAATCTTAATTAAAAATTCCTACATTTGATCTTTGAAGCAGCTAAATATGCTTAGTCTTTTGGCACCGCTCTGAGGACTTCCCTACAGTAATGACCTGGGGCTGAGATTGGTTTCTAACAACCACAACCATCTTATTTTGTGTTAGGTATGATTCACCAAGTGGAGAGATTTTGCTTGATTCCCAAAGACATCAGTTTTACTACTGTTCCTTAATATCACAATTGAATGCTGCTGGCTATCAAGGATAGCCAACTTTTATTTTATCTTGCTTCTTGTATTTATCATTTTTGTTTCCTGTTTAGTTCAAGGCTGTGATGAGATCGGGGCTGGAAGGTTCTGCCAGCACTCAATCTGAACCTTGGATTGGCTGGATTGGATTTACTGTTTTTTTTGTGGACAGAGCATACCATCACACTGAAGACAGTTTTGTTGTGCACTGCAACAGCTTGGTGAGGGAAACTGCTAATTATGGGATACAAGTCTTCAATAATATTGCCAGATGAGCCTATCCAAAGTTTTCATGTTCTTCTTGTCCCATCAAGCAGGTTGGAGCAATAGAGAAACAAACTGCCTGTTGAAATTTCTTCTTTCTGGCTAGCTTCTTTGGCGCCAGGAATGCATATATGAAACAGATAAAGTAGAATTACATAATAGTGTGTCAAAAAACCCCATCCAGTCGTGATTAAGCAAAACAGCAGGATGAAACTACATGAAAGAGGGCCATTGGCTTGTCAGCTGTTGCTTACCATGTATAATAAATTGATTTTAGATGAGGACTGTAGGTCGTGATGATAGGAATCTCAGCTGACTGAGATGGATTTTCCATCAGCAGTTTTGACTGAAGATAGTTGCAATACTTCAGCCTTGACTTTTGTACTAAAATGCTGAACTCTACCATGAGAATGTTCAGAGCATTCTCGCCACTTCATTCTTTAAGAGCCAAAAACAATTCTTAGAGTGTATTGATATTTTGACTATTTGGTTAGAGCTGAAAATCTACAGAGGGCAAAGTGGAGGGCAGCCGAAGGAGGCATCCACCTAGAGTAGGATGATGGATTTCACCAAGTGGTTGCAGATAAGTTAGCGTGGGTGTGTGAGAATGGCACAAGAGAAAAGAGTGTTGCATACCATACCAGCAGATCATGATGGTGTGGCAGTAAGCAACACTTGCTTGTTTTGAATGCTACTTTCCAAGCCTGAATGATTATCTTCCTTGGTATTTAGGGCAGTTCTCCATGACTGGCTAAAATTGTATCTGAATTTTGCTTGTCTCAGAAAATTGTGCTGAAATGTAATCAATTGCTTCATTTTTGTTACAGTGAGAATAGTCACATTGTTGCAAGTCAGAGTTTTGATTGTTCTCTATAGCTGGATATAGAATAATTTGCTAATGTAGCCAATTTTATTTGAAAGTTGTAAGGATGGTATCTTGTATAAAACCAAGCAGAGCTCATAAATTTAAGGTGTCCTTGCATAGTTCTATGTACTTGTTACTTGTGGAGAACTGACGGAAATGGATGCTTAATTTCAGGATAAAGGGCAGGAATAGTGATTCATGACTGAGGCAAGGCCAAAAACAAAGACTGTTTTTGGAGGAAGAGAATGATAGTGTAATTTTTTAAAGAAAAGAGCGATAATTTGTGACGTATAAACTTTTCAATACACTCATTGAGTAGATGAGACGACAAAGGCTATTCTATTCTAGATATTGGAGAGCGAGAATCAGAATGTGATCAGGATACAAGACAACAGGAGATTGAATATTTTGACAGTTGGGAAGCAGATGACATGGGTGATTGAGGCTTATTGCGAGGTGGAATGCAGGTTAACATTTTGGATGTGTTGGAATTTATGGAGGGTAAATATCAGGCAATCAACAAAAATAATTTTTAGCAGTGACCAAAAACGAGCATGACTTGCAATGGTGCAAGGGAAAAGTCAGTTGTTTGGCACAGGAAAGGCTTATATGACTATAAGACACAGGAGTAGAAGTATACCATTCACCCTCGAGTTACTCGGCTATTCAGTGAGATCATAGCTGAGCTGATGATCCTCTACTCCATTGTTCCCGATAAGCTTTGAATCACTTATTGATTAAACATCTTTCTATCTTAGCCTTGAATATATTTAATTGCCCTCTGCAAAAAAGAATTCCACTACAGTCTGAGAGAAGAAATTCATCATCTGTCTTAAATGTGTAACCCCTTATTATGCTCTCTAATCTGCACCCTCCCAGAAAGGAAGCAACCTCTCCTCTTGTATGCTGTCAAGTCCTTTAAGAATTTTGTATGTTTCAAGAAGGTTGCTGTCATTCTTGTAAATTCTCCTTGTCATAATCCCTCCATACCCTGGAACAGTCTGGTAAACCTTCTCTGGATAACCTCCGATGCCAGTGAATTTTCCTTGGATAATAGGATCAGATTTCTTCAGTGTATTTCAGTGATGGTCTGACTAATACCTCTGTATAGCTTAGCAAAATCTTCCTTGGAAATAAATGCCAACTTCTTATTGCCATCCCTATTACCTGCTGAACTTGAGAGCTAGCTTTTCATGATTCTTGGATGAGGATGGCCAAAACACACTGTCCAGCAGTTTTCTGCAGCCTGTCTCCGTTTAAATCATTTCAGCTCATCTATTCTCCAGCCAAAGTGCGTAACCTGGCATGGTCCCATATTTTTTGCCAATCTTTTCCTCACTCAGTTAACATGTCCATATCCCTCTGCAAACTTTGTAATCCTCAAATTTACTTTCTAGGTGTTATATGCCCAGAATCTAAGGCTTTTTAGAAGACTACTGTCAGTGTCTCCTCTATCTCTGAAGCTTCTTTCTTGAATATCCATCCCAATAGGTTCAGGGACTTTTTGGTCTTTCGCCTCATTAGTTTCTGCAGTGATAGTGTTACTACCCAGAGACAAACTGTCAAATCAAGTCAGCCTTTCTACCTCAGTATTCGCAACACAGTAAAATGAAAACTTTCAATCATCCTCAAAATTAATAATCAATTACAGACACTGGTTTTTATCTTTAACAATTTGCTATGTCTTTGTTTACCTTTACTCTGCTAAAGCTACTGTATTATAAACAAAAGTAAACTAATTGATCTCTGCTCTCAGCCCAAAGCTCCTTTGTTTTCGACCTCATTCACGCAAAAGAGACAAATAAACATATTTAAAGGAAATAAGAAAACTGACCAGATTACTTGATTTTCACAGTGCGTTATTCCACAGGCATATATGATTTCTTGATTGATTTTCTGAAGGCGTTGATCAGGTCATCTTTTCAGTTTGCTCAGATAAAGGCAGTATTAGTCTTCTATTCTCTTGAGCTTCCAAGAGCTACTCATGGGAAGTTAGGAAAGAAGCTTTCAAAACTTCATGCTGTAGCATCAACAGCCAGTTTCCTTTTTACACAGGAAATAGTCTAAAACCCAATTTGAACTCTAGCCACTCCGATTGCTGATCCTCTGCTCCATGATGTCCTAGTTACCATTCAACATCTGTCATCTGCTTGAGCATAGGTCTTTTCCAAACAGTGTTTTAGGGAACATCTCTGGGACACCCGCACTAATCAACCCCACTGCCCTGTGGCCGAACATTTCAACTCCCACTTTCCACTCTGCCGAGGACATGTAGTCCTGAGCCGCCACCACCGCCACTCCCTCACCACCCGACGCCTGGAGGAAGAACGCCTCATATTCTGCCTTGGAACACTTCAACCCCAGAGCATCAATGAGGACTTCACCAGTTTCCTCATATCTTCTGCCCCCCGACCTTACCCCAGTTTCAACCTGCAGCTCAGCACCATCCTCATGACTGGTTCTACCTACCAATCTTCCTTCCCACTGATCCGCTCCACTCTCCTCTCTGACCTGTGACCTTCATCCCCACCTCCATTCACCTATTGTGCTCTTAGCTACCTTTGCCCCAGCTCCATCCCCTCCCATTTATCACTCCACCCCAGAGACTCTCTCCCTCATCCTGATGAAGGGCTTTTGCCCGAAACGTCTATTTTCCTGCTCCTTGGACGCTGCCCTGACCTGCTGTGCTTTTCCAGCATCACTGTAATCTTGACTCTGATCTTCGGCGTTTGCAGTCCTCACTTTTGCCTTGCTAGATCTACTTTCCAGACACAGTCCTCATTACTAGCCTGCTTCTGCTATCTATTTAAACAATGTTCTTCCCTGCTGACACTGCAAATGCAGCATGTTTTGATTAGGAACAAATGTGAAAATTAACTTAAGCTTGGCCTCATGAATAAACAAAAGCTGGTTTGGTCTGTTTTCTTTCTAACACAGAACCCATAGTCCAAAAGTCATCTTTAGCCCACTGTTCCTAGTTCACAGATCTAAACCAAAACCGTTCTTTAATATAATGAAAAAAATCAGCTAGAGCTCTAACAATAGTTTTATTTCTTTCCTCTTCTCCTTTTGCCCCTTGATTTAGTAAGTTTAGAATGTTTTTAGTATTGTTTTACTGTTAAGTCTGAACCAAAGTATTCAACTCCTATGCCTCTGCCAAATCCTGGTTCCTTATTATTTCCCTAGCCTTATTCTGACAGATTTGTGTTCACTTTGGTTTCTCTCTTGCTTTCTCTATTTTTATGTAAGCTCTTGCATTCAAGTAAGAGTCATTAATTTGCCTTTTTACCATATTGTTTCCCCCCCCACCCTTTTGATCCTATTTACTGCAGTTTTTCTGTACTGTTAGTCCCTGTTGCACATTGGGCATCATTATCAAAATAGCTGCCTTATAATAGTCATATTCTCTTGTTTTGAGAGCCTCCAAGCTCCCTGCTAACTCGCATTTAGATTTGGCAGGATGCTGATCCCAGCACGGTCCAAGTAAAGCCCATCCAACCAGAACAATTCCCTTCTACCTCAGTCCTGTTGTCAGTGCCAGATGAACTGATACCCATTCCATCCACAGCAATTTTTGAGCCACACATTTAATTCCTTGACTTCATGGAGGTTCTGTTTATGAATGTAGCTCCGAACTACTGAAAAATACTTCAAAAACCTTTCTTTCTGGTTCTGCCAATGTGGGAGATGACTTCGGAATCCTTCCCCTCACCCTCCAAATTCTTCTCTTGCCCAGAGATGTCTTTATCCCTAGTACCACACAGGCAGCAGGGCTTTTGAGACTCCTGCTCAAGGCTGCAAAGAACTGTATTTATCCCCATAAATATACCATCTGATATGACAATACATTCTTCCCACTCTTGCATGGTTCCCTGTAACAATACAGCATGGTCCGTTCGCCTATCCTTCTCGTGGTCCCCACTTTTGCTGCGTAGCTTGCAAGAACTTCATAATTGTTGCTCAGCTGCAGGGGCCAAGGCACCTCATTTGCAGTCACCTTACTGTTTCTGATCACAGACCAATTTTTTGAATGACCTGCTGTGAAGTCTGTGGCTGCTCTCTGGGGTGAAGTGACCAGGTAACTTTGTCCTTCCCTGATGTGGCACAATGTCTACATCAGTCTCCAGCTCCTTGATTAGGATCAGAAGTTCCTTGAATTGCAAGAGCTTACTACAGTTGTTAGTTCTGAATCTGTGTCAGCAGCTTCCACATGTTGCAGTAGCAACACATCTGTTGTCCTGCCTCGCTGTCATATTTGATTTAACCTATAAACTATTTACAGTTCCCTGCCCTTTACACTTCACTGTCATAGTTTCTTTTTTATTTCCTTTTGTTTTATAGCAACTGTTAATATAATACTGGAGCAGTTTTTTATTTAAGGAAAAACAACACTGGAGGCTTAAAAAAACAAATTGAAATCCTTCCTTTTACTTTAAAAACAAGTATTCACCTATCAGCTTCTTCCCAGCAGATAGGCCTCTTGATCCATGCCATTTTATCCTCTCACTTACCTCTTGCTCTGACAAGTTTTACTTCTGCCTGTAAAACGCTGTCAAAACCTTTACCCCCTATACTGAATCAATTTTGAACCAGTTTTCAGACAGTATAGTTAGTGTACTCAATCAGCCTTTATCTCACTTACTTATGTCATGCAGTGATTGTGCTCCTCCTCGTGCTTTTGATCACTGCTTATTAGTTCAAAAGCTGAGTTTGTCTGGCTGGAGGTTTAACACCGTTAGGAATCTCACAGAGTGGAAGTTGCCGTGGGATTGTGAAGCATTGAAGAACTAGATGTCACCAGCATACATATAGAAACTAATTTCATGCTTGTGGTCAGAATGCATTTGCTTGTGTTCTTTATCTGTCTGGGAGCAACCATGGGATGATGGACCTTCTATAAAACAGTAGGAAAGAAGGTTGATGCTATCATTGGAGGTTGACTTCCAGCAGATAATATGTACTTCCTATCTGCACTGATTTTAATGAGTTGTGGGGCAAGCCTGAAGCTTCTGCAAGGAGCAACTTGCCCCCTCAAACTGTCATCTTTGACTTGCAATGACTTCTGGTCTTTGTTGTATTGCTGAATTGTGTTTATATTTCAATACCATTGGTTGAATGAGGTCTATGTGTCAGTCACAACTGAAACATCATAATCCAAGTGAATTTACTTGTTGAGAAGTCCACTTCAAGTTTAATTTAGTCTGCAAAACGAATGTCAGAACGTTGGGTGCACATTGCCATTTACTGGGTCTTCTTCTGCTATGGAGATTCTTTGGGTCTGTCTTTATTCATTTAATGGGCTTGAGTGGCACCTGTCACTTTAAGTCTGTCCACAGTAAAATTGCACCAGTTTCTGAAGTAGCCTATGCACATAATCTAAGTGTGGAATTTGTTTTAAACATTGTAGTTATTACTCAAGCTTAATCTTGTTATAGTCTAAGAGAAAGGATTTACTATCATTTGAGACAATATTATCTTCCCGATAATTTATGCAGCATTTCTTACAATTTTATACTTTACTTTTGATGCTTTCTAACAATTCATGTTCTGATTTTGCATTGAGGACTCTGTGTAAAACGTTTTGAGTTTTGTTGTTTTCTTTTGCGTTCCATATAGTGATCCTAAATCTGGATTTCAACAACTATCAATCTTTCAGACTGAAATCTTGGTCAGCGAGTCCAATTATGTTCACTTGGGTTTTTTAAAAATGCCCTGTTGTCCCTTTTGGAACTGCTTAACATATTTCAGACTCTGATGCCGCAGTTATTATTTTTATATTTGTATATGTTGCCAACAGTGGATCTGGTAGTGAATTTTGAGCCTCCTAAAAGATAGGGAGTTTAAAATCTAACTGTGAACGCTTTTTTGCAGTCTTTGATAATTGTGCATATAGCTCAGGATTTCAAGCACAAGTTTGAAAACTAATTTATGATTAATTAAAAATGCATTTAATTGAATGCACTGCTGAGGTTACAGTCTAACTTTTGAGGGATTAATTGAGTGTTTTGTTGAAGGATGCTATTATGTTTAAGGTGAAGAAGTGATTTGGGTAACTTTTTTAAAAGATGTTTTCTTGTTCATTGCTCTGTGTCATTGATTTTGGATCCAAAACAGAAAATAAAATTGGGCCATGTTGGCATGCTATCTACTAACTCTTTAAGTACAAACAGGATAATGAAGTATTCAATATTGGGTCTGTAAGCCACCTGCCTATTAGTTGCTTCTCTTTTGTCTTTATCAGATGCAACTTTTGTATTTGCCTGTTAGCCTAAGAAACTTGATTTGAAGCATTTGTTATCCTAGCTGACGTTATGACTGGAGAAGTGTGATCCCAGATTGAAATCTGGCTTGATAGGTTATTTTGTTTTTTATATTTGCCCAGTTAATTGTTTTTTAGTGAATAATCTTGTAAAAATGCAGGTTTGATGTTAATAAACCAGAAATTTGTGGAGAAGTAAGGGTAAAATGGAATAAACCAAACTATTTACAGATGACATTATCTTAAAGATTTGGAAACACTAAAATCAAAATCCCATCTATCCTGACACCATTTTACAGTACTCAGACACCATTGAGAGTTAGCTTGTTTATCACACTTATAAGTTTGACTTGGCTATGCCTTTTTAAATTTCTGATTTTGTGTTTGTTAGGCTTCCTTGATTAGTCTCACAACTGAGCTTAGATTTTTGAATTATCCTTTCAGGGTTTGAAGGAAACACCTCTCGTTTGGAACTTTAAAACTAAAATCCTTATGCTGAAGTAACCTAATTTCTAACTTTTGTGAATTAACTTTCTACTCAAGGTGAAGCTGTTTCCCACATTTAATTTAAGCCATGGCTTCTTGAAATAATTCTAGGGACGCTGGTATCCCGTCACCACCAAGGCACCCTTTATTTACATGTGCACAAAACATGGACTCTGTCCAGCCAGCTCAGAGCTAGTCCTTAGAGGGAAGAGAATCCCTGTTCATCTGTCAGTCAGGACTTCCTGATTGGCTCAGGTTAACAGCCCAAATCAAGGAACTCAATCAGATCCACCTGGCCAACCTAGTGTCCTATCTTTCCTGTGCCAAGTTCAGGCCTGTTCTTTCTTTATGGTTTCTGGGACATTTTTCTTCTCTCCAGGTGGTAACAGTATCAAAGCTACTGGCTGCACCCATCTTGGACTCAGATTTCTTCACTAGATGCAAAGGTTTTGGGCAACTTTTTTGGAGCCATTCTGAGGGGCTGGGCATGTTCCTCCCTGTTTGTGAAGTAGCAGCTTTCATGTGATCCACATGTTGCATCACCTAACCAAACTTTGTATGTCTTGGGACCTGACCTCATACCGACCTCACCTTATACCCATTCAGGGCAATTTCCATGGTTTCAACACCAAGTTTGTCCCTAGACTAAACTGTCTTTCTTGCTTAGAGGAGGCATGTGGCTTGCATTGGCGTTCCTGATGGTGTTGCACCCTCCTGCTGGGTTCTGGGAATATCAGGTTTAACCTGGTATGTAGTCTTCTCCCTATCAGCAACTTTGCTGGAGCTGTCCCTGTAATTGCTTGAGGGGTGGTTCTTTAATCAACCAGGAACCAGGACAGTTAAGAATTGAGTGAAACTGTAGGCTGTTTCTTTAAGTCTGCTTTCAATGTTTAGATTGCTCTTTCTGCCAGACCATTTGACAATGAATGGTATAGAACTGTCTGAATATGCTGAATGATGCTGGCAAGCCTTACTGAGTTGCTTCTTAGTCAACATGTAAGGTAGCCTTGGTTCCTTCAATAGTCCATAGACCTTCCTGAAAAACTTCCAGGTATTTAATTAGGACTTCACTCAGGTAGCCATACTCTAATTGAATCTAGGTGAATCTTTCTCAGCCAATTCTGCCCATCAAGCTTGGGCCCAAGCCTTTTACTATCATCAGTGGTAACTACACCAGCTGCTTTTCATAGGAGACCGAAACCAAAGTTTTACCCTTAATTTGTAAAAGGTTTCCCACTATACATTCTCACTCTAACCGAGGTCTTTTGTAAAGCTAAGGGTTGGAGTCCAGAATGAATCTTGTCAAAGAATGCAATCTTGTCTGCAGTCACTGATACAGCTCTATCAATATTGACCTCCGTTAGGACTGGGTGACCATTTAACCAGACATTTACTTTGGTTCTGCTTTGGTAAACAATTGAACTGTTGCAAACCAGACTTTCTAGAGTGTGCACTCTCCAGGATACCAGCCTAGGAATTCCCTTACTCAAGTTAGGCCTCGTAGGCACTTTTGCATGGTCCATTTTTGCATAATTCCACAAACCCCTTGCCATCTCATTCAGGGTTAGCCAAAAATCATACGCCTCTCCCAGTTGTTTTAACCTTGTCAAAAATCCCAATAGCATCTCAGAATTAAAGGAGGCTTGGGGTCATAACGTCCCTCAGCTAAATCCATCAACTTTTGAAAAGTTTTAGTTATCTGGTGCCTCAGGGGCTGTTGGGCTTCTCACAAACGCAAGTGCTACAGGTCTACAAGCAGTCAGAAGAATTACTCATTGCTTTTAATTTGATCTAATGTAATTTGAAAAAAAGACTTTCCATAATGAGTCCAGTCCTCAGGATCAATTGAGTGAAGATCCCAAATAAAGGCGCAGTGCTAGAAATGCCTACCCCAACTCCGACAACTACAAGTGAATTTTCTTCAGGAGCGTACGGTTTTCTCTTGTCTGCACTGAAATAACTCTGTGGAGGCTGGTATCCTGTCACCAAGTCCTCCTCTATTCACACGTGCACATTACGTGGACTTTGACCAGCCAGTTCAGAGTTAGTCCTTAGAGGGAGGAGAATCCCTGAGACTCCGATTTATAGCTATCAGTCAGGACTCCCTCATGGTCCAGGTTAACAGCTCCAATCAGGGAACTTGTACTCCGAGAGCCAATTGGCCAACCTCATTTCAATCACTACGCTTCTGCAAACTGAAACAAAATTCTTTCCAAGCTATTGGCTTGTTAACACATACGAAAACTCTTGATCCTTTTGAACCTAAAGCAAGCTAATGCTCCTCAATGTTTACCCTGTCCGCTTGCAAAACCCTCCAAGCAGACAAATGCCTATTATCGCATTATGAACCATAGCTCCAGAAATACCAGCAAATAAATCTTATACAAATTCCACATGCCACTAGTTGAAAATCTAAACTGTAAAATAATTATTAAAATATACACATATAAATGTATGCACTTCACAGATCTGCATTTCACTGATCTAAAATATAAACTGTTGGTTAGAGCAACTGGTTGGTGATTGAACACACCTAATTTCTATAGTTCTTTCATGATCGCTTCTTTCCTAATAGAATCTGATTTATTAATTAATGTTGCTCGACAACAGGTTAGGTATTCTCCATATTCCTCCTTTGCAAATGGCAAGTTTTTACTCTGGTTCCTGCCCCTTTAACATACAAATTCATGCTACTTGACAGCAGCTGTGTATTTAGGCTGTTTACATATTACTAGAAAAATGATCTCTGGCAGCAGTATTTTGGATTGTCGTGTTCGATTTGGAATATACACATTGGCGAAGCAGGAATGTCCCTGGGAGTGTCATATTTCAGCAGCCACCGTTTTCCTCTGGCTGCATCACTGACTGTGCAAGGAACCATGAATTCATCTTTGAGATAGATGAATTCATGGGACTTTATCTTCAATCAGACACTGTCCTGTGGCCCAAAGTA
This sequence comes from Chiloscyllium punctatum, assembly GCF_047496795.1. Taxonomy (NCBI): domain Eukaryota; kingdom Metazoa; phylum Chordata; class Chondrichthyes; order Orectolobiformes; family Hemiscylliidae; genus Chiloscyllium; species Chiloscyllium punctatum. The sequence continues at coordinate 16,590,625 of NC_092780.1, read as the reverse complement.
GTTTGGCTAACCTTCAATATTTTCACCACCTTTAGCCTGAACAGGTTGCTCTTAACTGTGGCTAACAGAAATCTTCAGTTCAATAAATGTCTCAACACCTTGGCTGGAAGCCAGTCACAAGCTCAAATTCAAATATGAGCCAACAACACTAAAAGGAGCTCTGTCTCCTTTCCAGACAGCAAGTTGTCCATTGCTTAAACCATATATATGTGAAAATTTGGATGAATTAGCCTTTCAATGCACTTTGAAGGCAGACCTGAACGTTGACTATATACAATGCCATTCTGTAAGTGTGCTGAACCCTGACATGCTTTAAGCTGATTTTTAAAAAGTTATTCGGTCTTAATGAGTGTGTCACTGGAAAGGCATGCATTTCTCTTGCTCAAACCTGATTATCCTTGAGAATATGGTAATGAGCCATCTTTTTGAATTATTGCAGGTCATGTAGGGCAAGAACACATGTATATATTTATATTGGTTTGACACAACTGAGATTTTGATGGGCCATTGTTAAGAAGATGTGGATATACTTTGAGTTAAAATCAGCAGAACTACCTGACACAGCACCAAGTGTTCTTAATAAGGCAACAATGTAACACTTGGTCAAACAACTCGATTAGCTCGTTGCCTGGAGACAGAAACAAATTTGAATTCGGCCAATCAGTTTAAATTATACCCAGAAAAATATCAAACTTCAATTCAGTTTGAATTGAGTATATTGACAATCTTAAAAGCCAATGATATAGTCCATTGCTTTGGGGGGGTATAAGATCGAGGAAAATTGAACAGTTGAGAGGAGAACTGACAAGCCCAGCATGTAAACAAAATGCCTGAAAATAGCTCACTTAAAAATACCTTTTTGATCAGTAACCTGTGACGCAGAAATTCCTAAGGAGAAGAAAAGAAAGACAGAGGAAGATCTAAATAGAAGAATTAAAGCTACCTGGTTTTGTAATAAGTAGTGGTCTTGTAAATCTTAATTGGGAGTTTTATCGGACTAGTGTTATAGAAGAGAAGGTAAAAGACAGGTTAGAGGAAGAAATTGTAAATAGTAGTTAGTTAATTATTCTCTGTTATACTTTAAGAAATAAAGTAGATAATTTTTACTTTAAATAGTTCTTGGCCTCTTGAATGTTTACAGATTACTGCATGGGACAAATCTTTTTTTCTGTTGCTGGTTTTAAATTTAGCAAGAGACTTTACCCTGTGTCGTAACACCATTTATGATATCAGTTGTAGACCAGATTGGATAAGGGTGCATGTTAATGAAAATAGCATTTTTTGTATTTGTATTTCCCCAGCTGCCTTAGTGGGAGTTGGAATTTTACAACCAGAACATCAGTCTCAGCCTCTGGATTGCTTGTTCAGTAACATTACCAACATTGTTCCCTCATCTTTTGAATCTCTGCATATTTTTCATGCTATTCATTTTAAGACAACATTGACCACAGGTGAAAGGATGCAGTATTTTGACCATGACTCGTATATTTCTTAATAGGACACTCCAAAGCAATGCTAAAGGAATTTCAGGAAAGGTCTTCTGATTAACTTTGGTCAAGTTGGAGTTTAATTCAGAGAAGTGCAAGGTGCTCCATTTTGTGAAAGCAAATCTTAGCCGGGCTTATACACTTAATGGTAGGGTCCTAGGGAGTGTTGCTGAACAAAGAGACCTTGGAGTGCAGGTTCATAGCTCCTTGAAAGTGGAGTCGCAGGTAGATAGGATGGTGAAGGAGGTGTTTGGTATGCTTTCCTTTATTGGTCAGAGTATTGAGTACAGTCGGGAAGTCATGTTGCGGTTGTACAAGATATTGGTTAGGCCACTGTTGGAATATTGCGTGCAATTCTGGTCTCCTTCCTATCAAAAAGATGTTGTGAAACTTGAAAGGGTTCCTGACGAAGGGCTTATGCCCGAAACGTTGAATCCCCTGTTCCTTGGATGCTGCCTGACCTGGTGCGCTTTTCCAGCAACACATTTTTCAGCTCAGAAAAAATTTACAAGGATGTTGCCAGGGTTGGAGGATTTGAGCTATAGAGAGAGACTGAACAGGCTGAGGCTGTTTCTCTGGAGAGTCGGAGGCTGAGGGGTGACCTTAGAGGTTTACAAAATTATGAGAGGCATGGATAGGGTAAATAAGCAAAGTCTTTTCCCTGGGGTCGGGGAGTCCAGAGCTAGAGAACATAGGTTTAGGGTGAGAGGGGCAAGATATAAAAGAGACCTAAGGGGCAACTTTTTCAGACAGAGGGTGGTACGTGTATGGAATGAGCTGCCCGAGGAAGTGGTGGAGGCTGGTACAATTGCAACATTTAAATGGCATTTGGATGGGTATATGAATAGGAAGGGTTTGGAGGGAAATGGGCCGGGTGCTGGCAGGTGGGACTAGATTGGGTTGGGATATTTGGTCGGTGTCGGCATGGACATGTTGGACTGAAGGGTCTGCTTCCATGCTGTATATCTCTATGACTCTAAGTCCTTTCAGATTTCTGAAACTGAGCTTGTGTTCTATTGTGTAGATGTATACACTTGTATGGAGAGCCCAGTTTGCTTTACATCCTCTCATTGAACTGCAACGCTGCTTCTCAAGGGAAGCACACTCTTCAGATGTCTGCCTTGAAGAGTGTACACGTCCTTTTGTAAGATGCAGGAAGATTTGAAAATAAAACTTTTTTTTGCAGTTGGTCTGCACTCTAATTTTACAGTCAGCATCAGCATCGACAGCATGGCTTTTTTTCTGCTCTTGAGATGGTAACATTGCTGTTACAAATTGGAACTTGAGCATTATGTTTGAATAGTAGTCTTCAGTAATTCAGTCAAGACAGATACAATCAGAATACTTTTGTACGTTGAGCATAATAGAAAATTTGTGAAATGGTACACTGGAACATTTGCAAATTAAATTAATATCTGAAGTCCTTATTGACCATGTAAAATTGTGTTGCTGCTACTTTTTTTCTCTTATTTGTACAAAAATGCCAAGTTGTAAAATGTGAATAGTACAATGTCACTGGGGTTTTGCCCCTTTCTAAAAAAAAGGAGCAAAAGGCTTGTGTGAAATTACCTTACAAATTGTGGTTAATACAATATATTTGTGGCAGCTGCTTGCTTTACAACCTATTATTTCATTTTGCAAACAATTTATTTAAGAAACAGGTGGTAACTGTCTTCCATAAATAGATAGTAGTCTGGCTAAGCATACTATTTTGTGGTCACTATGTGCAATGTAATCCTGGATGACTCCATTTTATAATGTAACTGTATCAACCTATTAGAGTCACTTTACCAAACAACTTTTTATTCTAGCAAGTATCCCACAATGTTTTAGTGAAAAAGGGAACCTGACCCTGACTTTGAAGACAGGGGAAGCTGAAGGGGATAGTCAAGACAGTGGAATTGAAGCAGCTTAAGGTTCAGTAATGGTGATCATTAGTTAATGGGGGAGTTGCATGACACCTGGTTTGGACATCTAATGGTGCTGATATGAGCTGGAGGAGGTTGTAAAGATAGGGCAGAGTGGAATTCGGCTGTGGAATCATTTTGAATGTGACAAGGATTTAGAATTTGGTACTTCTGAAGGTTAGTAAATGTATGCAGGTACCTTGATTACCGGCAATCAATTTTCTGAATTTGATTATCAGACAAGGTCTCAAGGTCCCGATGCTTGGCTAAACTGTGTTATCTGGCATTCGACTATCCAACAAAATATTTCCCACCCGTGTCATTTGGATAAACTGTAGCAAGAATTGGTAAGTGCTGGCTGACTGGAGCACTTTGTAAAATTGACTAGGGTAGCTGATTTCTAGAAGAATTCGATGAGGTGGAGATGCCAGCAAGGCAAATGTGGGGAAATCTTAATGCAGAGGTGATAAAAGCATGTTGAGGACTTTTGGTAACACTGGCACTACATTTTTCATAGACCAATAGTAGATCTTTTTCACTCGGACATGACCAAATTCTTAGACCAGTGTAGAAAGTGCCATTGTCTGAGCAGATGCAACAGAGATGTGGGAATAAAAAGGTCATGTCTTTACAGTTCATCGGTCTCTTGTATATGTTATTGAAGGGCATTGTGGACAAGCAGGAGAGAGTTACTTAAAATGGTTGTCAGTGGAGACAAAATGTCAGGGAAAAAAAAGGTGTGAAGTTCACCATTGCACTCCGTGATCCTCAAAATTTAACTTTGGTATATGGGACCCACCACCTAATCTATTGGTGCAGTTCCCACTAAACTACTGACTGTCCAATTTCTCTCTTGGCTTCCCTGTTAACTGATGCCAGTTCTCTCTCCTGCAGTTTTGTCTCTCTCTCTTTCATAGCAAGGCCCATACCCCTATTCAAAAAAACCAAAACTTGTCCTCTCTGCCCTGTCTCCAATATATCATTCCTTTTTGCAGTCTTTTGATGTGTTTTGCCCTTCAAAGTTATGCCATTTTTTCCCGAGAACTGTTTGAATCCTATCAAAATGATTTTCATTACTGTTGCCAAAATAATATAAGCTTCATTAAAGTAGCAAATGACATCCTACAAAACTGAGACAAACGCAGGTTAACCTTCCTCACCTTTCTCAACTTATCACATTGTTCCTAAGGCTTAGCAGTTTTAACCTGACCTTCTGTCTTGAGAGAATGGGAGCAGTTGTGGCTTGGCTGACAGTCTCTAGTCTTGACAAAATGTTAACTTCTATGTTAGCTCCAAAGGTGCTATGTGACTTACTAAATTTTTCTGTGTTTTCTGCTGTTTTTGCCAGCATTCATTTTGAAGTATGTTACTGGCTAAAGTTAACACTTTTTTTTGTTTGAATTGAAAATGTTTCCCATGCTTATTGAATTTCTCAATCAAATTTTTCCCACATTTTAAAACACATTTTAATTATTAAAAATTTCTGAATTTTAAATTAATTATTTTTTGAAATGCTCAGTTATCAAGGGTTAAGAGAGGCTGTTTTGTCTTGCTCACTTTTTAGGGGTGAAAATAGGTAAACCCTGCATGATCAATTGAAATGCATTCAAAGTGATATTTGATAAAATAGATTTGCTCTGTTTGAGATTTTTGATTTCTGTTATGAGCCAATGACAGTGGAGATCGTTAATGGATCATTAATATATGCATGTTTAAATAAAAATTGAACCTTTTGCATCTGAACTCAGCAATAACTAATGTTGACTGTCAATCAGGGTTTAAAAATCTGTAAAATTATAGTTGAGGCAAATATTAGAGTTGTAAGTAAAATAATGATTTAGGAAACCAATGTTTGCAGATGTAAACTAGAGGTAGAGCAAATTGCCAAGAAAATGCAGGAGATTACAGTAGAAATTAAGCTATAATGGACAACTAAGTGAGAAAGTTTTTAATGCAGAAAAGACTGATTTTAATACATTTTCAGCTATGTGCATTAGAAATATTATCACCTGAGGCCCAGTTCAGCACCCAGCTGAAAATAACCTTTCTGAATAGGTTATTTAGGAGATATTGTAATTCAGTTCGAGCCAAACTTTTTGATAGATGCTTTTATCTTGAAATAATGAATCTTTGTTGCCATCTTGCACAATATCATTGATGATATACTTTAGCATTTGTGCCAAGTAATTTTGGTTCCCAATATTAATTTACAAGTAGTGATACTTAACTTGGCATTGCAATGAGGCTGAAATCCTGGATATTTTAGAAGGTAATATCAGAACTTGGAGTCAAAGTAGAATATTACTATGCTTTAGTCTAGCCTAGACTTTAATCCCTGTTTTTAAATTAATCATGGACACCCTTACTATTTCTTACCAGAACTGGTAAAATGGTAGTGGATTAGGGCATCTGAGCCTGGAGTTCATATTCTCCATCTGGTTTTCTTTTCTGTTTTTTTAAATAATTTTCTCTTCTGTTTTTAGTTTTCTTATCTCATGGTGAAGAGCTCAGTCCTGGTGACAGCATCGGTGGCGCGAGTTGATCCTGCAAAGTCCTCCTTAGTAACATCTGGGGCTAGTGCCAAAATTGGGAAAGCTGTCTCACAGAACCTAACAACAGCCTAATGTAGTCATAGTCATGGAATCATGCCGTACAGGCATCACCATCTCTGGTTGTGTCCTATCCCAACTGTAGGAAAGACCCAGCAGAGGTGGTGGCACAGTGGTATACATTTGGAAGGGAGTTGTTCTGGACTCCAGACCCATAAATTCTCATGGCTTCAGGTTTAACTTGGGCAAGGAAACCTCCTGATGATTACAACATATTGTTTTTCCTCTGCTGGTGAATCAGTATTGTCCCATGTTGAACGTCACTGGAAGGAAACAGTGAAGGTGGCAAGAGTTCAAAATGTTCATGCTCATCCAATTACCATTGACCCAATGGATGGATCCAGGTTCAGTGAAGGCTGCAGGAGGGCATGCTAAGAGCAACACCAGAAATACCTAAAAATGAGGGGTCAACCTGGTGAAACTGTCAAATAGGGCTACTTACTTGCCAAACGGCATGAGCAGCAAGTGATAGACAGAGTTAGGTGATCCCACAACCAATGATCAGATCTAAGTCCTGCAGTCCTACCACATTTAATCATACATAGAACAGTACTGCATAGGCCCTTGATATTATGCCGAACTTTTACCCTACTCTAAGATCAAACTCACCTATATACCCTTCATTTTACTAACATCCATGTGCCTATCTAAGAGTCGCATAAGTGTCCCTTATGTATCTCTCACTACTACCAATATTGGCATGCATTCCATGCATCCACCGCTCTGTGTAAAGAAACTACCTCTGACATCTCCCCAAAACCTTCCTCCAGTCACCATAAAATTATGCCCCCATGTGATGGCCATTTCTGCCCTGGGAAAAAGTCTCATTATTCACTCTATCTATGTCTCTCATCATCCTGTACACCTCTATCAAGTCGCCTCTCATCCTCCTTCGCTCCAGTGTGAAAAGTCTTAACTCTTTCAATCTTTCTTTATAAGACATGCCTATCAGTCCAGACAGCATCCTGGTAAATTTCCTTTGCACCCTTTTTAAAACTTCCACATCCTTCATATAATGAGGTGACTAGAACTGAACACAGTACTCCAGTTGTAGTCTAACCAGGGGTCTATAGAGCTGCAGTGTAACCTTGCAGCTCTTAAGCTCAATTCTCCTGCTAATGAAAGCTAACACACGGTACGCCTTGTTGACACCCCCATCAACTTAGGTGGCAACTTTGAGGTAACTATGGACATGGACCCCCAGTTCAGTCTGTTCCTCTCCACTGTCAAGAATCCTGCCTTTAATTCTATTCTGCATTCAAATTTGACCTTCCAAAATGAATCATTTCACATTTTTACAGATTGAAGTCCATCTGCCGCTCACCAGCTCAGTCCTGCATCCTGTCAATGTCCGTTGCAACCTACAGCAGCCCTCCACACTACCCACCAACCTTCGTGTCATTGGCAAACTTACTAACTCACCCCTCCACTTCCTCATCCAAATCATTTATCAAAATCACAAAGAGCTGAGGTGCCAGAACCGATCCCTGTGCAACACCATTTGTCACCAAACTCCCGGATGAATACTTTGTATCTACTACCGCCCTCTATCTTCTATGGGCCAGCCAGATTTCCCAGTATCCCATGCCTCCTTCCTTTCTGAATGAGTCTCCCATGGGGAACCTTAACAAATATCTTGCTAAAATTCATATACAGCACATTCACTGAACTGCCTTCGTTAATATCTTTGGTCACCTCCTCAAAGAATTCAAGACTGTTTGTGAGGTGTGACCTGCCCCCCTCAAAGCCATGCTGACCATCTCTAATCAAGCTGTGGTTTTCCAAATAATCACAAATGCTATCTCTCAGAATCCCTTCCAATAATTTGCCCACCACAGACGTAAGACTAACTGGTCTATAATTGCCAGGAATATCCCTATTCCCTTTCTTGAACAAAGGAATAACACTTGCCACCCTCCAATCATCTGACACTACTCCAGTGGACAGTGAGGAAGCAAAGGTCAGCGCCAAAGACACAGCAATCTCTTCCCTCGCTTCCTGTAGCAAGCTTGGGTGTGTCCCATCTAGCCCTGGGGACTTGTCTTTCCTTATGTTTTTCAAAGTTTTCAGCGTATCCTCCTCCTTAATATCAATCTGTTTGAGCACATCAGTCTGTTTCACACAGTCCTTACAAATGACAAGTTCCCCCTCAGGAGTGAAAATTGAAGCAAAGTATTCATTAAGGGCCTCCCATACCATCACCGACTCTGAGCACAAGTTCTCTCCACTATTCCTGATTGCCTTTACCCTCACTCTGGACATCCTCTTGTTTGTCACGTAAATATAGAATACGCTAGGGTTTTCCTTAATCCTAACCACTAAAGCTTTTTCATGCCCCCTTCTTGCTCTCCTAAGTCCATTCCTCAGTTCCCTTCTGGCTGCCTTGGTGCCAGGATAGTGGTGGTCAATTAAACAACTCACCTGGAGGAGGAGGCTTTACAAATGTACTTAATCTTATTGATGTTAGAGCCTAAGACAAGGCAGAAATATTTGCAGCGAACATCAGCCAGAAGTGTCACATGGATAATCCGTCTTAGCCTTTTCCTGTGATTCCCAACATTACACATACCAGTTGTCTTCAGCCAATTTGATTCATTCCACATGAAATTTGAAGCGGTTAGAGGCATTGGATACTGTAAAGGCAAATAATCACAAATGCTGTCATGGCAACATTCTGACAATAAGTACTGAAGAAGCGTGCTCTGCACTTGCTATTCCCCTAATTAAGCTCTTCCAGTATAGTTACAATACTGTCATCTATCCAACAATGTGGAAAATTGCCCAGATATGTCCTGTACTCAAAAAAAGGACAAATCCAAACTGGCCAATTCTAGTTTACTCTCATTAGTAAAGTGATGAAAGATGTCATCAACAGTGTTATCAAGCACCACCTGTTTATCAAAAATGTGCTCTGCGACATTCAGTTTCAATTCTGTCACAGCCACTAAGCTCCTGATCTCATTGCAGCCATAGTTCAAACATGGGCAAGTGAGCTGAATTCCTGAAGTGAGGCTCAAGTGACAGCCCTTGACATCTGTCTCGGTTGTTAGAGTATTCCATAGTCTGCTGTTACTTGCCTTCCCCTCCAGTCTCTGTTGCTAAGAGAACCTTCTTTAGTAACTGGGGTATGATTGAAGTGTAATCTGACACATTCAGTTCAGAACAGTTACATAGATACAGCCTGGCCCATGAGTTAATTTAGATTAGATTAGATTAGATTAGATTACTTAGTGTGGAAACAGGCCCTTCAGCCCAACAAGTCCACACCGCCCCGCCGAAGCATAACCCACCCATACCCCTACATCTACATTTACCCCTTACCTAACACTATGTGGCAATTTAGCATGGCCAATTCACCTGTCCTGCACATCTTTGGACTGTGGGAGGAAACCGGAGCACCCGGAGGAAACCCACGCAGACACGGGGAGAACGTGCAAACTCCACACAGTCAGTCGCCTGAGGCGGGAATTGAACCCGGGTCTCAGGCGCTGTGAGGCAGCAGTGCTAACCACCGTGCCGCCCACGAATTTAAACTTGGTCAGGTTGCTCCAAAACTGCTTTCCAATATAAACTTGGTAGACAAGCAGGAAGCTGGAAGAACACAGCAAGCCAGGCAGCATCAGGCGGTCGAGAAGTTGACGTTTCAAGTGTAACCCTCCTTCACTTGGGAATTACAATGCTAAAGTGGCTGAGAAGCTAAAGAACAGTTTCAAGAGGAAACTTGAAGTGAAACATTTTGTTATTGACATTTTGGGAGCTTTGATTCAAAGATAGAGTTTTGGTTGCGTTCCGAAGGGAAAAAGTATCCTTTCCAGCAGGGGGACAGTCTTTAGGTTGCGGGGGTCATCAGAGCTGGAAAGAAGTCACTCATTCCACATTGTCTTTATATCTAGTTTTTTCAAAAAACAATAAATGTTCGATCTTTTGTTCAAACCTCATTGCCGGTTTTGTGTCACTGTGATCAGTGACTGACCACTAGTGCAGCCACATTTTATTCTGGAATCTGACTTGTCCAGTATAACCATCAACTGAGATAATGAGCTCATCAAGAAGAATTACCTTTACTTATACTCTATAATTACTCGATTAAAACCGAAGAGTAAGCGTTAAAGTTTTAAAGTAAAATATAATACAGGGGAACCTTGATTTATCCAAAATTGATGAGCGGCCACTATTTCGTTCAGATAATCGATTACTTAGTTAAATGATCAAATGCCTTTCCTTTGGGGCACAGAGCTTTTAAAGTCTGCTCCCCATTTCAGGAGACTAACAGCAGCACACAGTGTGCGAGACCCTCACCATCCCCCCCCCCACTAACACCATCCGAAATAGCACTCAACCCTGCCCCCTGACCCCAACACTGCCTCCAATCCCGTCCAACATCGCCCCCCCCCCGCCCCGAACCCCATTCAACACTGCTCCCCAACCTTGTCCAACACCTCCCCCAACACAGCCCTCCACCTGCCTCCCAAACCCGTACACACTCTCCCCCTCTCCGAGGCAACCGGACTGGACACCAACAACAACACTGCTGCAATTCCCTTTGTGGGGTAAGTCTCAAAATAGCACACACGCACACAAACACAGCCACAGCCCCACACGCAACTTTTTATTTCTACTTTTTGACAGGTTCTATCTTTGCCCTGTACAGGACAATGTTGGAGAGATTATCTGGAGAAGGGGGGGTGTTTAGGCTGCATCCCTTTGTAGAACTCTAGGGAAAATGTGTGGAGAGAGAGAGGGTGGGTAGACCGTCATTTGGAGACGGTGCCTGTTTGATCACTGTTGGAAACATGTCTTTGATGTAATGTTTCCATCGGGACCTCGAGATCTCCTTCGGATAATCAAGTTTCCTCTCTAGTTCCTTTTTAAAAACTGGTTTTTCTAAGCGTTCCATTGTTTCAATTTTGAATGTGGAATTTCCAAACCATGTTTGCTATTGAGTGGACAAATCAAATGAAACTTTCAAATGATCACAGAATTCCAGTTAAATCTAGAAATTTTGGTTTTGTTAGATTTTGAAACTGTGAAGATCTTGATTTTTTTTTTCCTTGGAATCTGAGATTCAATGTTAGATGGCAACTTTTATTTGAAGAGAAGTAAGGGGCATGCTATGATTGAAAAAGCATTTCAAAACAATCATGCTTCATTCATTACATTTGTGATATGAAGAAAAAAAATCAACCTTGAATGCTAAAGAATGGAGATATCTGTACTGGTACGATGGTATGACAATGGAGAGTTGTGGAGTATAATTTCCTAATCTGTGTCTCATTGCTATAAGCAGTTGCTGGTCATTTTTATAGCACCTGCATAGAGAAAAATATTAAATAAATTGCTCATCCAGTGTTCTGTTTCGGTGAGGAATAGAAATTGTGCACAATTATGATATTTTTGATTCTCAGATATTTGTAGTCTGGATTCTATGTATTATTGAATGTTAATGTGAGTCTCTTGCAATGGAACATGACAATGCCAAAGGACATCTGTTTCAGATTACACAATGATTAACTATGGTCAATAATGAAATCTTGAAATTAACTATAGGAACTAGAAGTCTTCAATCAAAGTACTTGGGCATTTGAAATACTGAAAGCAGGTTATCAAGTTTCAATAAGTCGATAAAGTTATTTTCTTTTAACGGGCACTTGATAAGTTCCTCATTGAAGATTACATGACAATATGTTGAAAGGGAGTTTAAATTAGGTGAGCTCAATGTCTTCTGCCTGTTTGTGACTTGTGGAGGTTTGTCTGATTGCTTTCAGATTTCAGTGTTTTGAAGTTCAATCCTATTATCAGACGTGGAGTTGTTTTTCCTAAAGTTGACAGTCACTTCAAGGTTCTTGAGTTAACATTGTGATAGGCTGTGAAGCACATTGTTTTGCTGCCTGTGTGATTAAGGTTTGAATGAGGTTTGTTTTATTATTTTCAGTTGATTTGTACTTTCTGATATTATGGAATGTTACAACACAAAGATCATCTGTTAAATTGTATTGCTGCTTTTCCTTGCTACTTCAGTTGAAACAAATAGAATTTTAATTATCAAATTACACAGATTCCTGTGGAACAAAATATTTCTGTGAAACTCCATAATTGTAAATTGTGTGCTTTTATGTATTAATTGATCAGTTTGACCAAATTTGTAAGATGCCAACCATTTTGTTTTGAATGTTCCAATATGCCAATGAAAGAAGTAAAACTCAGTTGAAATGCTACATGATGTGCCATTCCTAAACTGTACTGTACTTTGGTTTCAGCTTCATGTTTATAGTGGGTTACATTTAATGCTGTCGTTTGAAAATTTGTTGTTACTCCATGTACCTTTGCAAAAATCTTTTTGCCTCTGTTTGCAATTTTTTTGAATTTTCTATTTCGATTATATAGCCTATTGAACAGAATATTGTATCTCGTGTATTATTGTCAATCGTTTTACTGGTACAGATGGGTAGTTAGGCAGACTGTTGAAGCATTATAGACTTAATGGCGTAAAACAGCTTAATGAGGTCAGTAAACTGATGGGATCTGTGGAGATTGAGAAATTAATTCTTCGGCATGTGTGGTATCTAGGAAGCTTACCTTTCAGATTAAAGAATCCTGTATTTTGGGGAGATGTTCGGTTTTGATGATGAATTGTAAAATAATCACCTCCTTGTTTCATATTGGATACCTGCAGCACTTCGTAATTTGCACAATAACTTCTGTCATGCTTGTTTTTAGATTTTGTTTGAATTGTAAATTTAACTAAAAGAATTGTTTGCAAAGTTTGTGTTGATTTAGATGTCTATTTGTTACACAAACTAGAAAAATAGATGCTAATTATTTTTCTAAGTAAAAACCAAAAGAACTCTGGATGCTGTAAATAAGAAACAAAAACAGAAATTGCTGAAAAAGCTCAGGTCTGGCAGCATCTGTGAAGAAAAATCAGTTGACATTTTGGGATGATTGACTTTTCCTCGAACCAACGGTAATCGCGAAAATGTCAGTTTATATGCAGAAGTTGGGGAGGAGGCATGTAAGGAATAAATAATAGGTGGGGATAGAGCCCAAAAAGGAGAACTGTTGGACAGACAAAGGAATGGATAACAATCTGGCTAGAAGGGTGAATAACTATTAATGGGGACTGTTCGTGGCGAACAGTGGTTATCTGTAATAGCCGACTGTGTGGTAAACAGGCTTGATGTGTGGTGGTTGGAATAAGAACATGGGAGAGCTCCAACCCTCAGATTGTTGAACTCGATATACAGTCCAGAGGGCCGCAGGGTCCCCAAGTGGAAATGAGGTGCTGTTCTTCCATTTAGTGCTGAGCTTTGCTGGAGCACTGCAACAAGCTTGAGACAGATGTTGGCCAGGGAACAGGATGGTGCATTAAAGTGGCAGGCAACTGCAAGCTTGATCTTTTTTGTGGCGATCATAGGTGTTCTGTGAAACAGCTTTGTTTCCTTTCTGGGCTCTTTTCCCACCTCCTGTTTACTCCTTACCCTCGCACTGTCTTTGTATCAACTTCTTGTACTCATTCATGGAATGAGTGTGTCTCTAGCCCAGCATTTATTGTCCAGGCATAATTGCCTAGAAGGCTGTTAAGAGTCACCACATTGCTGTGAGTCTGGAGTCACATGTAGGCCAGATCAGGTAAGGATGGCAGGTTCATTTACTAAAGGACATTAGTTTTTCTGACAATCAACATTGGATTCATCATAATCATCAGACCTTTAATTCCAGATATTTTCATTGAATTTACATTCCACCACCTGCCATGGTGGGATTCGTACCCAGGTCCCCAGAAGATTGCCCAAGTCATAGAGTCATAGAGATGTACAGCATGGAAACAGACCCTTCAGTCCAACCCGTCCATGCCGACCAGATATCCCAACCCAATCTAGTCCCACCTGCCAGCACCTGGCCCATATCCCTCCAAATCCTTCCTATTCATATATCCATCCAAATGCCTCTGAAATGTTGCAATTGTACCAGCCTCCACCACATCCTCTGGCAGCTCATTCCATAAACGTACCACCCACTGTGTGAAAAAGTTGCCCCTTAGGTCTCTTTTATATCTTTCCCCTCTCACCCTAAACCCTCTAGTTCTGGACTCCCTGACCCCAGGGAAAATACTTTGCCTATTTATCCTATCCATGCCCCTCATAATTTTGTAAACCTCTAAAAGGTCACCCCTCTGCCTCTGCTCCAGGGAAACTGCCCCAGCCTGTTCAGCCTCTCCCTGTAGTTCAGATCCTCCAACCCTGGCAACATCCTTGTAAATCTTTTCTGAACCCTTTCAAGTTTCACAACATCTTTCCAATAGGAAGGAGACCAGAATTGCACATAATATTCCAACAGTGGCCTAACCAATGTCCTGTACAGCCGCAACATGACCTCCCAACTCCTGTACTCAATACTCTGACCAATAAAGGAAAGCATACCGACCACTGCCTTCAATATCCTATCTACCTGCGACTCCACTTTCAAGGAGCTATGAACCTGCACTCCAAGGTCTCTTTGTTCAGCAACACTCCCTCGGACCTTACCATTTAGGGTATAAGTCCTGCTAACATTTGCTCTTCCAAAATGCAGCACCTCACATTTATCTGAATTAAACTCCATCTGCCACTTCTCAGCCCATTGGCCTATCTGGTCCGGATCCTGTTGTAATCTAAAGTAACCCTCTTTGCTGTCCACTACACCTCCAATTTTGGTATCATCTGCAAACTTGCTAACTGTACCTCTTATACTCGCATCCAAATTATTTGTGTAAATGACAAAAAGTAGAGGACCCAGCACCAATCCTTGTGGCACTCCACTGGTCACAGGCCTCCAGTCTGAAAAACAGCCCTCCACCACCACCCTCTGTCTTCTACCTTTTGAGCCAGTTCTGTATCCAATTGGCTAGTTCTCCCTGTATTCCATGAGATCTAACCTTGCTAATCACTCTCCCATGGGGAACCTTGTCGAACACCTTACTGAAAGTCTTTGGCTTAACAGTCCAGCGATAATACTGCCTAGGCTGTTGCTTCCCCATGACATTTTCCTAGCAGCCATCAGTTCTGAGGAAGGGCCTGTTGACCTGAACAGTTAATTCTGATTTCTCTTCACAGATGCTGCCAGAACTGCTAATATTTTCTTGGTTTAAAATTTAAGTGTTTATTGAGCAGGACTAAGCCCCTTTCTCCTCTTTGCGCCCCCCCCCCCCAAAAAAAAACCCTCCCCATTTCAGGAAGGTTTATTTTAACATTTTTGTTTAAATGTTAGTTTGTCACAGTACATCTGGAAAAATAAAATTGGGGTGGCTCAAATGCATGCAAAAAGCAGCTAGTTTTCAAGTTTTGATTAGAGGCTTACTGCAATTTGGCTGCTTGAATAGCTTTGGCTTTTCACTGCCTTTTGTGAAATGTTGTGTTTAAACAATGAAGAAGACTGATCCAACAGTAGTCATGTTCCTGATTGGCTTGCTGTTAGTTTGGGACAGGTCTTTTGGAATATTGAAATTATGAAATTACAAAATGGGATCTGGACTGCTGTTTACTATCAAAATTAAGGTATAGTTTCTGCAATACTATTTAAGCTTGGTTGATGTGTTACGTTTTGCCACATTTTTATGTGGGGAGAGTTTGCGCTGATCAGTAATGGGTCATGTATGTGTGTGAAGTAATTGCCAGGCACTCACCATCTCCAATAAAAAGGTGTCACTGCTCCTTCCTAAACACCATCAGTTGTGCCACTCCCAAGAGTGGTCCTGAGGGTTAGCATTGTTTTAGTTATCTAATAGTATAATTGCGCCAGCCTTGTGTGATAAAAAGGGCAAGAAACTACGTATTCTAACCAATGGCTCATTTCAAGTTTGAGTTTGTTGAAATAATGGCCGCTTGCAAAGATGTTTGCAGCTGTAAAACCCTTGGGGCTTAACACCACTGAGGACAAAACAATCTATTGTGAATGACTCCTTGGCATTGAATTCAATCTTGATTTTCTTCTACCAACAGTGCATTGTGGGCATGCAATAAGTACAGTGTATATGGTAAACTACAGCCACTCACCAAGCTTGCTTCAAAAGCATCTGCAGGTTTTTCTCCATGTTGCAGACCATGCTGATCTTGGATTTACACAGTGATTTGTCTTCTGATTACTTTTATAATGGAATATTTAATGTGATCAGTTAAGAACAAGATCAGGCTTGACTGCCAGTTCCCTACTATCAAGTTATTTGATGATCTATTGTCCATGTGGAAAATTATCATAACTAGCTAGTGCCTAGTGACACTTCAGAATCTATCACACAGCAATACGGAAAGCCAAATGTTAAACTAGAGGAGAATGATATTGAAAATTCAATTATATCTTTTGAACTGAATGCATTTATTTAGACTGATTTTTAATGTATTGTTTTAAGAAATTGACTTGGTTGAAGTGTGAATATTGGTACGACCAAAGCAAATTTGTTTTTAAAAATTACTTGTATCTTTGTGATCTAAGTTATATTGATTCATTTTAAACAGATGTAATATAATCTGTTAAATACCTGTCTGTGCATTCTTGCTATCTCAATTAAAAAAGAGTTCTGAGATGAACAGATATCTAAACAAAGCTGAGAATATATGGCACCTACCATTGATGTCTGTAGGTTTATTTGATACTTGTCAGATTGAAAAATATGCAGTTTTGTTCTGCACTAATATCAGAGATTAGGTTTTCCTCCAGTGGATTAGGGCAGATTCTGTTTATCATCATAGTTGTTTATGTTAGCATATGCTTTCAGCTGTAGTATAATTATCCATAAAGAAAATTGAAGAGATTTTTGTAGGTCACTGTAGTGCGTTGTATTGTGCATACATCAACAGACCACAGCCTTTGTTGGTTGTATTGGTCTGTTGTAGAGGTCTCAAGCTAACTTGATTTATTTTCGTCAATGTTGGACACAACATGATTTATGTACATAAATGTGATAAATAACTCTTTTTGATTATCCCCATTCTTTTAAAGTTTTATTTTTAACAATTTTTTTTAATCTCATGATCTGTCTTCATTTTGGAAAATTATTTCTTCCTTGCTTAAGCTGCATCTAACAGAAGTTCAAACTGGTCTCTCTCCACATATTTTAAGTGCCAAATTGACTGCATTTTCCTACTTAATTTTAGAACTAAGGGAAGGAAAAATGGCATTTTTAGAAGTTATACAAAGCTAAAATTTTAAAGGCATGTTGCCCCTACAATTCTTTTTAAACTAGTTAGTGCATTTCATTAAATTGTGACCATTTATCAAATCAACTAATGGATCCACCAAAATTGCGAGAATTGTATGTAGAAATATTATTTGTTTTTGTTATTCCCAATGTTTAATGTGAAAGGCATTATGTTATGGTGAATGGACAAATATTAGCTACCAGGCTTCTGTGGACAGCTTGAATGCTGCAGCTTAAGGGCATTAAGTTTGGGAGGAGAATGATAAAGTGAGTAAGCAAAATAAACAATGTGTTTAAACAGGCAATTCTCCATTGTTTCAGATAATCAATCCTTCATTTAGAATCTTCAAACTCAGGGCTCTGTTCTGGTTTTCTTTGATCCTTTTTGGGCCCAAGAACTGTATGCAACCCTCTTTCTTGAAAATATTCTGTTTTAACCTCAGCCACTTTGTGGCAGAGAATTCCACTGGCTTACTACTTTCTCTAGGTAAAGAAATTGCTCCTCATCTTATCTCGGTCCTAACTGGCCTCCTACATATGCTTACTGTGACCTCTAGTTCTTGACTCACCAGTCAACTAGAACATCTTTCTGCATTTACCTTGTCTAGTCCTGTTAGGTTTTACAGGATTCTATGTGAACCGCCTCCTCATTCTTCTAAACCGCAATGAATATAGTCCAAGCGCATACAGTCGCATTTACGTCAGTCCTACCATGCCAGGAATCAATCTGGTAAAACTTTGTTTCACGCTCCATTGCCAGGTCATCCTTCCTCCAATAAGAAGACCAAAATTGCACATAGTATTTCAGGTATGGTCTTAGTAAGATCCTGTACAATTGCAGCAAGATTCCTCTGCTTCTGTATTTTCATCCTCAGATGTATGAAAGTCAACATCCATAGTTGTTGGGCCTGCATGCTTCCTTTTAGCGATTGGTGCACAATGGCAGCTAGGTCTTATAGTCTTGTCGTATTTCCCTTTCCCAATTTATCCACATTCAGATAACAATCTATTTTCCTGTTTTTGCTGCCAAAGTGGAAAACCTTTAATTTATCCATGTTATAGTTCATTTGCTATGCATTTGTACACTCACTCAACTTGTCCAGATCACGTTGAAATATCTGTACATGCTCCTCACAATGCATCCAACTTGGATACGTTGTACTTAGTTCTCTCATCTAAATCATAATATATGTTTAGCTGGAGTTCAAGCAAAAATGTCTGCAGAACCCTATTGGTTTCTGCCTATAATTCGGGGTGGGGGAAAGGGGAAAGACCTCTTTATTATGAACATAAGAACCAGGAGTGGGCATTGAACATTTAGCCCCTCCAGCCTGCTCCGCCATTGAATATGATTATGGCCGACCTCATCCTGGCATCAACTCCACTTTCCTGTCTGCTCCCCAAAAGCCTTCAACCTGTTAGTAATTAAAATGTATCTGTCTCGTTCTTAAACCTACTCAATGTCCCTGCATCTATTGAAGGCTAGAGTGGTAAATTCCACAGATTCATGACCCTTTTGAAAGAAGTAATTCCTCCTCCTCCTGTTTTAAATCTGCTATCCCTTATCCTAAAACTATGATGTCTCATTTGAAATTTCCCCACAAGAGAAAACATCCTCTTTTGTCTACTTTGTCAACCGTCCTCAGCATCTCTCTTAACTCTAGAGAATGTAGACCTAAATTGTTCAAACTCTCTCTTCATAAGACAGTAGATATAGAAAGGATGCTACCCCATGTGGGAGAATCGAACACCGGAGGGTATAATCTCAGGATAAGAGTTGCATATTTAAGACAAATTAATTTTTTCTCTCAAAGGGTAACCGATCTATGGAATTCTTCACTGCAGTCACAGTTGGGTTGTGTATATTCAAGGCTCAGACGGAACATATTTCAGTCAGTAATTAAATCTAGGTTATGTGGGAAGGACACAAAATCGGAGTTGAGATTTTTTGGATGAGTCGTGATCTCATTGGAGGTAAGCAGATATGATGGACTGAATGGTCTGCTTATGTCCTTATGTCCTATGGTTATGCTACAGTTATATGATGGATACTATACTTAATTATTTATACATCAAACTGAATAGTACTGCATCTCTTAACAGCTTACTTGGTTGCAGTGCAGGTGCACTCAGTCCACATTGGGTATGATAAACCAGGAAAAGCTGATGTAGGTTAAGTCTGTACATCTGCTCCATCAATACCTAATTTGTTTTTGAAGGCAGTAACTTGGCGCTTTTCATGCTATATCTTTCAAATTTAATGAATCACATGTTGATTGCATCGCAAACTTAGCATTGCCCAATTTCTGAATTGAGGGTCATTGTTCAGTGTTTTGTGTTCAGCAATTTCTAGGTAAATTCCTCAATATCTGATGCCTTATCTATTCATTGCAAACTGATAATTGAGTGTTTGTTTTCTGAATGAATAATGTTTTCCAATTGGAAATATTGTGGAAGTGAACTTGGTATAGTTACAGGAGTTTAAATAACTACCATGTTTACATTTGCACTTTGGTAGAGATTTTTGTCTGTCACGTTGCTTATGTTGGAAGTAATCGGTGTAACGGTTTTGAAGCTGTGATTGTCTGATATACATCTGGACCTTGCATCTGAAAACATGCTTTTAACTTCCATGTGTTGAAAACTCAAGATATGGGTATATACTGTGAAATAGTTCTAAAATGAAAATGGTTTTGCATGCATGTAGAAATTTGATTACCAGCAAAAAGCTGCAACTAGTGAATGTTTGGATACTATAATTTTCAATAAAGCAAAAGTATATTAAAAAGGTCCAGCTTCAGGCTATTGTAATCAAGTTAAGACACAAAAAAACCTTACGAAGAAGCATAACTTTTCTAGTAAGATGCAGTGGTCAGCAGAATTGGTAATTAGTTGAACATGGTTTTCATTTCAGTCAAAAGGTGTGGTGCTGGAAAAGTGCAGCCAGTCAGGCAGCATCCAAGAGGCAGAAGAGTTGAGGTTTTGAGCATAAGCTTTTCATCAGGAATGTGGTTTTCATTTCCTCAGGTTAAGCAGAATCGTTTCATAACCGTTCACAAGTTATAGGGGAAATTTAGCTAGGAATTAAAATGTTACAAGTATTTGCTGACATTTTATTAGCATTATAACATAGAAATTGTGTAAGATGTACAAATCCTGAATTCTTTAACTGCGTTTGACAGTGCTAAATCGGGAGCATTCATGTGTTACTTTCACAATGTACCGCAAACCATGACCACTATTTCTTCACCTGGATTAAGTAGTCTTCATTTCTTTCTTACAAAGATGAACTTAACCACTTTCAAATGGTAATAGCAGAGATCATTATTGGCATAATAGGTCAGGAAAACTGCTAGAGGTTGGATTTCTGTTTGACTTTTATAATTCTGGTATCATCAATGCTGGTGCATTTTCTTACTGACCTCTCCAACATTGAGTTTGTGACCTGTAGCAATCATCCCAGAATTTGTAATAATGAATTAAGTTGGTGCCATGTCAGGACAGCGGAAACAAAAAGGAAATTCAGTCATCTCTCATCTTACGTCAAGGAACTATCTCCTGTCTTCAATTGGCAGCATCCTTGTGTCTTGCATAATTCTTCATTTTGTCATTTGGTCACTTCTGCCTGTCACTTTGCCATTGGCATTTCTTCTTTTCTCTGTACCCAATGCTCCCTCTACCTCTGCTTCATTAAAACTTATGATTAAAGGCCATCGCCACAGTGTCAATGTTGTTCACCCTCCTCGGATACAGTCTGTGTTGAGTATATTCAGCCTTTTTTTTTCTAATTTCAGATCTACAACATTTAGTTCCATTTCAGCTTTACCTAGGTATACGCCATCTGTATCATAATTGTTGCATGCAACTTTCCTTCAGCATGGAGACTTTATCTGACCTGTTTAATGGTCGGCTATCGGAGAATCAGTAGACTATTCTGGGAAAAGTTCATTAATAATGCTCATTGAAATTCTTTCTTCCAACCCAAATATTTACAAAACAGTATCAATATTTGGAATAATGTGATCATTTCTGTGTACACAAAGATTGTTATGATCTCTGTCAAGACTGGACTTTTAAAAGAAAATCAAAACCAGTTGAGGGCTCACTGGATATCCCAAAGATTTTATGTTTGAGTACTTTTACTTTAACAAAAGGTTGAAAGCACTATTGACTAAAGATACCTTTTGTAGACAACTGAACTTGAAACCACAAAGAACATTTCATCCTTCCTTTCAGAACAAACAAAAGCATACTCCATAGTCTTTTTAAGCATTGTGTTCCTCGAAATAATCCAACCCTAACCTTTTTCCCCTCTCTCTCAAAGAATATCTGTGAAGTGTGTTTTTAAATATAGATCAGATTCTCTTGGAACTGATCCAGAATAATTCTTGATTCCCATGGGTTTACTTTAGTTTTTCTTCCCCTGATTGGAAAGTGATAATCTCAAAATTGTCTTTCAGAGGAAGGATTGCCCCCCCCCCCCAGGTTTCTTCCTCTTGTGCAAGCTAGGTAAACTTGTAAAGGCCACTATCTCTGAGCTCCTTGTGACTTTAATCGTTCCAATCTAATGGTGAGCTTCTACCCAAGTCTCTACATAGTGAGCCAAAGCAACTTAGTGTCTACAATTACACTCTCACTCCCAGATCCTGGCGGATGTGTGAGTGTTTTAGGGTATCTTAGGAAATAATTGTGAACTTCATGTCCATTTAGAAATGTGCATTAGCTATCCTTAGCCCAAATCTTGGAGATAAGTGCATAATTTAAAGCACAGTGTTTACACCCCAATGTTCTCCAACACTTTTCTGGGATTTGGAGATATGCTTAGTGTTACAACTTGAAATTTATGAAGTTATGTTTTGGGACTGCCTTTTAATTGAAGGGATCATGGGACCCACCAATCCCTTTAACAACTTAACAGTTTGGTTCTTTTTCTTGAGATTCTTGCATACTTAATGCAACTGCAATATGCCAACTTTGTGAACGGTCAAAATTTATTAAGCAATTACAGCTTTGGAGGATCATTTAACGTTCATCGCAATGCTTGTGAAGCATGTCAAGAGAAGCTCTCTGAACAAAGGAACAGTCAGTCCTTTATACAAGATCTTTGCATCACAGTCAGTAATGCCCAAAAGCCAACCCCCAGCCATCCACCACAGTCACATGCCACTCAAGACACAATGCAGTGACCTGATCATCTCCAGAAACAATATAATGTAAATCATCCTTTTAATGGCAAGATCTGTTGTAAATCATTTTTGTCTAAACTACACGATGTGGTCAGATTTTTAATTGATTCTGAATAGGAGATGATGTTAAATCGTTACTCTGAATAATAGAAAATGATAATGTAAATTATTTTACATTGTACTGGCAAGATAGAGAAACATACTACTCTCCCCTCCAACATCCAATTTTTTGCATGTCAGCAGAGCAAATTACCCCCTTGACATCTCAGCAGCTTTTCAGTAAAACAAATCTGGATGTCCTTTAATCTTTAACAATCAAACCTCTTAGGCTTGCAGTCAAACAGGCTTCAGAATAGATTGTTTGACGTGTTAATTGTACCTTGAATTAAAGAGAGCCTCAAAGCACAAACAAACTTAAATTTCATAATTGTCACAATGTTCTGCTTTAGATTCTGCATGGTTAAAAGGTGTAATTTCTGAAAATTCATGTTAGTTTTCCCAATGTGTTTTCTTCTGTTTTCAAACCTATTGAAAAAATTGCAGTTATTACTATTCTACAGTTTTATTCTATGTTTGCCAGTGAACTTTCATTACAGAAACATGAATTTTTGTTTTGTTTTAGGTTCTGGGAGTTGACTGTCTTTGACTTTGTATTAATGTTGGCTCGTTTGAAAGGTGAGGATATTATTTCTTTGCACCTGTTGTGTATTTAAGTTCCTGTTTCTCCAAAGTAATGAGTGAAATATTTCAAACTCCAAACTAATGTGTGATTCAGAGATTTATGAACTAACTGTCATTTGCTACTTGGCAGTTTAGAAACACCGACCAATGTTTGTTTTGTTACATAATCATGTAGTGAAGATGAGTTTATTATGGTTGAAAAGGGGCATAGCGGTAAATGTTAATAATCCAGAAACTCAGGGTAATGCTCTGCGGGCATGGTTTTGAATCTTTCCATGACAGAGTGAATTGAATTGAATTCAATTCAATTCAGAAAAATCTACAGTTTCTCTTTTGAAGCAAACTAGTCTGGTGACAGAGTAGTTCACTAAGTCCTTTGGGAACGGGAGATTTGCCATCTCATCCTGGTCTGACTTGTGTGATTCCTGAGCTGCCGCAATGTGTGGTTGTCTCATAAATGCCTTCTGAAAAGGTCTCGCCAACCACTCTATTGCATTCAGTTATAATAGTCTGGTAAGAGGATTGAAACTGGATGGACCATCCACATTGACCAAGGCACCAGAAGTGGCAGTAATTCGCATAACCCTGTTGATTGTGCAAAGACCTACATATTAATGTCTATGGGCTTGTGTTAAAATTGTATGAGAGGTGTGGGTTTTGTGTGCAGTCTCACAGACTAGTTAGGCAACAGCCTGACAATCATTCTTATAAGACCATAAGATATAGGAGTAGAAGTCAGAAAGTCATCCCTTTGAGGCTGTTCTACCATTCAATGAGATCATCACTGATGTGATAATCCTTGACTCCACTTTTCATATAATCCTTGATTCTTTACTCCGAGTAGTAAGGGCGTGGGACAGCCTTCCTGCAACAGTAGTAAACTTGCCAACTTTAAGGGCATTTAAATGGTCATTGGATAGATATATGGATGAAAATGGAATAGTGTAGGTTAGATGGGCTTCAGATTGGTTTCACAGGTCGGTGCAACATCAAGGGCAGAAGGGCCTGTACTGCACTGTAATGTTCTATGTTGTATGTTCGTTCCCACGCAATATTCTATCTGCCAAGTTTTTGCCCACTTGCCTAATCTGCCTATATCCCTCTGGAGACTTGTTATATCATCCTCACCATTTGCCTTCTCAACTGTTTTCATCTGCAAACATGTCTGTGGTGTATGCTCTTACTTGTTCAAACCTCATAGGGTCATGCCGTACAGACAATGTCCCAGACACCCGACATGGCAGCACAATGGTCTGCAGTTTGTAAGGATTTGCCCTCAACACTGACCATGGGCCTCTGTGAAGCCTCATAGCATCAGTTCAAACAGAGGTCAATAAATCTTCTCTTAATTCCAATTTATCACTCGTGAAACTACCACCTGCTGATGAACCTATTTTTCTCCATGTTGACACCACTTTGAGGAAACATTAAGGGTTTCAAGGGCAAAACATACTCTTGGTGGTGGACATTGAAGTCTTTCAGAGTGGTTTGGCAACACCGCTACTAACCAGTTGGCTGTGACCTTAAGGACATAGTTGTGATAAGTGTTGAGAGAATCATCCAGAAGGAAGATGTATTGTGTGCAATTCTGGCCCCTGTCCTATAGGAAGGACATTGTGAAACTTGAAAGGATTTAGAAAAGATTTACAAGTAAGGTTTGAGGGTTTGACCTATAGGGACATGCTGCTTGGCTGGGACTGTTTTCTCTGAAGTATCGGAGGCTCAAGGGTAACCTTTATAGAGGTTTATAAAATCATGAGGGGCATAGATATGATAAATATACAAGTCTTTTCCCTGCGTTGGGGGAGTCCAGAACTAGAGGCCATAGGTTTAAGGCGAGAGGGGAAATATATAAAAGAGACCTAAGGGGCAACTTTTTCATGCAGTGGGTGTTGTGTGTATGGAATGAGCTGTCAGAGCAAGTGGAGGAGACCAGTATAATGACAACAATTAACAGGCATCTTGGTATATGATTAGAAAGGGTTTAAAGGAATATGGGCCAAATGCTAGCAAATGGGACTAGATTAATTTAGGATATCTGGTCAGCATGGACGAGTTAGACTGAAGGGTCTGTTTCCATGCTGTATACCTGACTTTTGTGTACTTGGCCTGAACACACGAGATGGTAAAGGTTTGAAATTCTCCCATAAATAGCAGTTCATGTTAGATCGGTTGATTTTAAAATCGAAGAAAAGTTTTTGTTAAGCCGAGGTATTAAGACATTTGGGCCAAAGACAGGTAATGGAATTAGGCCACAGATCAACCATGATCTTATTGAATGGCAGAACAGCTGAAGGGGCTGAATGGCCTACTCCTGTTCCTATGTTCTCCAACCTACCTGAAGCTAATGTATCTGCACATGACAGAATCTATAGGAGTGACCACACTCATGGTCCATTATGTTGTGTGGTAATATGTTGTGTGCTAAATGGGATAGGCTTCTAACAAATACGGCAACTCTCGCCTGGGCCTTCAGGAGGTGGTGTGGGCCTTCAGGAGAGTTGCATTCATCTGCAATCTGTAACCTCATGGCTTACTATATTTGCTACTCTATCATTTCGTCAAACCATGGGGTTCAACCCTGAATCAATGAAAAGTTCAGGTGGGTGTGCCAGGATCAATACCAGGCATGGCTAAAAATGAGATGTCAGCTTAGTGAAGCAACAGCTTAGGACTAATTTGTGTGCTAAGCATCTGATGGGTAGAGCCAAGCAATCCCAGATCAGTGGATCAGATTTATCCCTGTCGTCTTACTTTGTTCCATCTTAAATGGTGATGAGCAATTCAACAAATTGCTGGAGATGAAGAGGTCCACAGCTATTCAGATCTTTAATGATCAAGGAGATTATCATTAGTGGGTGGCACAGTGGTTAGCACTGCTGCCTCACAGCGCCAGAGACCCAGGTTCAAATCCAGGCGAATGTGTGGAGTTTGCACATTCTCCCCTTGTCTGCGTGGGTTTCCTCCAGGTGCTCCGGTTTCCTCCCACAGTCCAAAAATGTGCCGGTTAGGTGAATTGGCCATGCTAAATTGCCCCTAATGTTAGGTGAAGGGGTAAATGTAGGGGAATGGGTCTGGGTGGGTTGCGCTTCGGCAGGTCGGTGTGGACTTGTTGGGCCGAAGGGCCTGTTTCCACACTGTAAGTAATCTAATCAATGTCAATGTCAAGGCTGAAGCACTTTCAGCTGTCTTCAGTCACAAGTGCCAAGTGGGTGATCCACCCAACTACACAGATGCCAACCTCTACACATGATTGAGAGAAATGATTGAAGGCATTGCATTCTGCAAAGGCTAAAGGATCCTGACAACTTTATGGTTTCCTTCTACTCTAGAAGTAACTGCACACTTGCCAAGCTGGTCTAGTATACAGAGGAACCTTGATTATCTACCAAGATCGCATGGTCGCGATGCTTAACTAAACTGTTATCCAGTCTTTGATTATCCGTAATTTGATTAACCGAATGAAATACTACCCACCCGTATCCTTCGGATAATTGCAGTTCCTCTGTAATTACGACACTGGCATCTGTCCAACAATGTGCAAAGTTACCCAGCTGAATCATCTGCACAAAAAGCAGGTTTAATCCAGTCCAGCCAATTGTCACCTTGTCAGTCAATACTTGATCTTCGGCAAAGTGTCTGTCGTAGACAGTGCTATGATCTATGGGTGCTTCAGAGGATTGTCCACTGGTTGGAGTCATATTTATTGCAAGCAAGCTGGTTGTAGTGACTGGAGGTTAGTTATCTCAAACATAGGACATCACTGGTTGATTTCCTCCAGATTGTTTCTTGGGCCTCACCGTTTTCAGCTGCTTCATCATCAATGATCTTTCCTCCGTTACAAGGTCAAAAGTGGGGGCGACTACCTCAGCTCTGAAGCAGTATTTGGCCAATTGCAGCAAGACCTAGACAACAGTCAGACTTGGGCTGATAAATGGCAATCTCCAGCAAAAGAAAATCAAAATATGTATCTTGATGTTCAATGGCATTACCATCACTAAATCGTCCACGAATTGCAAGATCAAGGTGCTGACTACATGATTATACAGTAGGACAATTTTGTGTTGTATAGATCAGCAGGAATACTGGACTGCAGGGCAAGGTGCTTAGATGGTGAAGGTGTTGGAATGGACAGAAGAGAGTAGACTGTTGTGCAAACCCAGTAGCTAAAAATGGATGGATAGGTCAAAAAATTAAACTCAGCTATCCAAGGCGTCAAAGCCTATATTATGATCCATGAATGCAAATGTGGTAGAAAATAATTTAAATATTTTCGAAAATAAAGTGTATCACAAATATGCACACTTTTGGAATATTGTGATAAGTATTCCTTTTACAATTATGGTTGTGCTCCTGAAAATCATGACTTTAAGTGGAACGACTTGGAAAAATCACATTTTCTCCATAAAACCACTAACCGCTGTTCTCCATGAAAGAAGTATATGCTCTTTGCATTGCTAAATTAAATAATTCTGAAAATAAAATTAAAAACATCAAGTGATATGGTGACATTTTCTACTTACAATATCACCCACCTGCTGCCAGTCCTGCTTCCCATGCATCTTGCATTCTGACCCTCGTGATGGTGTTGACCCTTCCTCCGTCTGATCCTCTGGATGATGGCTTCTGTTACTATCCACTCCTACACCTATCTTTGGACTTAGATCCTCTTTGGCTGCCTTACTCAATCTCTGGCTTCTGATCCTTGCTGTGCAGCCACTTCTGTTCCCTGACTCTTGATGGTCCTTCCTTTACCACATCTGCTGCATGACTTCCCTTGTTCTTCTTTTGAAACCTATCTGAGAGCGATGGCTGTGGAGATCAGTGACACTACAATAGGAGGAGCAGTTTTGACTTGCACAAGATAGTTTCTCTTCGTTTGGATTTCTAATTTTTGATCAAAAATCTCCACTTGCCACAATCATAATTGCAAAGTAAGGACTTATCATAGTATTTCAAAGCATTAATATTTGTGTGAGACTTCATTTTTCTAAAAATATTTTAAAATGATTTTCTACCATATATACCCAAGTTTGAAAGCCATTGTGAGCAACTCCCACATTTGAGGATGTGTATGCTGATTGTTTCCTTGCTGGCTTTACCATGGTCACCCAGCCTGGTGACTGAAAAGTTTTGAACCCACTGATGCGTAAACTATCTCTTTGACTGCAAGGGAATCTTTCTGAAGAAATTTTTGATCAAAAAATGTTGAAACTGATCACAAACATGAAGGGAACTTGTCTCCTGCAAATTGAAGATGCTCGTCTTGTCATTAATCTCCACAGACCATGACCCCACAGACATATCAAATTTGCAGAAGAGTTGGGGAGGGAATGATTTGGAAAAAGAGTTAACAACTGAAGGGTGTTCCAGAATGATGCAGACAGGTCCGTAACCTTATAGAACATTACCAAGAAACAACGTTAAAGCAAACCTCGCAATCCTGAAGGAGAAGTGCAGTTTTCCAACACAAGTGCAGTAATGTTTGCATGTGCATCAGGTCTCTGGAGTGCACTGGAAATTGAGCCCACTATTTTTCAAGGTGTCACAAAAGTGATAAACGTGCTCATTGTTACGAACTTGACTTCTCATACGTGGTAGAAACAGATTATTAATGACTAATCTGCAAACTTAAACTATACTCCCTTAAAATCCAAAAACACACTCACGTACTCTCACATATGGGCAGGACAGGTGAAAAAAAAAACGTTTTTGTAGGAATATTGTGAATGAAAATGTAGGCAAAATCAGTCTGTGGATCAGAACTGGAACAACAAAGGGGAAATGAGGTGACTTTCTCAGTTCTTTTCGATTTTGGGTGATAATATCACATTTTTGACCACAGAAACCCTCAATTTGATAGTTGGTCAGTTGGATCTTGAGTTAGCAAGGGTTTTTTGGCAAAATCTTTGACTTTCTTTTCTCCTTTTTCACTCTGAAGCAGTGGTTGTAGAGAAATCCCATTTGCTGGCAGGCGTTGTGGAAGTCTGAGTCCCAACTGATCTCTCTCTAATTGATCCAACTGATCTACCAATAAAATAGAGGGATTAAGTTTCGGAACCATGAGGTCATGCTGCAGCTGTACAAAACTGGCCACACTTAGAATTGCGTTCTGGTCACTGCATTATAGGAAGGATGTGGAAGCTTTGGAGAGGGTTCAGGGGAAATTTACTAGGATGGAGGGAAGATCTTACAAGGAAAGGCTGAGGGACTTGTTAGAGAGAGGAAGGTTGAGAGGTGACTTAATTGAGGTATGAGATAATCAGAGTGTTAGGATGGACAGTGAGAGCCTTTTTCCTCTGGTGGTGACTAGCACGAGGGGACATAGCTTTAAATTGAGGGCTGATAGATATATGACAGATGTCAGAGGTAGTTTCTTTACTCAGAGTAGTGGGGGGGGTGGAATGCACTGTCTACAACAGTAGTAGACTCGCCAACCTTACGGGCATTTAAATGGTCATTGGATAGGCGTATGGATAAGAATGGAATAGTATAGGTTGGATGGGCTTCAGATTGATTTCACAGGTCGGCGCAGCATTGAGGGCCTGTACTGTGCTGTAATGTTCTATGTTCTCTCCTCTCACTGTGTGAAAAGCTTCATTTAGAATCCATTCAATGGCTAATACTGGGCAGTTTATTTTCAGATATCTGATGCCAACATGTGTCTTAGAACTATCAAATCCAGTTTCAGCAGAAGAACATAACACGGCTCCACTTTCTTTTTACCTTCCAAAACAAAATCTAATAATCCAAACTTTTTGATTCATATGCCTGAATAAAATGTCTTGCCCTTAGAACACCCAGTTGCACCTGTGATGTCACGCCAGTGTAACATTAAATTTTAAACTCGTGGGAAGGTCAGGAGTGACACAGCAATTAATGTAATTATTTCTTTGCAAGGGGTGACTCTGCTGTTGGTGATGGGCAGGCTAACCAGTTGTCAGACTGTTCTGCACCTGTACAGAATCGAATCTATTTAACAGTCACCAGAATTTTATAGAAATTTTATTGGTGTTGTGATTTCCCTGATCTTGCAACTACTTTAAAATTTATTGTAAGACAGTCTAGCTCCTTTTTTTCCTCGTCAGAATGATTTTGGCAGAGTTCTTTTTGCCACAATTAAAATGCGACTTGCAGATTGTTGCAGTCTGCATAGTGGTGGCATTGCCTATGCAGGTGCTTCTGTGATAATACACTTTTTGTTAATGTGAATTTGCTGCAACATGATTGACTAATTGGGGACACTGTTTCTAAAGCGCGATTTTTCTGTAATATGGAATCATAGATACAGGGTTAGGAGGTGTGTTAGTATGGTTCACTTTCATGACTAGAGCCATGCAACTGTGACTGTAAATGTTGATTAAATGTTTTGTATTCTAAATATTGATATTAAAGGATCACTTGTAAAGCTTGTATTGAGTAAAAGTGTGGAGATTAAATTCGTACTACACAAAAAGACCACCTCTTACAGCTAATTGGAGGAGAGTTGTATGGTGGTTCATGGAGTCTCGATAGAGCTGCTGATCCATGCAGATTTGGAAGATTCCATGCTAAAATCCATTTTGTGTTGATGTAGTTGTTTTGAGCAGGAGCTTTTATTGCTCCTGTAGTATGGAGATGAGAATTGTCTGGAAGTCCTTATCTCGTTGCTTTTGAGTGGCAGTTATGCATCCAGATTTGAATGCAATGTCTTTGCTGAATTGCTTGTGCACTGTTCAATAAAGAACCTTTCACTTGAGAAATGGAACCACTTTGTTGAAAGCTACTGAACCACATGCAAGTATGGACATGTTTGCATTTTTGTTAGCTGTTGTACTTAACAGATTCAGTATTACTGACTAATCAGGGAGGTCCCATCTCTCCAACTAAGCCAATATTCAAGTTGAACAACAATGAGAGTAGTATTGAAGAAACTATCCCCTTCATACTGACTGCTTCAGTGTTGTCAATTTCAGAAAGATTGGTTTATAAAGAAGTCAAATAAAGATGTATTAATTTATTTAAAATGAACTATTTTTTGAAAATTGAGATTTGTGATTCACTATTTGCAGTATATTAAAAGTAATAAACATATTGCTGAACTATACTCAAGATAATTTTCTCCTTAACTCGTTCCCCACACACTCAATGAAACACTGAGATGGAGCCAGATTACCCAAGTTTGATTCATCAGGTGCATGCACACCAGTTTGGTTACAGAACTGTTGGTCAAAAAGACTGCAAAGGATAATCCGGCAGACATCTGCTGTGGAAGACCCCACATTTTCGCTCTAATATAGCTGACAAGCAAAAGCACCATGTCATACCATGGCACTTAAATAGCTTGTTGTAAGATTGTACCAGGCAGCTGGACTCAGTATTCTGTGCCAAATACATTAAATTCCATACAATGGCTTGTAATTAATGCCACGCGTGGCCAGCTATAAAATTGAGCAGCTTCAGTGACTGCATTTTACTGACGTCAGAATATTAAATTCGCTTAAAATGTTAGAAAGCAGTCATGGGGGATTTTGATTATTTTCACGGTTCAAAGAAGAGTTTATGATTTTTGAGAAGTTTTGTACACCAGGTTGTAAGTTTGCTGGCTGAGATGGTAGGTTTGTTCTCAGACGTTTAGTCACCATGCTTGGTAACATCATCAGTGAGGAGAAAGTGAGGACTGCAGATGCTGGAGATCAGAGCTGAAAATGTGTTGCTGGAAAAGCGCAGCAGGTCAGGCAGCATTCCTGAAGAAGGGCTTATGCCCGAAATGTCGATTCTCCTGTTCCTTGGATGCTGCCTTACCTGCTGCGCTTTTCCAGCAACACACTTTCAACATCATCAGTGAGCCTCGTTGAAGCACAGGTGTTGTGTCCCACTTTGTAGTTATGTGTCTTGGTTTTTACAGTGGGTGATATCATTTCCGGCTCTTTTTCTTAGAGGTTGGTAAATGAGGTCCAAATCGAATGTGTTGATTGATGGAATTCCGGTTTCAATGCCAGGCCTCTAGGAATCCCCATTCGTGTCTTTGTTTAGCCTGTCCTAGGATGGATGTATTGTCCCAGTTGAAGTGGTATCCTCCTTCGTCTGTGTGTAAGGATACACAAGATAGTTGGTCATATCTTTTGGTGGCTAGTTGGTGCTCGTGTAGTCTGGTGGCTAGTTCCTGCCTGTCTGTCCGATGTAGTGTTTATTGCAGTCCTTGCAGGATATTTTGTGTATGACGTTTGTTTTGCTGGCTTTTGCTACAGGATCCTTTAGGTTCGTCAGTAGCTGTTTCAGTGTGTTGGTATGTTTATGGGCTACCATGATGCCTAGGGGTCAGAGTAATCTGGTCATCATCTCCGAGATATCTTTGGATGGTAGTGTGGGTAGAGTCTCTGGGTGTGTTGTGTCGTCTTGTTTGAGTTTGTTTAAGAAATGGCAGACTGTACTTATTGGGTACCCGTTGTTCTTAAATATGTTGCATAGGTATTTCTTTCTGCTGCTCGTAGTTCCTGGGTGCTGCAGTGTGTTGTGGTCCTTTTTAAATACTGTCCTGATGCAGCTCCGTTTGTGGGTGTTGGGATGATTGCTTCTCTGATTGATTGAGTATCTGGTCTGTGTGTGTTGCTGTCCTTGCTGATGGAGTTGGTGCTGTCTGGTGTGTGTGTCCTTGGTTCATCTAGTAATGAGGTCAGTGTTATTATTTTATTATATTATGCTGATGTCAATTGATGTGAATAGGGCTATTATCTCAAAGGAGACCATGATTTCATCCTCTTCTCTCTTGGTGCCTTTGATATTCAGGAATTCTTGGGTGGGTGGATGGAGTGCCATGAGTTTCCTACTAGGTATTTCAGTTTACAGTGAAGTTCCTTTGTTACTCAGTATGTCAGTGTGCTGGGAAGTGAGACTGTGGGTCTGAGGGGGACCCCTGGTTTGTTTACCTTAGGTAATCCGTAGAAAATGTGTGTGTTGGATCCATCAGGTTTCAATCTTTGTAGACCTATCTTGTTAATTTTGCCTGTTTCTTCAGTGGTGCTGTCAGACAGTTTTCTAGGTGTGGAGTCGGGACCATCCTTTTCAGTGTATTGTGTTCTGTTTAGGATTGACAGTCATGCTCCCTTTGTCTGCCAGTAGGATTTCAATATTTGTCTTTTGAGTCCTCCTTGGGCTTTCCTTTTCTGCATGCTGAGGCTATTCCCTTCTTTATCCCTGCTTAGTGTTGGTGCAGCTGTCTCTCTGATGACCTGCTGGGTTTCTTCCGTACGTCTCTTTTCTTTCAGGCTTGGTTCCAGTGCTGCTAAGAAGTCCTTTTTGTCCATGTCTTTGAAGTTGTAGTTCATCACTCTTAATAGGACAGCCTTTTCCATGCCTGCCAGTGGCCGGTCTGAATTTCTTTATCCAAGCTTCTGAATTGCCTGTGTTCTTTTGTGCGAGCTTGTCCAGTTTTTCTTGTAGGGCTAGTTTTTTCTTTGACTTGGTTTTACTGTCATTTGATGCCGATGGCTCATTCTAACGGACGTACTTACTGATGTAAGGGTCGTTGCTGGGTCCATTGCTTTTCTTCATTTATATAAAAGATTTGGATGTGAACATAGGAGGTTACTAAGTTTGCAGATGACACCAAAATTGGAGGTGTGGCGGACAGTGAAGAAGGTTACCTCAGATTACAACAGGATCTTGATCAGATGGGCCAATGGCTGAGGAGTGGTAGATGGAGTTTACTTTAGATAAATGTGAGATGCTTTATTTTGGAAAAGCAAATCAGAGCAAGACTTATACACTTAATAGTAATGTCCTGGGGACTGTTGCTGAACAGATGCTTTGGAGAGCAGGTTTATATTTCCTTGAAAGTGGAGTCGCAGGTAGATAGGATAGTGAAGAAGGCGTTTGGTGTGCTTTCCCTGATTGGTCAGAGCATTGAATTTGAGAGTTGGGACGTCATGTGTGGCTGTACAGGACATTGGTTAGGCCACTTTTGGAACATTTTGTGGAATTCTGGTCTCCTTCCTATTGGAAAAATATTGTGAAACTTGAAATGGTTCAGAAATTTGGCCAGGGTCGGAGGATTTGAGCTATAGGGATAGGCTAAATAGGTTGGGACTGTTTTCCCTGGAGCATCGGAGGCTGAGGGGCGACTTTATAGAAGTTCACAAAATCATGAGGGACATGGTTAGGATAAATAAACAAGGTATTTTCCCTGGGGTGGCGAAGTCCAGAACTAGAGGTATAGGTTTAGGGTAGAGGGGAAAGATATAAAAGGGACTTAAGGGGCAACCTTTTCACGCAGAGGGTGTGTGTGTATGGAATGAGCTGTCAGAGGTGGAGGCTAGTACAATTACAGCATTTAAAAGATGAATATATGACTAGGAAGGGTTTAGAGTGATATGGGCCAAATGCTGGCAGGTGGGAATAGATTCAGTTCGGATATCTAGTCGGCATGGACGAGTTGGACCGAAGGGTCTGTTTCTGTGCTGTACATCTCTATAACTTGTCCATTCCTGGTCAGCTGTGTTGGTGTACAAAGTGCTTTGGTGTGAAATTTCCCGTTATATTTGTGGAGTCGGTTGTGGGCATCATTAGTCATTTCTCGCAACATTCTGCTGCAGTTCTGTTCTGCTATTCTTCTGGCTTGTTGGGTGTTGAGATGAACCAAGGAGAGAGACACCAGACAGCACCAACTCCATCAGCAAGGACAGCATCCTCAAGCTAAGAGACCTGTGCCTCACTACCCGCTTCACTTTCAGCGATAAGACTACAAACAAATCAGCAATAGATTAGATTAGATTACCTACAATGTGGAAACAGGCCCTTCGGCCCAACAAGTCC
Source organism: Chiloscyllium punctatum (assembly GCF_047496795.1). Taxonomy (NCBI): domain Eukaryota; kingdom Metazoa; phylum Chordata; class Chondrichthyes; order Orectolobiformes; family Hemiscylliidae; genus Chiloscyllium; species Chiloscyllium punctatum. The sequence goes on along the minus strand of NC_092780.1, from coordinate 16,555,789 downwards.
ACACCGACCCTCCGAAGAGCAACCCACCCAGACCCATTCTCCTAACTAATGCACCTATGACTACGGGCAATTTAGTATGGCCAATTCACCTAACCTGCACGTCTTTGGACTGTGGGAGGAAACCCACGCAGACATGGGGAGAATGTGCAAACTCCACTGGAAATGATATCACCCATTGTAACAGACCAAGACACACACATAGAAAGTGGAACAGAATACCAGCGCTTCAATGGAGGCTCAGTTAATAATGTTACCAAGCATTGCGATGAAATGGAAACAAACCTACCAGTTCTGTGACCAAACTTACAACTTCAAAGAGGTGTTCTTACGCGAGATAACGTGGAGAGTATATTGAACTACATGATAAAAATGACCAGAAATTGAAATCCTGTCCAAGTCCTGACTTTAATAATCTCTATTTCTCCCTTTTTAGTATTTTGGAATGCATAACTGACAAAAGTGCAGCAGTGTTTGTTTGCATGTATTGTCTGAGACAAGTCAAGGCCAATGAAGGATATAGCTTATCCTTCAATTTTTCATATGCTAATTTCAAATTTTGGTTTCCCATAGCCGAGAATCCTTTCGCTGTATCCAGTGTTACGCGATGAAAATCCAAGCACATGAATTTGCCTCACTTTTACTGATACTTTCAAATGAAAGTATTAGCTTCAAACTCATTTTCTGCAACTTTTTTCTACTCTATTTCCATAGTACATCTAGATTAACTACCTGGCTGCTTCCACCCTTGCCTTCAAAGGCAGGGCTCTAAATATGAGTGTAATCTTGTATATGTGTGTATGTATATATTTATCTTATAATCCATAAGCACAATAATACTATGTCAAAAGGATATAGTTAATATTGTACTTTAAAGTCTGTCACCAGTAGAGATGCAATACTTAAGATGTTTCTGTTGTAAGCTTTTTTGTTGATAGCTGTGCTGAAATGCTGTGTAACTGAAAGAGTTACTTTCTGTGCGTCAGACGGAGTCAAAATTACATTATGTGGAGGAAGTTGGCAGTATGAATTCTTTTTCATCTGGTTTGTGTAGGCTGGATGACATCTTGTAAAGAAACTGCCTTTGGTCATTCTGTGATGCATTATTTTGAAGATTTCAGTAGTTTAAGCCTGTCTCATGCATAAATTCCCATATTTATCTCAAGCAGTTCTGACTTGTGATTTTGAACAAGCTGTAAGTATTATTAATCTTGATGTTGTGCCCTTCGCCTCTAAAATTCAAGTTAGTTATTTAAAATATTAATTTAGTACTCAGTTCAAATAACAAATTTTGCTTCTTAGACTTTGTTTTCCCAAATTGTTATAATCCTTTTGATCCTACTAAGTACCATATACTGACAGGAAGAAAACTTAGTGAAAGTAGTAAAATCAGTGGATTGGCTTGCATATATTTGCCAAATCTAAACACAGTATTTGACATTGATCGAAATGTTTTGCTTTTAGTATATAGTGTAAAATGATGAGAATCTTCAGTTGTTTGCAAATGCTGTTGTTTTGAAACTGTATGTGAAATTTTATTGACCGTTTATTTGGTCTAAGAGTCAATATGTAGTGAAATGTAATCATGATTCTAAACATATTTGGAAATTTATCTCATTAGATACAAAAAAAAAGAATTTGTGACATGTTAAATGTATTTTGAAATTTATTGTCATATTGAGTCAAATACTTTATCGGCCCAAAACGGTAAAATGATTGTAGGTACCTTGTAGCTGAGAGTGAAGCCCAACGGGTCAGTGGAGTTTTTTTTGTGGGGATTTTAAACAAATGGTGAACTTGTTTCTTGCTGGATAAATACCTAATCCTTTGTGGAGAGGACTTACACACAAATCTGGCCAGGGTGAGGGCATTGTCCTTCATGAAGCTGGACATGAGCCATACATACCTGCAATTGTAGTTAGATGAGGATTCCCAAGTGTGCTACAATTAATATCATATGGGTTTGCACTGTTATGTGAGACTGCCATTTGTGCTATCATCAGCCTGTGCTATTTTTCAGCAGATGATGGAGAACATTTTACAAGATGGCAGGTTGTTTTTGAACTGGATGACATGCTAATAACCAGGAAGACCAGCAAAGAACATTTGGAGAACTTGGACATAGTGCTTAAATGTTTCTCCCAGGTTGGAGTAACCCTAGAAGGGGAAAATGTGTGCTCCAGGCACCCGAAGTGACTTACTTGGGCTGCAGAGTCAACAAGACTAGGTTATACCCGTTGGAGGAAAGTGAGGATGATAATTCAACTGGTTCCCACACCTGTACTGGAACTTGGATCTTCCCTTGGGTGTGAATTATTAAGAGATAATCATATGTAACGTGGCCTCCGTCCTCGCACCCTTACATCTGCTATTGAAAAAGGGTGAGCCTTGGAAATGGCCTTTTAGTCAAGACATAGCCTTTTGAAGATACAACTATGTCGTTTAAGATGTTGGCACACCATGATCCCAAGTGAGGTCTGGTGTTGATATGCAAGTCCTCTCTGTATGGTATCAGGGTAGTGTTTCTTCCTGGACTTTCTCTGATGTAGAGCACTAATGTGACCAAGTAGAGAAGGAAGGTTTGATGGTCACCTTTCCTATGAGAAAGTTCCACCAATACGTAAGTTCTAGGAGAATGGAAACTGCTGACGCATACAAAGAAAGTAAGAAAGGACTTAAACAAGGAATTAGAAGGGCTAAAAGGGGTCATGAAAAATCATTAGCAAACACGATTAAGGAGAATCCCAAGCCCTTTAAACATATATAAAAATCAAAAGGGAAGCTGGGGAAGGGTTGGCCCACTCAAGGGTAAGGAATGGAGTCTGTGTGGAGCCACTAGAGGTAGATGAAGTCCTAAATGAATACTTTGTGTTGGAATTCACCAAAGAGGAGTTGGTACAGGATGATCTCAAGGGAGGGAGTGTTGAATTTCTAAGACAAGTTGCTATTAAAAAAGGAGTGGTATTGTGCATCTTTAAAAAAGTATTGCAGTAGATAAATATCCCAGAATATTGAAGGAGGCAAGAGAATAATTTGCTGGAGTATCTTTGTATCATCTTTGGCCTCCAGAGGACTGGAGAATAGCCAATTTTGTCCCACTTTTTAAGAGTGGTAGCACGGATAATCCAGGAAATTACAGGCCTTCGAGCCTAACATTGATGGTAGGGAAATTATTGGAAAAGATTTTCAGCAACAAGCTCAATACACCATTAGAAGTAAATGGACTAATTGACAGTAGATAGCATGGGGAAGTAATGCCGCATAATTTGATCGAAGGTGATTCAGGTAAAAACAGTTGATGTCTACATGGGCTTTACTGAAGCCTTTGACAAGGTCGCTCATGGCAGACTGGTACAAAAGGTGAAGTCTCATAGTATCAGAATGAGCTGGCAAGATGGATACAGAACTGACTTAGCCCTAGGAGACAGAGGATAGCAGTGGAAGGATGTTTTTTTGGAATGGAGGCTTGCGACAAGTGGTGTTCTACAGGGATCAATGCTGGGGCCTCTTGTTCGTGGTCTGCATAAATAATTTGGAGGAAAATGTAGCTGGTCCAATTAGTACGTTTGTGGATAATACAATGATTGGTGAAGTTGAGTAGTGAGGAGGATCATCAGAGGATGCAGCAGAACATAGATCACTTGAAGGCATGGGCACAAAAATGACAGATGGAGTTTAATCAGAATAAATGTGAACTGATGCATTTTGGAAGGTCAAGTACAGGTGGTAATTATACAGTGAATGGCGGAACCCTTCGGAGTTTTGATATGCAGAGGGATCTGGCTGTGCAGGTCCACATATCACTAAAGGCAGCAACGCAGGTAGATAGGGTAGTTTTTAAAAAAAGCCTTATGGCATGCTTCCCTTCATTGGAAGGGGCATAGAGTAGAAGGTTAGACAAGTTATGCTGCAGCTTTATAGAACTTTAGTTAGGCCACACTTTGAATATTGCATACAGTTCTGGTCATCACACTACGAGAAGGATGTGGATGCTCTGGAGAAAAGGTTTATCTTGAAGTTGCCTGGTATGGGGATTTTATCTACGAAGAGAGGTTGGGTGGACTGGGTTTGTTTTCACTGAAATGCAGGAAGTTGAACGGTGACCTGAAGGAAGTTTGTAAGATTGTGAATGGCGTGGATAGAGTGGCAAGTCTGAGGCTTTTTCCCAGGGTGGAAGGATAATTTATTAGGGGACACAGGTTCAAGCAGCAGGAGGGAATTTAAAAAAGATGTGTGAGGCAAACATTTCACACAAAGGGTGATGTGTGCCTGGAATGGACTGCCTGAGGTGGCATTGGAAGCAGACACAATAGCAGCATTCAAGAAGCACTTGGATAACTACATGATTAGGAAGGGAATAGAGGGATGCAGATCCTGTAAGTGAAGACAATTTTCGTATAGAAAGGCAAAATCTGTCAGTGCAGGCTTGGAGGGCTGAAGGGGCTGTTCCTGTGCTGTTTTGTTCTTAATACAATTATGGGTATAAATTTGTATTAGTAACAGATCACAAACCCCTGCTAGGTCACTTGGAGGACAAGGCCATGCTATTCATTGTTTCTAGTCAAATTCAATGGTGGGCTCTAATACTAAGTGCATACAATTACAAGTTTGAACACCATCCGAGAGGCTAAGTAGCAAATGGGAATGCTTTGATCCACCACCTGCTGGCACTGCACCATTGGTGCTGCCATTGGAAGAGTCCATTTTGGTTTTAAGCTTTCTGGACAGCCTTCTGGTAACCGCTGACAATATCAGACTGTGAACATAAAAAGATCCAGTCCTGCCAAAGCTAAAACAGTTGGTGATGATGGCAGAAAAAAAAAGGGCTGTCACAACCAGAATTGAAACCTTTCTGGACCCAGTGAAACAAGATCACGGAGGATGGAATTTTATTATGGGGAGTAGGAGTAATTCTCCTGAGGAAGGGTCGCCGCCAGAAACTGGCTGAACTCCTCCAATGTCATTCAGGGCTACCCAAACTGAAGATGTTGGTGAGAGGTTACATCTGACGGTCAGGACTGGATACAAACACAGTTGTGTTGATGGGGCAGTGCCCAGCATGCCAACAAGGGCAGAAATTACCACCAGCAGCTCCCCCATATTCATGGGATTGGCCAGGCAAACTCTGGACTCAGCTACATGTTGACTATTTTGACCCTTCTCATGGTCATTGTGGGTGCACATTCAGAGTGGTCAGATATGCATGGAGTTCATTCGTCAAACATTGGAATGATAGAAAAGCTGTGAGCATCTTTTGCAATACATGGGCTCCTGGAATTGTTGGTCACAAGACAACAAGCCATTATTTATCAGCAGTGAATTTGAGTATTTCCTAAAGTCGATTGGTATTCAATGTAGAAGGACAGTTCTATACCATCTGTTGTCCAGTGGTCTGGAGGAAATGGCAGTCCAAATGGCGTAAGGTGCACTAATACTGGACATATGACTACTCTAAGCGAGAGAGAGAGTTTAGTTCAGGGGAAGTTTGTTGCTGAAACCATGGAAATGGCTCTACTGGGTAAGAGGCATGGTTGACATGAAATCAGGCCCCATTCTGTGCAAAGTTTGGGTAGGCAAGTAGGTCCTGAACAAGCGCATGGAGCACATTTTTGAAGCTGCAAACTCTCAAATGGGCCGGGGGAGCAAAACATACCCAGCCCTTTAAAACAGTTAGAAAGGCTGTTGGAACTTGCAGGTTCTCCCCCTCCATTTAGCATAGAAGACACCGGAGTCTGAGATGGACACTGCATATCGCAGCCTTGAAGCCTTTACCGTCTGAAGAAGAAAATGAATTTCTTCCGAGGCACACTGGGCACAAGAGATGGTCTATGGTCTAGTACATGCCACCGGAATCCAAGGCTGAGTCGGAGGAACAGACCCAGTGTGCAAATATCCATGGGGGTTGGGTGGTGGCAGAAAGGAAACCAAAGAGAGAGAGATGAAGACAAGGATAGATTAGCTAAAAGTATTTCATTATGCAGAAGAGAACTAGAGTTTCTGCACTGGTTGAACACAAGTTGGCCCTTGTAATTTGTGCAGCAATGCAAAATATGTTCAAGGAGCACTTCAATGAATAGGCTGTGTGCAATAAAAATTAGCAGCGACCATTAATTCCAACAACTCCAATATTTGTGGGAAGTTGGGAGTGCACAAGAAACCATGTTTCTTGATTTCAAAGTGACCACTATCTAAAACCTCAATTAATTGTGCAATGTTTTGAATGTCCTGATAGAAGCTTTTTCTTTTCTGTATATATAGAACACTATTCAATCAGGGAGCATCACTGACGTTGTGGTCCAATGTAGCAGTATTTGGTGGTAAAAGAAGAGTTCGCTGCGTGGTGAGATAAAATTAGGACCTCGGTAAGTGTTTCAGTTCCAGTCTGTGAACGAAGATCAAATGTCATGCATTTTAATACAAACTCTAATGAAGACTAAAACTGGTTCTGAAATAAATTGGGGAAATATTACTCTTTAATGTTCAGTTAAAATATTCAATTCCACAGAGAGAAAATGTAATTTAAATTAAATACTTTGACAGTAAAAGGCAAATAATTACAAAATATGTTTTGATGTCCTTGTGCCTAAAGATGTTATGATCTTTAGAAGATCTGCTTCCAGCTTTCTACCAATATTTAAATCAGAGTTATATTTGCATTATGCCAATAAAAGCCTTAGAATACGGCTTTTACTCATTACTGCTAAAGGCACAGTACAATCGGTAGTGTAAACGACTGAGAAGAATGGTACTCACCCTGCATCAATTATAAAATACATACATGCAACAACAGATATAACTTTTCAGTGTTTGTTTGATCACCTGATAGGATGGAAATCTAACTATCAATTCTATTGATTTCTGTACTTCCCTGTAATTCTCTTATTCATCCCCTAAATTTAAATAGAGAATGGCAACAGGTATGTAAAATGAAAGCTTGAATTCGAGTACATCTTGTGTATGATTGCATACTCAGGAAACCTTTTGATTATCTGCTATGATATGGATGGCATTGTTTATTTCCTCTTCCTTGATGCTAAGGTAGAGTGATGGTTTTCCTTTTTAGCTGGTTATCCATATTGTAAAGGGGTTATGGTGATGCCACGTTCTTGAGGGGTTTCCTGGATTGTGATGCATTGACAATTACGGAATGGTGATGTGTGCCAATGCAAAAGCACATAATTGGAGGGGATTCTGGAGATGATGTACCTGTACAGTTGTCCTTTTCAGTGGTAAATGTCATTAGGCTGGGTGGTGCTGCTAAATTTCGCAATTTTCCTTATTTGAATGGTATTTCTCATATTCTCATTGCATAATGTCAACTGTGGTTCAGTCGTTACTGTGTTTCCTCCTTTTGGAAAAGGTTGACTGGGCTTTTCTGAAACTGAGTTAATCAGGGTAGAGGCAGGAAGGCTCACTTATCATTCTCCCATCTGATTAAATGCCCTCTGCATGTCAAAATATGACAGGAGAGGCAGCAGTGTCTCAAGACAGAACATAGTGAGGCAAAAGTATAAACAATATTACTGTAAGAATGTTTAATACTTTCCTTGGAAATATGCTAATTTATTCCTGAAGCAATAATACTGTTTCTAGTAATAATTGCCTCAGCTCAGTGATGGTCACTGTGTATTTTAAATATTGTGCAGTGAACTAGTATTAGCTCGTACTAGGCATATGTCTTTTACTAATAGATCTTGTAACGGTTCCTCCTTCTAGTTGGTAATTGTGTTTGGATTATGCAGTTGAGGAATTTGTATTCTTCCAGATTGGTCAGTCAAAATACAATAAGGACACAGGTGGTTAAAGCCTTTTGTAATTTCATAAGTTGTATACAAGTGAATTAAATTTCTGACCTTTGGTCAAATTGATTACTTAGTCAAACTTTTAAGCTTATGAAATTTGTGCTTGGTATACAGAACAACCTCGATTATCTGCACAAGACGGGCGGAGAGTATTTTGTTCGGATAACTGATCAGGGTTCCCATGGTGCTGGCAGTAGCAGGGATAGGGTTCCTGTGGTGTTTGCAATAGCAGGAGTATGGTTCCTGTAGCAACCCTGTTCCTGGTCTCGCTGTCAGCCCAGGCTGCCTGCTCTCATTGTGCTTTTATTTAAATTTAATTAAAAGTTTTGTGGTCTTGTTTGGATAATCCAAAATTTGGACAATTGATGTCCAGATAACTGAGGTTTTTCTGTATATGTATTGGTTGAAAAGAGCTTTATTTTATCCAGGAATTAAAATTTATCTTAGTTGGTTTTAGGAGTTGATGTACGTTCTTTGTCATAGTTAGATAGCTATCTGTTGCAGGTCAAGAGGTTGAATGAAAGTATGGAGCTACAGTTTGACTTCCCTGTTCCTGTTTGAACAATTTACTTTCGTACTCTCCGGGAGGAAATGGTCTAAATCAGTATTTACTGAAAGGCTACTGCAGTGATTTTTTCCTGTTGAGTGAATTTTGCAAATAGGTCTTCAAATCTTTTCACATTATTTTGTTGATGATTGGCTTATTTGATTTGTCTTTTAGATCTCAGACCATGTCAGTATGGATTCAGGCCCAGCAGCTTCAGGGCGAAGCTCTGCGTCAGATGCAGTCCTTGTATGGTCAGCATTTCCCGATTGAAGTTAGGCATTATTTGTCACAGTGGATTGAAAGCCAGGCATGGTATGTAAAACTTAGATACCCTGTGTTCAAGTAACATATTCCTAATGGCTGTTGATGTCTCATTAGAATAAAAGCATGTGACTGTGTTGTCACCTAATGCCCTTAACCATTCAAATTTAACCACAGCTGGAAGCACTTTTATGAGGCCCAGTACTTCTCCATTCCTTGCTTAAGATGAAACTAGTACAATATTTGAATAAATATATGGTCAGTTTCTTGATGTAAGGACTCTCATGCATGAAAATGTTCAGTCCAAACAAAATGACTATAATGCCTTTCGATGTACATATTTCTGTAATGCTATTGTGCGTGCAACTGATCTTCAGTTCATTGAATTTTGCAGAACAATGGCCATTTGGCCATTCGTGTCTCTACTGGCTCCCAAAAGAGCCATCTAGCTAGTCCTATTCTCCAGGCCTATCTCCAAAGTCCTCTAAATTCATCACTTTAAGGTTGCGTATTATCTTTTGCATCTCTTTTTGGTGCTTTTAATAGTTTAACTAAATTGGGCATATAATTTCAGTGTAGTCTTGTGCAGAAGCAATTATACATTTACATAGATATAAAATTAGAGTTATATCAGTTGCAGAAACCAGGAAGTCACTTTGGGAGCTATCTCCTCCAAGAGGCTGTGGTTTGAGTTGGTGGCTCAGTGGTTAGCACTGCTGCCTCACAGTGCCAGGGACCCGGGTTCGATTCCAGCCTTGGGCGGCTGTCTGTGTGGAGTTTACGCATTCTTACCGTGTCTGCATGGGTTTCCTCTGGGTGCTCCGGTTTCTTCCCAAAGTCCAAAGATGTGCAGGTTAGGTGAATTGGTCATGCTAAATTGCCCATAGAGATAGGTGCATTAGTCGGGAGTCAGGTCTGGGTGGGTCACTCTTCGGAGGGTCAGTGTGGACTAATTGGGCCAAAGGGCCTGTTTCCACACTGTAGGGAATCTAATCAAGAAATTTTTGTTGTTAAAGTTCATCAAGAAAAAATATAGATGATTTGGAGATTAAGTGCAAATCAGTCATGATCTAGTGGACAGGTGGAGCTAAAGATCTAAATTTCGGCATAATTCACCAACTCTGAGACAGACATTCAAGCAGGTGATTTGTTAGCGTGTAGCTATCAATAGTGCAAACACAAGCCCTAATGATCAGATAGCTTTGGTATTTTTACATGAGTTGCTGAGGTCACTATAGCAAATGATGAAATTTGAATTCAAGTTTTTTAAAAGTCTGGAATTAGTAAAAGCTGGCCTAATGATGACCACAGTTGGCTGGTTTACTAATGTTGTTTAGGGAAGGAAACCTTCTGTTCTTACCTGGTCTGGCCTACATATGACTCTGACCCACAATAATGTGGTTGACTCTTAATTGCCTTCTGAAATGGCCTGGCAAACCACTTGGGCAAAGGACAATTATGGATGGTCTTACCAGCAATGTTCGCATACCATGAACGAACTTTTTAAAAAAGCCTTGGCTAATATTACTGGGACCCCACATTTAAAGAATTGTTTCTGCCTGTAGTATTCACTAAGCTGAACCAAACAAATACAAGTTTCTTGCACAATCTTAATGATAAATACCCATATTTGGAATTGCTTTTCTGTGCTGGCTTCTCTTTTTAGGGATTCAATTGATGTTGAGAATCCGCAAGAGGAATTTCGAGCGCAACGATTGCTTGAAACCTTGATACAGGAGTTACAGAAGAAAGCTGATCATCTAATGGGTGAAGATATTTTTGTATTAAAGCTGAAATTAGGGAATTATGCCACTCAGTTAAAGGTAGGTTTAAATATTCTGTGTTTTAGAAAGCCATGGTCTAAGTTTGGGAGTCCAGATGCTAATGAATTGAAAACTGTATTTTACACTTTAAATCACATGCAGGTGTACGACAAAAACATTTTCAGTTTTATGGTAAACTATACTATACTAAAACTATACTAAAGTAAACTAAACTATACTAAACTATCAGCAATTTGTATTCCATTCATTAATAAAAGTATATTAGACAATTTTGCCTTTGTGACTTTAATCTATGTGACATTTATCAAGTATGTACCTGTTTTCCAATGTTAGACTTTTTTTCTTTTTACGATTGGTTATTTACTGCTTTTCTTATGGTCACTCTATAATTATTTTACATTATAACCTTTCCTCTTAATATTTCCACAACAAAATCTGTGAGGAAAAGAACTGTCTCAAGATGGGGTTCAGCGTCCAATTTAACCACATACCTAAAAGTAAAAAGTGTTACATGTTAAATAATTATGGACTTGTGAATTTGGCTTCCCTAATACTTTTCCTTGCTATCTGCAACAATCAGTTTGACACAACATGTCAAATCTCAGAATAGTTTATCCGTTAGATATATGCTCACTCTGGGCAGTTGAGCAGAACTTGTATTAATTTGGCTGATGTTGGATTTCCTCCTGGCCCCAGAATAGAAATGAAGCCGTACCAGGCTTGTTTCTCAGCTCTCCTGCTCGGTCTTAGTCAGAACTGTTTGGCTGGCTTTAGTTTTCTCCTACGCTTGGATTCCATCTCTCACAGCTTCCTACTTGCTCTTGGGACTCAATCTCTGCACCGTAAAGGGGCTGGAAGACCCAAAGGGACAGGTATAAGAAAGGGACCAAGCCAGAGCATTTTCCAAGATATTACAAGAAAAATAGCATTGAAATACATAAAGAAGTAACAGAGTTACAACTGTTAGTAATCATAGAATCCCTACAGTGTGGAAGCAGGTCATTTTGGCCCAACAAGTCCACACCAACCCTCCAAAGAGTAACCCACCCAGACCCATTCTGCCACCCTATTATCCCTGACTAACGCACCTAACCTACACATCTTTGAACACTATGGACAATTTAGCATGGCTAATTCACCTAACCAGCATATCTTTGGGCTGTGGGAGGAAACCAGAGCACCTGGAGGAAACTCATGCAGACATGGGAAGAATGTGCAAACCTAACACTTGACAGTTTCCCCAGGCTGGAATCAAACCCAGGTCCCTGGAGCTGTGAGGCAGCAGTGTTAACCACTGAGCCACCATGCTACCCGTAATGGTCACTAAATTCAGGTGGTTCCGCTTTGATAGTTTGATCATAATTTTGAGGGCTACAGAAGACTAATTTGCCTCCTCCTTCAAAGTATGCAATTTGTCTTTTCTATTTTGAAGTGCCACATATTCAAAATATATGGTACATCTTGCATCTCCAATTTTACCCAAAAGCCCAGCCCTTTCTCTAACCGTAGCCAAGGCACACCGCCTTGCCTGCCACCTATGCCTTCTACTAATACATATCCTTCACTTAATCAACTCTTTGCTTCAATGTCAAAAATATCCCAGGAGAGATCCATCAGTTCAATGTGGGGGTTGGAAAAAATCAGCATTACTGCTGAGTACTCCATTCAAGTCATGTAAACCAGAAGATTCATTTTTGATTTGTGATCTGTGCTGGATTGCTTGGTCTCAGTTGACTACCACTTAGATTGCTTTTGCAGACTTGGAATAGAAGGAGAATAATCAGCCACACTTTCTTCTCTTGATTGACTTCTTGACGAAAACAAGCCCATTTTGATTGTTAGTTTGTTAGGAACAGAATGTATTGCCTCCCACAGTTCAATGATCTGCCACAATTCAGCTCAAGTTAAATAATGGCTATTGGATGAGGTGTGAAATCGTGTAGCAATTAAACTTTCTTTTCAGGAGGTAACGTGAAAAAATTAATGAACATTAATCTGCATAGCTTTCAACCCTGGGAAAGAAGTTCAACTCGTTGCATAGTTTGACAGTTGTAATTCTTATTTCCAGAATACTTATGACCGTTGCCCACTGGAACTGGTTAGATCAATCAAACACATTCTGTACCATGAGCAGAGGCTGATTAGAGAAGCTACAAATGTAAGTAACAGATTTAAAAAAAAGATTTATTCTGTTCCATGCTATTTCAATCCCTGTTTAGTGACATGTGGAAGAAGCAGGAGAGAAACATTTTTAAATTTGAGAAACCAGGGTGCAAGCTCGTGAAGATTCAGGCAAGTACTTGGGAAGATAAATCTTGGGAGAGTAGTGATCCCAAGATTGGCTTTAAAGCAAGAAAATTATATGACTGAAAATGTTGAGTGCCTAGGCCCTTTTAAATGAATGAGAATTTAGGACAGATTTGATTTGAAGGAATGAAGAGTAGGATATTGTATTTGGAATTAAGAATGAACAAATAGCAGTTTTGAGGAGGGTGACTGCAATAATGTTGTTAGAATAAAGAAAGGTGAAAAATTGTTGAAATCTTAGGATGCACTTCATGCACATAATGAACATTATCTTGCCCAGAATATTGAAAGAAGTTTGAGACTCACTGAGGTTAGAAGCAGTGTGAATTTGGCCTTTACACATATTCAAACAGGAAGCTTTAGCAATTGGATATACTGTTTCAAACAAGGTGAGAAGAAGTAGTGAGATGAAACATCTAATAGATCAATGATAAAGTTCAGCTATCAAAGCAAAGCTTGTATCTGATTTGTTATTGTTCCAAATTACTTCAGCCGCATAGTGTTTTGAGGTTTAGAATTGTCTTTTTAATGTTTGAAGCAAAACATTTTATTCATGTGTAATACTTGCCCAAACCACCATCCTGTCTCCACTGTTCTGTGTGATTGTTTTCTTTTTGATTTGAATGAATTGCGCTTCATGACCAAAGTACCCTTGTGATGAAATGTCCTGAAATGTATATTAACTTCGGATGAAAATGGTTAGAGCATTAGTTTGTTCAAATATCAGTTGTTTTGATTTTTGCAAAACTCATGGCAATTGAACACTTTTTTGTGAATGTTGGTTGTCCATAATTCTTGCATGTATACAAAGAGGTGTGTTGAAGTAAATAAAGTGCTACATATCATGTGTTATGGATTAGGCCAGACCACTCAGCATTGTTAAGCAGACAGCCCAGACCATAATTTTGCAATTTGTTTCAGTAAGTGTACAGTGAAAATTACCCGGAGTAAGTTAGCGAGGTTGACTACTAGGTTTTAAAATAGACAAAACTTCATTCACAAAATTACACAATGAAACACAGAACAGAATAAAGAATCCCTACAGAACTCAGTCTATCCAAACTAGATTTAATTATGCTGTTATGAATATACACAACAGTTAGCAAGTTTTGAGAGGATTTTTAGCTCAGGTTGAGGTTCTGGATGTAGGTTTGCTTGCTGAGTTGGAAGGTTCATTTTCAGACGTTTCGTCACCATACTAAGTAACATCAGTGAGCCTCTGGATGAAGCACTGGTGGTATGGCCTCCTATTTATTTGTTTAGGTTTCCTTCAGTTGGTGATGCCAGTTCCTATGGTGATGTCAATTCCTGTTCTTTTGCTCAGGAGGTGGTAAATGGGATCCATCAGGAAATGACTGCCAGAATACTCAGACCTCTTGGCATCATGGTAGCCCACAAACCCACCAATATACTAAAACAGCAGCTAATGAACTTGATAGACCCTATACAGACAACAAGCAAAACAAATGTTATTTACAAAATACCGTGCAAGAACTGTAACAAACACTACATTGGACAAACAGGCAGAAAACTAGCCACTGGGATACATGAACATCAACTAGCTACAAAGAGTCATGATCCACTGTCATAGTATCTTTACATACAGATGAGGCAGGACACCACTTTGGGACAACACATCCTTTGACAAGCCAAACAGAGACACATGAGAATTCCTAGAAGCATGGCATTCCAATCAGAACTCTATCAACAAACACATTGACTTGCATTCCACTTACCATCACCACCACCACCACCCCCAAAGAAAAAGAACAGGAAATGATGTTACCAACCAAAAGAAACCAAAACACACACAAAGTGGGTCATACCATCAGTGCTTCATCCGAAGGCTTACTGATGTTACCTAGTATGCTGACGAAACATTTGAAAACGAACCTTCCTGCTCAGCAAGCAAACCTACTTCCATACACAACAGTCCCAATAAGCAAACCCCCTTAAAAAACAGTACAAATGGAACAGATGCTTACAGGTTGAAGTTAGAAGGGCAGAGAGAGAGCCTGTTTCCACCAGCTGAACTCTGAACTAGTTCTGGACTGAACTGCTCAGCTAGAGAGCTGACCACTCTCCTTTCATTATACAGGTCACTTCCAAAACATGACCACTTTGGCCTGAAGTCTTATTTATTGTTGCAGTCACATATAAACAAAAAGGCCTCTCAATACCCTTTTAATCTACCAAACCAGTCTAATCTGATTTGGGAGAGTTTTATTACCCCTCTGAAATAAAACCAAGATCACAGTATCCGTGAGAAAAGGAACAGCTTTTAGAAAAGAGGGATCTGCTTTATGACACATGGCAGGAGTTTATCTTTATTTTCTTTTGATAATTTAGCTTCAGATCAATTCTGTATGGCTGAAGTTATATTTGCCAACCATAATGGACATTTTACATTGGAAATACTTCATAAATGAAACATTGGTCAACAAAATTAATGCAAAGTTGCATTTTCCATAACACTGATTTTTTTGATATGGCAAGCAGTGTATGATTTCAGAACAGACATAGGCACTTCGAACCTGCTCCATTTTCTTTGTACCTAAGGAGGTTTTGGAAAATTCAAGCTAATAATGCATCAGCTATCTTACTAGCTGCTGCTTTGAAAACCCTTGGATGAAAACCATCAGAAAGCATGGGGCTTCACAATTTTCCAAGTATAATTTCTACCAAGTGGATTGTAATTCTAATTCTCTTGAATTTCTCCCACTTTTCTAATTTCGGATTGGTAGCTATTTCTTGGATGTTGCTTTTATCATCTGGAGTGAAGATTGCTGCAAAGTACTGGTTCGATGCATCTACTATCTCTTTATCTTTCATTATTAGATTAGATTACATTACAGTGTGGAAACAAGCCCTTCAGCCCAACAAGTCCACACCGACCCGCCGAAGCGCAACCCACCCATACCCCTACATTATTAATTCCTCAGACTCCTTTTCTAAAGGACCAATGTTCACTTTACTACTGTTTCTATTTCAAAAGGCAGTGTATGACTGTAGCAACTTCTTTAAAAATATAGATGCTGAATGCATCCAGCTGAATCCAAGATATTTTCTGATTGGTACAGTTGTTTGGAGGTAGTACATCACAATAGTCCCAGAAGATCTGAAGGAAGGTTACAGCTGGACAGTCAGATGGAAACAATCTTCATTTTTTAGATTGTTAATAAAGGTTGCTGAATAAATGTGCCCCTCTAGCAGCCATTGATACTGATGCCGTATCTAATCAAGACAAGTAACAGGTAAATCTAGAAATACTCAACAGATCAAGCAGAATCTGTGGAGACAAAAAATAAGTTGAACTTTCATCAGAAAAGTAATTAACCTGAAATGTTCACTGATTTCTTCACTGATGTTCAATGATCTTCGTATTACAAGCTTTTCTATTTTTATTTCACATTTCCAGCATCTGCAGCATGTTGAACAGCATTTTGTTCACATTGATGCTACTGTTTTCTCCACTTAGATGTCCCATTCAGTGGATAGAAAGTTGGAATACTTTCGACAAACTCATCACTTCGGGGCAAAAAAAAACCTCATCCAGTTAAAAGAAATTGTACTAATGTTTTTGCTGGCACTTAGAACATATTATTTCTAAATTGTCTCTCTAGGTTTGCTTTGTTCTTAAGGAAAAAAAAACTACTATTAATAAAAAAGCACTACTTTAATAAAGTTACTGGACTGGCATCAGTGAACTAATTTTTTAACGATTTGTCTTAAATGCAGCCAAGTTCACCAGTAGGTTTGTTGGATTCCATGTCTCAGAAACATCATCAAATAAACCAAACATTTGAGGAACTAAGACTAATGACTCAAGACACCGAGAATGAACTACGAAAGCTGCAACATACCCAAGAATACTTCATCATTCAGTACCAAGAGAGTCTACGTATACAAGGTAAATGGAATTTCATTTAACAGAATTTTCTTTTTTTTTCCAAAATGACTCTTATTTTAATGGTTTCCTTTCAAAATTGAAAAGGAAACAGAAAATGCTGGCAGTACAGTACTCTGGTTAGGCAATGTCTGCAGAAAGAGGGTCATTATTTCAGTGTTCTATCTTGCATTTTAAAGTTGTGTATTTTTTGCCTTATGTTCATTCGTTCACTGTGCACTAATGTGTTTAATACAAACAAAACTGCTTTGTGTATGTTTTATATCAAATGATTCACTTGTTCAGCAATTTGTTACTTCAAGTTTGCAAGAAAAGTGGGGGGAATAGTCGGTTTTGTGAATCTAATTCCATATCTGAAGTTGATAATGAGGTGATAATCTCTCACCTCCATTCAACACACTCTTTTAACCTAAGAGTTCAAATCTAAATATTCTGTAAGGATGTATTTTCCAGCTGAACTCTAGTTTTGGATAGCTATTGTACCTGGCTCACCTATCGTAAAGAAGTTCTAATATGGCTTGTAAAAAGACAGAGCAGGCAACCCATTTTTGAGAAGCAAGCAAAGTGATCAAAAACTCTACTCTATGGGTGGCACGGTGGCTTAGTGGTTAGCATTACTGCCCCAGTGCCTGGAACCTGGGTTCGATTTCAGCCTTGGGCGACTGTGTGGAGTTTGCACATTTCTTCCCATGTCTGCGTGGGTTTCCTCCAGGTGCTCCTGCTTCCCACAGTCCAAAGATGTGCAGGTTAGGTGAATTGGCCATGCTAAATTGCCCAGAATGTTCAGGGATGTGTAGGTTAGTGCATTAGAGGTAAAAACAATGACTGCAGATGCTGGAAACCAGATTCTGGATTAGTGGTGCTGGAAGAGCACAGCAGTTCAGGCAGCATTCAAGTAGCTTCGAAATCAAAGTCAGGGGTAAATGTAGAGTAATGGCGTAGGGGAATGGTGTGGGCAGGTTACTGTTTGAAGGGTCATGGTGAACTTGTTGGGCCAAATGACCTGTTTTCACCCTGTAGGAATTTTATGATCAGTCATAGCTGGATAATGTGTATTTAACAACCAGTTGTTCTAACTGTTTGTTCTGATAATTTTTTTGACTCCTTTAGTCTCTTTGTACGAGTGAAGCCATTTGCCATCTTGACACATTTTAATAAATCTCTTCTGTACCATCTTTGTTGCTGTTCACGTAGATTAGCCAAATTCAAGCTAAAGCCCGCCGGTGATTTCTATATCATCAAGATTACCTCATGCTATTGCTTTCTGCGGCCATATAGTTTTCTTTATGGATTTAGCAACTTTTTTTCCTGCATCTAAATGTTTGTGTATCGGAAAACCTAATTATTCTTCTGCGCTTTATTGTTTGACAATTTGATTTCTTTTTTCTGTCCGTGCTTTTGAAGCATGAAAATTTGCTCAAAGATTTTGTCGGAATGGAGCATTTGAATATCCATACTTCAAAATGCTTGCAAGTTAAGTAATATGCATTCAGATCACAAACCAAAGCTATGATATTTGTTCATTTGATGTTTAATTTCTTTATGGTTTTGACTGGTAGCAGCATGGGGATTCATTTTCTGTTTACACCTACTTGGCCGTGAACCTTTCCTGCTGCCAGTTAGTAACATAAGATTGACACAAGGGAGGAAGACATAATTATTTGATGTTCACTAGCAGTAAAGCTCTCCAACAGCTTATACTGTGTTTTCAGCAAATCACCCCATTATCTGCCAACAGGTGGAAAATGGATGATGCTGCTGATAAAAGGAGGCAAAACATTTTGACCTGTAGGTATTTAATATAATTCAAGTTATGAATTATAAATATAATTTATTATAAATTGTAAAAAAAATGTTTTGCAGCCGCTTATTTCCATTTTGACAGTGATGTAAAAATTTTGGTTTTAGCTCAGCTTACCCAGCTTGCGCAGCTTAGTCCACAAGACCAGAACCGTCTCTTGCGAGAACAAACTTTACAACAGAAACGGACATCAGTGGAGAACTGGTTACAACGAGAAGCCCAGACACTACAGCAATACAGACTGGTATTTATAAGTCAATGATTTTTAATACATTTTGTTTTCCATATTCTGCATTGCATTTCAGAATGTTATTAGTTTTAAGCAACTGTGTGTTGTGGTCAGGTTTATTGGATTTTGCATCGAGCTAAACTTTTAAAAGCATTTTGAAATTTCAGCCCATGAAGATGGGAAATGGAATTATTTTCAAACACCACTTGTGTGCACTAATAACTCACCTCAGGCACAATATGGGTTAGAGGTGAAGTAAAGGGCAGCACGGTGGCTCAATGATTAGCACTGCTGCCTCACCGCGCCAGGGACCCGGGTTTGATTACATTCTTTTGTGTCTGTGTGGGTTTCCTCAGAGTGCTCCGGTTTCCCCTCTCAGTCCAAAGATGTGCAGGTTAAGTGAATTGGCCATGCTAAAATTGTCCATAGCGTAGGTTATTAGTCAGGGGTAGAGGTAGGGGAATGGGTCTGGGTGGGTTATTCTTGGAGGGTCAGTGTGGACTTGTTGGGCCGAAGGGCCTGTTTCCATACTGTAGGGATTCTAATTCTAAATCCATCTCTGGATTGTTCTTACCTCAGACCACTGATGTACTTGTGACTTTTCTTTTTCCATACAACCTTGTGTATTCTTGAGATTATTAATTTGTGGCAAATTAAGGGCAGTTTTATACTGCGAACTCATGGTCATGATGTGACACCATTGAAAGTTATTTGGCCTTAGACCCTTAAAACCAATAGATAGTTTCTTTCTGGCTGGATGTGAACCTAATGCATTATTCAGTTCTTTTGAATGCAAAATAAAAATTGAATGGTAGAAAGATCTGATACATATTTGAATCTGTATTTGCTTCCCTTCATGAATTTACTTCCCCAAGTGCATTGTCCCTAAACCATGATTTTTTTCCTCATGTCCAACGAGACAAAACACCATGATTAAGTACGTGTTCCTTTTTTAAGATTCTCTTGCACAATGTAACATGCTAAATACATCTGGAATCATAGACTACCTACAGTGTGGAAGCAGGACATTTGGCCCATCGAGTTCACACCAACCCTCCAAAGAGCATCCCACCCAATGCCACTCACACTGTGATCCTGCATTTCTCATTGCTAATCCAAGCAGCTTGCACATCCCTGGATACTATGGGAAATTTAGCATGGACAATGCATCTAACCTGCACATCTATTGTATTTCTTATTGATATAGGTTGAAAAATTATTGTTGGTGCATAATTATGCTTGTCAAATTAAGGGCATGCAAATGGGAAGCATTTCGACATGCTCCTTCATGATTTTCTCCAAAGTGAGCCCTGCCCCTCGTCACGAGCATTAAATGATAGAGCACAGAACGAAGTCACTTACTGTACTCTGGCAGTGCTGACCTTTGATAGAACACTCCAATTAATCTCACTCCTCTGCTGTTTTCCCATGACACGCTTAATATTTTTCTCGTCCAATATTTATCCCATTCTCTTTTGAATATTGTGACTTGAATTGCTTGACTCTTATCATCCTTTCAAGCATGTATTCTAGATTAGAGAAACTTGATATATTTAAAAAGAAATTCATGTTTTACCCCTGGTTCTTTTGCCAGTTGTTTTAAATCTGTTTTCCAGCTAGAAATGTCACCTGGAGCAGTTTCAGTTCATTTAAATTATGGAAAGCATTCATGACTTTGAATGCCACAATAATTTCCTTAACCTCCTTTGCTTAAAGGAAAATAAACTAAGCTTTGTCACATCTCTCTAAGTAACTGAAGACCCTCAGTTACCATTCAAGTGAACTCTTCTGCACCTCGTCCAAGGCCTTTTCTTTAATGTGTTTCTTAAAGTATGGTACCTTAAATTTAAGTACAATACTTCAACTGAGGCGAGTGTTCTGAAACTTCGTTGCTTTAGTACTTGATTCCTGTGTTTCGCGGTAAAAGGTCTTATTTGCTCTTTATTAAATAGCTTTAACTTGTCCTGACATCTTCAAAAATGGCTGTGCATAGACTGCGAGGAGAATTGTGTTCCTGTGTCACCTAAAATTGTGCACTTTACTTTGTGACTTTTCCTGATTCCTCATCCAAAAATTTATCACTTCACACCTCTCTTTTGAGTCTGTTTGTCATATGACTGTCACCTCTTCCTGCCCTTAGAATTCACCCTACAACTGCAACCTTAACTATCCTTTATAGTACTCCACATCACGGTTACCTCCTACAACTCTGAGAACCATTTATATCTCTGTAAACTCATCTGCATTGTATAAACCGTTCTTTGAAATCTAATCGCAAGGTTTGTGAAGGTTTGTAGCTCAGGTTGAGGTTTAGGGTGTAGGTTTGCTCGCTGTGCTGTAGGTTTGATATCCAGACGTTTCATTACCTGGCTAGGTAACATCATCAGTGGCGACCTCAAAGTGAAGCGAAGCTGTTGTCTCCTGCTTTCTATTTATATCTTTCTCCTGGATGGGGTTCCTGGGGTTTGTGGTGATGTCATTTCCTGTTCATTTTCTGAGGGGTTGATAGATGGCATCTAGATCTATGTGCTTGTTTGTGGCGTCGTGGTTGGAGTGCCAGGCCTCTCGGAATTCTCTGGCATGTCTTTGCTTAGCCTGTCCCAGGATAAGATGTGTTGTCCCAGTTGAATTGGTGTTTTTTTCATCCGTGTGTAGGGCTATGAGGGAGAGGGGGTTTTGTGGCTTGCTGGTGTTCATGTATCCTGGTGGCTAACTTTCTTCCTGTTTGTCCTACATATTGTTTGTGGCAGTCCTTGTACAGATGACGTTGGTTTTGTCCATGGGTTGTACTGGGTCTTTTAAGTTTGTTAGTTTTTGTTTGAGAGTGTTGGTGGGTTTGTATGCTACCAGGATTCTGAGGGGTTTCAGTAGTCTGGCTGTCATTTCTGAAATTTCTTTGATATATGGTAAGGTGGTTAGGGTTTCTGGCTGTGTTTTATCTGCTTGTTGTGGTTTGTTCTTGAGGAATCTGTGCACTGTGTTTTTTGAGTATCCGTTCTTCTTGAATACGTCATATAGGTGGTTCTCCTCTGTTTTCCGAAGTTCGTCTGTGCTACAGTGTGTGGCGGCTCGTTGGAATAGTGTTCTGATACAGCTTCGTTTGTGTGTGTTGGGATGGTTGCTGGTGTAGTTGAGTGTCGGTTTTCTGTATACGCAGGTTTGTAATTCTCCCTTGTCCTTTCTTTCTACTGTGACGTCCAGAAATGCGAGTTTGTTGTCAGTTTCTTCCTCCTTGGTGAACTTTGTGCCTGTGAGGGTGTTGTTGATGATGTTAAATGTCTCTTCTGTCTTGTTTCATTTTGTGATGACAAAGGTGTCATCTACGTAGCGAACCCAGATTTTTGGTTTGATGATTGATTGGTAGGGCTGCTTGTTCTAATCTTTGCATTACCGCTTCTGCTATGAATCCTGATAGTGGAGATCCCATGGGTGGTGCTGTTGGTTTGTTTGTACCGTATATTAAAGAAGTTTCAGAAATGACAGCCAGACTACTGAGACCCCTCGGAATCCTGGTAGCACACAAACCCACCAACACGCAAACAAAAACTAACAAATGTAAAAGACCCAGTACAACCCATGGACAAAACCAATGTCATCTATAAAAATTCCATGCAAGGACTGCCACAAACACTACGTAGGACAAACAGGAAGAAAGTTAGCCATCAGAATACATGAACACAGCTAGCTACAAAAAGACACGATCCCCTCTCCCTCAGCCCTACACACGGATGAAAAAAAAAGCCACCAATTCGACTGGGACAACACATCTACCCTGGGACTGGCTAAGCAAAGACATGCCAGAGAATTCCGAGAGGCCTGGCACTCCAACCACGACGCCATAAACAAGCACATAGATCTAGATGCCCTCTATCAACCCCTCAGAAAACGGACAGGAAATGACATCACCACAAACCCCAGGAACCCCATCCAGGAGAAAGATATAAATAGAAAGCAGGAGACAACAGCTTCGCTTCACTTGGAGGTGGCCACTGATGATGTTACCTAGCCAGGTAACGAAACGTCTGGATATCAAACCTACAGCTCAGCAAGCAAACCTACACCCTTGAAATCGAATATTGTGCCTTTTATTATTTAAGCATCATATTAGCTAAGATCTTTTGAAATTGTGTTTCACATTATTAATGTGAATGGAAATGTTGGTGTGAACTTTCCTCAAGTCTGGAAAAAAAATCATTCATTCTATTCCTTCGCCCAATTTTAAAACTATGCTGCCAGTGTTCCTTGAAGTACACAGACTTCAATTTTATGAACAAATCTGTTATATGGTTCTTTGTTAAAGGTGTTTTCAGAACAAATACATTCTATCATTTAACCTTATCAGTCCATGCCTAATGTCATTGAAGAACTGGCTCCAGTTATTTAACACAAAATAAAAGTGGAAAATCCTAGAAATATTCCAAAAAAAGTAGTAACACTGGACTTGAAATAGGAAATGCCTTTCTTTTCACAGATGCTATCAGACCTAGGTTTCTTGAACACTTTTTATTTCAATTCTCCAGCACCTGCAGAACTTTGCTTTTAACAGCTTCCAACAAATCTGTGCTCTTTCAGTCAATAAGTGAAAGAGGGACAAATCTACCAACTACTGGTTGATTCTAATCAACCCAAAATCAGTGATGAGGAAAATGTTTAGCCATGCATTTGAATTAGAACCTATCATGTCTGGACCAAGTTATTTTTATTCTTTTAAAGTCTGACTTTTTTATGATTTTTTTTTACCCTATCTGACATTTCTACTATTGTACTGCAGTTGTGACATCTTCTATAGTGACAACAGATGTAAAGTACTCAGCCAGTTCCACGAGATGACCTTTTTGGTCCCTAATCAGCTTTGCTCTTCCTTTGGCTGCTCCTACACACCACTGTAACTTTTCCATGTCCTTGATTATCTTATTGGACGACAAGTTGTGAACTGTTTTGAATTGATATGACTTTTTCAACTGATCTGATGTGGAACTTGGCATAAAAGTAATAAGACTGCTATCCATTAATTTTAGGTTGGATTATTGATTTCCCTTTCATGAAAGGAAGTTGCCGCAATTGAAATTAATTCATGTGTGATTTTTTTTTCTCTCCAGAAAAAATGGAAATATTTCTAACAGAAACCTGTAAGGTCAATGGACATTGTCAATGAAATTTTTATCAAGAATGTTAATTACTTGTACTTATTGCAGGACTTGGCCGAGAAACACCAAAAAACATTACAGTTGCTTCGTAAACTACAGACAATTATTTTAGATGATGAGCTGATTCAGTGGAAACGTCGTCAGCAATTAGCAGGGAATGGTGGTCAATCTGAAGGGAGTTTGGATGTGCTGCAGTCATGGTAAGAAAATTTCATACTTCAGTAAAACATGAATCAGGAAGAAAAGATGTTTGAAAATTGTAGAACTATAAAATGTGCTTTTAACTCTTATATTCTGCCTCTACCTATATTGCTAATTTGAATCCCTTAGCCTTGTTGATTTAACCACAGTTTGCCGCAATCAAAACAAAACACCGGGGGAATATGGCTTCAGTTCCCAGACACAACTGTTGTATATGTCCGAGGAGCTTGACAACTTCTGTTGGGTTCACCATTCTGTCCTGGAAAACTCTGCTGTTGTTTTCCTTGAATGTTTATTTCTATTCTGCCCAAGCAGGGAAAATTGGCAATCAACTATTCCCTGTCTGTCACATGAATAAATCTCAGTAAATATATAGGTAATGTCTTGCATACCACTCAACATTTCTGCCTTCTAGCCAAGTCACTTTTGCCCAGGACACAGGCAAGAGAAAAGTGATGTTAAGTTCTGAGCTGGCTTCAGAAGGCCTATCCTACCCTTTTTATAAAGGATAATGGCTGAATAGCAATCAATTGTCTCCCCCTTTTCATTCCTATTTTTGACCTTGCCCTAGCATGAATGTTAACCTGATCTCTGTCGCTCTGTCTTTAAGTTGAGTTCAACTCATGTGGTGTGTTAATAGCAGTCCAACCTTTCAACAGGTTCATTCCTGAAAATTTGGATTCTGCTAGGAGTCTGCTATTGTTTAAGACCCTTGCATAGGAAATTGAACTGAGATCATAGTAAATGAAATCCAACTTCTGTGACCAAGCAAAATTTATTCTGCACAGTACAATACAGGCTTTGGAGAAATCCTAAACACACTTTGCGGTGCTTGCGAGGCATGTCCAGGGAAAGCCATCTGAACAAAGGAAACAGTCCTTCCTTTATACAAAATCTTGACATCATAGTCAGTAATGTCCACAAGACAACCCCCCCCCCTCACTCCCTCACAGTCGCATGCTCCTCAAGACATAATGCAGTGACCACATCACCTCCAGAAACAATGTAATGCAAATCATCCTTTCATGGTCAAATAGTTTTTTATAATTATAGGTTAGTAGTCAAATTCCAACTGTAATGTTCTTATTGATTTTTGATTAGAGATGAAAATATAAATAGCTCTGAATGACAAGGAAGTGGCCATGTAAAATGAATAAAATGAGATAAATGTAATTTCTTACAATCTATCTGTAAGTCAGAGGCATCCCATCCTAGCCTTGGGACATGCAATTTCCTGCAGGTCAGCAGAACAAGTTAACTCTTTAATATCGCAGTGGGAGGTGTATGTATGTCCTCAAGAGTTATAATAGTATGTTGCGACCTATACTCGAACTCACTATTTTAGATCTAATAATGTGGAATGAGGTGGAATAATGATATGATCTTGTCATTAAGAATCCTCTGGGGGTTGCAATCATGCCATGATAGCATTTTGAATTCAATTTGAGGAAGAGTAACCTTGGGTCTCAAACTAATGTCCTTAACTATTGTAGAAGTATGAAGAAAGAGGCTGGGAAAATAGTCTAAGAGGTATGTTGGTGACAAACATTTAAGCAGATATCTCCATGTTAAGCAAAAGTTTACTCTGGTGAGTAAGGACTTGACATGAAAGATGAACTGCCCAGAGTTAACAAAGGCTGTCAAGGAGTGCGTTTAGTTTAAAAATTACGGCATATGAAGTGGCAACACTAAGGAGTACAAGCTTCTACTGATATACGAAAAGAAAGACAGTTGCTAAAGGGATTTTAGGACCCTTGAAGGATGTGACCAGGGAATGTGAACAAGGAAATAACAAATAATTTACTCCAATTTTTTGCATTGGTCTTCACCATAGAGGACATTATAACAATTCTAACAATAACCGATAAGTTTACTCCTAATGGAAGGAAAGTTTTTGTAACATTCTCCATTTGGAATAAAATATTTATTTAAATAGGACTAAAGGCAGATGAATTGCCATCCAAAGGTTTTAAAGAAAGTGGCTGCCGTGAGAGTGGGCTCGTTGGTCCAAATATTCCAAAATTTAGGATGTTCTGGGAAGGTTCCAGCAGATTGGAAAAGTGCTATATGTAATACCCCTGTTCAAAACAAAAGAGACACAGAAAGTAGGAAAATATAGGCCAGTTAGCGTAACATTCTCATTTGGGAAATGCAAGCGTTTGTTATTAAGTAGGAAACAGGACATTTAGTAAAGCTTAATATACTAAAAGAGCAGCATGATTTTACAGGGAAATCTTGTTTGACAACTTTGCTATTTTTCTTGGCGGATATAACAAGCCAAGTTGATAAAGGGATGATGGTGGACAGTGTATTTGGATCTCAAGAAGATATTTTGTATGGTGCCACATAAAAGATTATCGCACAAGATAAGAGGAAATTACTGCAGATACTGGAATCTGTACTGAAAATGACAAATGTTGGAGATTACAGCGGGTCAGACAGTATCCATGGAGAGAGCAAGCTAAAGTTTCAAGTCTAGGTGACTGTTCATTAGAGCTAAAGTGAAGTATGGAGGGGACATTTATGCTGTAGTTGGCGGGGGCGGAGGGGTGTTGTGGGGTTAATGCGTGTAGGGTGCTGGTGGAGAAAAGATGTTGGTAGTTCAGATTAAGTGATCGGAATGTAAGAATGGAAGAACAATGGTGTGTCTCCTACTAGATTTGAAAGGACAGATAGTCCCACTGTGATGGGGGGAGGGGAGATAGAGCATGATAACAATGTGATGAGCTAAAAGAAATGGGACTTCATTCACAATTTGAAAGTGTGGGCAATTTAAAGTATTGTGGATAATGTATGAGCATAAAATAATTGATTAATGCATAGAAGAGAGTCATGACTTATGGGTGTTTTTTGGGTTAGAAAAGTGTAATTGGTGGAGTGCCATGGAGATCAATTCTAGGGCCTCAATTATTTGCTATCCACAGTGACGACTTGAACGGGACACATGCATCCAAGTTTGCTGACCAGCCAAAAAAAGAAGAGTGGGTGTGCTGTGATGAGGACAAAATGATCCTGCGTGGGGGTATAGATGAGTTGACGGAGGGGGCCATAATTTAACAGATTGAGTTTAATATAGGAAAGTGTAAGGTCATGCACTTTGGTAGGAAGAATTAAAAGGCAGACGTTGTTTAAATAGAGAGACACTCCTAAAAAGGTGCAGCGCAGAGGTATCTGTGGTGTTGTGCGTGAAATGTAAAAAGTTAGCATGTAGATATAACAAGTAGTTGAGAAGACAGATTGAATTTTGGACTTTATTGGTAGAGAATTGGAATTTAAAAATAGGGAATGTGTGTTACAACTGTAGAAAGTGATGGTGTGACCACAACTGGAGTATTGAGTGCAGTTTTGGTTCTTACATTCAAGAAAGGAAGTGCTGGCATTGGAGGCTGTTTAAGACAGATTCACAAGGCTGACCTCTTGGATGAAAAGTTAGCTTATCAAGTACTGTTAAATCAGTTAGACCTTTAGAGTTTAGAAAAGCAAAGCATGCAAGATTTTAAGTGCGTTTCACAAGGTAAATGTTGGGAAGGTGTTTCTACTTGTAGGGTAATCGCAAATACCTGGAATGCTCTATCCCGAAGAAAGTTGTGAAGACTACACAGAGTATTTAAAAAGGAGGTAGATTTTTGTGAAATATTGAGGGGGTTTAGGGCTGTGATATGTTGGCATGGAAGAAGAGTTAAAACCTGGAATAGATTTGTTATGAAGTTGTCAGTTGAAGCAAATTTGAGGGCTGAATGGGTATGTTCTTGCATTGCCGAAACAACAAACAGCAGAAACGTATTATTGCTTCAGCAAATCTGCTATGACAACCACATAGTTAAACTTTCCATGAACCTTCTGCGCAGTCATTTGCTGTATAGCTCCATGAAATGTTTGTAGAGTGCACTCTGCAAGATCTCATCACTCTTAAAGATGAGTTTGAATCTCTCAGTCCTGGAGGACATCTGCACTGCGATGTCTCCTATTCCTGTCATTACTGTGCACCTACTGTCAATCATGAATTCTGTGACTTGAGTATGACCACTTCCAGTAATGTGCAATCCACAATGCCTTTAGCACCCCAACCCTATTATAATACCAACTGTTCATCCAGTGCAGAAATCTCATCTTCAGCACCCTCTGTGCAAGTGCTTGTTGAGGAATACTATGATACGACCCAAGATGTTTAAGCAGCTTGTATCAGTCTAATATAAAGCAGTCATACAATTATATCCTTACAGGTCAAACCACCTTGTGCTGTGCAATTCATTTTAAAATCAGTATTACTAACATCTTGAGATGGTAATTTTCAGGCTATTTAAAAATGGGAAAGTATGCAAGCTATCATTGGAAGTAGGTGTTTTACAATCTTCATAGTATTTAAGATGGTGACTGTAGTGTGTATTAATCAATCCAAAGCCACTTTTAGAAACTTGTTGAATGTCAAAAAATAACTTAGCAAAAGTAATAAGTATGTTGAAATGTTATTATATGCTTCTTTGCATCTAGAATTGTTGAACAGTGATGGGTCATTTTTAGAATATCACTGTACAGTACTGCTCATTGTGAAATTTCTTTACACTTGTAGGTGTGAGAAGTTAGCAGAGACAATATGGCAGAACCGTCAGCAGATCAGGCGAGCTGAACACCAAAGGCAGCAGCTACCCATCCCAGGTCCAGTGGAGGAGTTACTTACAGAACTCAATGCAACAATTACAGATGTAATATCTGCACTAGTCACAAGGTCAGCAACTTTATTGGAGTTGCATGTAACAATTAATTCTAAACCCTCCAGAAATATACTTGTAAGCAAAAGAAACTTCACCCGTAAGATAAATTAAAATTGAGCAGTCGTCTTAAACCTGAATTTTGACATAACCATTTGTGTTGAAAGAAATCTGTTTCAAAGCTAGATATTGTCAGTACTTTTTTTAATATAACAATTTTAGGACCCCATGCTATTCTTTGTCATAAGCTATTTTATATGATTAGATTTATAGATGATTATATAATTGTAATGTACTTAAATATAGTATCTGACTAAGTCAAGTTGTACTAAATTTAGTTTTACATCTTTTATTATATACAGCACCTTTATAATTGAGAAGCAACCCCCTCAGGTTTTAAAGACTCAAACCAAGTTTGCAGCTACAGTACGCTTATTAGTAGGAGGAAAGCTTAATGTTCATATGAACCCACCCCAAGTGAAAGCAACAATCATCAGTGAACAACAGGCCAAGGCTCTTCTGAAAAATGAGAATACTAGAAAGTAAGGCAACTACTAGCATATTCCATTTTCTCTTTGACAAAACATTGACCACAGTCACAGACCATTAAGCAGTGTTCTTACATACAGCATTTTGTCCATTTTTTTTAACCTCTCAATGATCCAGGCTGGCTGTATAATTATGTCTGCTTGGTATCATTCCATAAAAGGCACTGTGCAGTGCAACACAACACTGATCTCCTGCATTTTTTTTTTAGTTATAGCTATTTGAAAAGTATTTTTAACCCATTTATGTCTCTGGCAGTGACAGCAGTGGTGAAATATTAAACAACTGTTGTGTTATGGAGTACCATCAAGCAACAGGAACCTTAAGTGCCAACTTTAGAAACATGGTAAGCAAAGCATTCAGTACGTATAATGTAGCTCCCTTTACAGTGCTTTTGGACAATATGGGTTGGGAGCTACTTAACTGCATTATACTATCGGGTCTCTCTCCAAGCACCACACAACCTGACATTGATCACGTGCCATGTTTTTGCTCAGAAGGCATTCCTAAAGACAAGTCTTGAGGACCTGACATAAAAACTATGGCCTTAATTCTGATCAAGCGACACTAGAAGAGTATGAGGGACAAGGCAGAGAGTTGGGATAAAAGGTTCGTTTTCAGAATGGCAGCCAGTGACGAGCGGTGTCCCGCAGGGTTCAGTGTTGGGGCCACAGCTGTTCACATTATATATTAATGATCTGGATGAAGGGACTGGGGGCATTCTAGCGAAGTTTGCCGATGATACGAAGATAGGTGGACAGGCAGGTAGTACTGAGGAAGTGGGGAGGCTGCAGAAGGATCGAGACAGTTTGGGAGAGTGGTCCAGGAAATGGCTGATGGAATTCAACGTGAACAAATGTGAGGTCTTACACTTTGGCAAAAAGAATAAAAGCACAGACTACTTTCTAAACAGTGAGAAAATTCGTAAAGCCAAAGTACAAAGGGATCTGGGAGTACTAGTCGAGGATTCTCTAAAGGTCAACATGCAGGTTGAGTCTGTGATTAAGAAAGCGAATGCGATGCTGTCACTTATCTCAAGAGGGTTGGAATATAAAAGCACCGTTGTGCTACTGAGACTTTATAAAGCTCTGGTTAGGCCCCATTTGGAGTACTGTGTCCAGTTTTGGTCCCCACATCTCAGGAAGGACATACTGGCACTGGAACATGTCCAGCGGAGATTCACACAGATGATCCCTGGAATGGTAGGCCTAACATATGAGGAACGGCTGAGGATCTTGGGATTGTATTCATTGGAGTTTAGAAGATTAAGGGGAGACTTAATAGAGACGTACAAAATAATACATGGCTTGGAAAGGGTGGATGCTAGGAAATTGTTTCCGTTAGGTGAGGAGACTAGGACCCGTGGACACAGCCTTAGAATTAGAGGGGGTAAATTCAGAACAGAAATGCAGAGACATTTCTTCAGCCAGAGAGTGGCGGGCCTGTGGAATTCATTGCCGCAGAGTGCAGTGGAGGCCGGGACGCTAAATGTCTTCAAGGCAGAGATTGATAGATTCTTGTTGTCTCGGGGAATTAAGGGCTACGGGGAGAATGCGGGTAAGTTGAGTTGAAGTGCCCAGCAGCCATGATCGAATGGCGGAGTGGACTCGATAGGCCAAATGGCCTTACTTCCACTCCTATGTCTTATGGTCTTGTGGTCTAAGTTGGATTGGGAGGATGCATTAAAGGGTTTGATGGTAGATGGGCAATGGCTACTTATTTTGGACGACCAAGAAACTGATAAAAAGAGAAGCTAACAAAATGACAAAAAAGCAGAGCATAAAAGCTGCTATCGGTATGTGAAAAGAAAGGATTAGCAAAATAAATGTGGCCCATTACAAGTAGGAACAGAGAATGTAAAGGGAAGATCAGGGAAATGCCAGAGAAACTAAACAGTTACTTTGCATCGGTCCTCACAGAGAAGATAAACAGAATCTGAGGTACGAGAAGCCTTTAAGGGCTTTGTGTAATTGATGAGATAAAATAAGTTGGCAATAATAAAAAAGGTAGTTCTTGAAAAATTTGTTCGATTGTCTGTTGATGTATTTCCTGCACAGGTAACTTTAATGCCAAAGTGTTGAAGGAAATAGTGGTCAATATAGTTCTCTTTCGTGATTCTATAGAATCTGGAAATATTTCTGGTGATTGGAAAGTAGTAAGTATGACTCCACTATTTAAGAACGGAGGATAGCAGTGAACTACAGAGCTGTTAGCTTGACGTTGGAATCTAAAATGAAGGAGGTAACTACTAAACACTTTGAAAAGAATGGCAAATTTGGTAGATTCAACACGGAAGGAAAATAATGTTTGACAGAAGTATTTTGAGTACTGTACTTATGGTATAGAAAAAGGAAAATCTTTGAGTGTGATATATTTGGATTTTCAGAAGACTTTTGATAAGATCCCACACAGGAGCTTAAGTAAAATTAAGTAACTAATTGTACTAGTCTGGGTTGAGATTTGCTTATGAGACAAAAGGCATAGAATGCGAATAAATGTATCATTTTTCAGCTGGCAGGCTGTTACTGGTGCGGTACTGCAACATGCAGTACCAAGTTCATAACTGTTTATGATTTGGATGTTGGGACCAATTTTAATATTTGCTAATATTGTCAGAATGGGTGGGAATGAGGGTGTAAAAAGTCTTCAAGAGGACTTGAACAGGTTACGTGAGCATGACAAATGCAATATAATGTGATAAATGAATGTGAAGTTATTCATTTGTATGGAAAGAACACAAAGCCAGAATATTTCTGAAGTTGTAAGAAGTTAGCATGTATGACTATATACAGGAACCTGTTTGTCCTTTTCCATCAGTCACTAAAGCTAGCATGCAAGCAAGCAGTTAGGAAGGCACATGGTATGTTGGCATTCATTTCAAAGGGATTTGAGCACAGAAGCAAAGATCTCTTGCTGTATTAGTATAGAGCCTTGGTAAGACCTCATCTGGTGTATTTTGTATAGTTTATCCTCCTTGTCTCTAGCTGTCGAGGGAATGTCGTGGGGGTTCACCAAATTAATCTCTGGGATGGCGGATTTTTTATATGATTAGAGGAACAGTTTTAGTATTCTCTAGAACTTTGAAGAATGAGACGTTGCAGGGTTCTAGGAATGTTTCTGGTTAAAATGCATTTCTGTCAAATTCACAAAAATGTTTATTAAACAAATTGTAATTTTTCTCTGATATGTAAAAGGTTCTTAAGCCAGCTATCTCTATGGTAAAATTTTCAAAATGTTTCTGGTACTACTTCGCACAGAG
The DNA here is from genome assembly GCF_047496795.1 of Chiloscyllium punctatum. Lineage (NCBI taxonomy): Eukaryota > Metazoa > Chordata > Chondrichthyes > Orectolobiformes > Hemiscylliidae > Chiloscyllium > Chiloscyllium punctatum. The sequence continues at coordinate 16,523,292 of NC_092780.1, read as the reverse complement.
CTTAGTGGGTTAAAGTGCTGCAAGTGCACACTTAAGTCATTTTGAGCAGGAGCTTCAGGGTTGATCCTGGACAGTGCATGTCTTTTTGGAACTCTCAAAATTCTTACAGGACAGCAGTGTGGATAGAGGAAGGACCTAATCTTAGGATAAAGGTTGGTAAATGTTTGGAATTCCCTACCCTACAGGACTTTGGAAGCTGAATCATTGAACAAGTTCAAGACAGAAATTGATAGATTTCTGGAGGCTATTGATGTTAAAAGATATGAAGTTACTGCGGACAAGTAGCTTTGATCAGCCATGATCCAGAATAGCAAAGTATGCTCGATGGACTGATTGGCCAATTGGCCTACTCCTGTTCTTGTGTTATAAGACATCTGGGTTGCACAGTTGCCAACATGCCTGATTTCACTTTTGTTTGAAGAGACTACAAACGGGAAGAGGTATGGATGAAAAGCGGTTGGCAGATTAAGGGAGAAAATTGCTGGGAGAAACGTTTTTGAAAGTGGAATCTTGTTGGAAAGAAAGTTATGACAAAAACTTTGTATTCACTTAAGTGGGTAGAGAATTTTGACTTATGATAGTAAGTGTTATGACTGTTTTGTGCTTTTGGAATATGTTCATGATCATCATTTGGTAACATTAACTGACTAAAATAAACATGTATAACACCAATTAATTAATAACTTGGGCGATTGTCAGTAATTGCAGGGTTCTAGGAATGTTTCTGGTTAAAATGCATTTCTGTCAAATTCACAAAAATGTTTATTAAACAAATTGTAATTTTTCTCTGATATGTAAAAGGTTCTTAAGCCAGCTATCTCTACAGTAAAATTTTCAAAATGTTTCTGGTACTACTTCGCACAGAGCTTAGTGGGTTAAAGTGCTGCAAGTGCACACTAAGTCATTTTGAGCAGGAGCTTCAGGGTTGATCCTGGACAGTGCATGTCTCATTCAGGCAACCACTGAGCATGTCACAGTATTTTTAAATTAGGGAAAGAAAAAGTCAACCGTTTTCCACTCCCAATTCCCAATGCATTGACTATATTAGAAGAAAGTTTGCGTGATCTTATGGTAAGGACAGGATTGATCTGACCAAAACTATTGCTGCTTATCTCAGCTTGTAGTACTTGCTGTCCAGATCAAATGTGCAATTTGGCTTTATTATAAGGCTCTGGTGTTCAAGGAGCTTTCATAATATGCTCCTTTTCAGGAGAAATGATAGGTGCTAAACTGTCTAATGAGCATTTTCATTGCTGTCCTTGTATTAAGGTTTTTCTAATCATAAAGCATTTTTGTATTGGAAAACAGAACCCTATCAAATATGCTGACTTGTACAGAAGACTATTTATTATAGAAGCTTAGATTTGAAGTTTTTACAAATAAATTTGTTCTACTAAAATTATTGCTAACCTTAAAGTGTAAAATATTGATTCCATTTAGAATTTGATTGAACTTTGCTTTTTTTGTAGTCTCTTAAACGAATCAAGCGTTCTGATCGGCGTGGAGCAGAATCAGTCACAGAAGAGAAATTCACAATTCTTTTTGAATCACAGTTCAGTGTTGGTGGAAATGAATTAGTGTTTCAGGTTAAGGTATGCTGTTTGCACAATTAAGAGGTTTGAAATGTGTAACTTATTATTTGTCATTGAGCACATGTAATTTTAACATAATTATTTTCTGTCTTACAGACTTTATCACTTCCAGTGGTAGTAATCGTTCATGGCAGCCAAGACAACAATGCAACTGCCACGGTACTTTGGGATAATGCATTTGCAGAACCAGTAAGTTGCAAGTCATTCATTTTGTGTTCAATATGAAATTTAAATCTGTATGCAGGCTTGTAATTTAAATAGCATTTCAGAAAATATGAACTAGACTATAGTAAAACTATATATATGTAAAATGTGTCAAATCCCCACAAATGAAATGGTAAATATAGACAATGATTGTCAGAATATGCGTAGCCAGATGTTAAAAGATAGAACATGAGATATGCTTACAAGCTCTATTTACAGAGATGCATGTGCACCTCCAAACCAACAAGTATAGGCATTTTTAGCCATAGGTGAGTCCTCAATTTATGTCCACCCACTAACTACGTATAACTATTGGTATTTAAGCTTTTGTAAAATCCAGCATGGGAATGCTGTTTACTTCAAAATACTGCGCTCACATTTATGTTTCATTTCTAGATCTTTTGAAGACCAATTTGAGACTTTGTTTTGAACATCTTTTGTTATTTTAGTATGTCAAGTTTCCTATTGGTTGAAGCTATCATGTGAGCTACCATGTCACTGAAATGCTTGATGAAATAAAGACAGTGTACCAATTTTGAAAGCTATATCTTGATTTGTGACACCCATGGTTCTGAAACTGCCTTCTAGTTAATTATTTTTCAATACTTGCAGCTAGAATGGTTTAACAGCAAAGGCAGCTCTCACTATTTATTAATAATTGGCTTAGTAATTTTTTTGATAAAACATTTATACTGCTTTCATATTTTTGCTCCAATCTTGTTCAATTTTTAAAAAAGTTGTAAGTTTGAATCTTTATTTCATCTTTTAGTCACTTAGATGCAATTTTAGTAAAATATTAGTCATTTTGACATGGTAGTCAGGTACATCCATTGAGTGATACAGCAATGATAAAATCGAGAAGTTACAGCTTGTATTGTAAAATGCCCTTCACTGGCTTACTACTGTGTCATTAGTAATATTTTTGAAGTAACCTGTTTGCCTGAGCTGACCCTCAGTCAGCATACTGCACCACGGGCTGCTTGATTTTCCTGTTATATGTCATATTTGAATATGTATCAGTTGGTTATCTACTGCTCCATGTTGAAGTGTCTGAACTTTTATTGGGTAATAATTAAAAAATTAAACTGATTGAGATATTTTGAAGTTCACACTACTTTTGTGTTTTCAATTTCAGGGTCGGGTACCGTTTGTAGTTCCTGACAAAGTACTCTGGCCACAGTTATGTGAAGCTCTCAACATGAAGTTCAAAGCAGAGGTTCAAAGTAACAGAGGATTGTCAGAAGAAAATCTTGTTTTCTTAGCTCAGAAAGCATTCAGTAGTTCAGCCATACATGCAGATGATTACAGTAATATGACCATCTCCTGGTCCCAGTTTAATAGGGTAAGATACTATTTTAGTATCCAACTGGGGAAAAGCTGTTTTACAATTTTGTTGTGTGCTGGAAAATTTGAAGAAAACTTGCCAAAGTTGATACATAGCTCCAGAAAAGCTGACAATCAAGAACTAGAGCTAATATAGGCCTAACAACTGTAGTTATACCAAAATGTAATAGAACAGATGCTTCAGAGTAGCATTTGTATTCAGCACGTTGAGTGGAAAACAATCACAAGGATTGCAGTGTCATTCTGAATGATATGCTGAGACATTGTAGATATTTATTGGTACTTTGTATGTTGTGGACTTTTGGTTGGCTAAAATATTTCCACTTGTCAGTGTAACAAATACATAAGTGGTAAATTAAAACACCTTTTCACAATATCACGCATGCACTCTTCTCTTCTATCTATGGTCATTAAATGCTGGCAATTTATCTTCATCCTTGAATTTCACCATGACTTATTTCAATTCAGGGTTATATACTTTTTGCCGAGGTGATTTCATGGTGATAGCCAATGTTTATCTCTCAATTAACATCACTAAAGCAATCCATCTTACTGTTATCACGCTGCTGATAGTAGGAAATTTAAGCACAGCATCAAAAGTTGTGATGCTTCATTAGTGCTTGATTGGCTTCCAATATCCGGAATGTTAATAGCATTGATGGCTGTGTGAAAAGTTGACATTTGGAATGGACTATTTTTCCATAGTTCTTGCTGCCTGTAATAAAAGAATTGTGGAGAAGATCCAGTACCTGCAATTACTTGGTCACAAGTAATCTTAACTGTATGTTGAATGGCTCATGAGAATATCTGGTAGATTTGAGAATAGTTGAAAGTGTCAGCTTAGTGTTTTAACGTTTAGATTTTATTTTGCTGATGCCATTAAACTGTGCTGAAATTGCCTAATACTCATTTCCTTTCTGAAGATGAAGGAATAAACATAGTGAATAAAATCAGGGTGAAAATATCTTAGTAATAACTTCTAAAGCTTCATTTATTTTGTCATATAAGTACATGTGGCATTTGAAATTTTCCTTTTCTTAAAGGAAAGTTTGCCAGGTAGAAATTTCACATTCTGGCAATGGTTTGATGGAGTCATGGAGCTGACAAAAAAGCATCTAAAGCCTCACTGGAATGATGGGTAATGTATTCTCCTTTCATTGTCTACAAAAATATATTTTACAAATATGTTTTTGTCATGTTACTGCATTTAAATACTGTGCCAACAATTTGAAGTAGTACAAGCCATTTTATAGTAGTAAGATTTTAAAGATTTATTTTTAATTAGATGACTTCTAGCCCGACACTGCAGTCGTTAGAAAAGACCCCTCCTAAAAGCTCACTTGTTTAGAACAATATGTAGCTTCCTTTGCAGATCTAATTTCTCTAATTCAATCTCCTATATCTGTTAAATTAGTTAATCTCAGGAGAAAAATTGACTCTGGATTAGTCTCAATCTTTGGAGATGGCTAAATCAACCTTGGTTCCTTTTCCAAATTGTCATATTATCCCTGCACAGGATCCACGTGACACGATGCTTAAGAATGAAGTGCTTCCGTGTATTTTGTATCTGAATGTAATTGAAGAATTACTAAATTGGGCAAAGTTCCCGAGGGCACCATGTTCCTGCAGGAACCAATATTATCAGCAAGATGAGCAGAATAGTGTTTGAATACTATGTTTTGTGACATAAACCCTATTTTGTTCAAAATGTATATAAACTGTAGTAATTTGAATGCATATCTGTACTTCATGCAGGGCAATTTTGGGCTTTGTAAACAAGCAGCAGGCACAGGACATGCTGCTTTCCAAGCCAAATGGAACCTTCCTGCTGCGATTCAGTGACTCTGAAATTGGAGGGATTACAATAGCTTGGGGAGCAGATAATCCCAACAAAGCAGGTGTGGCCGTTAAAAAAAAAATCGCCTTCTTATTTCTGACTGTGGCAACTATCACAGCATCTATGGTTAAGAAAATTCCTTAACTACTCTTGGATACGTAATTGTACAAAGATTCTGTATTTAAGGGGGAAAATGCCTACCACGTTGTAATCTTTGATCACCACATAGTATGGTGCCATTGAAAGATCTATGATTACTGCAGCAGCTTTCTCAAAACTATCTGTGTTTAGCTCTGAAACATTTAAACGGCATAAATTTGTTTCAGTTTGGTCCTCATATAAATGTATTGCTTATAAATTACATTGTTTGTACTTTTTGTAAACATACTTCTGTTTTCCTGCTATACTGTACATTAGCTATTAAAGCTAATATTAAAACTATGTATTTTATAGGAGAAAGAATGGTTTGGAATCTCATGCCATACACAACCAAAGATTTTTCAATTCGATCACTGGCAGATCGTATCAGCGATCTCAATCATTTGCTGTACTTGTATCCTGACAGACCCAAAGATGATGTGTTCTCCAAATACTATACGCCACCATTATGTAAGTGTCATTTGATTTGGTCTTATTACTTATTTCTTATGCTGTTTGTTTTAAGTCACAACTTTTTAATCTAATATTGATGTCTTGAATTCAAAATATTGTATGGCACATAAGTATTTCAGCTTATTTTGAAAATTAGTTAGTTTAGTAGTACATGCCTTCCTTTTTTCAGAAGAACTGTCCTGTTTTGACCATAAATAATTAAATCCAATTTGTCTATTAAATCTACATACAAATTAATGATAGAGTTTACTACTTTTGATATAGTACTTTAGTTATGTGACTAACCAAGCGGAACACTATATAATAAACATGTTAGTATAGTCACAAACTTATGGAGGCTTGAGCCTGTGTGTTCAATATTTGTCAGTTTGTTGGGCTAACCAGGCAATTACACATGGGCGCTGGGGAGGGAGAGAAAACAGGATGAATCATTCAGCATCATGCTTGATTTCTCACTAGCGACTGTTGATCAAGTTTCACCAGTTGATGCCTATAAGCAGATCATCTCCATGCTTCTTAGCCATGTGATATAAAGGGAAATGATGTATATCAAATAACATAGTTCATGCAAAATGAAAATACTTCACAAAGTCTTTCATTGTGCACTTTACTGGAAATGTAATTGTTCCAATCGGTTAACATTAAAGGTGAATCATTAATGCATCTTGATTCTGCAACACTGATTTACTTCAGCTGTCTTAATTCTAGAAATTATTAAAATCTGTTAATTATTTAATATTGTAATAAAGTTAATTTTCTATTTTTTTTTCTCAACTAGCAAAAGCAATAGATGGGTATGTAAAACCACAGATCAAACAGGTAGTTCCAGAGTAAGTACTTTGTGGTGACATTTTATTTTAATTTATTTTTTACAAAAGTTTTAATTTTATTCTCTAATAAACACACACTGTCTAGGATAATGGTGGATTCAGACAGGCTCCTATGCATCAACTGTTATTCTGAAATTGTTTGTGTTCAAATATATTTTTACACTATGGAGATGCTGGTGTTGGACTGGGGTGTACAAAGTTAAAAATTTCACAGCACCAGGTTATAGTCCTACAGGTTTAGTTGGAAGCACTAGCTTTTAGAGCGCTGCAACCACCTAATGAAGGAGCAGCGCTCCGAAAGCTAATGCTTCCAATTAAATCTGTTGGACCATAACCTGCTGTTGTGTGATTTTTAGCTTTATATTTTCACAGGTGAAGTGAGCAAAAGATAAACTAATCATGGGTTACTTAGTAAATCTGCATCAGAAAATCATGTCTTGAGATTGGAACTTGCCGTAGTAATCTTTTAATTGCTGCATTACTTAGTTGATTCAGTTAGAGTTTACTACTTCATCTGTTTGTTAATCCTACTTCTAATTGTGTACTCATATATCAAGAGTTTATAATGTGTGGTAAGCTACTAAGGAAAGGAAACAATGATTGTTTTCCTTTTCATTTAATGAGATAGTAAAAGGAGAAAATCTTTAGCCGTTTTAGAGATCATCCTACCACTAATCATGATATCATGTTCATTCCAGTTTGCAATTTAGCTGGTAATGTGGCATGGATTTTCAGAGTATTAAAAAAAATACAGTAGAAAAATATGTACAAGGACTAGAATATCAGCATACATTTGTTAACACAAAAATGTCTCTGGAGAGAGTAATTTTGATTGTCTGTAATGTGGGATCTTTGCTATGGCATTCCCAATACTTCCCTCAGTAAGGAACCTTGCCATTGTAGTATGAAGATGATGATTGGTATGCTTATCTTTTATTGGTCAGTGCTTTAAGTATCGTGGCTGTACAGGACATTGGTTAGGCCACTTCTGGAATACTGTGTTCTGGTCTCCATGCTATAGGGAGGATGGTGTGAAACTTGAAAAGGTTCAGAAAAGAATTACAAGGATGTTGCCAGGATTGGAGGGTTTGAGCTATTGGGAGAGGCTGAATAGGCTAGGGCTATTTTCCCTGGAGCATTAGAGGCTAAGGGGTGACCGTATGGAGGTTTATAAAATCATGAGGGGCATGAATAGGATAAATAGACAAAGTCTTTTCCCCAGAGTAGGGGAGTACAAAACTAGAGGGCATCAGTTTAAGGTGAGGTGGGGGTGAAGATTTAAAAAGGACTTAAGGGGCAACTTTTTGTTGGAGAGGGTGGTGCGTGTACGGAATGAGCTGCCAAGGGAAGTGGTGGAGGCTGGTACAATTACAACATTTAAGAGGCATCTGGATGGGTATATGAATAGGAAGGGTTCGGAGGGATATGGGCCAAATGCTGGCAAATGAACTAGATTAAGTTAGGATATCTGCTCAGCATGAACAAGTTGGACCAAAGGGTCTGTTTTCACACTGTACATCTATAACTCTAGCATCTCTGTCCTTGATAAGTAGATTATCAGAATTTAAGATGCTATGCCATTAGGTTGTGTGGAATTATATTGTTGCATCTGTATTGGAATGTCAGCAATTATCTTGTGTACATTTGCTTTTTAAAAAAACTGCTATGCTGTGCTTAGAGTTGAACTGTTTCTGTTTACAGATTTGCTACAGCATCATCTGATGCTACATCATCGAGCAGTACTTATATGGAGCAAGCAGCATCACCTGCAGTTTGTCCCCCACCTCAGTATCCCCTTTATTCACAAAAGTAAGAATTTTGTTTCACTTGTTAGTTATTTTGTTTTAGTGGCTTTTTAGTATAATTATTTCCCTCAATAGAGCAAGAAATGTTTTTTATGAACAGATCTTTTCCTTCTATGGTCCAATTGATGGATCTTTTACAATACTCCAAACAAGCCACACTATTCCAAGGCTATGCCTTCCTTAATCCTCTACTCAAGTCTATAACATTTCTCCTTCCTTCTCTCATGCTTTCTTTGACTCTGTCATAAAATCTTAACATCTAATTTTATGACTCTATTTCCACTTGACCTGCATTCCATCCCCAAGTTTAGCTACTGTCTTGGGCGTGATAAATGCTTATAACCATGGTGGCTTATTTTTGATCCTGAGATAAATTCACCCAGGTTACGTTTACAACATTGCTCTTCTCTAACCACTTCAATTTATGTGCTGCTGAAACCCTTCCTCTCCCTCTCTCTCTCACCCCCCCCCCCCCCCCCCCCCCCCCCCACCTCCCCCCTTTAGGAAGCTCCAACAATTGTACCTCTCTAACGAAATGGTTTTTAACCTGCGTGGCTTATCTGTTTGCCTAATTACTCTACTGTAAAACATCTTGGGATGTGTTTCTACTTCTAATAAGCACTTAATGTATATTGTTGACAAACTTTTTGATATTAGATATACAGAACAATGGAATAGTCTTTCCTTTTTGGGCAGATTGCATTTTCAAAGATGCAGTCAAAAAGTACAAAATCAATTAATTTGTTTCACAGATGAGACTTGTTTTATTGTCCTGTTGTTAAATTAAGTCAATTTCTAATCATATTTCATTTTTTAATTAGCCCTGACAGTATGCTTGATCCTGAAGGGGATTTTGACCTAGATGATACAATGGATGTTGCCAGACATGTGGAGGAGCTTCTGCGCAGGCCAATTGATAATCAATGGCTTCCTCATCAACCAACATGATTGACAATCCCCACCTCATAGAAATTATTGTTTCTTATGGTTTCATTCCATAAGTTGCTTCATTTCCAAATCATTCATAATGTGAAATGTTAATAATCCTTGTGAAGCTAATATTTTTGTGCATGTTGAAGCAACGCAAATGTTTTTAAATGTTTTGTTTGCTTGGAATAAGGCTGCAGTTTTGGAAACTCTGGATTATGGTTTTCTGTTGTACAAAATGCAAGTTGCTATTTGCATGATTTTTATTTACCCTTTGAAATTGTTACTTTTTTTGGTAGATCAGAGTACAGTTTTAATTTCTATTTTAGTCTGTTTTGTTTCACAAGTCAAATAGACAATTAAAACCCAATTTGAACACTGCCTTTACCAAGTCAGTCAGAGCTACTTCAGTTATATATGGGTTCTACTACTTTAATCATTTTCTCGGATAGTTGTATTTTGTTGGAAATCAATTTTCAGTTTTTTGGTTAGTAACTTCAGTTGAACACTGGGTCATAAATTGGCACAGGCAAGCCATGATGATGATGATTTTACTCATTGAGCAAAGTTTAGACTCATCTTAAAGGTTTTGTGACATATTCACATTGAGACATTTTAGGAAGGGTAGTTTATGATGTATATTTTTGTATCACTTAACCATTTGCTTGCCTTGGTTGTTTCCAAGATCACACTATGTATTTTTTTAAATGAAAAACACATTTGGCCTCTTTTACAATCAGGACAGTTTTAGAGGAGGTTCTTGTTACATATGTATAAGAAGTGCACGTGTTTAAGAAGTGCATGTGTTTGGTGTGACATGGCTGTCAAGATTTGCACTGAACAAAATCAAGACATTACCGAGGCACTCTTAAGCTAACTAGTTTGTATATGTCAACATGTACAAAACTGCCTAGTTGCCAAGATTCATTCACACAACTAGTTACCTTAGGACACTTAACTTATAAATTTTAAAATTTCTGATCCAGGCATCCGTGCACAGCAGCTATTACTTGGATTCTACACACATGGCCACCAGGAAGAAAAGATCTGTTGAATTAATTTAGTTGCCCTTGTAGCCACGTTGAAGATTTGTCTTCAATCTCTGCCATGATTTGCCAATATCTTGATAATTTCTCCTTTCTGACTGTGTGAAAAAGAATTTAAAACATTTTGACTTACAGTAGATGTAAATTGTAATGAGGAAAAATAGCCAGGCTCATTTCTGAGATGCCTTAATAAGCTGTATTGGATAGTAATTGGTGCAGTAGAGAGTTGTATTAGAAGTTTATTTATACGGTGTTGGGTGTTACTCTGATTATACTTGATCCTAGCAGTACTGGGACATCATTTGAACAAAGGTTATTCCTTGATACAGCAGAAATCTTTCAGAGGGACTACCCCTCTAGTAAATGGACAAAGGGAAATTTTTTTATCATTTATTTTTGAACAACCACTAGACAATGTACAGAAATTGAAACAGTGTTCATTCTCTTAAAGGGGTGCCCACTCTGATATTTGCCATAATCCCTTGTTGAGAAATGTCATGATCAGCCTAATAACCACAAACAAAAAAGGGGAGGATGGAAACAATCCAGATGTTTACAATTTAAATTATCCAATGTACTTTCCCATAAAAATATAGAGTATTCTAACAGCTTATGCCCATTGCTTATTTGCCTTTTTGTTAATATGCCCAGGTCTACTGAGATGTAACGTTTTCTTTTATAGTTAGAATATTTGGTTATCTTTAGTGTATACTAACAAAAGATCAGTGTATTGCTACTGCCAAACAATTTTTGCTAGTTTGGATATTTGTTAATCTGTACATATATTGGAGAAAAAATTGTTTCTTCTTCAGGGTTTCTGCATCCAATAAACTTTTGTCTCATTGTAATGCAACAGGAGAAAATTAATTTCTATCCCTCTAAATTCTAAGAGGAATGCCTCCAGTATTTGATTATTTCTGAAGCTAATACTTCATACTGCGTTCCCCTACTTTAGCTGCTGTTGGTTTATATTTACCATTAATAGAATGTTCATCCTAAAAGTATTCAAGCCACTTTTTAAGAGTGACATTACAATGAATTAATTTCTGAAGCATCTTTTAATGAATGAACTGATTTTGATACAGACTTGTGCACTTTTCTGTAATGTTGGCCAGTATTAAAGAACACATTTTTCCCCTTTGTGTTAGATTTAGTGGCACAATGGACTTGTGTATATCAGGGTATGAATCAACTGTAGATGTGGAAGCATCTCTTCCAAGCGGAGTTCTATATTTGCTTACACCGCTTCCTCTCAGCTGAAAGTTGTCAGTCTATAATCACATGATTCAGTAGCATGTTATGGAAACTTTCAATATTGCTAGTCTATGAAGTGACTGTATAAAATGTCGTACTGCATCTCTGAAATTAGAATTTTGATGCATTATTGGCATAGTATGGAGAAAACAAATGGTAAATTTAATATTCACTATCCCAGATCAATGACTTTTTTTTGAGGATCCCTTACCAATTCAAACATTACGATTTCCAGCCTTGAAAGAGTTGTCTGATTTAACTGTGGTTATTTCTGTGCTGTAACTTCCTGATTGCTGTAGGTGGATTCTTGGTGAGCATGGGTGTCACAGTTCATTGGGAGTAGGTGAGAATACAGATTTGAGTCCATAATCAGATCAGCCATGATCTTATTGAATAGTGGAACAAACTCAATAGATCGAATAGCCTACTGCTGCCTCTAATTTGTATATTCAAACCTAGGGTGGATTTATGATGCAGTCAGGTTTCCATCTATTGCTTCTTCAAGCCAAGATACTGCATGGTTCAGTATTATAATACAATTCTTCATTATTTAGGCACCTCTCATATATTGTTAAGAATTTTCTAATCTTGATTGGTTATCTATTCCAAGCCATACATTTAATATATCACAGTTCCTTCATTTGTTGTGGGGTTAAAATCCTGGAGCCCCCAATCCAATAGTACTGTGATAGTGTCTTTACACAAACTGCAGCAGTTCAAAAAAGCTCACCATCATATTACAAGCCACTAGAGATTGACAATAAATGGTTGTCTTGCTATTAATGTCCATACTTTTTCATGAATACAATATTTTTTTTCTCATAATATTCAGGATTATTCCACATGCCAACACTTCGTACATGTACTGCTCTTTCTCCACTACTCAAAGGCCTTGGAGGACTTGTATGATGAGGGCTTTGTTTTTATACCTAAACATAGTCTGTTCATCATATTCTGTGGTCTCTTTCTTTTTTGGGGGGGGTGTGGGAGTTAAGGTAATTATATTGTACCCAGGAATCCAGGGCCTTAGTTGCATCTGATAAGCAGCATTTAATAACCAAAATTAATAGAGTACAGCAGTTTAGTAACAAAAATCCCAAAGATCTACTATCTATGATTTATTGCCAAATAGAAACCCACAGTAAACTCTAGCTGGAGCATTTTGATGAAATTGAACCTAATATTTGAGAAACACGAAAGAATGATTTGTTTTGTCAGGCAGTTAAACGAAAAATTCTGTTTACCAAAAATTGCAGTTTAAATTTTGTCAGCAACTGAGGAGTACTTAAAGCCTATTTCAGCAGCAAAAGTAAAGACAGTTTTCCTCTTTAAATTGATGTTAGCTGTGAAGAATAACAAAATAATTTTGCATTTATATAGTGCATTTAATGCACTAAGTATCCCTAAGTACTTCGCAGGTGTTGAAGAAAAGCTTAGAGGAGATGTGCAAAGGGAATTGCAAACCATTATTTGAAAACAAGGCTGCAAATCTTTAACGGAGAGAGCGGGAACTGCAGATGCTGGAGATCAGAGTCGAGAGTGTGGTGCTGGAAAAGCACAGCAGGTCAGGCAGCATCTGACGAGCAGGAGAATCGACGTTTTGGGCATAAGCCCTTCATGAGGAGGGCTTATGCCCGAAACTTCGATTCTTCTGCTCCTTGGATGCTGCCTGACCTACTGTGCCTTTCCAACACCACACTCCTTGACTGCAAATCTTCAAAGTTGAGGTATTGATTGGTTGGGAGCTAATGCTAAATTGCAAGCACAGCAGAGATGGGTAAGGATGGCTTGTTGCAAATTAGGTCGTGGGCAACAGCGCTCTAAAAGACCAAGTTCTGTGGAGGATAGAACATGGGGCCTGACCAGGAATGCATTGGAATAATCAAGCCCATAAATAACAGATGCGGATGAGGCATTCTGCAGTGGATAAGTTGAGGCAAGTTTGAAATTAGGCTGTTATTGAGGTGAAAATAAATGAATGTGAGATAAGATCAACTTGGGTCCAATAGAGCACCAGTGTTACAAATTGTGTAGTTCAGTTCTAAATAGCCAATGAAATGGATGGAGTTGGCAATATTTCAGTGACATAGAAGGTGCGATTACCTACCTTTGTCTTTCACAAAGTATAAAGTCCTGAATAAACCACAATTCCTTGATAATTTAAGCTTTAATATTTTAGTTACTTTATGATCAATGAGTGTGTTGTTCTGAGATGTACATGCTGGAAGCTGGAGTCAGGTAGGGTATGATTCTCACGCTAAGAAATAAAAATGATTTCTCCAGAACCAATAGGATTGTAGAACTACTTAATCGAAATGAAAGGTGCAATAAAATTTGAAAAACAATTAAGATTCCATAAGTTTAGTCTTAGTAGATTTGACTCCTACTCGCTGCTGAGTTTAGCCTTATTGTTCACAGTCTAAGATCTGAAGAGTAAGCTAAAGCTCCTAACAGTACCAGCAACCATTGCTGAAAGGCCTTCTGATATTAGCTAAGAAGGTAATTGGCTTTGGTGTGACTTTGAATAGCAACTACTGTATTTATCTGTCATGGAGCAAGCCTAAACACATGATTGTGATTTGTCCATTCTTCATTCATGGAAGGTATAAAAGTAAGTTGACCCCATTTTATTCCCATAAAATATTCCAAATACAGTTGTTCAGGTTTACACAATGGTTCGTGCTCCAAGTGCTTTCTTGTAAGATATTATTCAGTAAGTTGAACTCAACTTCCATGTTTACTTCAGTGCACATATTCAGATACCCCTAATTTCAGAGCCCTTTATGTCAGTGAACCTGAAACCAACTGGTCAAAAATAAACCAGATACAGTAGCTAAGTGCAAGGTTATGTACAGTGTGAGGACCTAGACTGAGGCATTCCTGTGTGAATTTAAAGTGACAAGTGTACTGCATTTTTCATTTGGGCTTGCAATTGTGAAAATACTTCAATATGTGAAGGACCCCTGAATATGAAGAAAATGGAGAATAATTACACCTTCAATGAATTTTCAGTCTGCCCCACTTATTACTATCGTGAAATGATCTAATTGTATCTTATTTGGGAGAAAAAGGAACAATTTATTCTCTATCCGATTTTAGTAATACCAGCAAAAGCAATATTTTTAATTGGACAAATGACTTCTGTAGTATTTGTTCTTCATTGTGCTTATGCTGTGTACACCATAAAACAGTAAAAAATTAACGGTGATGATTTATGGTTCATCTTCACTAAGTTCATAATGCAATCATTTCAGTTCATTTTTACAGTGCTTTCATGAATTTTGTTACAAAAGAACTATTGTAATAACATAAATAAACGTTTACGATCTAAAAGTTCATTTAAATTGGATAGAATGTATGTCTGTTAATAGGTTTTACCAGTAAATTGATTTATTTTTTAACTACCTCTTTGTTGTCTGCAAGCTTCTCTCGACATACACTAGGTTAAGGAGGTTTCGATCACAGCAAAATGTTTAACATAAACTTTCTTCTTATTGATATAGATTTGAGATTTTGGATAGTCAACTCTGGTTAGTCATGTTTCTAGACTTGGTCACATGACTGCTGCAACAACTCATGCTCGACTACATCCATAATCCTGGAACACAGTCAGCAATTAGAAAATAAAATTGACTCTTTCTCAATTTGATGAAATCTAACTGTCAGTCAGGCAGCCTTTCTCTTCCCTCCTGTCCAATGTTTTCTAATTGTAAGGAAAATGGTTCAAAAAATTTTAAACACTTAATTTCCAAACCCTGATGATTTTTCTCCAGAATTGCTTGCAGAATTGTCCTGACAATTCATCTTTAGTTCCTAAAAGAAAAATCTGAAAAGTGTTAATACAGAAACATTCACACAAAGATTTAAGGCAAAATACAAGCGAGTCTTCGAGCTTTACATACCAGTTATTGAGTACATCTCTGCTTGAGTCCTATTTTCCAGCACTTGGCCCGTGACCTTGTATGCTATGGTATTTCAAATGATCATCTAAGTACTACTAAAATATTCATAATGGTTCTTGCCTCTGCACCCTTTTGGGCAATGAGTTGCAGATACTCACCACCCTCTATGTAAAATAAATCTTAAATCCCTTCTAAACTGTCTGCCTTTTATTTTAATTCTTTGCCTCTCGGTTACTGATCCCTCTACCAAAGGGAAAGATTTCTTCCTGTCTTCCCTGTATAAGCTCCTGATAATTTTGTACACCTCAATCAGATCCATCCTCCGCCTTCTCAAAGAAAAATAACCCCAGCCTATCTTGTCTCAAAGCTGAAACTGTCCAGTCCAAACATCTTGGTGAATCTCCTGTGCACCTTCTTTACAGCAATCACATCCTTCCTAGAGCTTGGCGACCAGAGGTGTGCACACTACTCCATCTATGGCCTAACTAATGCCTTGTACAGCTCCCTTATAACCTTTCTGCTCTTATATTCAGTACCTTGACTAATAAACGCAAGTGTCCCATATGCTGCCTTCAACATCTTACCCACCTGTCCTGTTGTCTTTAATGATTTGTGGACTTGTATACTTGTCGGTGAGTTTCTGTACTTCCTTGGGTCCTACCATTTGTTATATACTCCCTTCTTGTCAGAGATCCAAAAAATGCATCACCTCTCACCTTTCAAGCTAACTTCCATGTGCTGTTATTCTGCCCATCTGATCAGCCCATCTGTGTTGACATGTAGTCTAAGGCTTTCCTCTTTGCTATCTACCACACCACAAATGTTTGTGGCATTTACAAACTTGCTGATCAAACCTCCTATATTCATGTCTACTACATCATTAATATTAACTAAAAACAGCAAGGGACCCAGCACCGTGAGAACCCTGTGGTAAGGCACGAGATGCAGGCTTCCAATCACAAAAACCTTTGAGCATCACTTCCGAGCTCCTGCCATTAAGCCAATTTTGGATCCAATTTGCTCAATTGCTTAGAAACCCATATGCAGTTTTCCATGTAAGACCTTGTCAAAACCCTTACCAAAGTCTCTAGCCTACATTGATTGTACTGCCCTTGTCCACACCTTGTCACCACTTCAAAAAAAAAATCAAATCTGTCAGACATGATCTCGCCCTGATAAAGCCACGCATAGCTTGATAAATCAGAGCAGGACTTACACACCTAATATTAAGGTCCTGGAGAGTTGTTGAGAAAAGGGACCTTGGAGTGCAGCTTCGTAGTTCCTTGAAAGTAGAGTCGCAGGAAGATAGGATAGTGAAGGCATTTAGTATGCTTTATTTTGTTCACAGCATTGAGTGTAGGCATTGGAAGGCCATTTTGCAATTGTACAGGACATTGATTAGGCCACTTTTGGAATATTCATGCAAAAGGATGAATATTCCTATTGGAAGGATGTGTGAAACTTGAAAGAGTTCAGAAAAGATTTAGAAGGATGTTGTCAGAGTTGGAGGATTTGAGCTATAGGGATAGGCTGGGGCTGTTCTCCCTGGTGCATCTGAGGCTAAGGGGTGAACCTTATAGAGGTTTATAAAATCTTGAGGGGCATGGATAAGGTGAATAGATAAGACCTTTTTCCCGGGTGTGTTGAATCCAGAATTAGAGGGCATAGGTTTAGGGTGAGAGGGGAAAGATATAAATCAGACCTAAGTGGCAAAGTTTTCATGCAGAGGATGGTGTGTGTTTGGAATGAGCTGACAGAGGAAGTAATGGAGGCTGGTAAAATTACATTTAAATGGCATCTGGATGGGTATATGAATAGGAAGGATTTAGATTCATAGAGCTGGCAAATGGGATGGGTTGAGATTAGGTTAGGATATCCAGTCGGCATGAACGAGTTGGACTGAAGGGTCTGTTTCCATGATGTACATCTTTATTACTGTAATCTTTGCTATCCAAGTGGAGATTAATTCTGTCCATCAGAATTTATCCAGTAGTTTTCCTACCACTAATGTTAGGTTCACTGGTCTATAGTCCCCTGGTTTATCTCTACCACCCTTCTTGAATAATGGTTATGTTTTCATTTCAATTCAGAAATGAGATAATGAGAGTCCAGAGAAAGTATATTCCTGTTAGGGTGAAAGGAAAGGCTGGTAGGGAGAGGGAATGGGATGACTAAAGAAATTGAGGGTTTGGTTAAGAAAAAGAAGGAAGCATATGGAGGGTATAGACAGGATAGATCGAGTGAATCCTTAGAAGAGTATAAAGAAAGTAGGAGTATACATAAGAGGGAAATCAGGAGGGCAAAAAGGAGACATGAGGTAGCTTTGGCAAATAGAATTAAGGAGAATCCAAAGAGTTTTGACAAATATATTAAGGACAAAAGGGTAACTAAGGAGAGAATAGGGCCCCTCAAAGATCAGCCTTTGTGTGGAGCCGCAGAAAATGGGGGAGATACTAAATGAGTATTTTGCATCAGTATTTACTGTGGTAAAGGATATGGAAGATATAGATTGCAGGGAAATAGATGGTGACATCTTGCAAAATGTCTATATTACAGAGAAGGAAGTGCTGGATGTCTCGAAACAGGTAAAGGTTGATAAATCCCCAGGACCTGATCAGATGTACCCTAGAATTCTGTGGGAAGCTAGAGAAGTGATTGCTGGGCCTCTTGCTGAGATATTTGTCTCATCGATAGTCACAGGTGAGGTGCCGGAAGACAGGAGGTTGGCTAACATGGTGCCACTGTTTAAGAAGGGTGGTAAGGACAAGCCAGGGAACTATAGACCAGTGAGCCTGATGTCGGTGGTGGGCAAGTTGTTGGAGGGAATCCTGAGGGACAGAATGTACATGTATTTGGAAAGGCAAGGACTGATTCGGGATAGTCAATATGGCTTTGTGCATGGGAAATCATGTCTCAAAAACTTGATTGAGTTTTTTGAAGAAGTAACAAAGAAGATTGAGGGCAGAGCAGTAGATGTGATCTATATGGACTTCAGTAAGGCGTTTGACAAGGTTCCCCATGTGAGACTGATTAGCAAGGTTAGATCTCACAGAATACAGGGAGAACTAGCCATTTGGATACAGAACTGGATCAAAGGTAGAAGAGAAAGGGTGGTTGTTTTTCAGACTGGAGGCCTGTGACCAGTGGAGTGCCACAAGGATTGGTGCTTGGTCCTCTACTTTTTGTCATTTTTGACATAAATGATTTGGATGCAAGCATAAGAGGTACAGTTAGTAAGTTTGCAGATAACACCAAAATTGGAGGTGTCGTGGACAGCAAAGAGGGTTACCTCAGATTACAACAGGATCTTGACCAGATGGGCCAATGCGCTGAGAAGTGGCAAATGGAGTTTAATTCCGATAAATGCGAGGTGCTGCATTTTGGGAAAGCAAATCTTAGCAGGACTTATACACTGCTTAAAAATGTGTTGCTGGAAAAGCGCAGCAGGTCAGGCAGCATCAAAGGAGAAGGAGAATCGACGTTTTGGGCATAAGCCCTTCTTCAGGAAAGAAGGGCTTATGCCCGAAACGTCGATTCTCCTCCTTTGATGCTGCCTGACCTGCTGCGCTTTTCCAGCAATACATTTTTAAGCTCTGATCTCCAGCATCTGCAGTCCTCATTTTCTCCTAGGAGTTATACATTTAATGGTAAGGTCCTAGGGAGTGTTGCTGAACAAAGAGACCTTGGAGTGCAGGTTCATAGCTCCTTGAAAGTGGAGTCGCAGGTAGATAGGATATTGAAGAAGACGTTTGGTATGCTCTCCTTTATGGGTCAGAGTATTGAGTACAGGAGTTGGGAGGTCATGTTGCGGCTGCACAGGACATTGGTTATGCCACTGTTGGAATCTTGCGTGCAATTCTGGTCTCCTTCCTATTGGAAAGATGTGAAACTTGAAAGGGTTCAGAAAAGATTTACAAGGATGTTGCCAGGGTTGGAGGATCTGAGCTACAGGGAGAGGCTGAATGGGCTGGGGCTGTTTTCCCTGGAGCGTGGGAGGCTGAGGGGTGACGTTATAGAGGTTTACAAAATTATAGACAATAGACAATAGATGCAGGAGTAGGCCATTCTGCCCTTCGAGCCTGCACCGCCATTCAATATGATCATGGCTGATCATTCCTAATCAGTATCCTGTTCCAGCCTTATCTCCATACCCCTTGACTCCACTATCTTTAAGAGCTCTATCCAATTCTTTCTTAAATGAATCCAGAGACTGGGCCTCCACTGCCCTCTGGGGCAGAGCATTCCACACAGCCACCACTCTCTGGGTGAAGTAGTTTCTCCTCATCTCTGTCCTAAATGGTCTACCCCGTATTTTTAAGTTGTGTCCTCTGGTTCGGCACTCCCCCATCAGCGGAAATATGTTCCCTCCTGCCAGAGTGTCCAGTCCTTTCATAATCCTATACGTTTCAATCAGATCCCCTCTCAGTCTTCTAAACTCAAGGGTATACAAGCCCAGTCGCTTCAGTCTTTCCGTGTAAGGCAATCCTGCCATTCCAGGAATTGACCTCGTGAACCTACGCTGCACTCCCTCAATAGCCAGAATGTCTTTCCTCAAATTTGGAGACCAGAACTGTACACAGTACTCCAGGTGTGGTCTCACCAGGGCCCTGTACCGCTGCAGAAGCACCTCTTTACTTCTATACTCAATCCCTCGTTATGAAGGCCAGCATGCTATTAGCCTTCTTCACGACCTGCTGTACCTGCATGCTTGCCTTCATTGACTGGTGGACAAGAACACCCAGATCTCTCTGAACAGCCCCTTTACCTAATTTGATACCATTGAGGTAGTAATCTGCCTTCCTGTTCTTGCCACCAAAGTGGATAACCAGACATTTATCCGCATTAAACTGCATCTGCTATGCATCTGCCCACTCACCTAACTTGTCCAGGT
Source organism: Chiloscyllium punctatum (assembly GCF_047496795.1). Taxonomy (NCBI): domain Eukaryota; kingdom Metazoa; phylum Chordata; class Chondrichthyes; order Orectolobiformes; family Hemiscylliidae; genus Chiloscyllium; species Chiloscyllium punctatum. Next base: position 16,503,048 of record NC_092780.1, on the reverse strand, counting down.
CACCCTGTAATCCCCTAACATCCTCATCACATTTCACCCTACCACCTAGCTTTGTGTCATCAGCAAATTTGCTAATGTTATTGCTGATATCATCTTCTATATCATTTACATATATTGTAAAAAGCTGCGGTCCCAGCACGGATCCCTGCGGTACCCCACTGGTCACTGCCTGCCATTCCGAAATGGAGCCGTTAATCACTACCCTTTGTTTCCTATTAGCCAACCAATTCTCTATCCAATCTAGTACTTTGCCCTCAATCCCGTGCGCCCTAATTTTACTCACTAACCTCTTGTGTGGGACTTTATCAAAAGCTTTCTGAAAGTCCAGGTACACTACATCCACTGGATCTTCCTCATCCATCTTCCAAGTTACATCCTCAAAAAATTCCAGAAGATTAGTCAAGCATGATTTCCCCTTCATAAATCCATGCTGACTCTGTCCTATCCTGTTACTATTATCCAGATGTGCCGTAATTTCATCCTTTATAATAGATTCCAGCATCTTTCCCACTACTGAGGTCAGACTAACTGGTCTATAATTTCCTGCTTTCTCCCGCACACCCTTCTTAAAAAGTGGCACAACATTAGCCGCCCTCCAATCCTCAGGAACCGACCCCGATTCTATTGAACTCTGGAAAATAATCACCAGCGCATCCACGATTTCCCGAGCCACCTCCTTCAGTACCCTGGGATGCAGGCCATCAGGTCCCGGAGACTTATCAACCTTCAGACCTAACAGTCTCTCCGACACCAAATCCTGGCAAATAGAAATTCCCTTAAGTTCAGGTCCTTCAGCCACTGTTACCTCAGGGAGATTGCTTGTGTCTTCCCCAGTGAACACAGATCTGAAGTACCCATTTAATTCCTCTGCCATTTCTTCGTTCCCAGTAATATATTCCCCTGCTTCTGTCTTCAAGGGCCCAATTTTTGTCCTAACCATTTTTTTGCCTTAGACATACCTAAAAAAGCTTTTACTATCCTCCTTTATATTCTTGGCCAGTTTACCTTTGTACCTCATTTTTTCTCTGCGTATTTCCTTCTTACTAATCCTCTATTGTTCTTTAAAAGCTTCCCAGTCCTCCGTTTTCCCGCTTATCTTCGCTAAGTTATACTTTTTCTCTTTTAACCTTATATGTTTCTTTACTTCCCTCGTCAGCCACGGCCGCCCATGTCTCCTCCTGGGATCTTTCTTCCTTTTAGGAATGAACTGATCCTGCATCTTCTGCATTATACACAGAAATATCCGCCATTGTTCCTCCACGGTCTTCCCTGTTAAGGTATTGAACCATTGAACTTTGGCCAGTTGCTCCCTCATAGCTCCATATTTCCCTTTATTCAACTGAAATATTGTCACTTCAGATTGTACCCCCTCCCTCTCAAATTGCAGATTGAAGCTTATTGTATTATGGTCACTACTTCCCAATGGCTCCTTCACTTCGAGGTCACTGACCAATTCTGGTTCGTTACACAATACCAGATCCAGAATCGCCTTATCCCTGGTCGGCTCCAGCACCAGCTGCTCTAAAAATCCATCTCTGAGGCACTCCACAAAGTCTCTTTCTTGAGGCCCGATACCATCCTGATTCTCCCAGTCTACCTGCATGTTAAAATCCCCCATAACAACTGTAGTAACATCTTTGCGACAAGCCAATTTCAGCTCCTGATTCAACTTACCTCCAACATCCAGACTACTGTTTGGGGGCCTGTAGATGACTCCCATGAGGGTCTTTTTACCCTTAGTGTTTCGAAGCTCTATCCACACTGACTCTACATCCCCTGACTCTAGGTCTGCCGCGCAAGGGACTGAATATCCTCCCTTACCAACAAGGCCACCCCACCCCCTCTGCCCGTCAGTCTATCCTTACGATAGCACGTGTAGCCTTGAATATTCATTTCCCAGGCCCTGTCCCCATGAAGCCACGTCTCAGTTATCCCCACAATATCGTATCTGCCAATTTCCAAAAGAGCCTCAAGCTCATCCACCTTGTGTCTAATGCTTCGTGCATTCATATATAGAATTTTTAATTTGTTACTGCTCTCACCCTTCCCCTCAACCCTTATTTCACTCAACTTTACAGCATGATGCCTTTTCCAGTTTTCTGCCTCCTTGATACAGTTGTCTTTCTTGACTTCTCTTGTTCTAACTACCCCTTCAATTTCCTTTTTAAATTGAGGGGCATGGATAGGGTAAATAGACAAATTCTTTTCCCTGGGGTCGGGGAGTCCAGAACTAGAGGGCATAGGTTTAGGGTGAGAGGGGAAAGATATAAAAGAGACCTGAGGGACAACTTTTTCACACAAAGGTTGTACAGGTATGGAATGACCTGCCAGAGGATGTGGTGGAGGCCGGTACAATTGCAACATTTAAAAGGCATCTGGATGGGTATATGAATAGGAAGGGTTTGGAGGGATATGAGTCGGGTGCTGGCAGGTGGGACTAGATTGGGTTGGGATATCTGGTCGGCATGGACGTGTTGGACTGAAGGGTCTGTTTCCACGTTGCATATTTCTGACTCTAAGTGAACTCTTGGTGTCACTGCATCGCAAACCAGCTATTTGGCCACTTGAGCTCTGTGAGCCCCCAGTGATCTCCTGCAACCTCTTCCATTGGGCATAACATACAGAAGTCTGAACAGTTTCTTCCTGGCTGTAACTGGACTCATGAATGGACTCTGTCTAGCCTCAAATAATGCTGATCTTGCCTCGTGCATGCCTTATGCAATGTAACCTGTGTGCCTCTTAAGTCTTTTTGATCTGTATATCCTTGCTTACTATGATCTGCCTGTATGCTCGTAAACAAAACGTTTACTGTAGTGTGACAATCAATCAGACGGCTGATTTGTGATGCCAACAGTATGGGCTCAATTTCTGTACCAGCTGAGGTTATCATTTAGGTTTTGCCTTCTCCACCTTGCCTGAGGTGTGGTGACCCTCAGGTTGTAAGATGTGGTATTATGATTCTCTTTATTAACTCACACTCAAGCACTCATGTTTACTATGCTGTGTTTCCATTCATTAATAACTCAGATATTGTATTATAATTCTCTTTACTAACTTACAAGCACTCTTTATTGTACCACGATTCCATTCATTTCTTCAGAAAATTGTATTTTTGTAGTACATTTTATTCTTCCAAGCTAAACTAAATTAAATACTCCTTCCTAGGCTACTAACCCATCACTTTCTTTACACCTAACAATTCTTATCAGCCCTATGCTAAGCAGTAAACAGTATTTAGACCTCTTTATATATCAAAGGCTACCCCTGAATAAGTGTTATGATAACCTGCACAGAAGAATGCTATCCCCGCCATTGTGTCTTCATAACTCACTTGAAACTATAGAAAGATTATAATATTAATGGCTCTTAGTAACCATCTCTCAGGACCTAAATAGACTACAGGACATCAAACTATTTCCTCAACCAGCATATCCCTACAGTCCACTGCTTTTTACTTCTTTGAAATGTCTGTAACACTGTACTACCTATTTCTAACTATCATCCTGTGCTAACGTATGGATTTATACTTTTTAAATTCATTAAATAGGGCCACTACCCTCTTTAAGAAACTTACTATCAAAACAGCGCTTCAGTGAAATTACATGAATGAATGTGTAGGAATTGTTAAAAACCGGCAATAGTAGATAAAAATCTCATGACCCAACACGGGAGATCAGTTTAATATCCTCTATACTTTTACTTAGGATATGTTTTTTTTTACTTATTTAGATCATGTAGATCTAGTATTTTTATTAATATTACTAACTGCAAGCTCAGACCAGACAGACATTCTAATCCCATAAGGGGTAAAGCGCCAGCATTTAGCAAGTGCTTAAACTGTCTCCTTCCCTGGGACAGATGTCACACAAACCTGTGTACAGTACAATCACTATTTGATACCATAGTGCTAAAATGTTAATGTATGTAAAAACTGTATATAAAAGAGGCTGCTGTAAAACCGTACTTTAAATTCCATTGCCACCTCAAACTGTGCCATTGTGGATGCTCAATAAGGAGGCTATTGAACATCAATCTCAGTCGCTTTTGAACATGATTCCACACCAGACAGAATTTGAAAATTAACGTCAGGTCCCTTGTCCCACAACAGTCTAGAACACATCTCATCTGGGCCTGTGGATGTCTCCAATTTTAAGCCTACTAAAACTGCTAATACCTCCTTCCGCTCAATTAAGTTGTTCATGTATATCACAGTTCTCTTCCCTGATTTCTATGCTGACAAATTCTTCTCTGTTGTGAATATAAATGTAATGTGTTAATTTAAAGTCTCACCTGTGTCTTGCTGCTCCACCACAATTGGCCACTTATCTCTGCTAGACATCACTTTCTCTGGTTATCTGGTTACCTTCTTATCCCTAATAAATTTACAACTTTGGATTTTCCTTTATCATACCCACCAGTGATTTTTCATGTTCATTATTTGCTTTCCTAATTTATTGTGAAGTAACTTCCTGCACTTACTATACACCTCTAGGACTTCTGTTGTTGTAAGCTTTTGTATTCTACCATAAGCTTCCCATTTATTTTCTTCATTCAATCATATACGTTCCTCAATGTCGAAAGTTCTCTGGAATTTAGGTCCAACGCTTCACCTTTACAGGAATATGTTTGCCCTGTACTTTCATTTTTCCCACTGCTCCAATGTAGATTTTTGTACAGGTGAACTGCCGTCAGTTTAATACTGCGATATATAAGCAATCATTGAAGTCAAGTCACATTCAAGTGTGAACAAAGTGGAGAATGTATCTGAGGGATATTGGAGTGGAATACAAAATTGGGGATCTAACCTCACTTCTTTTGCTTATTGGTCTTTCAAATGCTTCAATATTCTATATACCTAAACCACTTGGAAATATTGTAGTTTTGTGAATAGCAAGATCTCTTGGACCCCCCGAGACACATAGCTAGTTTTGGTTGATGAGAGAGAAATGGCGGCCTGTTTACAGGCAGGTGCAGCTTTAATGTCTTTTCTCTAACAATAGCTTCTTTCTACTATTATATTGGAAAATTAATCTAGTTTGAGTGAGAACTATCATCCAACTAAAACCAGTCAGTTTGCTTAGAAAGACAATATTATAAGTATTGTTTTCAAATTGTTGAATGTACAAATGTATTTTTACTGCACATGAGGCACCTTGGGAGATTTCATTCTTGAAGGCATAAGTAATTTTGCAACCACTTAAATGGTTTTAAGATATTGTTGCTGTTGTGATGTTGGAGACATCCAGATTTATTAAGATCCCACAAACAGAGGATGTTTTAAGTGAGGGATAAGACCGGAGACTATTCCTTGATTTTTTTTTCAAAATAGTTCACTAGAGAGTACAGAGTGACCTTGTTATAAATTTTTGTTCAGAAGATGACCCCTCTCATACTGCAGCACTCACTCTTATGCACTGGACTGTCAAGTTAGATTGTACACTGAAATCTCCAAAACTCTTTTATTCCACAACTTTTCACTCCATGAGAATGAACCATTGAGCCATGGTGGTACTTACGTATATTTGTACAGACCTCAAGCCAATCAAAAAATAAGTTTCTGGTTGCTTGTAAATTTTAACTTCCAAATCTTTGTTTTTAAAGGTTTTGTTTAAAAGTGCTGTATAAAAATTTTTAATGTGAAATCCAATATAAAGTATTCATTGTTGTAACAATTTCCACCATGGCATTTGGTTGATGCTGTGATAGGAATTTGAATATTAATCTTACTGCTACCCTGTTATTACCAGAAGGGGCGGTTGAATGTCCTCATTTCTTTATAAATGAAATCATACCACATAGAATTGGACTACTCAGCTTATTGTGCCTATGCAAGCTCTTTGAAAGAGCTACCAACTTCCTATTTTACCCATGTGTCAGCTGTAACTCAGCTGATAGCAAACTTGCCCTTACGGGCAGCACGGTGGCACAGTGGTTAGCACTGCTGCCTCACAACACCAGAGACCCGTGTTCATTTCCCACCTCAGGCAACTGTGTGGAGTTTGCATGTTCTCCCCGTGTCTGCGTGGGTTTCCTCTGGGTGCACCGGTTTCCTCCCACAGTCCAAAGATGTGCAGGCCAGGTGAATTGGCCATGCTAAATTGTCCGAAGTGTTAAGTAGGGGGTAAATGTAGCAGTATGGGTGGGTTGTGCTTCGGCGGGTCAGTGTGGACTTGTTGGACCGAAGGGCCTGTTTCCACACTGTAATGTAATCTAATCTAATCAGGGTTCAAATTCCACGTAAGGAATTGGGCACAAATCAAGGCTGACACTCCAGTGCAGTCTAGGAGGTATTGCACTGTCAGAGGATGAGACATTAAACCAAAGGCCCATCTGTCTGCTTAAGTGATGTAAAAGACAACACTATTTTGAAAATGAACAAGAGGGTTATTCTTGGTATGCTGACCAATATACACCCTCGACATCACATACAGATTATTTGATCATTATTGCTATCTGTGGGAGTTTACTCAATTAAAATTAACTGCTACGCTGCCTGCTTTATAACTGTTCACTTCAGTTAGCACATTTGGTGGTCATAAGCATTACATAAATACAAGCTTTTCATAACTTTCTCTTTAACATCTTTGTAAACAATGCAGAGTGAGAGAGTCAACGTATTTCCTGTCATTATTCTCAATTACCCTTTGGTTTAAACAACATAAAACAACTTGAGGGGTAAGGAAACATCACTTAAAAATAAGGAAAGTGGTTAAACTCCCAAGAACATTCTTCTTCTGCAGGGACCAGCTGCTGTACAGTAGAAATCTTTTGGCTTTGGGCTCCTGTGACTTTCTCAAAAACAAAGGTCCTTAAAAGACCATGTACATATGTAAGTATTATGAATAGCAGATAATATTCATTCATCACTGATGTGCAGGTGATGAACCTCATCTGTGTAGGGGGACAGCTGGAACACCCAGGGCTGATTCAAAATAGATAGGGATTAGTTATCCCAAAGTTTATGCAAGACAATCTGGCTTGTGGTCACAAGGAATTGTCAACAGAAATTCCTCGAACTGAACTCTGCTAACCCAGCTGGTTAACAATCTGAACTTTAGCTCCTGATGGTATCTGGTGGATTTGGAGTGTTGGTCTTGGATCCCCTGTAAATAATTTGAGTTTCTGTTAACATTCTTAAAACTTTGATGCAAGTGGAATAAAGGATCCCTATTTTATAAATTGTGTGGTCTGTTTGAATCTCATGTTATAATAGAATGTTCCAACTAATTAAAAATAAAAGTTGAACTGAGGTTGATCTTTCATCAGTTAGTATACTGTTGGAGCCATATTGGACACACTGTCCTATTTCTTTACCCCCTTTGCCCAAGGATGCAGTTGTTATTAAACAACTGAAATAGAAAATGTTTTAATGAGATGGCTTTAGGATCAGTAATTTTAAAAGCAACTTGGTGAGAAGCACAACTCACAACACAGCCATGCCATTGCCTAAAAACATTGAGGAGGATTACACTATCTATAGTAATGGTATGATCAAATTTGGAACTAACTTCTCACCTTTTACAAACCACTCTAGCTAAACATGAAATCCTGGACATGGATGTTAAGATTTCTACCAAATTCTATTTACAATCCTTAATCCCCCAAGTTTCACCTTGTTTAAAAAATTATACTTGTTTTGTGCCTTTCACTAAATGAAACACCTAGATACTCCTCAGAAATATTTTAGAGCAACATTTGACACATCCACAGAAGCCTGGGCAAATTAGTAGGTTTTATGAGGCATGTTACAACTTCTGTTGTAAGTGAACTTATTCTCGGGTACAGACACAGGAGATAAAACTGGGAAAGGAGGATGGAATGTGAATACAGTGATACATAGAAGCGATCATAGATATTGTTTGATGGTACTGATATCAACGGAGTGAGTGAGGCTATAGGTTAGAAAGTGTACAGTTAAGGACGGATAAGACGGTGACCTATCTGTCTGATTGAGGGTAACCTCGCGGCTAAATAGACATTAAATCAACAAGTCTTTGGGTGTGAAGGCTGCGGTGCCAAAGCAATTGAGATGTTTTGGTGGTTCTTAAGGTGGGGGTGGTATAAATATTTTTAAAAATTGATAATGAAAGCTTGAATGTGAAGGTGATTGGGTGCTAGAAGAGAGGCTAAATTTTGCAAAAAATATACTTTATAGTGTAAAGACTTAACGTGATTAAGTGCAAAAGTCAAACAGTTCGGTACAGTACAGAGAAAACCCGGAATTAGACATTCCTTATTTGAGTTTCCCTTCATGTGCAGCAATAAAAAAAAAACAGATATTTTTGGTCAGGAAAGGAAGCTAGTTACAATCCCATTAAGGCCACGGGGGCTTGACATTTAACATTACAGTTTTGCAGAAAGACCTTAAAGAGTGTGGCCTTTCCTCACTGGTGCCCTCACTAACCTACACTGGAGCTGTCTGCGTCTGAGCTCCGTAACGTCAGCGCGCTGAGTGGGGGCTGGCTCTGGCTCTGTCTCTGTCGCTGTGGCTGAGGGCGGAAGAAGGTGAGTGAGCGCTTCTCCTTCCAACAGAGGCCGGGTCAGCCTGGCGAACGTGAACGGCCTCTCCTCATTCAGCTGCTTTTCTGCTCTCCTTGAGCAGTCAGAATGTCACATCTTCCTATTGGTTCGGGCCCCCGACGCGAACCGACATCGTTACATTAAAGTTGCATCTGTTACAGTTGTTATTGTCACAAATAAAAAGTGTGACATGGTTTCACAACCAATCGAAATTCTTTCCAAGTAGATTAGAAATAACCTGCCATAACTATGAAATCATCTAACCATGTCACACGATGAACCAAAACTTCAATTCAATCTCCCATAACAATTGGAAACAGATCCAATTTCCTGGTGTTTTTCTGTAGAGGTTCCGCGCCCACCATTCTTTAACTACGTTACTTTTACTTCCGATTGATAGCCTTGGTTTGGGACAAATTTAGTTCCAGAACATATCGCTGTGTAATGGTAGCTCAATTATAACATTTGAAAACCCAGAATGCTATGAGTGTCGCTGTAAGCTTGCACACTGCCTCTGAAGTGGTTTCCTGCAGATGTTATCTATGGTTTGTAAACTATGTTTTCCCTTGTCTGGGGGAAAAAAAGTTACATTCAGCAATTTGGTCATTTTGTACTCCTCAATATGCAAGAGGGAGACAACACTCGAGTTATGCATTTTTTTAAAAAAACCTGCCCTGTGTTCTCAATTAGGAGAAAGGTAGGACTGGGGATCAAAGTCAATAAGTGTAGCGATGAAAAAACACAGCCGGTCAGGCAGCACCCGAGGAGCAGGAGAGTCGATGTTTCGAGCATAAGCTTTTTGACTGTGTTCTCAATTGTCCACCTTATTAACTGAGGAGGTTCTCTTTGTTAAAAACGTGATAACAGCAAAGTGAAGAATACCAGCAGGGCAATTGAGATTTTAGGGTCTATCAATCTAAGTCTGAGTTGTTTCTATTGAGGGGGTTTTGGTCGATGTATCACTGCTCAGCGGGAAAAAAAACAATTTAAAATAAAAAAGTTATATTTGGATTTTGATATACTGGGCATACTAGGCCTCTATTTTTTAAGTATATCAGACCGTATATCACTCAGTTTTACTGTTCTTTCCAATTGGAGTGTTTGAAATATAGGTGATCATAAGCAAGCTATGAGCATCCCACAAAATCCTTATTGGCTCTCACATTTGTAATTAGGCCTATGAACAATGTAGAGCTTTCAGGGATATGGGCCAAAGGCAGGGATATGGAGCAGGTATATCAGTCCCACTGCAACTTTGATCTCAATGAATAGTAGAACCGATTCAAGGGGATGAATGGTGTATTCCTATTCCAATGTTATGATGTTTTAGAGAGAAGTGTGATTTGTATTTCTGACGGAAGGTCACTGGAACTGAAACGTTAACTGTCCACAGCTGTTGCAAGACCTGCTGAGTCTCTTCAGCAATTTCTGTTTAATTTTCAGATCTTCAGCATCCCCAGTTCTTTGTTTTATTTTTAACAATTTGTACTTTTTGTTTGCATTAATTTACCTTTACCTGGCTAACCACTTGTCCTTGTTGTCAACAATAGTCATCAAGAAGACCGATGAGATGTTGATAAAATGGAGCAATAGATTAAAAAAGGAGTCGATGGAACTCACTGTCTTTCAGGTCGAGGGATGCATTTTTGCCAAGAAAAAAAGAGCCTGTCGCTATACTCTGACTTGGTGCAGTGAACAGAGAGATTAAAGCTATTCAGGACATTCAAGGTAATACCTAGGTTGACCAAGCTGTTTTAAAAACAAATCCAATTGAAATCTAACTGGGATCACGGTGTATGGAATGTAAAACTTAAAATGATTACAGTTGGAATACTAGGTGTAGCGTTGTGCTGTTTAAAGCAGAAAGAATACCGATACTTTAGCAAAGGCAAAGCACAGGTTCAAGAGGATGCTTTTAGTATAAAGGAATAAAATTTGCAAAGTAAGATTTGATTTTTTTTTTAAAAATCCATTAAAACACTGCATTTCGTGGGATGATATGAGAGAAGGGTTTAAAATCGTGAAAGGATGGGGAAGTGCCCTTCAATGTAGACCGTTTGTAGTCATTCAGGTGTCAAAGTGAGAAGCAACAGCTTTAAGACTGAGCGTTAGACCATTCAAATCAGAGAAAGCTTCATGAAATTAACACCCAGGAGTCATAGTTTCAGCTGACACTTGAAGATTAAATTGCATTGGTGGAGGGAAATGAAGTGGAATGGAGATGGGAAGAGACTTGGAGAAAAATGATTGGACTAGAGATTAAATGCTGTCATAAAATGGAGGGACCAAACGGACAATTTATGTGTCATAAGCTCTTATGTAATTTTTTCTTTGCTGTCGAATGCGTTGACTCTGGTAGCTCTCTAGTCTACAATGGTGTTTCATCACCTGTGGGCTTAAAAGCAAATGATGGATGACTGTTTGATCCTGAAAGGCATCAAATTTGAGCTGGAGCCTGGACATGCCCATTTTCCAGCAGAGGGTGTTGTTAGAGGACAACATTAGAAATCTTGGATGTCTTCTAATCCATATGTTTCTGTCATCCAGGTAATAACTTTACCCACTAGCTACTTCAGGAAATTAAGAATTGATATTGGTGGAGGGAATGCATCACATGTGGAATGATGCTTAATGTTCTGTATATATGCTTTTTTCCAAAGGAAATATTTTCATTAGTGCTCCTGCTATTTGTGTAAAATTGTAATGTTACTCAGTAGGAAGTAACATTCAGAATGGTGTGACTTAATGTATGCGGAAGTTGCTGCCCATTTTTGTTTTTTATTTATTGACAGATGCTTCTTATTGCTGCCTTTATCTTTGGGATCCTGACTGTGTGGTTGTTGGTGTTGCTCTGCTGTGATATCTGCAACAGGTCAAAGGGTCAAAAGAGATCGTTCTTCAGCCTTCTGAGCCACTACCTGATTCACAGGGCTGCAAGTATCCAGAGCCTTTTGCAGCAACGCAGACTTGAACGGGACAGCAAAAATATTTTGCAAGTGCAGCAAAGCATTCTTCAGCACAGGATCCACAGGAACAGAAATACTGAGTATGGCAAGTTGTACCAATTCTCTGAAATCACGGATCAGGAGACATTTCGCAATCTTCACCCACTGACACGTTATGATCATTTTAAAGAATACATCGAGCGGATTAGCAAAGGGGAAGAAAACGTGTTGATTTCAGAGAGGCCAAGTAGTCTCTCTAGGACATTAGGAGCATCAGGCTCTTATGCCACATTGCTGAACACAAGGGAGACAGTGAAGGATTTACAGCAGGTATTATTGGTACTGCCTATTATATGAAGTATCTTTGTGTATGATGGCTAACTTGTGAACTTTTTCCTCCTATTTTTTCTCCTTTTTCTGGCAACCTTATTTCTCACTCTTCCTCAGCTTGTCACTAGGCTTCAGTTCTGAAGAATGGTCACTCAACCCAAAATGTTAACTCTAATTTCTCTCCACAGATGCTGTTAGACCCGTTGAGCTTTTCCAGCAATTTCTGGTTTTGTTTCTGATTTACAGCATCCACAGTTCTTTTGGTTTTTACTAGGCTTCACGTGGCTGGGTCCATGCATCTATCTCTGTAAAGTTTACCTTTTATGGCTATGTTTTAATACACTATCTCTTTTCCTGTTAGGTGATAGTTAAAGGGGCAGATGTATTATCTTCTTCTGGAGCCTTGGTAAACCAAACACATTTAGTTGTTTCTTAACAAAAAATGGATGTTTCAAAAAAACACGTCACAAAAGGCCCTTGAAGCACAAGGCCAGCTCAGAGAGGAATGTTCATGAGCAAGTTATCCAGGAGAAATTGGTAATCTTAAAGAAAAGGGTCACGGGAGGAGCCACAGAATGATGGGGTGGTTGGGGGGAGGGGTTGGGGGGAGGGGGGGGGGGGGGGGGGGAGAGGGAGAGGGAGAGGGAGAGGGAGAGGGAGAGGGAGAGGGAGGGGAGGGGAGGTGGATGGTGCGGGGAGGAGGGGGACGGAGAGAAAGAGGGGTTGGGGAGGGGTGAGATTGCCAGAAAAATGTAGACCAGGCAACATAATAGCCCAGATCTTGCTTTTGGAATGTCAGTGAAGCTAACAGCATTCACTGTTATTGTGGAGTAAATCTGGTCGAAAATAGAAGGAAATATTTGACTTGCTTCAAAGATTGAATGTTCACTGCTGGAAATGGAGGATTTGAGATATAAATATAGACTGGAAAGGCTGAGACTTCTTTCAATAGAGTGCAGCAGGTTGATGAGGGTGACCTTATTGAGGTTTATAAAATCATGAGAGGCATAGATAAGGTGAATGTCAAGTGTCTTTTCCCTAGGATGGGCTGCTCAAAATGAGGAAATTAAGAAAGGATATGAGGGTCAACTTCTTACATAGAGAATGGCTCGTGTGTGGAATGCACTGCCAGAGGAAGTGGTGGATGCAGATGCAATTAGAATGTTTAAAAGTCATTTGGATAAGTCCATGAGTAGGAAAGGTTTGGAGGGATATTGTCAAAGCGGAGGCAGGTGGGAATGTGGTTGGCATGGACTGGCTGGACAAAGGTCTGTTTCCATACTATATGACTCTGTGACATTTAGATTATAGTACTTGAAATGAATTAATCCAGAAGCACACCTATTCTGAGCATGCCTCCTACCTCTGCATCACTGGCAACAGGCTTGTATTTGAGTGTATCAGTGCTGTCTGTCCTCTTTTTTTATTGCACAGCAAGGAGCCTGTATGCTATCTGTATGTGCTTGTGTGGCTTTGGTACATCTGAGGAAGCAGTTCATCTCTTTATATGTTAAGATGCAACAGATCAATGCTTCTAATGCTGTCCCAGTGTGTGACCCACCAATCTAGTGCCATACTGCTGCTAAGAAGATTGGATCCTAACTGTGCTCACAATCCTCTTATATTTTTTGAAGGCCTATTGTGAATTTTTTGCTGAAATTTCAAGAGTTTTGGAATTCAAATAATTCTGCCACGAGGGGCATTTATTGAAGCTGACTTGTGCCTTTAATGTTTAATCTTGATTTCAAGCGACTCCCAGAGGTTTACCAGGATTTTAGAGATAAGCTTTCCTTTTTTATATTTAAATCTTTTGTTTGCTGAGGACTGAGTAGGTCACCTTTTAATTTCATGGCATTACATTGTACTGCCTGGTGATTTTGACATGACATGTTTAAAATGTCAGTGGTGGTAGCATGGGAAATTAGAAACTGTGATGCCTTGTACTTGGATGGACCTGTATACTGCAGAAAGCCCACTATCTTCTGGGCATGTTACCTGAAACATTAGTACAACAACACCAGCAACGTGTATTTGTTGATATGATTACTATTTAATATCCCTCACAGACAATAATGATTCTCTTCAGTAAGTCCGGAAGCGGCTGATGAGGCCATTTCTGGATCTGCAGGCTTATATTTTATGGTCTGTTTAGCATAAAGTATCCTAAGGAGTTTTATAATGCAAAACTTGATGCCCAATTTTCATTGGGATAGATGTCTTAAAACTTTGGTCAGAGAGCTAGGTTTCATGGAGTAGCTTGAAGAAAAAAAGTGAGATAAAGAGTGGATGAGATTCCAGAAAGGAATCTCAGAGCTTAAGACTTTGGCAGATGAAGGCTCAGTCCTCAGAGGTGGAGCATCTAAAATTGGCAGGTGGGATCAAGAGAACAGAGTGAAAGGAGTGCAGGTATCTTGAGGGACATTGGGGTTAGTGCCGATTAGAAAGGAGAAGGGGCATGGGTCAAGCCCATAGACAAATTTGACAAAAGGATGAAGAATCTTAATATTAATCTATTGCTTAACTGGGGTCAGCAGGCACAAGAGTCATCAGCAAATGCAGCTTAAATCTTGGAATTTTGGACGAGTTCAAGTGGGGTGAAAGATTGGAGGTCGACAAGAAATAAGTTGAGATAGCCAGGTCTCAAGGGAACAGAGAAAATGATGAGGGTTTCAGCAGCAGCGGAGGTGTAGTTGAGTGATGTTACTGAGGGTAATTGATTGGCTAGTGATGATGTGGATATCTGTTTGTTATCAAACTTGTAAATGTGTGGGAACAGGCATTGAAGTCATGGCTCATGATTCTGTATTGACCATTCAATGGTTAAGGATGGAAACAGGCATGTGCCACACCAACCAACCAGGTGATGGTGGAGAGATGTTAGTGAGGGTTTCGGTGGTCAACTATGCAAATGGCTACCGAGCATGACAAAGAATAACAGTGCATGTTTTTCACCTTCACATTGGATATCAGATGTAGCTTTGATAAGAACTGTCTCGGTAGGTTACTGTGGCAGGGATGGAAACTTAATTGGAGGAATCCACACTGGAGTTATGGGAGAGATTTGGGAGACAGTAGCACATTTAAGGATTATGAAGAGGAAAGGAAGGTTGGAGATCAGGCATTAGTTGTAAGGACGATGTGAACTATCCTGATTTTGATGACACAAAATGCAGTTCAATAATACCATTCCAATAGCAGGGCCCCTCTCCAGTTCAATAATACCATTCCAATAGCCGGGCCCCTCTCCAGTTCAATAATACCATTCCAATAGCAGGGCCCCTCTCCAGTTCAATAATACCATTCCAATAGCAGGGCCCCCCTCCAGTTCAATAATACCATTCCTATAGCAGGGCCCCTCTCCAGTTCAATAATACCATTCCAATAGCAGGGCCCCTCTCCAGTTCAATAATACCATTCCAATAGCAGGGCCCCTCTCCAGTTCAATAATACCATTCCTATAGCAGGGCCCCTCTCCAGTTCAATAATACCATTCCAATAGCAATGCCCCTCTCCAGTTCAATAATGCCATTCCTGCAGCAAGGTAACCAGAGCTGGTTCATTCATAGTCATACAACCCCAGGTTATAGCCTAACAGGTTTATTTGGAAGCACTAGCTGTCAAAGCGCTGCTTCTGTATCAGGTGGTTTCAAAGCAGTACTTCAAAAGCTAGTGCTTCCAAATAGTTCATCCTGACAGTTTAACAGTGAAGCACACTCTCACTGATGGGAATGAAATGTGTGCACTTGGAGCAAAGCCCAATATCAGAGTCTTGCAAGAACTGCAGTTAACCTATGGGCTGTTTAATGAGTGATGGATTTAACAAAGCATAGTCATAGAATATTGGAAAAGTTATGAAAGATTGTTACAATATGAGGGTATTATTGATTCTATTGTATATTAATAATATAAAATCTCTCTGAAAAAATTAATAATACATTAAGAGCAGTAGGGTGTGATTTATTATCCTGTCCATGAGTTGATCTGACGAGATCAGTTCCAAGTTAATGGTACATCTGTGATTTCAATCATGTCAGTAGGCCTTCATTGCATTCAGTTTGTAAGTCATTTTTAACTGGTAGAAATGTTGAAAAAGACTTCATAATGATTGAATCTTTGCAGTTCACAAGAACAGTGATGATACTTTCTAGATCATTTGTATGAATTGATACAACTTGAATTTCAACTTTGAATATGTTTTCAAAGACAAACTAGTTCCAAAAATTAGAATGCTAATATATGTTCTGTGGAAATAAGCAATATGTTAGGGGGTAATGGTTGTGTAGTCGTAATGTCACTGGACTAAAAATCCACTGAGGTAGCCGCATCAGTCAGTTCAGCCACCTACAGACGCACCCTGAGAGTGAAAGAGAGTCACCCCCGTCTGTGAGGGACTATTGATGAATCCACTGAGTTAGTCTCTGTGATAGAGACTTTAACAGCTTTCGTCAATTGTCAGAAAAACCAATCTGGTCATAGAGATATACAGCACGGAAACAGTTTGGTTCAACCAATCCATGCTGAACATAATCCTAAACCAAACTAATCCCAACTGTCTGCTCCTGGCCCATATGCCTCCAGACTTCCCTATTCATGTACTTATCTACTTGTCTTTTAAATACAGTAATTGTGTCCACATCCGCCACTTTCTCATGAAGTTCATTCCACGTGCGAACCACCCTCTGTGCAAATATTTGCCCCATGTCTTCCTTATTATCTCTCTCCTCAAAAATATGCCCCCTCGTCTTGAAAGCCACCACCTGAGAATAGAGAAACCTATCATTAACTTTATCTATACACCTCATGATTTTGTAAACATCTATAAGGTCACTTCTCAACCAACTACACCTCCGTGATAGTCCAAAACTATCCAGCCTGCCTTTATAACCCAAACCTTCCATACCAGGCAACATCCTGGTAAATCTTTTCTGAACCCTCTACAGTTCAATAATACCATTCCAATAGCCGGGCCCCTCTCCAGTTCAATAATACCATTCCAACAGCAGGGCCCCTCTCCAGTTCAATAATACCATTCCAATAGCAGGGCCCCTCTCCAGTTCAATAATGCCATTCCTACAGCAAGGTAACCAGAGCTGGTTCATTTGTAGTCATACAACCCCAGGTTATAGCCCAACAGGTTTATTTGGAAGCACTAGCTGTCAAAGCGCTGCTTCTGTATCAGGTGGTTTCAAAGCAGTACTTCAAAAGCTAGTGCTTCCAAATAAACCTGTTGGACTATACCTGGTGTTGTGTGATTTTTAACTTTGTCCAACACCAGCTCCTCCACGTGATGGTGCATTCATGCCATTGAGAGGAAGCAATTTGTCTTCCTCTTGGTCTGGCTTACATGTGACTCCAGATCCACAGCAATATGGTTGATTCTTAATTGTCCTCTAGGTATGGACAATAAATATTGGTGTTGCCAGCGATGCCCTCATCCTCTGAATGAATTAAAACAAAATTCAGAACTTGTAATGGGTGCCCAAATTTGCTGCAATTTCTCCAGTATTTTGAAATAGTTTTGTACCACTGCTTAGTTTGATTACCAACTGAAATGCTTTTTCTCACCCTTTCATTCCAGGCCTTTGGAGTGGTCTTTCATTCAATACTTGATGGCTACCCACGGACTAGAAATTTACAGCGGACTGCAGCTTTTTGTTATCCTCCTAACAGGACTAATTCAGAATCAGGAATTCCAATTGTCTCCAATTTCCCCTCTCCCATGACTTCCACGCTCAAGTTGACAATGTATTCCACGCCAGCTGCTGGATTTGAAATTGCAACTGAACCTGAAGCATTGTACATTCACCTACTTTTCGCCCTGAAAGACAGAACATTGGGAATGCTGGAGGCTAACTTTGCTTCCACAGTGTATCACACTTTTGCTTTGTTGCAGAACAAGTGGGAGCAACTGATTGAGGACATTAGGTTAGGTCAAGTCAACCCTAAGCTGAAAATTACCGATGATATTCGCCTGAAGCTCGAGGCTCAGTTGAAGCCTGATCCTCAAAGAGCCTCCGAGTTGGCTGCAGAGTTTGAGGTTGGATTTCTTGGGATTGCCAGTCGAGTGTGGCCCCACCTCAACTTGGTGCTTTCTGTGGATTCTGGCTCAAATGAACTGTACGGAAATCACCTGAAACGCTTCTATTGTCAAGGAGTTCCTGTTTACTCTCCAGTTTATGCAGCCACTGAAGGTAATGATGGATCAGTCCCTCACCACATTACCTTACTCTATCATCTGCATTTCTTTTCCCCCACCTACGTTGTTCAGGGTCAAGCCAACACAACACGGCACAGTGGTTAGCACTGTTGCCTCACAGCGCCAGAGACCCGGGTTCAATTCCCGCCTCAGGCGACTGACTGTGTGGAGTTTACACATTCTCCCTGTGTCTGCGTGGGTTTCCTCCGGGTGCTCCGGTTTCCTCCCACAATCCAAAAAATGTGCAGGTCAGGTGAATTGGCCATGCTAAATTGCCCGTAGTGTTAGGTGAAGGGGTAAATGTAGGGGAATGGGTCTGGGTGGGTTACGCTTCGGCGGGTTGGTGTGGACTTGTTGGGCCGAAGGGCCTGTTTCCACACTAAGTAATCTAAAAATCTAATCTAATCTAATCTAAACACCCTACTTTCTCGACTCCATCAATGTCAGAAATGAAAGCAGAAAATGCTGGAGAAACTCAGCCTCTGTAGAGGAAGAAACAGAGTCTGGTATGACTTCTGGACCCTGTGTGGACCTTTCAAAACGAGTTCCAACACAGAGTCATATTTGACTGAAAACTATTAACTCTGTTCCCTGCCAGCACTATTGAGCTTCTCTTGCACTTTCTGCATTTATTTCAGGTCTCCAGTATCTGCCATACTTTGCCTTAATCCATCTATGTTAGTCTGTACCTGACTGCTACAAACTTATGAATTAGGAACAGAACTAGACTTGTGCAGCTCTTCACTCCTGCAACATCATTCATTAAGATCCTGGCTAATGTGTGTGTGTTTGTAATTCGATCTTCCAATCTAACTCTGATAATCTTCAATTCCCCTGCCTAACACAAATCTGTCCACCTCTACCATAAAAATATTCATTGGCCCCCAGCTCCACTTCCTCCTGAGGCAGAGTCACATCACCCTTGTGAGTAAAACAATTCTCTTCATCTCTTTCCAAAAAGAGTCCCTTCTAATTGCCCTTCTGAATTCCAGTGAGAACAAGCCCAGCCTGTCCAATTTTACCTCCTAAGACAACCTGCTCATTCCAAGAATCAATCTAGTAAATCTGCTGCAAACTACTTCCAATGCACTTCCATCCTTCTTTCAATAAGATGGCAAACACTGCAGACAGTATTTGAGATGTGATTTCACCAGTGCCTGAGATGTGGAGGTGTCGGTGTTGGACTGGGTTGGACAAGGTCAAAAATCACACAACACCAGATTATAGTCCAACGAGTTTATTTGAGAACACAAGCTTTTGGAATGCTGCTGCTTCATCAGGTGACTATATCATCTGATAAAGGAGAAGCTCTCCAAAAGCGAGTGTTTTTGAATAAACCTATTGGACTATAACCTGGTGTTGTGTGATTTTTGACCTTGTACGCATCTTTACTTTTATATTCCATTCTTCTAATAATAAAAGCTAGCATCCCATTAGAATGCTGTAACAGCACATTAACATTTGTGACTCAAGACTGAGAATATCGGGGATTCCTTTTCACCTTGGGATTCGAATGTTCTGCATTTTTATTCTTCCTGCCAAAGCGAACACCTTTATATTTTCCCAGGTTTTATGCCATCTGCCAGATTTTACCCACTCACTTGCCTATCTATATTGTATCCTTGTTATGTTATTTTCACAACAGTTTCCTAGTTATCTTTGTATCATCTGCAAATGTAGCCACCATACCTTCAGTCCTCTCATCTAAGACGTTGATACGAATTGTAAGCGGTTGAGAGCCCATCACAGACTCCTGTGGGATCATACTTGTCACATCCTAGCCAGTTGGACAGAGAACACTTGCTTCATACTTTGTTCTCTGCTGGGCAGACAATCTTGTATCTGTGCAACATGTCCCCCATTACACCGTGAGCTCATACCTTGACCATGAACCATTTATGTTGATACTTACCAAATGCCTTCTAGAAATCCAGGTGCAATATATCAATGGACTGTGTCTGCAATGCCTGTTACTCCTTTAAAGAATTCCAATAATTCGATAGAGCAGGATTTCCCTTTTACAAACCAATGATTTTTCATCCCAAGTCATTTTAAAACAACTAGGAAAAATGGATGCCAAATCTATGATGGAAACGCTCGAAGTGGTCACCAAAAGCCCAGTTGGTGGTGGATTTGAAGGAGAGTCTAAAATGACAGTGAGACACAGAGTTTAAGAGCAGGAAGGTGATGCTGGAACTGGAGAAAGCATTGGTTAGGCAACAGTGAGAGTATTGTGTGCAGTTCTGGAATCTCAATTATAGGAAGGATGTGATAGCACTGGAGAGGGTGCAAAGGAGAGCGATTGTACAGACTGGCATTGCCTTTCTTAGAGCAGAGAAGATTGAGGGGACTTGATTTAAGATGTATAAAATTATGAGGGGCATATATAGGTAGACAAGAAGGAACTTTTCCCCCTTAATAGATGGATCACTGATCAGTGGGCATAGCTTTAAGGTAAGGGGCTGAAGGTTTAGAGGAGATGAGAGGGAAAACCTTTTCACCCAGACGGTGGTGAGACTCTGGAACTCCATACCTGTAAGGGTGGTAGAGGTGGTAACCCTCATAACACCTATGCGCACTTATGGTGCCAAGGATTCAAGGCTATGGGCCAAGTGGTGGAAAATGGAATTAAATAGTCATAGAGATGTACAGCAATTAGGTGGTAGTCGTTGACCAGTATGGATGCGATGGGTTGAAGGGTCTTTTTCTGTACTGCAGATCTCTGTGACTTAATGAGATTACCAAGCATTGTCGATTAGCTTGCTTTTTTTTAACTCTTGCCCACAGACTGGATGTGCATGTCACCTCATGTCTAACTCTCAAAGTTTTGGGAAACTCCAGTGCAAGTAATCATATTTCCACTAATGATTGTTTGAAATGTAACACAACTTACTGTGTAATCTCCCTAGTTGTAACACTCCTTTTTTTAAATTTAAAAACTGAATATGTTTGAATTTTCATGACCGAGTAGAGTGACTTGCTTCTTGTTGGGCTGAGAAATCTGGCAATTGCAATTTTATTTGGACACCTTTATTTTGTCAAGTGGTTAATGATCCCATCAAAGAAAACTAGCTGGTAATAAGCTTCACAATCTTACAGCTAAAACAACATTACATGTTGGATTCCTTTTATGATGGGTTGTAGTGGCTGCTCCTTGTTAGGTAAAGTGATTTCCAAGTGTCTTTTCATGGTAATGGCTGTTTTTTAAATCTCTCTCACACCTGTTCAGTCCTATTTCCCACATCATGAAGAGTCCGCCTGAAAAGTTGCTTTGCTTATTTAACTCTATCAGCACCATATTTCCCCAGTGCAGCTGATGCTGTGATTTCCACGTTGTAGTACACGCATGGCAGATTCTGGAATTGTTTCAGGCAGATGAAATTCTGGAATAAAAGGTAACATTGTAGGGACTGGGAAGCAAAGACTGAACCCTCACCACCAGTGGTCTGCCTTGTTTCTGTGGCAGGTAAACATCAAAAGGCTGGATTAGTGCCGATAACCAGTTTCCATGCCATATTGTCCATATGCCGTGGAAGTCTGATATAACACTCTTATTGGGGTCCATGAAATTGAGACTGCTTTACAGCTCAACCACAGACCGATAGTCCCATGCAAGAGCAAATATACGTTGTGGGAGTCAGAGCCATTGGGGAAGTCTGAGTTGAGGCAGGGCAGAATTAGGGCCAAAGGGTTAATTGGATTGCCCCATTTGGGAGCAGGAGACCCTGTACAATAAGAAAATTTGCAATGTGTTGATCCACATTGTATTCGACTTCCACTGGAATTCTATATATGAGTTGTTAGTGGTTTGCCAATCAGTA
Source organism: Chiloscyllium punctatum (assembly GCF_047496795.1). Lineage (NCBI taxonomy): Eukaryota > Metazoa > Chordata > Chondrichthyes > Orectolobiformes > Hemiscylliidae > Chiloscyllium > Chiloscyllium punctatum. The sequence goes on along the minus strand of NC_092780.1, from coordinate 16,481,236 downwards.
TCCTTTTCTGCTTGCAATAAAAAAAAACATTGTTCCCTTTGAAATTTGGCATTCTTGCATCTGTCCCAATGAGTGCAGAAGGAAAAGCTTCATCAGGATGCCTTTTCTTTTCAACAATACAGTGCAATTTTTTTTATTATGTATTAATTGAAAATCTTGATGCCTCTTAAATGCCTCAGACACGGCTGTATTCCTGCTATTGATCTGGAGAGTTTGACTTACCGTATTGATCAGGTCTTTTTCAAAATTTGATCATGGCATTTGGGCAGTATTGGCTTGGCCAGTGTTAATTAATTGTCCCTCAGTTAAAGCCATGAAGATAGTGGTGGTGAGCTACTTGCATGCGCATTAGTCCTTGGGTGTACTGTTGGGAAGGGAGTCCCAGGATTTTGCCTTAGCAACAGTGAAGGAATGGGGATATATTTCCAATTCAGGATGTTGTGTGATTTAGTGGAGAGCCTGTAGGTAATAATGTTGCCACATAAATAATCGTGCACAATTGCTGATGACCCCCATCGACAGAGGTTTTATGGAAGGGCAGGCAATTCTTCAGACACAGTCATGCTTTTGAGATGCCTGGTATAATCCAAACAGATGTTCCATTCTTCACTTTGTAAACCCAGGAGGAAAGTCCAGTCATTCTTATACAGTCATAGAGATGTACAGCACAGAAACAGACCCTTTGGTCCAAACTGTCCACACCAACCAGATATCCCAACCCAATCTAGTCCCATCTGTCAGCATCCGGCCCATATCCCTCCAAACCCTTCCTATTCATATACCCATCCAAATGCCTCCTAAATGTTCTAATTGTACCAGCCTCCACCATATCCTCTGGCAGCTCATTCCATACACGTACCACCCTCTGCGTGAAAAAGTTGTTCCTTAGGTCCCTTTTATATCTTTCCCCTCTCACCCTAAACCTATGAGTTCTGGACTCCCCAACCCCAGGGAAAAGACTTTGTCTATTTATCCTATCCATGCCCCTCATAATTTTGTAAACCTCTATAAGGTCATCCCTCTGCCTCCGATGCTCCAGGGAAAACAGCCCCAGTCTGTTCAGCCTCTCCCTATAGTTCAAATCCTCCAACCCTGGCAACATCCTTGTAAATCATTTCTGAACCCTTTCAAGTTTCCCAACATCTTTCCCATAGGAAGGAGACCAGAATTGCACGCAATACTTGAGAATGTTTGTTGTTGTTGTATTGCCATAGTCTTACCAGACCATAGAGACTGCTCTCTCATTAGAGAGAGAAGCAACGGATGGTGATTTAACCTGAGGGCTACCAGCCCTCGGGCAAGGGAAGAGGTTGCAAAGGAGAGTCTTTCATGGTAACCTCAAACCGGTGATGGGAATTGAACACACGCTGTTGGCATCACATTGCTCACAAACTGACAACCTAGCCAACTGAGTTAAACCAATTCCCATACCCGAGAATAGCATGAACTGGTCTGACTTGTATTTCTGAAAATGAGACTCTGGTTTGACCAGTATGTTCATTTTCATGTTCTACTGTTTTCAACAGTGTTTTCTTCCCTCACCTTAAGTAATTTTTTCTTTACCCATCAATTTTGAAAGTTATAGGTTAGTTCTTCAACTTATTATCTAAGTAGTCTAGGTAAATTCGCCACAGTTCTATCAGACCTTAGGTCTGCTTTCTCATTGAAGAGACAGGATGGTATGTGTAGGAAAGAGCTGCCAGAGGAAGTGATGGAGGTTGGTACAATTGCAACATTTAAAGGCATCTGGATGTGTTTGTGAATAGGAAGGGTTTAGATGGATATGGGCCAAGTGCTGGCAAATGGGACTAGATTAGGTTAAGATTTCTGGTTGGTACAGACGGATTGGACTAAAGGTTCTGTTTCCTTGCTGTACACCTCTATGACTAAGGGCAAATTTTCAATTATAAAGAAACTGCCATAGCCTAATCCATTTCCAAAATCCCTCTGTCAAACGCTGTGGTTGATTCCTGCTGAGCTAAGGGTTGCAGGGGGCCAACTACAGCCTCCCCAAGCCTGTACCCTGCTCAGTACAAGACTACCACCTTCTCCCCTCCCTACCACCCCCAAAAACCAACAGCTTGGTTTCCTACATGAGGCTGAAAATGAGCATCAACAGGACTGGAGCCCAATTCTCTGATCCTCTGACTTTCTCACACAATTTCTAGCTGGATTTGGAGGAACCGGTGTTGGACTGGGATGGGCAAAGTTAAAAATCACACAACGCCAGGTTATAGTCCAACAGGTTTATTTTGAGGGACTAGTCTTGAAGCCTTTGAAAGCTAGTGCTTCCAAATATACCTGATGAGCTATAACCTGGTGTTGTGGGATTTTTTTACCTTTGAGCTGGAATTATTGAACGGGTTTTTATGAGTTTCATTGGCCTCGCTCAAGGTTGCAGGTGGCACCATTTTCAGAAAGAAAACTTCAGACTCCAGTTAATTTTGTCTGTAATAGCTTAAATCTAGAGTACATGGCCTGAGGGCCTGAGAACAGTTTCCACCTTTTCCTGAAGGGGATAGGCCAAATAGAAACAAAGAAAATATTTTCAGGACTACTAAGGAAGGGTATAGGAGTGGGACTGATTCAGTTGCTGGTGGCAGATGGGTAACGTAGTTATGATGGACCGAATAGCCTCCTTCAGTGTTTGTGTTTCATTGTGACTCTGTCTCTTTTTCTTAGGACTGATTGGTGTGAACCTGTGGCCAGAGAAAGAGAAACGGCATTACCTCTTATGCCCGCACTCGATGTTTTTTGAATTTATTCCTGTTGATCTTTGCGGTGAAGAGCAGCCACAGACTCTGTTTCTGGATGAAGTGAAGGAAAATGAATTGTATGAATTGGTAATCACAAATGCAGCTGGTTTGTACAGGTACTGATTATAATTTTACTTCTAAAAAAAATCCATAAATGACAAATTCTGTATTTCATGTTCTTTTACATTTGCCATTACAAGTTTTTTTCATTTTGTATTCGCGTATTGTCTAAACGGCCTCCAAGGCCACATTTTTAAAACCTTCTCATAAATGTCGCTGGTGATTCAATCTCCTCTCATCTCCCCACCTCACCTATGGAGGTGGCAGGAACCAGCAATGCTGTTGAGAACAGTGATTAGATTAGATTAGATTACTTACAGTGTGGAAACAGGCCCTTCGGCCCAACAAGTCCACACCACCCCGCCGAAGCGTAACCCACCCATACCCCTACACCTACATCTACATCTACATCTACCCCTTACCTAACACTACGGGCAATTTAGCATGGCCAATTCACCTGCACATCTTTGGACTGTGGGAGGAAACCGGAGCACCCGGAGGAAACCCACGCAGACACGGGGAGAACGTGCAAACTCCACACAGTCAGTCGCCTGAGGCGGGAATTGAACCCGGGTCTCCGGTGCTGTGAGGCAGCAGTGCTTACCACTGTGCCACCATGCCGCCCAACCTTCCCAGTATCAGGCCACACTTCAATGATACAAACAATTCCACATCACACCCACTTTTCCAGCTGAACTGATGTGAATGTACGGCCGTGCTGGATCTCTGCACAGGTGCGGTGCCTGGGAGTCTACACATGGACGGCTCTGCAGATTTGCACAAGTGTAGTCAGTGTAAGTGCCTGGTATCAGCAGGTACTGCTTTTTGTCATAGATGATGTGGCTCCAGAGGAGTCAGAACCACAATCTCACTGCTCAGGGAAAGTGCCACTGCTTCCTGAAAGTTTCACAGCCGATGTTCAGTATTATCATTGGTGTGCGTTATTTTAGGAGACTGTCCTTTTAAGAGGTGAGTCACATGACCATTGGTGAGTCATTAGCCAGGTTACAGGCTTATTTGGAACTGATTTGAGATTTTGCCGAGTGCACAGCTACAAAATCAATGCCTCCCTACTGGGTTGCAGTAAGCAATGAGTTTCTATGTTCTTTGTTTCTGACTGGAGCTTAGTAACTGCCAGTGCAGAGTAGGACACTTCATACCTTGTATGCTGTGGCATACCAGTTGAAAACTACTGCCTTCGAGGTTTTCCTGAAGGTTGCCCAAGAAAGAAGGGACATTCTTTTCCCTAGAGATGATGACCATAGGCCATCCTGCCTGGATAGAGGTGTCTGCTGTGAGCAGTGCTTGGGAGCAGTTTGAGAGAACCTGACTCTGGTGCTGCAAGAGGATGAATGATTTGCTGCACTCTGCCAGGGTACGTACCACAATGTTTCACACTCTTGTGAGTCTGAGTTAGCTCTGTTAGCTTGCCACTGCAGAAGACTGCCACACAGAAGGTCAAGTTGTGTCCCTTCACTGCAGCTACCAGTGTGGCGCTATTGGCACCACAGCGGCACTGCCTCTTGCACAGTTACTGGGTTCACACTTAAAAGGAGCTACAGCAGTCAGCCGCTTGTGTGCCAACAAGTCACTGACCCTTCATCACAACAGGAGAATGTAGACATCTGATGGCTTTACACTGAAAGTTTGAATGGAACAAGGACAGAAGCACAAAAGCTGGCCTTTAAGGTTGAGGCCCCTTTTGGTGTTTGGCCTTTTTTGTGGGTTGTGTTCAGGTTTTCTGTCAGCAGTCAGTGTGGCTTCTTCACTTGGGCAGGCTTGCTGGTCCAGTCAAACTTTACCCCAAACTCTTCAGCATTGAACACTATCGAGCCGGGCTACATGTGATTGTGACTTCTCATGTGCTGATCGGCATGGTGAGGCTTCACCCCTCACATTGTCAACGTTTGTACAAAGCCTTTGCTCATGAAGGAGCCAAACAACTGAAAACATTTTTAGTCACCAGAGCTTGGAGGAAGTAGTCTACTTTACCAAGTGCAGGCCACTTATAGATACTCAAATTTGTGAACACCCATTTTTTTTTTGGCTAATTGTTCACAGTCATGAGTGTAATTCTGCAGTACCGTAAATGTTTGAGAAAGCCGACCTGCCTGAATGATTCTGAGAGTTGAAGTGTAAAACTTTAAGCCACCATTGGGAAACTGTATTGTTGTCTCCTACCCAATTATATTCCCCCTGCAAACCAGTCTGGTTGGGGGAAATTCTGTCCAAAGAAGCTGAATGTGATTTCCAAAGATTTTATGCTTAACATCCTTTTTAATGTGTGAAAGCTCTTGCTTAGCTTGATGTAGGGACAAAAGTAAAATATTTAATCTCTTGAGCTGATTAATCATTCAGTTAGATCATGCCTAATTTTCAATTAACTCCACATAGCCTTGTATCCCTTCGTACTTTTGGTTAATAAAAATTGATCAACATTGAATTTATAATGAACAATTCATTGTTCAAGAGAGTTCCAGACTTCCTCCCTGCAGCAAGTAGTGTTTCCTAATTTCAATCCTGTAAAGTTGTGTTATAATTTTTAGATTATGCCTCCTCGTCCTTGATACTCAGTCAGGAAAATGTTTCCCTTTATCCTTAGGTGGGGTTGAGAGTGGTGGGAAGGATGTAAAGAGGGTCCAAGGTGAGTTAGTCAAGTCGAGGGAGTAGGCAAATATATTGCAAAGACAGTGTAAATGTGAGGTACAAAAAAAACTGAATGGCAGAATATTATTGAAATGTTGATGCACAAAGAGACCTGAGTGTTCTTGTACACTGGTAAAGCAAGCAAACAGATGCAGCAAGCAGTAAGGAAGGTGGTTGATACATTGGCCTCTTCAGCTGTACAAGGCCTTGGTGAGATAGTGCCTGGAGTATTATGTGTAGTTTTGGTATAATCTTATCTTAGTAAGATTATACTTCCCAGAGAGGCAGTGCAGAAAGATTCACCAGTCTAGCTCCTGGGATGGCAAGTGTGAGGAGAAACTGTGTCAACTTGGCTTGTGTTCAATGAGTGTTGAAGATTGAAAGTGAAGCTCAGGGGTTGAAACAAAATGGTGACCGAGCTGGGCAGACTGGGCGCAGGGAAGATCCTTCTATATGTTTGAGGTGGATGGTTCTAGACCAAATAACCTCCTATCACAGACACAAGATAGGCCATTTAGGACTGAGATGAGGGGAAATGTCTTCACTCGACACTGAGTTGGTGAAATTCTCTATTATATAAGGGGGTGGAGGACAAGTCACTGAATATATTTGTGAAATAAATGGATCATTTTCTAGAGGCTAAAGATATCAATGATATGGAGGAAAGCAGGAGTAAGCACAAAGGTAAAGGACTAGTCGTGATCATATTGAACGGTGGAGCATGCTCAAAGTGCCGAATGACCTACTCCTCATAATTTTCTACATTTCCGTTTCCTTAATAGCTTGAAAACTTTGATCAATTTCCACTTAATCTCCTAAAGTCTAAGGGACACAAGCCTAGTAGTGAAATTTCTCCTCATAATTCAACCCTTAAGAGTTCAAGTGAGCCGATATATCTACGGACAATCTAGTTGCTTTGAGGGCAGTTTATCCTTCCTGAGGGTGTGGAGCTCAGAACATCTCGTAGTGCCTGAGGTGTAGTCTGTGTTTTGTTTAGCTAAAGCATGACCTCCTCGTATTTGAGTCCTCGAGGTATCAAGGCCAACAACCTTACTAAACTTTTGGTTTTTTCTGCGCTGGTTCTTGAGATTTTAATCATCTCGATACCTGGTCTCCAAAGTCTCAAACCGCCACTGTTTCCAAGCATTGAGAAAGTGGTATTCTCCATTTCCCTTAATAGGTTAACTCTATTAACCACTTTGGTTCTATATCCATTATCTAACAGCATTCCATTCATTTTAGTTTCCAACTTAACCAACCTCTGCAGCTTTTTAGAAAAGAGTTCCAAATTTTCACGAAGCCTTCACACAATGAATTGAAGAAAGTATTTCAGTTTTTTCAATCAGAACTTGGTTGAAATGTAGAAGAAACAGAATCCCTTTTATATTCCAGCCTCTTCAACTAAAGGCTAATGTTCCATTGGGCAATTACATTTTTTCCGTACCAGTTTTCAGTGATTTCGGTACATTGGCTCTTAAATCCCTTCTCACCCACTTAAAAAAATACACTCATCTAAAAATGTATAATCTCTCACTTTTTGACACAGCTTTATCTGTCACAGTATTGCCAATTTTTAAATCCATCAATGTCCCCTTGCAACTTTTCCCATCTATACTGTTATCTGTGCCACCTACTTTAGTGCTGTCAGTCAACTTGGATGTGTAGCTCTTTGTTCCTTTATCTGAAATCATTGATATTTGTGACCTTTAACTGTGACTTATGTGTTAAAGTTGTTCTTTTTGACAAATCCAGTTCTGGTGAGAACATTAGAACATAGCTTTTTTTTTCATGCCCTCCGCTCCACCTACCTACCCTCTCACATTAACACTTAATTCCTTCTTTGTTAAAAAAAAATCGATCTTAGCTTTAAAAACCTTTACTGAAGTAGTGTCAGCTACTTCACTGGGCAGGCAATTCCATCGATTCACAACCGTCTGGGTGAAGAAATTTCTTCTCAATTCAGTCCTGCTCCCCCTAATTTTGAGGCTATGCCCTCTTGTCTTAGGCCTTTTGGAAATCTAGGTACACCACATCTACTGAGTCCCCGTTGTCCATTGTGATCATAATGTCTTCTTTGAATTCCAGTAGATTAATTAAGCATGACCCACCCTTCATGAACCCATGCTGTGTCTGCCCACCGAGACAATTTCTATCTAGATGTCTTGCTTTTCTTCTTGTTAATAAATTCAAGCATTTTCCCCAGTACAGAAGTTAAGCTCACTGGCCTATAATTCCCCTTCTATTGTCTACCACCCTTTCTAAACAGTGGTGTCACATTTGCTGTTTTACCAATCTATTGGAATTGCCCCAGAGTCCAGCAAATTTTGGAAAACTACCACAAGTGCACTTGCTATTTCTCCTGCCATCTCTTTCATTACTCTAGGATGCATTGTTTTGGGGCCCGGAGACTTGTCTATCCTTAGCTCCATTAGCTTGCCCAACACTATCTCTTCCATAATAATGGTTGTTTCCAGGTCCTCACCTACCTTCATCTCTGTCGATTACTGGCATGTTATTAGTCTCCTGCACTGTAAAGACTGATGCAAAATACCAATTCAATGTCTCAGCCATTTCATCATACCCCATAACTAAATATCCCTTCTCAACCTCTGAAAGACCAATGTTTACTTTAGCCACTTTTTTTTTTCATTTTATATATTTATAGAAACCTTTGCTATCTGTCCTTGTATTCTGTGCTAGTTTTTTTTCTCATGTTCTATCTTACTTTTCTTTAGAGCTCTTTTTGTGGCTTTCTGTTGACCTTTAAAACTTTTCCAGTCTTCTAGCTTCCTGCTGTTCTTGGCCACTTTGTATGCCTTCTCTTTCAATTTAATAGCCTCCCTTATTTCCTTAGACACCCATGGCAGATTGCCCCTTTTCTTACAGTCCTCTTTTTTCACTGGAATAGACTTTTGCTGAGCACTTTGGGAAAAATTGCTTTGACAGTTCTCCACTGCTCATCAACTGTCTCACCATAAGGTCTTTGTTTCCAGTCTACTCTAGCCAAGTCCTCCCTCATCCTATTGTAATCTCCCGTGTTTAAGCGCAGGACTCTGTGCGAGACGAGACCTGATGCAAATGGAGATCAGCTTTGGCAGAGCAGAATTGACCTTGTCAATGTTTTTGATGTTGTAAGACACTGTATTACACTCACTTAGCCACAGTGTGGTGCTCTAATATAAACTCTGTTGTTATGTAAAATGTCCATCTCTATCTCAGATGGAACTGTGAAAGGGTCACATCCAGTACTTTTGTACAATGCCAGGAAGCTTAGGCTCATTGTCAAGATGTTTGCATTGGTTTTCAATAGACAATAGGTGCAGGAGTAGGCCATTCTGCCCTTCGAGCCTGCACCACCATTCAATATGATCATGGCTGATCATCCTTAATCAGTATCCTGTTCCTGCATTATCTCCATAATCCTTGATTCCACTATCCTTGAGAGCTCTATCCAACTCTTTCTTAAATGAATCGAGAGACTGGGCCTCCACTGCCCTCTGGGGCAGAGCATTCCACACAGCCACCACTCTGGGTGAAGAAGTTTCTCCTCATCCCTGTCCTAAATGGTCTACCCCACATTTTTAAGCTGTGTCCTCTGGTTCGACACTCACCCATCAGTGGAAACATGTTTCCTGCCTCCAGACTGTCCAATCCTTTAATAATCTTATATGTCTCAATCAGATCCCCTCTCAGTCTTCTAAACTCAAGGCTATTCAAGCCCAGTCGCTTCAGTGTTTCAGCGTAAGATCGTCCCGCCATTCCAGGAATTGACCTTGTGAACCTAAGCTGCACTCCCTCAATAACCAGAATGTCTTTCCTCAAATTTGGAGACCAAAACTGCACACAATATTCCAGGTGTGGTCTCACCAGGGCCCTGTACAGCTGCAGAAGAACCTCTTTGCTTCTATACTCAATTCCTCTTGTTATGAAGGCCAGCATGCTATTAGCTTTCTTCACTACCTGCTGTACCTGCACGCTTGCCTTCATTGACTGGTGTACAGGAACACCCAGATCTCTTTGTACTGCCCCTTTACCTAAATTAATTCCATTTAGGTAGTAATCTGCCTTCCTGTTCTTGCCACCAAAGTGGATAACCATACATTTATCCACATTAAACTGCATCTGCCATGCATCTGCCCACTCAGCTAACTTGTCCAGGTCACCCTGTAATCTCCTAACATCCTCATCACATTTCACCCAGCCACCCAGCTTTGTATCATCAGCAAATTTGCTAATTTTATGACTGATACCATCTTCTATATTATTAACATATATTGTAAAAAGCTGCGGTACCCCACTGGTCACTGCCTGCCATTCCGAAATGGAGCCGTTTATCACTACTCTTTGTTTCCTATCAGCCAACAAACTTTCAATCCAAGTTAGTACTTTGCCCCCAATACCATACACCCTAATTTTGCTCACTAACCTCCTATGTGGGACTTTATCAAAAGCTTTCTGAAAGTCCAGGTACACTACATCTACTGGATCTCCCTCGTCCATCTTCAGAGTTACATCCTCAAAGAATTCCAGAAGATTAGTCAAGCATGATTTCCCCTTCATAAATCCATGCTGACTCTGACCTATCCTATTACTACTAGCCAGATGTGTCGTAATTTCATCCTTTATAATAGACTCCAGCATCTTTCCCACCACTGAGGTCAGACTAACTGGTCTATAATTTCCTGTTTTCTCTCTCCCACCTTTCTTAAATCCGCAGGAACTGATCCAGAATCGATCGAACTCTGGAAAATAATCACCAACGCATCCATGATTTCTCGAGCCACCTCCTTCAGTACCCTGGGATGTAGACCATCAGGCCCCGGGGACTTATCAACCTTCAGACCTAACAATCTCTCCAACACCAATTCCTGGCAAATATATATTCCCTTCAGTTCAGGTCCTTCAGCCACTGTTACCTCAGGGAGATTGCTTGTGTCTTCCCCAGTGAACACAGATCTGAAGTACCCATTTAATTCTTCTGCCATTTCTTTGTTCCCTGTAATATATTCCCCTGTTTCTGTCTTAAGGGCCCAAATTTAGTCTTATCCATTATTTTGCCTTTCACTTACCTAAAAAAGCTTTTACTATCCTCCTTTATATTTTTGGCCAGTTTACCTTTGTACCTCATTTTTCCTCTGCGTATTTCCTTCTTAGTAATCCTCTGTTGTTCTTTAAAAGCTTCCCAGTCCTCTGTTTTCCCACTTATCTTTGCTATGTTATACTTTTTCTCTTTTAACTTTATATGTTTCTTAACTTCCCTCGTCAGCCACTGCTGCTCATGCCTCCTCCTAGGATCTTTCTTCCTTTTAGGAATGAACTGATCCTGCATCTTCTGCATTATACACAGAAATATCCGCCATGTTCCTCCATAGTCATCCCTGCTCAGGTATTGTACCATTGAACTTTGACCAGCTCTTCCCTCATAGCTCCATAGTTCCCTTTATTCAACAGAAGTACTGTCACTTCCGACTGTACCCTCTCCCTCTCAAATTGCAGATTGAAGCTTATTGTATTATGGTCACTACTTCCCAATGGCTCCTTCAACTCGAGGTCCCTGATCAATTCTGGTTCGTTGCACAATACCAGATCCAGAATTACCTTCTCCCTGGTAGTCTTCAGCACCAGCTGTTCTAAGAATCCATCTCGGAGGCACTCCACAAAGTCTCTTTCTTGAGGTCCAATACCATCCTGATCCTCCCAGTCTACCTGCATGTTGAAATCCCCCATAACAACTGTAGTAACATTTTTGCGACAGGCCAATTTCAGCTCATGATTCAACTTACATCCGACATCCAGACTACTGTTTGGGGGCCTGTAGATAACTCGCAAGAGGGTCTTTTTACCCTTAGAGTTTCTCAGCTGTATCCACACTGACTCTACATCCCCTGATTCTAGGTCCCCCATGCAAGGGACTGAAATATCATCCCTTGCCAACATGGTCACTTGAGAATCTGGAGCTGTTAAAATAATGACAATCTATTCCCTCTCCATTTATCAATCTTTGCTGTAGCACCCTTGTTTTCACTTTTCTCCTGTTTGATTTGATTCATTGTCAATGTACCTAAGAACAGTGAAAAGTTTTGTTTTACGTGCAGTACGGACAGATCATATTCTGGATTAGTGGTGCTGGAAGAGCACAGCAGTTCAGGCAGCATCCGAGGAGCAGTAAAATCAACGTTTCGGGCAAAGGCCCTTCATCAGGAATAAAGGCAGAGAGCCTGAAGCATGGAGAGATAAGCTAGAGGAGGGTGGGGGTGGGGAGAAAGTAGCATAGAGTACAATAGGTGAGTGGGGGAGGGGATGAAGGTGGTAGGTCAGGGAGGAGGGTGGAGTGGATAGGTGGAAAAGAAGATAGACAGTAGGACAAGTCATGGGGACAGTGCTGAGCTGGAAGTTTGGAACTAGGGTGAGGTGGGGGAAGGGGAAATGAGGAAACTGTTGAAGTCCACGTGGATGCCCTGGGGTTGAAGTGTTCCGAGGCGGAAGATGAGGCGTTCTTCCTCCAGGCGTCTGCGGGTGAGGGAGCGGCGGTGAAGGAGGCCCAGGACCTCCATGTCCTCGGCAAAGTGGGAGGGGGAGTTGAAATGTTGGGCCACAGGGCGGTGTGGTTGATTGGTGCGGGTGTCCCGGAGATGTTCCCTAAAGCGTCCTGCTAGGAGACGTCCAGTCTCCCCAAAGTTGAGGAGACCACATCGGGAGCTACGGATAAAATAAATGATATTAGTGGATGTGCAGATAAAACTTTGATGGATGTAGAAGGCTCCTTTAGGGCCTTGGATGGAGGCGAGGGAGGAGGTGTGGGCGCAGATTTTACAAGTCCTGCGGTGGCAGGGGAAGGTGCCAGGATGGGAGGGTGGGTTTTAGGGGGGCATGGCGTGGACCTGACCAGGTAGTCACGGAGGGAATGGTCTTTGTGGAAGACGGAAAGGGGTGGGGAGGGAAATATATCCCTGGTGGTGGGGTCTTTTTGGAGGTGGTGGAAATGTTGGTGGATGATTTGGTTTATGCGAAGGTTGGTAGGGTGGAAGGTGAGCACCAGGGGCGTTCTGTCCTTGTTACGGTTGGAGGGGTGGGGTCTGAGGGTGGACGTGCGGTATGTGGACGAGATGCCTTGGAGGGCATCTTTAACCATGTGGGAAGTGAAGTTGCAGTCTCTAAAGAAGGAGGCCATCTGGTGTGTTCTGTGGTCGAACTGTCCTCCTGGGAGCAGATACAGCAGAGGCGGAGGAATTGGGAATATGGGATGGCATTTTTACAAGAGGTAGGGTGGGAAGAGGTGTAATCTAAGTAGCTGTGGGAGTCGGTGGGTTTGTAAAAAATGTCAGTGTCAAGTTGGTTGTCATTAATGGAGATGGAGAGGTCCAGGAAGGGGAGGGAGGTGTCAGAGATGGTCCAGGTAAATTTAAGGTCAGGGTGGAATGTGTCGGTGAAGTTGATGAATTTCTCAACCTCCTCGCGGGAGCACGAGGTGACACCAATGCAGTCATCAATGTAGCGGAGGAAGAGGTGGGGAGTGGTGCCAGTGTAATTACGGAAGATGGACTGTTCTACGTAGCCAACAAAGAGACAGGCATAGCTGGGGCCCATACGTGTACCCCTTTGGTCTGGAGGAAGTGGAAGGATTCAAAGGAGAAATTGTTAAGCGTGAGGACCAGTTCGGCCAAACGTATGAGAGTGTCGGTGGAAGGGTACTGTTGGGGATGTCAGGAGAGGAAAAAATGGAGGGCTTGGAGGCCCTGGTCATGGCGGATGGAGGTGTAGAGGGATTGGATATCCATGGTGAAGCTGAGGCGTTGGGGGCCGGGGAAACGGAAGTCTTGAAGGAGGTGGAGGGCATGGGTGGTGTCTCGAACAATTGTCGGGAGTTCTTGGACTAGAGGGGATAGGACAGTGTCGAGGAATGTAGAGATGAGTTCAGTGGGGCAGGAGCATGCTGAGACAATGGGTCGGCCAGGGTGATCAGGCTTGTGGATCTTGGGAAGGAGGTAGAACTTGGCAGTGCGGGGTTCCTGGACTATGAGGTTGGAAGCAGTGGGTGGGAGATCTCCTGAGGTGATGAGGTTCTGTATGGTCTGGGAGATAATGGTTTGGTGATGGGGGGTGGGGTCATGGTTGAGGGGGCGGTAGGAAGAGGTGTCCTCAAGTTGGCATTTGCCTTCAGCGGTGTAGAGGTCAGTGCACCAGACTACCACTGCACCCCCTTTCTCTGCTGGCTTGATGGTGAGGTTGGGATTGGAGCAGAGGGATTGGAGGGCTGCGTGTTGTGAGGGTGAGAGGTTGGAGTGGGGGAGGGGGGGGTAGACAGATTGAGGCAGTTCATGTCCTGGCGGCAGTTGGAAATGAAGAGGTCAAGGGCAGGTAATAGGCCAGCGCGGGGTGTCCAGGTGGATGTAGCGTGTTGGAGGTGGGTGAAGGGGTCCTTGGAAGGTGGGCGGGAGTCCTGATTGTGAAAGTAAGCTCGGAGGCGGAGGCAGCGGAAGAAGTGTTCGACATCACGGCGTGTATTAAATTCATTGATGCGTGGACGGAGGGGGATGAAGGTGAGTCCTTTGCTGAGGACTGATCGTTCGTCCTCAGTGAGGGGAAGGTCTGGAGGTACGGTGAAAACTCGGCAGGGCTGGGAGCTGGGATCTGGTATGGGTGTGGAACTGGGAGTGGGGGCGGAGCCGGTAACTGGAGTGGGGTGTGATGGTGGGGGGAATGGGGGTGGAGTCATGAGCAGGGGTGGTGTGAGATCATCGGGTGACAGAACAGAGTGAGAAATACAGAGGAATCTCGATTATCTGGCATTCAATTCACCGAAGTTTGGATGATCTAAACAAGATCTTAAGGTCCCAGTGCGTGGCTAACTATGTTATTCAGCATCGATTTTCCAGCATTCAATTAACCAAACAAAATACTCCCCGCCTGGGTCCTTCAGATAATCAAGGCTCCTCTGTGCAAAGTTACAGCTGCACAAAAAGCAAGATTTAATATTAGATTTGAAATTGAGAGGTCCTTTCAGAAGTCTAATAACAGCGGTGTATGTGTGATTAAACTTTTGTATCTTCTGCCTGATGGAAGAGGGTGGAGGCAATTATAACCAGGATGAGAGGGGTCTTTGTTCCCAAGGCAGCAGGAAATTTTGAGTGGGAGCAGCGGCCGAGGAAAAACGAACCCGGGAGACTACAGCTAAGGTAAGACAGTTTGTTTCAAAATTACTTATCTGTAGCGGGCAGCGGTTTTTTTTTCTCTCTTCACAAAAAGAGCGGGAGCAGCAGAGGAAGTGACGGTAAACAGAGGGGCAGCCGGGAAGGAGAACGGTGAGTATAAATACTCATCCTTTAATCACCAACGGTCATTTGAGTGGGAGCAGCGGCCGAGGAAAAACGAACCCGGGAGACTACAGCTAAGGTAAGACAGTTTGTTTCAAAATTACTTACCTGTAGCGGGCAGCGGAAGTGAGGTTGGAGCGCATAGCTGGGCGGGAAGGCAAGTGATTAGTATTTGAGTGGGTGTGTTCTAGACCCCAGGTCCTACTTCCGTAGGGCCTCCCTCCCACCCTCCTCCTCTAACCTAACTTTAAAGTCCACAGGGTATTGACTCAGTGTTCTTGTTTTTGGAGACAGTGTACAGTCATGGCAGCGCAGGCGGTGGAATGTTCCTCCTGCAGGATGTTTGAGGTAGGGGTGACCACCGATACTCCTGCCGACTTCGTGTGCAGGAAATGCAGTCAGATCCTGATCCTCACCAAACGAGTTAGGGAGCTGGATGAGCTGAGGATTATTCGAGAGGCTGAGAGGGTGATCGATAGAAGCTACACGGACATAGTTACGCCGGAGAACAGAGGTAGCTGGGTAACAGTTAGAGGTGGGAAGGGGAAGAAACGGGCAGTGCAGGGTTCCCCTGTGGTCGTTCCCCTAAAAAATAAGTATGCAGCTTTGGAAACTGTTGGGGGGGACAGCCTTGCAGGTGTAAACTGCAGTGAAGGGGTCTGTGGCTCTGAGATTCAGAAGGGAAAGGGGGAGAAGAGGAGAGCGCTAGTTATAGGGGACTCTCTAGTTAGAGGGACGGACAGGCGGTTCTGTGGACATGGGCGAGACTCTCGGATGGTTTGTTGCCTCCCAGGTGCTAGGGTCCGAGACGTCTCGGACCGTGTCTTCAGAATCCTTAAGGGGGAGGGTGTGCAGCCAGAAGTCGTGGTACACATTGGCACCAACGACATAGGTAGGAAGAGGGGTGGGGAGGTCATTCAAGAGCTCAAGGAGTTAGGCTGGAAGCTAAAAGCTAGGACAGACAGAGTCGTCATCTCTGGGTTGTTGCCGGTGCCACGTGACAGAGAGGCAAAGAATAGGGAGAGAGTGCAGTTGAACACGTGGCTGCAAGGATGGTGTAGGAGGGAGGGCTTCAGATATTTGGACAATTGGACTGCATTCTGGGGAAGGTGGGACCTGTACAAACAGGACGGGTTGCACCTGAACCAGAAGGGCACCAATATCCTGGGGGGTAGGTTTGCTAGCACTCTTCGGGGGGGTTTAAACTAATTTGGCAGGGGGATGGGATCCGGACTTGTAGTCCAGCAAGTAAGCTAGCTGTGTGTCAGGATGTCCAAGACTGTAGGGAGGCTGTGGAGAAGGTAGCACTGACAGGGACTACTTGCGGACACAGAGATGGGCTCAAGTGCGTATACTTCAATGCAAGGAGTATCAGAAATAAGGTGGGTGAACTTAAGGCGTGGATCGGTACCTGGGACTACGATGTTGTGGCCATCACGGAAACATGGATAGATGAGGGACAGGAATGGCTGTTGGAGGTTCCTGGTTACATATGTTTCAGTAAGATTAGGGAGGGTGGTAAAAAAGGAGGGGGGGTGGCATTGCTAATTAGAAATGGTATAACGGCTGCAGAAAGGAAGTTTGAGGGGGATCTGCCTCTGGAGGTAGTATGGGTTGAAGTCAGAAATAGGAAAGGTGCAGTCACCTTGTTGGGTGTTTATTATAGGCCCCCCAATAGCAGCAGAGATGTGGAGAAACAGATTGGGAAACAGATTTTGGAAAGGTGCAGAAGCCACAGGGTCGTAGTCATGGGCGACTTCAACTTCCCAAATATTGATTGGAAGCTCTTTAGATCAAGTAGATTGGATGGGGCGGTGTTTGTGCAGTGTGTCCAGGAAGCTTTTCTAATGCAGTATGTAGATTGTCCAACCAGAGGGGAGGCCTTATTGGATTTGGTACTCGGTAATGAACCGGGACAAGTGGTGGGCTTGTTAGTGGGTGAACATTTTGGTGATGGCGACCACAATTCTGTGACTTTCACCTTGGTTATGGAGAGAGATAGGTGCGCACAACAAGGAAGTTTTTACAATTGGCGGAAGGGAAATTACGATGCTGTAAGACAGGATTTGAGGAGCATACGTTGGGAGCATAGGCTGTCAGGGAAGGATGTGGTGGAAATGTGGAACTTTTCCAAGGAGCAGATACGACGTGTCCTTGATATGTATGTACCGATCAGGCAGGAAAGAAATGGTCGTGTGAGGGAGCCTTGGTTGACGAGGGAGGTTGAATGTCTAGTAAAGAGGAAGAAGGAGGCTTACATAAGGTTGAGGAAACAAGGTTCAGACAGAGCAGTGGAGGGATACAGGATAGCCAGAAGGGACCTGAAGAAAGGGATTAGGAGAGCTAAGAGAGGGCATGAAAAATCCCTGGTGGATAGGATCAAGGATAACCCCAAGGCATTCTATGCGTATGTGAGAAACCTGAGAATGACGAGAACGAGGGTAGGTCCGATCAAGGACAGTGGTGGGAGACTGTGTATTGAGTCGGAAGAGATAGGAGAGGTCTTGAACAAGTACTTCTCTTCAGTATTTACGAACGAGAGGGACCGTATTGTTGAAGAGGAGAGTGTGAAACGGACTGATAAGCTAGAAGAGATACCTGTTAGGAAGGAAGATGTGTTGGACATTTTGAACAACTTGAGGATAGACAAGTCCCCCGGGCCTGACGGGATATATCCTAGGATTATGTGGGAAGCAAGAGAGGAAATTGCAGTACCGTTGGCAATGATCTTCTCGTCTTCACTGGCAACTGGGGTGGTACCAGGGGACTGGAGAGTAGCGAATGTTGTGCCCCTGTTCAAAAAAGGGAATAGGGATAACCCCGGGAATTACAGGCCAGTTAGTCTTACTTCTGTGGTAGGCAAAGTAATGGAAAGGGTACTGAGGGATAGGATTTACGAGTATCTGGAAAGACACTGCTTGATTAGGGACAGCCAGCACGGATTTGTGAAGGGTAGGTCTTGCCTTACAAGTCTTATTGAATTCTTCGAGGAGGTGACCAAGCATGTGGATGAGGGTAGAGCAGTGGATGTAGTGTACATGGATTTTAGTAAGGCATTTGATAAGGTTCCCCATGGTAGGCTTATGCAGAAAGTCAGGAGGCATGGGATAGAGGGAAATTTGGCCAATTGGATAGAAAACTGGCTAACCGGTCGAAGTCAGAGAGTGGTGGTAGATGGTAAATATTCAGCATGGAGTCCAGTTACAAGTGGAGTTCCGCAGGGATCAGTTCTGGGTCCTCTGCTGTGTGTAATTTTTATTAATGACTTAGATGAGGGAGTCGAAGGGTGGGTCAGTAAATTTGCAGATGATACAAAGATAGGTGGAGTTGTGGACAGTGAGGAGGGCTGTTATCGGCTGCAGAGGGACTTAGATATGATGCAGAGCTGGGCTGAGGAGTGGCAGATGGAGTTCAACCCTGCCAAGTGTGAGGTTGTCCATTTTGGAAGGACAAATAAGAATGCGGAATACAGGGTTAATGGTAGGGTTCTTGGTCAGGTGGAGGAACAGAGGGATCTTGGGGTCTATGTACATAGATCTTTGAAGGTTGCCACTCAGGTGGATAGAGTTTGTAAGAAGGCCTATGGAGTATTATCGTTCATTAGCAGAGGGATTGAATTCAAGAGTCGTGAGGTGATGTTGCAGCTGTACAGGACTTTGGTTAGGCCACATTTGGAGTACTGTGTGCAGTTCTGGTCGCCTCACTTTAGGAAAGATGTGGAAGCTTTGGAGAGGGTGCAGAGAAGATTTACCAGGATGTTGCCTGGAATGGAGAGTAGGTCGTACGAGGATAGGTTGAGAGTTCTCGGCCTTTTCTCGTTGGAACGGCGAAGGATGAGGGGTGACTTGATAGAGGTTTATAAGATGATCAGAGGAATAGATAGAGTAGACAGTCAGAAACTTTTTCCCCGGGTACAACAGAGTGTTACAAGGGGACATAAATTTAAGGTGAAGGGTGGAAGGTATAGGGGAGATGTCAGGGGTGGGTTCTTTACCCAGAGAGTGGTGGGGGCATGGAATGCGCTGCCCGTGGGAGTGGTAGAGTCAGATTCATTGGCGACCTTTAAGCGGCATTTGGATAGGTACATGGATGGGTGCTTAATCTAGGATAGAAGTTCGGCACAACATCGTGGGCCGAAGGGCCTGTTCTGTGCTGTATTGTTCTATGTTCTATGTTCTATGTTCTAAATGTAGATGGAGTTAATGGATGGCTTTCAATTGAAATAACCAAAACATGCCGATGTAAAGTTCCCGTGGTCCCAGGGCATCATAGGGCTGCTCTGTTATTAGAGAGGGATGACTGGTGTTGGTTTAACTGGAGGGTCACCACACCTTAGGCGAGGGGCAAGGATGAGAAGGTGGGACCTTTGTGGTAACCTCAGGCAGTCTGGGAATTGAACTCTTGCTGTTAGCTTCAACTGCATTAGAAACCAGCTGTCCAACCAACTGAGCTAACTGACTCCCTGCATTCTGATGCAGTCTTCTGGTAGTAGCCCTTTACAAATCCATTCAAGGGAATTTTCCACATCGGCTTCATCCGTGTGTGTTGGCGAGTTACAGTGTTATACAGAAAAACGTAACAGAGCCACACAATGTCTTTTTTCCCCTGGCATTCATTCAGAGTTACTGGAAAGTACTGAAAATCAGAATTGTCACTTGTTTTTATTCTTGTGTCACTCACCTCCCCACTCTGGTTCCTCCCCTGCCCCAGCCCCAGCCCCTTGCACTTAACTGTCATGGAATCCCTACAGTGTGGAAGCAGGCCCTTCAGCCCAACAAGTCCACTGAAGAGTAACCCACCCAGATCCATTCCCCTACCCTATTATCCTATTTTTACCCCTGACTAATGTACTTAACCTACACATCCCTGAACACTATGGGCAATTTAGCATGGCCAATTCACCTAACCTGCACATCTTCGGACTGTGGGAGGAAACCAGAGCACCAAGAGGAAGCCCATGCAGACGCTGGGAGAATATGCAAACTTCACTTAGATGGTCGGCCGAGACTGGAATCTGTCTATGTGGATTTTGCACATTCTCCCTGTGTCTGCATGGGTTTCCTCCCACAGTGCAAAGATGTGCAAAATAGGTGAATTCGCCGTGCTAAATTGCCCATAGTGTTCAGGGATATGTAGGTTAGGTACATTACTCTGGTAAATATAGGATAATAGTGTGGGGGAATGGATCTGGGTGGGTACTCTTTGAAAGGTTAGTGTGGACTTGTTGGGCCGAAGGGCCTGTTTCCACACTGTAGGGATTCTGTGACTGTTAAGTGCAAGGGGATGGGGGAGTGAGTTCTAAAGTCTGGTATTGTCCAGAAAGGCACTTAGTGAAGGATCATGCTGGAGTTGGCTTTTACTCAGTCTTCTATTTATTTGTAGAGTGTAGTACTCAATCGCATCAGTTTCAATAAATGTCCCTTCATATGTGCTAAAGTGAAACTCCAGTTAAAGAAGCATTAGCGCAAAATTAGACTCAATAATATGCTATCAAAGTGCACAGTAATGCCTGAGAGTTTACCTAAGGGCAGCTTGTGTTGGGGGCTTTTCCACCTGTATAGCTTGGCTTACAAATGGTTGCCTCACATCACTTTATCCATCCACAGAGCTATGTTGCTGCGGTGCTATCTATCGGCTTGACTGATGTTATTGTTATCATATTTTAAAGTATTACCTAGCTTCTTGAGTCTCCATGTAGGAAATTACATCTAGTTATCGTTCACTAAGTGTGTATGAACAATACTTTTAACATTATTAGCTGCTCCCTGAACAATGTTTAAAGTGTTAATAACATACAACAATTGAGAAAGTGGACTAATAAGTTTAGTTGCTCCATCCTTTTCCATTTCAAGACTAGTTACTCGCTATGTCTTATTGTGTCAGAGGTTTAGATTTCATTTAAGCTTTCGGGTTTGAACAGGAAGGCAATTGAGAGATTCAGGATGGTCGATTGTGTGACATCTCTCTCTCCAAGGCTATAAGCAGGCTTTGTTGATCAGACTGTTCTTCACTCCTACTTATACTGATAAGGCAGAACAGCAAATGCAACAGTCAAGAAATTCAGCTGCACTGTGCCTGATTTTCAGACAATAATCAAGCTAAGCTTCTCTGAAGGGAGATTGTCAAGCTTAGATTAGTAACCCAGAGCCATCTGGAGAGTGGGTTCAAATCTCATGGCAGCTGGTGGGTGGAATTCACTAATAAACCTGAAATATAAGCTTATTGTGAATGAATATTCCAATGTTGACATTTTAGTTCTAAAGAGGTAAAAACAATGACTGCAGATGCTGGAAACCAGATTCTGGATTAGTGGTGCTGGAAGTGCACAGCAGTTCAGGCAGCATCCAAGTAGCTTTGAAATCGATGTTTCGGAAGGGCTTTTGCCTGAAACGTCGATTTCGAAGCTTCTTGGATGCTGCCTGAACTGCTGTGCACTTCCAGCACCACTAATCCAGATTTTAGTTCTAAAGTAGAGTTAAATAGGCTTTTGGTTTTTAATTCTATGAAAGTGACTTTTTTTAAGGGTCAGGGACTCATCTTTTAGCAGGGGGTCAAACCAGCATTCCCAAGAAATTAAGTGACCTAACCTAAATGACTTGACAAGCTGCCTGCAGAGAGAAAGGCTAAAGTGTTTACTAAGTTGAGCTTTTACGACCCAGAGAAATTGCAATAGATGGAGAGGTCAGAAGCAGGTTTGGTTCAGAAGAAACAATCCATGCTAGCAGATGGGCTCTATAGCAGCTTCAAAGTGATTTTAAAAAAAGCACATAAAGGCACACACACAATTCCTACAGTGTGGAAGCAGACCATTCAGTCCACACCAACCCTCCGAAGAACATCTCACCCAGACCAATCCCCCTGTATTCCTGTAACCCACCTAACCTGCACATCCTGGACAATTTAGCATGGCCAATCACCCAATCTGCACATCCTGGACATAATGTACAACTTAGCATGGCCAATCCACCTAACCTGCGCATCTTTGGATTTGGGAGGAAAACAGAGTACATGAAGTTAACCCACACAGACAATGGGAGAATGTGCAAACCCGACACAGTCACCAGAGGGTCGAATCGAACCTAGGTTCCTGGTGTTGTGAGGCAGCAGTGCTAACCACTGAGCTACCGTGTCGCCCTAGAAATTGTGTCCTTTTCTTTCCTGAAAGCTTTGAGAAAGGTCAGAGTTAGCCTGGGTTTCCACCTCAGAGAGACTGAGAGAATCATATCTGGTGCATGTGTAGAAAATCACTGAAAGGAAATCCTTGCGATTTTGTCAGTTAAGTAAGAAATGAAAGTGCTACAAAGGAGTGATACCTCGCTGAGGTTTGGTATCAGAATCATACAATTGTTATGGTGCAGAAGACAGCCATTCAGCCCAACATGTCTGCACTAGCTCTTTGAGTATTTTAAACTAGTGCTATTCTCTTGCCATTTCCCCACAGCCCTGCATGTTGTTTCTCTTTAAATAGTCCTCTAATAGCCTCTTGAATGATTCAATTTAACCCACTTCCACTACACTTACAAGAAGTCCATTACAGACCCCAACTCTCTGTGAAAGGTTCTTTTCTCACCTTGCATTTGCTTTTTTTTCAAACCACTTTAAAAACCGTGCCCTCTGGTTCTCGATCTGTTTACAAGTGGAAACAGTTTCTCCCTATCACAACAGAAATTGCTGGATAAACTCAGGTCTGGCAGCACTGTGGGGACAAATCAGGGTTAACATTTTGTGTCCAGTGACCCTTCCTCAGGACCCAGAGCTTCTCCCTATTCTGTCCACATTAAATCTCTCCAATTTTTGCGTTGAACTGAACTGTCTGCTCCTTGAAAATATTTTCTTAAACATGTTCTGCACTGTTTCCAATACACTCACATCCTTCCCATAGTGCCGTGCCCAGAACTGTGTACAATACTCCTGTTGAAGTATAACCTGTATCTAGCGTACGTTTAAAATCTCAACACCAGGCTATTGTCCCACAGGTGTATTTGGAAGCACTAGCTTTCAGAGCGCTGCTCCTTCATCAGGTAGCTGTGGAACAGGATCATCAGACACAGAATTTCTGCAGAAACTTGATGTCTGTGTCGATATGTACGATCTTCTTGGAGAGCCTCTTCACTTTTGTAATCTTTTGCTATAAATTCTGTGTCTTTTGCTATAAATTCTGTGCTACCTGATGAAGGAGCAGCACTTCAAAAGCTAGTGCTTCCAGGTAAACCTGTTGACTATCACCTGGTGTTATGTGATTTTTTTTAACTTTGTCCACACCAGTTCAACACTGGCTCCTCCACATCTTGTATAAGTTTATCATAATCTCCTTGCTCCTGTACTGTATGCCCCTACTTATGAAATCCTAGAACACCGTATTAACAGCTCTCTCTATCTGTCCTGCCACCATTGATGACTTTTCTACATATGCACCAGATATTTTTGCTGCACACAGTTTTTAGAATTTTTCATTTATTTCACATAGTCTTTTCATGTTCTCTGTGTTGCCTCAACTTCTTGCATTGAACTTCAGCTGCCACCTATCTCCATCGATGTATCAATGTCCTTTTGAAGTTCTACACTGTCCTCCTTACAATTCTCCCTGACACTGAGTCATCTGTAACTTTGAAATTGTCCCCTGTACATCAAGATCTAGACAATTTATGATTTCAAGAAAACAGTGGCGGCACAGTGACTCAGTGGTTAGCACTGCTGCCTCACAGCGCCAGGATGCTGGTTTGATTTCAGGCTCGACCGACTGTCTGTGTGGAGTTTGCATATTCTTGCCCCGTATCTGTGTGAGTTTATTCCCACAGTCCAAAGATGTGCAAATTAGGTGAATTGGCCATGCTAAATTGCCCATAGTGTTCAGGGATATGTAGGTTAGGTGCATTATTCAGGGGAAATGTAGAGCAATAAGGTCGGGAAATGGGTCTGGGTGGGATACTCTTCAGAGGGTCTGTGTGAACTTGTTGGGCCAAAGGGCCTGTTTCCACACTGTCGGGATTCTGTGCAAAGCAAGAGTTCAAATAATGGCCTGTTTCCTTCTTCCACCCCAAAAATACCTTGTAACCTTGTTCTGTTTTCTAAACCTATATAAGATGTGGAGCAGCCGGTCTTGGACTGGTGTGGACAAAGTTTTAAATCACACAACACCAGGTTAGAATTTAACAAGGTTTATTTGGATTTGAACTGAGGTCTGTGGAACATGTCCAGGGTCTCCAGATTAACTGGAGGCTGTCGCCTCCCCTGATTTGCTGTTGAAAACCCCATGACTTTGCTACATCAAAAGTTTGACTATTTGCACACTTGACTACTGACCTCCATTCCTCTAACCTCTAGAGGTCTGTTCATCCAAAATGCTCCAGTTATACCTTAATCTGTGCACAGTCCTGTTCACCATCACCCCCTCCCCCACCCCCCACCCCGTCCTCTTTGACCAATATTGACTGCTGGTCTCTCAACAAATTTATTTCCTAAAGCGCTCAGCCTTATAATCGAAGTTCTTCAGAACCTTTTATATTTCTGTAATCACCTCTAGATGAATGAGCCTCTTCCCCCAAATTGTTCTTTCCTTTGTTACTGGTTTGTCACTGGAATATGTCCAGGGTCTCCAGATTAACAGTCCAGCGATAATACCACTTGGCTGTCACCTCCCCTGATTTACTGTGGAAAACCCCATGACTTTGTTGCATCAAGAGTTGACTATTTATGCACTTGACTGCTGACCTGCATTCCTCCAACCTCTATAGGTCTGTTCATCCAAAATGCCCCAGTTTTACCTTAATCTGCATACAGTCCTGTTCACCCATCACCTCCCGTCCTCTTTGACCTCTCGACAAAGCTCTCAGCATTATAATTGAAGTTCTTCAGAGCCTTTTATATTTCTGCAAATACCTCTAGATGTATGAGTGTCTTCACCCAAATTGTTCTTTCCTTTGTCGTTGGTTTCTGCACCACAGAGCACGTTTCTACACTAAAAGCACAGCACAGATACGAGATGTTTCTCTTCTAAATGTCAGATTTTATGCAGTGCAATGGGATGCTAATGAGGCAAGATCTCAGCAGAGATATAGATTGTGGTTTATCTCTCATTTGCCGTTTAGGGTAAAGAAAAACCTACCACCATCCCCGTCTCTACACTCCACTGTGCAAGAGAGGACAGATCTCTCAGCCATTCTTATTGCAGTGTGCAACTGCATTTGAGGATTCAATGAAGCACTCATCACTTTCTGCAAATATCTGTGCAAAGCTTTCAAATTATCCTGGCAATGAATCTGCATTCAGGTTCGGCTTTATTTCATCAGTTTGATCCACTTATATTCTTCTGTGTAACTGGCTGACTCAACACTATCCTGTGTTCAAGGGCTTGCCGTGATGGTGGCATAGTATAAAATAGCGAACTTTTGCAGTTTAAATAAAGCTGAAATTCAAAACTGAACTTCAACACATTCCTGTTCTTTCTTGTGATGCCCATGTATGCATGTGACGTGCTTTGATTTGTTTCAGATATCGGATGGGGGATATCATCAAAGTAGTGGGTTTTCACAATCAGTGCCCAGTCATTGAACTTAAATACAGGTGCTTGGCTTAATTTTTAAAATCATTATCATCTATTTATTTTGTTCCCTGCACATTATTTTCCTGAATTTCTAAACCTGGGCATTTGTTCCTTTCGCATTGTCAGATGGGGCCAGTTGTTAAATGTCAGAGGAGAGAAAATCCTGGAGGAAGCCTTCTATCGAACACTTCTGCGGGCTGTTAGCCTGTGGCCTGGGGCAGTGCTCCTTGATTACTGTTGTGTAGAGAGTGGCCTTTTAGGTAAGAAAATGCCAAATTACCTCCTTGGTATCTGCTGCAACTAAAGGTGCTGGAGTCACAGTTGAATTGAGAGGTTGTACCATCTGTCTAACTTTATAAGTCTGCCTCCTGTCTGAAACTCTGGGTCTTAAGAACATAACTAGGAGCATGTGTAGACAATTCAGCCACTCCAGCGTGCTCCTCCATTCAATGCAACCGTGGCTGATCTCATCTTGGCCTCACCTTCACTTTCCTGCCCACTCTTCATAATCCTTTGAAATTTTTCAGGCTCTTGCTTAATTCGTGATGTTATCCCTTAGCATTTGATGGCAAGCTAAGTTTATTTTTGAAGAGATTTGAGAAGGAACTTGGCTATTACAGTCTGTTCACTCTTTAACCTTTGACACCAGGGGACAAACCCACCCAAATGGAGTGAAAGAAAGATGAGCATCTTTCTCTGACAGATCTCATGCTATAAAGCTCGTGAGATTTGGCCAGCTCCTGTAGGTCACTGCCCAGTATTGCCAGGGGTAATGTGATATTCAATGGCCGTTGATCAGTCTGGGGTATGCATTGGAAATTTTACTAGTACGGTAAGAGGTAACCTGTGATGTTATGGGTATGGAACATTGTTTGCTTAGAAGACAAAACTTAACGCAAAGGCAAATACAGCAGCTACTGGAAATCTGAAATATAAACAGAAACTGATGGAAATGATGAAGGTCAGGCCACAGCTGTGGAAAGAGAGTTAATGGTTCAGGTTCGTGATCTCTCACCAAAACATATTGACTCCATGTCTGCACTGGGAGAAAGTGAGGACTGCAGATGCTGGAGATCAGAGCTGAAAATGTGTTGCTGGAAAAGCGCGGCAGGTCAGGCAGCATCGAAGGAGCAGGAGAATCGACGTTTCAGGCAGATTCCTGAAGAGGGGCTCATGCCCGAAACGTTGATTCTCCTGCTCCTTGGATGCTGCCTGACCTGCTGCGCTTTTCCAGCAACACATTTTCAGCTCCATGTCTGCACTGTCCTGTAATTGACCTGGGACTGCCCTGGCACTGAAGCTTATTGGCAAATGAACTAGAATGGTCCACTGCCCAGCACTGAACATTCTTCACCTTTTGATGAGCATAAACCAATTCATCATAAAGTGGTCATTGGTTTGATAAGACCCTTATTTCAAGCTATGCATATATTGAGTCTTACCAGACAGCAGGAGGTTGAGCTTCCACCTGAGGATGATGGTAACACTGCAATGCTTATGCGATAACCCATCAACCACTTGTGTGAAGTTGCGGTGCTTCTGAGGGACAGTTTGCATGAAAGGTTCTCATTGTGGCTAATAACTGAGACCACGTTGTCTCCAGCAGTGCGTCTTTATCATATGCAAGTCTATCTTGTCTTGCTCCAACTGTCTGTTATCTGGGAATGAGAGTATGGCTGGTCATTCACTTTTTATTACTATTCAATTTGATGGGTTATTTGATTGTACTGAACTTGAATGTTTCTGGAAAGTGTTACAGTTTGTCAAAGATTTACATCTCTCATTAGGACATTTGCAAGAATAAAGGGGAACAACTTTCTCTTTTACAATGCATGAGATGAGAGTGCTAGTCATTGGCAGAGGCCTCTGGTTAAAGTGATACCATGGAGAATGTATCCGTTAGATTTACACACGTTGCACTTGTTTTAACTTACAAAATAGGTGTCAGTCATTCGCTGATTTGTTCTTACAGCAGTGCCTTGACCAAACAGAGTCAACCTGCCTGGTTTAAATTTAAGCAAAGCTTGGCACTTACCTGTCAGAAATCATTCTCCAAAACAATGCCTCTACTAGAGCATTACTTTGTCAACCAATTCAGCACAGATGTAAAAAAAAAGTCTTTTTTGTTCATTGTTGTTCTTGTGGATTTCCTAATCCATGCAAAGCAAAAAACTTTGACAAAATCTGACTTTTTTTTTCACAATCCAATTTGCACAGCAACATCAAAGAGATTCCAAGATTACATCAAGAAAGGCAAATATTTGGCCATCTTAGTCTGTTGGATGTGGGGCCAAGTCAGACTATCAATATCAAGAGAAGATCTGTGAGATTCAACCCAAGAGTAACTGACGATAAACCCACTCTTACATTTATACCCCTTTCACTGTTGGAACTGCTTGTTTCTCTAAGCAAAACAAATCAAATGAGGTTACATTGTTCAATTAAAATGCAGCAGATGGGACTGGAAAGATGCAGTGGCAGAAGTAAGGCTGTGAAGGTGCTGAGAAGGAATTTGTGGTTAGTTCTGTCATTCATACTTCAAGCATTGATTTAGATGTGTGTTTGTGGCATTCATGTCAATGCTGACTGCATCAGTCACCCTCCAATTCTCCCTGAGTAAAGTACCACCCTAACTCTGACGCTAGTGTCTAAATCAGGCACTGTCCGAATGCCCCAATTCTTGTCCTGTGTGGATACAGCTCTTATCGATATGATGAAGGACACTGTTTTCTTTCCTATGACAGGGATTACCAGATTTCTGAAGCTGGACCCTGAAAATCAGTGAGTTGCATATGGCTGCAGATTATGAGAGCCTCTTTCTGTTTACAAGCACAAGGGTCTGCATAATGCGAATGAAACGTTCATGGGCCACAACACCAACAACAACTTGTGTCTATATAGCGTTCTAATGAAATAAGTTGGTCCAAAGTGTTTCATAGGAGAGAAAGAGAGAGAAAGAAATATCTCGGGAAAGAGAGAGAGAAATCCCAGAGAGGAGAAATAAAATTGCAGAGAAAGAGAAAGAGAGAGAGAGAGGAAAAAAGAAGAGAGAGAGAACAAGAGAGAACGAGACAGACAAAGAAAATTCCCAAGGCAGGATATAGAGAGAGAGTGTGTGTGAGGAATGTCAGCAGACAAAGTTTGGTGCTGAGCCATAGAAGATGGTATGGTCACTGACCAATATTTTGATCAAAGAAGTCAAGTTTTAAGGAGCCCATTTAAATATGCAAAAGAGGCATAGATGATTAAGGAGGGAATTCTGGAATTTAGGATTTTGGCAACAAAAGACATAAAACCAATGATGAAGATTAGGCGAACGTCTGAGACTAGAATTGTAGAGTTGCAGATAGCAAGGGGTGTTGTTGGAGAGATTCCTGGTTAGAAATGGTGGGGAGTCTTGAACTCCGTCCTGGAAGATTGTTGACCCAGCCAACTTCCACGCAAACAGACCACTTCACAAGGTCACAGGACAACCACAAACCAGGAAATTTCTAACATCCTGCAGGGAACAGTGCATAGATTGTCTCAGACTCATGTAGCCCTTTGTCAGGCTTTTCATATAGACTGGGCCCCAGAAACAATACACTGAAGTCAGCGTTTGCTTTTGATGTGGTGTGTTCAAACACTTGAGTGCACGATCCAGATATATTCAAGGTCATTTCTAACTTTCTACATTTTAATAGTGCTTTCTTAAAAATCATTAAACATGCCACTTCTCAGCCCACTGGCCAATGGGCTGAGGAGTGGCAGATGGAGTTTAATTCAGATAAATGCGAAGTGCTGCATTTTGGGAAAGCAAATCTTAGCAGGACTTATACACTTAATGGTAAGGTCCTTGGGAGTGTTGCTGAACAAAGAGACCTTGGGGTGCAGGCTCATAGCTCCTTGAAAGTGGAGTCGTAGGTAGATAGGATAGTGAAGAAGGCGTTTGGTATGCTTTCCTTTATTGGTCAGAGTATTGAGTACAGGAGTTGGGAAGTCATGTTGCAACTGTACAGGACATTGGTTAGGCCACTGTTGGAATATTGCGTACAATTCTGGTCTCCTTCCTATCAAAGATATTGTGAAACTTGAAAGGATTCAGAAAAGATTTACAAGGATGTTGCCAGGGTTGGAGGATTTGAGCTATAGGGAGAGGCTGAACAGGCTGGGGCTGTTTTCCCTGGAGCGTCGGAGGCTGAGGGGTGACCTAATAGAGGTTTACAAAATTATGAGGGGCATGGATAGGGTAAATAAGCAAGTCTTTTCCCTGGTGTCGGGGAGTCCAGAACTAGAAGGCATAGGTTTAGGGTGAGAGGGGAAAGATATAAAAGAGACGTAAGGGACAACGTTTTCACACACAGGGTGGCATGTGTATGGAATGAGCTGCCAAGGAAGTGGTGGAGGGTGGTACAATTGCAACATTTAAAGGGCATTTGGATGGGTATATGAATAGGAAGGGTTTGGAGGGCTATGGGCCGGGTGCTGGCAGGTGGGACTACATAGGGTTGGGATATCTGATCGGCGTGGATGGGTTGGACCGAAGGGTCTGTTTCCATGCTGTACACCTCTATGACTGATTTTAGAATGCTTTGGCTGTATATACTCACTACTGTCAACAGGATCCTTTTGTAAAAAAAAGTATTAATGTATTTGTCAACATAATACATATGCCCAGCATTGCCTCCTCTGCCGACATCACCAGAAGTAAATTAACTGATCACTAATCTCATCTGGTACCTATGGGACCTTGCTATGTGTAAATTAACTGTTAATGTCTGATCACATGGCAGTGATTGCACTCCAACATTAATTAATATGTTGCAAATTACTTTGGGATAACCTGGAGACCTGATAAAGCTCTTTATAATTGCAAGCAATCTCTTTCCTTCCATGTACCAATACATTCCTCTGGCTAAGTACTGTGTGAAACACTAAATTAGTGTCCACAGCTACTTCTTTATTCAGGGCGAATTAATATTACTGAATACGTTGATAAACTTTGGCAATTCAATGGCAGTGTCCCCCAGTAAGAAATCAATAAGTAGAGTCTGGAACTCCCATGAGCTGCATTTATGGACATAACTGAACAAAGAGAAACCTGAAAAAAATTACTGTAAAATTGGGCAGTCTGATTTTCCTTTATAGTTCTTTACTATCCATTGTAGAAAGAAGTGTTGCCACACTGGGCAATGCTAACCTGCTCCACATATGTTGCGGATAATTGCAATTTCTTCTTGCAGGACCATTTTGTGGCAGCTCAGTTCCTCACTATGAGGTTTTTATTGAAATAAAAGGTGTCAGAAACTTATCAGAGGATCAGCGTTACAAGGTGAGAGGCCACTTCTTCTTGTCCTTTTAAGAAAGGGTTAATGCTTATTTAAAGTTGAAGTTGTTTTTCCTTCCTTCCTTTTGGGAATTATTAGGATGTTAAGGTGTGATGATAACCTTTGTCAGTATAGAAATCAGAAGTCACACAACACCAGGTTATAGTCTAACAGATTTAGTTGAAATCACAAGCTTTTGGAACGCTGCTCCTTCATCAGATGATGAAGGAGCAGCACTCCAAAAGCTTGTGATTTCAACTAAACCTGTTGGATTATAACCTGGTGTTGTGTGACTTCTGACTTTGTCCACCCCAGTCCAACACCGGCACCTCCACAATATAGAAATCAGTAAGCCCACATAAACTAAGCGTTTAAACCTGGCACTCTGCTGTTCTGAATAACTCAAAACAATATCAGATGAAGAACTAGCAACCACCTGATGAAGGAGCGGCGCTTTGAAAGCTAGTGCTTCCAATCAAACCTGGTGGACTATAACCTAGTGTTGTGTGATTTTTAACTCCGATGAAGGAGATACAGTTAGCTCATTTTATGTGCAGTAGAGGAGATGGTGACATAATCTCTGGCTAGATTCAAAATCGCAGCTGGTGGAATTTAAATTCTGTTCTTAATACAATTAATGACAAATCTGGAACAGAAAGTTTGTCTCGAGTGGTGACTGTGAAATGATCTTCAATTGTGATAGAAATCTACTTGTTTCATCATTCTGCACAGTAACTTTTTTCCAGTATCACCTTAATGGCATTTTCTTTCCTACCTCATTAGCTGGATCAATGCCTTCAGGAGGATTCAGAGCTGTACCAGTCATTTCGACGCAAGGGTAGCATTGGACCAGTGAGAGTTCATATTGTGGCACCCGGCAGCTTCAAAGAGTTGATGGATTTTATCATTGCAAATGTAGGTGCTTCCTGCAATCAGTTCAATATGCATCGCATTCTGAGGAAAAAAGAATTTTTAGACTTTATTCAAAGAAAAGTAATTTCATAAAGTCTTTGCTCATATGTTATATTTCTCTAAAATTTGGCAGATTATGCATTTTTCCTCCTGAATCATTTCATTTCTTGGGATTTAAAAACTCCACCTTTGTGTTGCAAAGAGAGATCACTCCCTGAGTTTTACAATGTATTGAGTTCATGCTTCTTGTAGCAATTAACCATTGCATTGGGCAATGATCAAACTATGCAGGCACAATAAGCAACCCTAATGGAACAAATAATTCAGAGTTTTGCCAATATTCATTTATTTGCAATACAATATGTAAATATGTGCATATATCCTCTGCACTGAAAATAATGTATTGGTTCTTCTCAAAAGAACTGAACCTCCTGTGTTTTAGCATCTTGTGAGATTGAAACCAAAAGCGAAAATGCTGGAAAATCTCAGCAGGTCTGGCAGCATCTGTAAGGAGAGAAAAGAGCTGACGTTTCGAGTCTAACTGACCCTTTGTCAAAGCTAAAAGAGATTGTGAGATTGATACTGTTCCCAGGATGTTGCTGAACTAAACCATTTTGAGAGAAATCAATTATTACTGTAAATAATCCCAATTTATTACCTTGTATATTTCAGAGTGCTTTTATCTTCTGCAATAAAACCATTTTGCTTCTAACCTTCCACACACTGATTGATTAATTGAATCTACTTTCTCAGTTTGATTTTTATAATTCCAGCATTTTACCAATTGCAAACTGCTCAATTCTGTCTTGTCCAGGATTGCTATAGGACATTAACTTTTCTACAACTGCAGTAAATGCTATTCTGTCGACAAGACAGCAAGGAGAGTAGTGTAGTGTATGCTGTGCCTGATTCACCATCTCGGAGCATGGATCCAAGTTATTGAAGTGAGAATGACTCACAGCTCTGTAATTCAGACTTGTGATCGTTGGATGACTGTCAATGCTCAACCACTTGAGCTACTGATCACACCTGTGATTGTCTGGGATCTGTACCAATGTTGTGGTAATGAGTTATTTTTCCAGGGCAGACTGTCATGTGCTTTATGTAGATATACAATTGTAACCTGATACATTGAGTTTGAGTGTTTTAATTTCTAGAGGATAGGTTTATTTAGCTATTAATCTGGCTTGGTTTGTCTTTTATGAGACAGTACGGTATAATTCAGCAAAAACAGTTCATTCTGGCTATCTATAACACCTAAGAGTTAATTAGAAGGCAGTTGATATTTTTTCGGGCAGTTGTTACCTTGTTGAGATTTCTGACTTGTGTGTCAGGTGATAAACAGAAAATAACAAGCTTTATTTTTCATCAGGAGAGAACCAGAATCTAATGTAGGATATAAAAATGTACATTGGTATTTTGCTGTGACTAAGATTAGGTGATGAAGTCAATTTGATGTTAAGTCTATAATTGAATAAAACTCCTCAGAGTTATTTGCTCTGACATTTTTTAGTATGATTTTTAATATCAGAATGTGCAGGTTGTCTAACTTATGAGCCGTGTTATGAGCCATTTATAATTGCAGGGCGACATTGCTCTACCCATTTCAAATGATTGACTTCCATTGTACCTCATTTTGAAGTGTAACAGCAATCCAGAAATGTGACAGACACAGACTTGCACAACATGTTTATTGCTGTGTAAATTTTCATGCTGTTAACAACCTTCTGTTGTTGTAATTATGAATAGCCATAACTGTAGACAGGCCTTTCCCGAATGGGTTAGTATCTAGAAGTGATGAGCACCACCCACTATGATATTGCACAGACACGCCGTCAGCCTGAAGCAATCAGTGGAGAGACTTTTTTTGTAAATTCACTCATGGGATGTGGGCATCACTGGCTGGGCATGCATTTATTGCCCATCCTTAGCTGCCCTGGGGAAGGTGGTAGTGAGTTGTCCTCCACCTCCACATGCTGCAGGTAGACCCACAATGCCCTTAGGAAGAGAATTCCAGGTTTATGAGTTTGAAAGGTTTCTTGGGTGAACAACAACACTAATGGACAAACTCATGCGAACTGTATATCGGGACATTAGGAACAGGAATAAACCATCCAGTCCATTGAGCCTGCCTTGCTCTTCAATATTATCATGGCTGATCAAACACTTCAATGCCTTTTCCCCACATGAGCCAAGAATCAGTAATCTGTTAATCTCTACCTTCAACATACTCAAAGACTGAGCCTCTGCAGGCCTCTGTGATGGAGCACTACAAAGGTTCTCATCCCTCGGCAATGATTAAAAAAACGTTCTCCTTATCTCAGACATATGTGGATCCCCCCTTCTTTTCAAATTGTAACCCCCCCCCCCCCCCCCAGTTCTCTCCTTCCGAACTGGAGAAAAATCTTACCTGCATTTACGCCATCTATCTTTTTAAGTATTTTTGTTGATTTCAAAAAGATGACCTCTTGCTCTTCAACTCAAGGGAATTCTGGGTCCATTTGGCCAATCTCTTTTCATAGGACAGCCCCACCATCCTGGGAACAAGTCTGGTGAACTTTTGTGGTACTCCCTCTACGGTAATTTTATCTTTCCTGTGATATGATGACTAAACCTGCCCTCACTCCTCCAGCTGCAGTTAAACCAAGCTCCTGAGTCTGAGAATGAGGTGGAAGCTTTTTACTCAGAGGGTTGCGAACCTTTTGAGTTCTCTAGTGTACAGTAATGCACAAAGCTTTGCTGAATGATACTTGTGAAGAATTATGAGAAACTATCATACCTGATGTGAAAAATCCATATTAGCAATGAAACCAAAGGAGCTGCGAACATTACTGAGGTTTGCTAATGTATTTTACTAGTTTAACATGTTTTAACTATGCTGCTATTTCCTCTAGGCTTGATGAGGTATTTTTAACTATCCTGCAGTTTATTACTATCAACATAAAATTGTTCCAAGCAAAGCAGTTTTACTAATGGAGTATATACAGTAGGTTCTTATTTAACACCTACATTCAGTATGTCTGGAATTTGTCAGAATTTACATGGCCTCGTGACTGAGGACAGAAATCCAAAGTTCAAATGTCATTTCAGTAAGATTGAGTTGAATTTACTGTATCCCTAAAATTTGTTCCAGACCTAAACCTGAAAGATGCTTTAACTTGTTCAGGTTTGAGAATCTAAACCTGAAAAGTTATCGACTATCAACTCAACAACCGCCAGTTCCAATGCGCCACAGCGAGAAACCGTAATGACCTCCTCAGGAGACAGACACGAGCTGTAACCAACAGGGTAATCTTCGTTGTCCAGTACTTCCTGGGAGCCGAAAACCTACGCCATGTTCTTCGCAGCCTGCAACACATTATCAATGAGGATGATCACCTCGCCGAGACCTTCCCTACGCCTTTAAACCCTCACCAAACCTCAAACGGATCATTGTTCACAGCAAACTGCCCGGCCTTCAGGACAACACCAAACAACTCTGTCACGGCAGAAGCTGCAAGACGTGTCAAAGTGTTGACATGGATACCATCATTACATGTGGGGACACAACCCACAATGTATGTGGCAGGTACTTGTGTGACTTGGCCAACATTGTTTATCTCATACACTGCAGGCAAGGATGCCCTAAGGCATGGTACATTGGTGAGACTAAGCAGAAGCTATGGCAACTGATGATTGGGCACTGCACAACAATCAACAGACAGGAGAGTTCCCTCCCAGTTGGGTAATACTTCAGTGCTCCAGGACATTCGACCTCGGACCTTCGGGTGACCATCCTCCAAGGCGGACTTCGGGACAGGCAATAACGCAAAGTGGCCGAGCAGAGGCTGTTAGCTAAATTTGGTACCCAAAGGGAGGGCCTCAGTTGGGACCTTGGGTTCATGTCCCACTACAGATGACCCCACTGCACCCTCACACACACACACACACACACACACACTGAAGTGTGCGCGTGCACACCCACACTCACGCAGACCCTCTGTCATGCACAAGCTCTCATACACTAACACACACACCAACCCACTCTCACTCACCCACGCACTCTCACACTCCCATACATATATACTCACAGGTACTCACCCCCCCCCCCGCCCCACACACACACCCATATGCACACTAACAAGTTTGTGGGGTGAATTTGTATTTGCAGAATTACATTTTATTTTGCTCAAAAACTGCATAAATCCATGCAAGATTCTGTGTAACCCACTTTAGAAACAGAATCGGTCTGACCTAACATTGAGACACAGGCAGACTTTAACTTCACACCTTCAATGCATTATCTGAGCTGAGATGGCACCTATTGTTGAAAACTACTTTGAGAATTTTTAAAAAGTTCTGGGATTACATACGAAGGAACTGAAATTAACATGATTATTCTAAAAGATGAAAGACTTTTGCTAAATGTGTTTAATATTGCATTCCATGACGCTGCAATCCTGTTGCTATGCATTCTGCGTTGTATGATTCTGCTCCACAACTACCTGATGAAGAAGCAGCATTTCGAAAGCTAGTGCCTCAAAATAAACCTGTTGGACTATAACCTGGTGTTGTGTGATTTTTAAAAAGTTACAAGTCTTGAAATTTTCTAATTCCTTTATATTCACGGGAGAAGGTCCAGTAAAGTCGTATGGGTGGCATTGAGAAATAAGAAAAGGATGATCAGCTTATTGGGATTGTACTATAGGCCCCCAGTAGTCAGTGGGAAATTGAGGAGATCTCGGATATCTGTAAGAAAAATAGGGTTGTAATGATAAGGGATTTTAACTTTCCAAACATAAACTGGGACTGCCATAGTGTTAAGGGCTTACATGGAGAGAACTGTTAAGTGTGGAAAGAAAGTTTTTCTGTTCAATATATGGATGTACCTACTAGAGAAGGAGCAAAACTTGATCTTTTTTTGGGGAATAAAGCACGGCATGTGACTGAGGTGTCAGTGGGGGAGCACTGCAGGGCAAGTAATTATAATTCTGTTAAAAGTACTTCTGGAAAAGGATAGACCTGATTTAAAAGTTAAAATTCTAAATTGAAGGCCAATTTTGACAGTATTAGGCAGGAACTTTCAAAAGTTGCTTGGTGGAGGCTGTTTGCAGGTAAAGGGACAGATGGAAAGTGGGAGGCCTTTAAAAATGAGGTAATAAAAGTTCAGTATGTTCCTGTTAGGGCAAGGCTAGGAGGTGACTGGAATGTTTGATGACTAGAAGAATTGAGGTTCTGGTTAAGAGAAAGAAGGAGGCATATGTCAGGTATAAACGGCTGGGATTGCATGAACCCCTAGGGGAGTAAGGGCAGTAGGAGTATACTTTAGAGGGAAATCAGGCGGGCAAAAAGGGGACATGAGATAGCTCTGGCAAATAGAGCTAAGGAGAATCCGAAGAGATTGTACAAGTGCACTAAGGTCAAAAGAGTAACTGGGGAGAGAATAGGGCTCCTTAAAGGTCAATGATGATGTCTTGGTTTGGAACCATAGAAGGTGGGTGAGATATGAAACAAACGTTTTGATTCAGTATTTACTGTGGAGAAGGACAGGAAGCCAGAGAACATAGAACGTAGAAAAATACAGCACAGAACAGGCCCACAAAGTTGTGCTGAGGATTATTCCTAATCTAAAATAAAATAACCTAACCTAGGCACCCCTCAATTCACTGCTGTCCAAGTGCATGTCCAGCAGTCGCTTAAATGTCTCTAATGACTCTGCTTCCACCACCACAGCTGGCAATGCATTCCATGCATTCACAACTCTCTGTGTAAAGAACCTTCCTCTGACATCCCCTCGATATCTTCCTCCTAATATCTTAAAACTATGACCCCTCATCCCAGTCAATCCTGCCCTGGGGAAAAGTCTCTGGCTATTGACTCTATCCATGTCTCTCATTACCTCGTATACCTCGACCAGGTCACCTCTCTTCCTCCTCCTCCTCTCCAGAGAGAAAAGTCCAAGCTTAGTCAACCTCTCTTCATAAGACAAGCCCTCCAGTCCAGGCAGCATCCTGTGGACCTTCTTTGTATCCTCTCCAAAGCTTCTGTATCTTTCCTATAATAGGGTGAGCAGAACTGGACACAATATTCCAAGTGTGGAACTTAAGGCAATAAACGGTGAAGTCTTGATAAGTGTCTATATTACAGAAGAGGAGATGCTAAAGGCCTTAAAATGCATAAAGGTAGATAAATCCCTGGGACCCGATCAGGTGTTTCCCAGAGCTTTGTTGAAAGTTAGAGTCTCTCGGCCTCTTGCCGAGATACTTGTATCATCAATGCAGATAAGGTACTGGAAGACTGGAGGTTTGTTAATATTGTGCCATTATTTAAGAAAGGTGGTAGGGGAAAAACTAAGGAACTATAGATTGGTGAGCCTGATGTTGGAAGGGATTCTGAAGGACAGGATTTACATTCTTTTGGAAAGGCAAGGACTGATTCGGGATAGTTAACATGGCTTTATGCATGGGAAATCGTGTCTCATGAACATGATTGAATTTTTTTTGAAAAGTCTCAAAAAAGATTGATGAAGGCATTGTCTATATCGATTTCAGCAAAGAGTTCAACAAGATTCCACATGGTAGACTGCTTAGCAAGGTTAGATCACATGGAATCCAGGGGAGTTAGCCAGTTGGAATTGGCTTGAAGGTGGGAGACAGAGGGTGCTGGTAGAGAGTTGGTTTTTGGACTGGAGGCCTGTGACTAGTGGAGTATCACAAGGCGTGGTGCTGAGTCCACTGCTTTCCATCATTTATACCAATGATTTGGATGTGAATAGAGGATGAACGATGAGTAAGTTTGCAGAGGACACCAACATTATTGGTGTAGTGGACAGTGAAGGTTATCTCAGAGTAGAATGAAACCTTAATCAGATGGGATAATGGGCCGAGAAGTGGCAGATGGAATGTAATTTAGATAAATGTGAGGTGTTGCATTTTGGTAAGGCAAATCATGGCAGGACTCATACAGTTAATGGTAGGGCCCTGGGAAGTGTTGCCCAACAAAGAGACCTTGGGGTGCATGTGCATAGCTCCTTAAAAGTGAAGTTGCAGGTAGACACGGTGGTGAAGAAGGCATTTGGCATACTTCCCTTCTGGATGTAGGATTGCTCAAACCTCAACCTGAGCTACAAATCTTTTCAAAAATGCTTCCCTTCATTGGTCAGTGCATTGAGTGGATAGGAGTTGAGAAGACATGTTGCGGCTGTGCAGGGCCTTGGTGAGGCCACTTTTAGAATACTGCATTCAGTTCTGGTCTCCCTGCTACAGGAAATATGTTGTTAACCTTGAAAGAGGTCAGAAAAGGTTTATAATAATATTGCCAGGGTTGGAGCGTTTGAGCTATTGGAAGAGGCAAAATAGGCTCAGGCTATTTTCTCTGGAGTGTCAGAGGCTGGGGGCTGAACTTTTGAGCATTATAAAATCACGAGGCGCATGGATAGGGTAGCCAGGTCCTTTTTCCTGGGGTAGGGGAGTCAAAGACTAGAGGGCATAGGATTAAGGTGAAAGGGAAAGATGTAAAAGAAACCTGATGGGCAACCTTTTCAGGGTGGTGTGTGTTTGGAACAAGCTTTCAGAGGAGGTGTTGGAGGCTGGTCCAATAACAATATTTAAAAGAAATCCGTTTGGGTGTATTAATAGGAAGAGTTTAAAGGGAGAAAGGGACTGGAACAGTACAGAACATCTGATCGGCATGGATGAGTTAGACCATCTATTTTTGTGCAGTATAACTCTATGGCTAAAAAGTATAATTAATAGTCTACCAGAGAGAGATAGGAAATATTTTTTATGAAAGTGGTGATTTTATTGGTTGTTGAGATACATTCCTTTACTGAAGCCTGAAATAACACCAAAGAGTTTCTGTTTTTGTCTAACAGTGCTGTCAGGAGTATTGATAATGAGGTATACTGAGTAGGTGGACAACCTGGTGTGGTCCAGATACGGAATGGACCAGGAATTAATTTCTGACTTGTACTGAGTGATCTGACATTAGATAGGATAATGTTATCCTTCTGCAGAAGAAGATGGTCATGCAGCAAATCCAATCCATCAGGGACACAATAACTTCAGGGGCTCCGTTTCTGCTGATGGCTGAGGAGATCAATCTGTGAGAAGCAGGTTCTGTGGATGGGTGGTGCTGTGGATCCTTGTCTTTGATGTTGACATCTGTTGCCAAACTGCTACAGTCACTGAACATCAATGTAGCACACAAGCAATGTTTCCCCTCACTTGTCAGTTAGTGTTCCCAAGTCTGGGAAAATCAATGCAAATTATGTCCTAGTTAAAGTGGATCTTTGCCCTATTGGTCTGAACACCTCACCAGACAGCAAATCCTTAAGGATCCAACCAACCTCTAAACTGAGAGCTTTACCTTTGCTTGAGAATGCCAACATACTTTGATGACTTGAGTGAAAGTAAAGACTGAACAAGCAGTTCAATTATTCCAGCTTGAAATGTTGAGTGAGGCCAGACTTGGGACTGGCTGTGATATTTATTACAATTGTTAATGTTTAAATATTTTCCTGGCACATTCTTTATGATTGGGAACTTGGCAACACTTTGAATCATCTGCCACTGCTTCAGGGCAGTTTGGAGAACACATTTTAGATGTTTATTTCTCTGTTTAAGGCCGTTATTCAGCTGCCAGCACTTGACTGCTGTGATTTCTCACAGGAAGAGCTTAAAGGAAAGCAGTGTAGCGCAGGTGCTAGAAATCAGAAACGTTAGCTGGAAGTGCTGATGGCTCTGGCTGTTTAAGGAAATTACGAGTCCTAAAGAGCAGAAGATGTCAGTTAATTCTCAGTTCAGGCTTCTTGGAGGAGAATTGGGGTTATAAAGTTTCTGATCACCTTTCATCAGAGAAGTTTGATTGCAATGTTGGAGTCCTTGAGCTTTAAAAGGACAGTGCCTCAGTCTTCCAGGAGTAGGGAAGAAGAGTCTGAATTGTTCAGAGAATACTGACCTCCTGACTCATGTCTGTTCTTATGGAAACTGGATACAGCAGAATGCCTTGCTCAGGCACTTTTTCTTTTGATTTGTGCATGGTCTGTGGATGTTGCTGACCGGGCCTGCATTTACTGCTGAGCTCTTATCACCCAGGAGGAAGTGTCAGTGTACTGCCTACTCTTCCCGCTGCAGTCCTTAGCATGTAGTGTCACCCACAATGCTGTCAGGATGGAACTTCCAGAGTTTTGACTCAGCGACAGTGAAGGAATATATCTCCAAGTCAGGATGCGAGTGACTTAGAAAGAAACTTGCATCTGGTTATGTTCCAATGCATCTGCTGCCCTTGTCCTCCTAGGTAATAGCAGTTGCAGGTTTGGAGGTTTCTGAAGAGCCCTGATGAATCTCCGCAGTGTATCTTATAGATGGTGCACACTGCTGCTGCAGAGTGTCAGTGTGGAGGAACTGAATGTTGAAGATGTTAAATGAGGTGCAGTTAAACAGACTGCTTTGTCCTGGATGGTATCCAGGTTCTTGAGCACAGTTGGAGCTGCACTCCTTCAGCAAATGGACATTACTCCAGCACAATCCTTGCTTGTGCATGGAGATGGCAGGTTTTCAGGAATCAGGATGCAAATTACTTGCAGCAGAATCTTTAGCCTCTGACCTGCTCTTGGTGCAACAGTATTTTTATGGATGGTCCAGTTCAGTTTCTGGCCAATGGTAACCATCAGAGTGTTGACAGTGGAAGATTCGGTGATGGTAAGGCCATAGAATGTCTTTCTTGTTGGAGTCGGTCATTGTTTGGCACAAGTGTGAATACTCTCCAGGTCTTCCTGCATTTGGAAATGGCATGCTTCAGGATCTGAGATGTGAATGGCCCTGAACATTGTGTAATCATCAGCAAATATCACACTTCTGACTTTATGATGGAGGATATGTTACTGATGAAGCAACTGAACATGATTAGACTGAGGACACTATCCTGTAAAACTTCTGTCGAAGTGCCCTGAAGCTGAGGTGACTGAATTCCAACCATCTTCTTTTGTGCCAGGTGTGACTTCAACTGACAGAATTTTCATCCTGAATCCCATTAATTCCACTTTTGCTCGGAGCTCCTTCACACCACACTTGCTCAAATGCTACTTCGATATTAAGGGCATTCAATTTCACTTTCCCTTGTAATGTGGGACTGAAGCTGTGCAAAAGCCAAATCAGGCAGAGTTGGCAAATTTTCTTCCAATGATTTGAATTTTGGGGTGGTTTGGCATTTTGTATGGCCATTATTTCTAACAATAATTGAGAAACGTTGATATTTATTGGATTTAATTCCATACTTTGCAAGACTGAAATTTAAAGCACCATATTGTTACACCAACCTAAGTTAGCAAATTAATTATCATCTCATTAAACTTTATTTAAAGCTTTCATAATTAGGTTTGTCTAATGAAAATGTTGATTTGGGAGATAATGTACTTTACTCACCTACTCTACATGTTGCTGAGATTTTAATGCAGCATTTTGCCCGAAGATTAACTGACTGATGTAGTAGCACACAAACATATGTGTCTGGTACTGTTTTAACACCACTCTATGTAATCCTGTATGAATTAACATTGTATTAATAGTTAGGAATTCAAAGCATGATCACAGTTTTAACAGTATTGGCTGGCAACACTTTTCTGAAAATTCGAATGCCAGCGAAAATGGCTGTCTTACTTTGTAACGGTTATCAAAACTCAGTAAAAGCAATTGAAGTAATTATTTTAAATAATAGTTTCCCAGCCGAACCTAATGTACAAGCCCTTCCCAGTGATGGTTTGTTAAGGAAATCCGAAAATATCAGCATCAATCCTCGACATGGACTTTGTTAGCTGACCTCTGACATAGACCTCAGTGTAGGGTCAAAGTTTCTGAGTATCTCTTGGGAACATAGCCTTTCTCTTTCTGAGTAATATTCCCGATCATTGCCTACATTTGTATGTGTGTTCAATTGAGTGAGGCCAGGAATGGGTTCAGCTCTGATAACTCTGACTCCTGATCAAAACACATCTCTAAGATGGCGATGGACTAAGACTCCATCCATTTCATTTCTTTCTTTCTCTCTCTTTCTCGTGTTTCTTTTTCTTTTCAGCTTCTGTCCTCTGGTGGCATTGGCGATGTCTGGGATGAAAGCCAGAGTGGACTCCTAGCCTCTATTCTCCATTTTTCTAAATTATTTCTGGACTTTTTATTTCTTTATTTTTCTAATTTTATTTCCCCCTAAGAATTTGTACTTAATAATCTGTGCCTGGGTACTTTGGTACCTAAGGTTGTGCTGTGAGTGGCAACCCACATGAGTACATGTGACTAAAGCTAATTCGTGTAGCTAATAGCTGTTTCTTATCTATATTCACATGTGCAGTGGGGCTCTTTGGGTGGGTTTTATACACTGCCTATGGAACTAGATCTCAGCAAGTCTTCAACAGCTTCGAGAATGGAGGGAGAAAACTGGTGGTAAGCTACAGAACCTTTTCCACCTACTTTGCCATTGTTAGAATCTGCTTGCTAAATATATCCCTGCTTGCAAAAAGTTTGACATTTTATATAAAGCATCCTAAAAGGCAGTTTTTTTCAATAACAATGAAAATGACAAGATTTTCAGTTACTGCTTTACCATTCTTCTTTGATTTATTATACAGATTATTTGCACCATCCATTCCACATTAGATATTATGGTTTTAGAGTGCTCTCCTATGTAATCAGATTAACATTATGTAACATCTGCCTGGATGAGTGCATCTCACTCAAGAATATTGATACCATCCAGGATAAAGCAACCCACTGGATTGGCACGATCTCCACAAGCATCTACTCCCTCCGCTCAGTAGCAACAGTGTATACGATTTATAAGAAATTCACCAGGGCTCCTTAGACAGCAATTTTCAAATCCATGACCACTTCCATCTAGAAAGACAAGGATGCCGATATATGGGAAGCACCATGTGCAAGTTTTCATACAAGTCACTAACCATTTGGAGTTGAAAATATATTACTATCCATTCAGCGTTGCTGGGTCACAATCAGAACTCCCTCCATAATGGTATTGTGTGTCTGCCTGCAGGAAGCGGACTGCAGCGATTGAAGAAGACAGCTCACCATCACCTTCTCAAGGACTGATAGGAATGGGCAATAAAGTTTGGTACAGCCAGCAATGTCCATGTCCCATGAATGAATTTCAAAAAGTGGATACATCATGCAATAGTTGGTTTAAATGCAATAGAGAAGAAAAGGAACCAAGGAATCAAAAGTCATAAGGGGACCATAAAATGGCAAACAAGAAATGGAATTATACAAGACATTGCAGATGCTGGATATTTGAAATAAAAGTGGTGAAAACACTGCACAGATCTGGCCATATCTGAGAGGGAGAAGCAGTTAATGTTTTGAATCAAATTTGAACCTTCAGAAGAAGGACTTTATGAAAGTAAACGTGCAGAGCTATGGGAATAAAACAAGAGAATATGCCTGATTGGATTGCCAGACAGAGAATCAGCATGGCTTCAATGGGCTGACTGGCCTCTTTTGATGCAGTAATGACTCCATGATGTGTATCCTCATAGCTTTCAATTCTATTTATTCATTTTTAAAGGAGGAAATTGATATGATGGAAGTGTGTTTGGGGGAGTTGATCCAACATACTCAGTCAATTTAAAAGCCCTGTATCCTGTGATATATATTTATAAACATAAATATACATGCCCACCCTTAGTTACCCTTGACAAGGTGGTGGTGAGCTGCCTTCTTGAAGTTGCAATCGA
The DNA here is from genome assembly GCF_047496795.1 of Chiloscyllium punctatum. Lineage (NCBI taxonomy): Eukaryota > Metazoa > Chordata > Chondrichthyes > Orectolobiformes > Hemiscylliidae > Chiloscyllium > Chiloscyllium punctatum. The sequence goes on along the minus strand of NC_092780.1, from coordinate 16,436,981 downwards.
TTTGCTGTAGGTTGACCCATAATGCTGTTTAGGGAGAATTCCAGTAACGACAGAAAGCAACAGTAAAGGAATGGTGATATATTTCCAAGTCAGGATGGTGGGTGGCTTGGAGGGGAACTTGCAAGTGGTGGTGTTCCCATGTGCCTGCTGCTCATGTCCTTCTTGATGGTGGTGTTTGTGGCTTTGGTGGGATGTTGTGTTTGGGTCCTTCTGGCAGATAATAGCTGCTGTCTGCACCAATCTCTTTGCAACAAAACGTTAATGTCCTTTGATATAATATACCCAACTCCCCACGTGACAATAAATTGCTTCCATGTGATACCAAGATATTAATGCTATTCTTTGTTTTTAACTGTTGACCACTTCAGTATGAAAGCTCCAAATTCTCTTTGTTTGGATACAATAACACAAAGGATATATACCAAAGAAATAGTTGATACACAATGGTATGATGTTTAATCTGAATAAAATCATCTCACATTTGGCATAATCCTTCAATACATTCTAATCTGACCTGGAGAATAAATAGCCTTCCTAAAGTCATTAGAGAGTAACATGGAAGCACTAATGGGTTATTCACTCCCTCAAACCTGCTCTACCATTCTAGATTATGGTTGTCTATCCACCTCACCTTCTTGATGAAGGGCTTTTGCCCGAAACGTTGATTTTCTTGCTCCTCCGATGCTGCCTGACCTGCTGTGCTTTTCCAGCACCACTCTAGTCTTGACTCTGATTTCCAGCATCCACAGTCCTCAGTTTCACCTATCCATCTCAATATCATATTCCTGCTTTATTCCCATATCCCTTTCTGTTTTGAGCAGCTAAAGATCTGTCAGTCTGCCTAATCTCAACGACTGAGCCCTCTGGGGTCAACAATTTCAAAGATCCACAACCCTCAGGGTAAAGAAATAGATGCTTAGCTCAGACCTCAATGACTTGCTTTTTGTTCTGTGTCCTGTAGCTCGAGACCCATAAGCAGGGGAAACATCCTTCCTCCATCTACTCTGATTATCCCTTGAAGCATTTCATACGTTTCTTTGAGATCACCTTCTATTTTCCAAAACTGCAGATATTACAGGCCGAGTCTCCTCACGGGATAGACTCACAGCCTGGGTATAAGTCTGGAGAACCTCCACTGCGCTCTCTGTGGGGCAAGTACATCCTTCCTTAGGCAAAGGGACCAGAATTCATTCAACACTCCAGGTGCAACCTCAATACTGTTCTGCACAATTGATTAGATTAGATTAGATTCCCTACAGTGTGGAAACAGGCCCTTTGGTCCAACTGATCCACACCGACCCTCCGGAGAGTAACCCACCCAGACCCAATTCCCTCTGACTAATGGCACCTAACACTATGGGCAATTTAACATGGCCAATTCAACTGACCTGCACATCTTTGGATTGTGGGAGGAAACCGGCGCACCCGAAGGAAACCCACGCAGACACAGGGAGAATGTGCAAACTCCACACAGACAGTCGCCCAAGGCTGGAATCGAACCTGAGACCCTGGTGCTGTGCGGTAGCAGTGCTAACCACTGAACAAGACTCTTTCTTATTGAGAGGTTCCATCATTTTCCCTCCTACAGACAGCAGACTATCAGGTCTCTAGTTCCCAGTTTTATTCCCTCCATTATTTTTTAAATAATGGGGTTAGATTTGCACCCTTCCAATCTTCAGGAATTGTGTCAGAATTAATAGAATTTTGAAAGATGATTACCAATTTATCCACATTTCCTGCAGCCACCTGTTTCAACATTCCAGGGCCATGGTCTCCAACACATGGATCCTGATCGACTGGTTGACTGCAGAGTCTCAGACAATCATCTCAGTGCCTATCTGTGTACGCTGGCTTCGTGCATCATCGTGCCACTGTGTGAGTTCGGCTTCTGGAAGCTGTGTGACCAGAGGAAAGTGAAAGCCCTTCACAGGCTTTGTCAACTTGTTGCATCGTGTTTCCATTGGTCTAGATGGACTATCATTGCAGGGTGAATTCAGATTTGTGAGGTCACTGCAAATATATGATGAAGAAATACGCTAGGAACTGATGTGTGAAGTATTACAAAAAAATAGGAAGCTGTTCAGCTCCTATTGGCGATGGGAACTCTGCAAGAGCACTTTAGCTAGTCCCATTGCTCTACCTGTTCTCTCTGGACTGGCAGATTTGTTCCTCGGCTGTGTATCCAAAAGGTGGGTATGAGATAAAGATGAAATATGTATATTACTGCTCTATATCCTATATCTAAGCAAGGCAAGCCAAGCAGGATCCCAGAAATAGGTTGGGACGACAGACGTGACCTCAGTGCATTCACACTTAAAAGCAACAGCAACATTCTGGATGTTCCAGAGGTGCAGATCCTGAGACCAACCTCAGCAGCAGAGTGACGTCAAGGTGGAGCAGTAATGTCGTGTAATGAACCTGCACTATTTGAGAAGAAATCAAACATGTGCAACTTTCACACAGAAAAGAAAATGAATTTCTGTTCACAATTGTAAAAGATAGGAGTGTTTGCCTTACATGCATTCAAAATGTATTGATGGGTTTCGAGGGGAATTTGGAATGACACACATCATGATAAACAGTAAATCAAGGAATAAAGTGTGAAGTGAGCTGTCAGACAATATGTGATTGCTCAGTTTCAGCTTCTTTACAGATACAATGTCGAAACTGAACAGGCTGAATTGTGAACTGAAGGGAAAAGTCAGAGACGTCGCACGTATGATCAGTGCCGTGAATGTATTTAAATTTAAACTTGGTCTGTGATCCTCCCAATTAAAAACTAAAACACTGCAACAGTTCCTGAGTCTGGCAAAATGTATTGGGAAAAATCAAAGACAAAGAAAAATTGTTACCAGAAAGCTTCTATGCACACCTGAGGAAGTTAGAAGAATTCAACAGGTAATTTCAGGAATTAGATGTGATGGAACAAATTATTAAAAATCCATTTTTTCAATTAGACATTGGTGGGTTGAGTATCAAATTCATTCAGGTGTTTGATTTACAGAGTTGATATGAAGATAATAATTATGCATAATAATAGTGAGCTGAATCTCAGACCAAGAGGCAGCAATTTTTGGGGATTCATAAACAGATAAAAGTTCCCGGTCTTATCATCCTGAGCTTTTAAAGTGAAGACTGACTTTGATTCCATATGCCGCTGTAAGACAGCATTCTCCCAAAGGACGACAATCAAGACCAAGTGTCACATCCACTTTTGATGGACTATAAATTACCAGCAGCCTCAAACTCCAACCCAGCCTTCAAGGCACCTGCAGATAATGTGCAATCGCATTATCTAATCACATTGAAACTTGATGATTAGAGAACAAATTAATAATTACACATCCTTGGTTTTAGATTTGTACAGCATTAAGGATACATTGCTTTTCCTCTATTTTCTTCAGGGTATATCCTGGGTTGCACTTAAATTCGAAAAGTGATCTGTGCTCAAAGAATTTGGAGAATATTGCTCTAAGGTTAAAGTCATCGGCTCCTGGGAATTTGCCAACTTTTTACTGCTATTAATTTCTCCACTACAACCGCTTCAGCATGACTGATTTCTTTCAGTTCCATACTCTCACTGGACCCCTGAATCCTGACTATTTCCAGGAAACTTCTGTCTTCGTCTGTGAAGGCAAACATACAGTGTTGGGACTTTTTTCATTGGAGCATAGGAATTTGAGAGGTGACCTTACAGAAGTTTATAAAGTCATGAGGGGTATAGATAGGGTAAATTATAGGTGTCTTTTCCATAGGATGGGGAATTTCAAGACTAGGGGGCACGTTTTTAAGTTGAGAGGGGAGAGATTTAAAAAAGATACAAGAGGCAAATTGTTTACATAGAGGGTGGTTCACATGTGGAGTGATTTTCCTAAGGAAGTGGTGGGTGTGGGCACAATGCTTAAAAGACATTTGGATGGTTACATGAATAGGAAAGGCTTGGGGGCATATGGGCAGGTGGGACTAGTTTAGTTTGGGAACGTGATCAGCATGGACTGGTTGAACCGAAGGGTCTGTTTCTGTGTTGTCTGACTCTATTTCCTTTTGTAAAATCTCTTGTACTGCCTGGAATGAATCCATGTTTGCCTTTATTCATCTTTCTCTTTTTACATACTGAAAGATTTTTATGTTTTCTTTCTATTTTATATTCATATTCTCCTTTCTCCATCTTTCTCAATTTCTTGGTTCTCTACTGAATTCCTGATATTTCTAATCTTCAGGTTTGCACAATATTTGGAAAGTTTATAAGCCTCCTTCTTTGATGTAATACTTGCCTTATTAGCTATCCTGCTCTTGCTTTTGCTGTCGGGTACTTTTCCCTTTAGGAAATGAATTTAGTTTTTTAAAACTGCCAGGAAACCATTTTACACTTAACATTGCTTTGTGGATCTAAGCTTTGATGGATTGTGAAAACCTGAATTACTTCAAATCTTTTTTTGAAATATCTGGAGTTATTCCTTTAAAATAGCTCATTGGAAGAAGTCACTTTGGACTTTGGAGATTTCTCTTTAAACAAGGCTTCCAGTAATTAAAGTGACTAGTGACAACTGCATGCTGTCCTGGAGATCCCTGCGGCAGTTGTCTTGAACAGTCACTGGCTTGGAGAGATGCTTCATCTATCTGGTTCAGTTGGAGAGAGACCAGTTCAGAAGAAGCTGAGTTGGAGGAGACCCTGCTATGGACAAGATGCCAACTTATGTCTTTGTTTTTGAATTGAAACCTTCTCATAACTTCAGGATGAAATCCATTCGCTCTTTTGAAAGTAACATCTCAAAGTCGAACCATCTCAAGACAATTAGCATGATTTACTTCATTTTGATTTTAGAACAAAGAACAGTACATAGGTCGTCCGGCCCACCAAGACTGCACCAACACATGATGCTTATCTAAATAGAAACCTTTTAACTCTATGCAGTCTGTATTCTTCTTTTCCCTGCTTATTTACATATCTACAAGGTGCCTCTACAAGATGAAACAAATTCTCAAGAAATGAGAGTATCTATTTATGTCCTGCAGTAAATTTCAGTTTTATTTGAGAGGTGTGTCTTCTTAACTAATTATGCAAACTGCAATTCTCCTGTCCTTGCTGTGATGTCTTTAAAAAAGCACAATGATAAAAATTAGCTAGTTTTACTGAGCGTGACAATACTGTGCAAATTACTACCATGACTCCATTAACATCAATCAGTGTGTGAGGTGAGAAGAATCACACTAGTCCTTTGGGATCCACCTTTCATCATTTAGTGAAACCGTTGCAGGGCTGAAGAATGACAGAGAGAGCCTTACTCCCCATTTGTGGTGCTTGGTTCTGCCAATGGAAATGGGAAAATATTCCATGCGCCAACTCTGACATATTAAGCCTTTGAGCTTAAATTTCCAAGCATACATAAATGAAAAAAGGAATGCTGTAGATATGCAGAAACAGTTGTTTGAAGGAAGTCACTCCATTGCTCTGAAATGCAAACTGAAATACTCAACTACATGAATCCATGTTGAATTTTGCAACATTGAACTTGTAATTTTGAGATTGCCTGCACATTAAAACTGCTTCATTGAAACATTCTATTATAGAGTCATAGAGATGTACAGCACGGAAACAGACCCTTCAGTCCAACTCATCCACGCCGACCAGATATCCTAACCCAATCTAGTCCCACCTTCCAGCACTTGGCCCATATCCTTCTAAACCCTTCCTATTCATATACCCGCCTTTTAACTGTTGCAATTGTACCAGCCTCCACCACATCCTCTGGCAGTTCATTCCGTACATGTACATCCATTTAAACTGAGAAATTGATGACTTCCTTGTCTGTCTGGTTAATGTTTTAACACTTCCCAGATTCCAAGTTGCAAATGATGACAAAATTGTTGAGGGGATGGGTTGAACAGGAACAATGATCATAAATCAAAGGGAAAATTAGTTGTATCTTACAGTTGTCTCCTTTCAGGATTCTATAACTGGTCATTGAACAGAATTGACAAAAGCCAAGAAGCCAACAAGAGAACCTAAAACAGATGGGAATTGAACTTAAAATGAAATAAAGTCAGAAGCCAGTCTTTTTGTTTTGCTCCATTACAGACCAACTACTGTAACCACAGTCTAATTTATTTTACTTGGAGTGCGATGGACAACACTAACACAATTGAAGGAATTATAATTTGCATATAAAACTGCAGCCAAAGGAAAAATGTTGTTCTTGCTGCTGGTCATAATTATATCAGTAAACTGCCCAAAGTTCCTTACTCTAGCAATGGCAGAGGCTTTTCTTTTTCATGAATATTTGGAATAATTGTCAAACTCAAGAGCAAAAAGCAAAGCAAATTTCAGTTTTGTTTGAGAGATGTGAATTGTTAACTAATTATGCAAACGGCTAGTCTCCTATCCTTGCTGTGATGTCTTAAAATAAAGTGCAATGATAAAAATTAGCTCATCTTAATGAGCGTGACAATACTGTACAAAATTACTACCATGACTCTCCATTAACATCAATCGGTGTGTGAGGTCAGCCGTTTGGCCCTCCAAGCCTGCGCCAATCCAGATCCTCTATCTAAACCTGTCGCCTATTTCCTAAAGATCTGTATCCCTTTGCTCCCTGCCCATTCATATATCTGTCTAGAAACACCTTAACTGACGCTATTGTGCCCGCCTCTATCACCTCCACTGGCAACAAGCTCCAGGCACCCACTGCCCTCTGCATCAAGAACTTTCCATGCATATATCCTTGAAACTTCTCCCCTCTCACTTTGAACTCATGACCCCTGGTAATTGAGTCCCCGACTCTGGGAAAAAGCTTCTTGCTATCCACCCTGTCTATACCTCTCATGATTTTGTAGACCTCAATCAGGTCCCACCAAACCTCCGAAAGTTCTAATGAAAATAATCCTAATCGACTCAACCTCTTCTTATAGCTAGTGCCCTCCACACCAGGCAACGTCCTGGTGAATCTCCTTTGCACCCTCTTCAAAGCATCCACATCCTTTTCGTAATGAGGCAGCCAGAACTGTACGCAGTATTCCAAATATGGCTGAACCAAAGTCTTATACAACTGTAATATGACCTGCCAATACATGTACTCAATACCCCATTCGATGAAGGAAAGCATGTCTTATGCCTTCTTGACCACTCTATCAACCTGTGTTGCCACCTTCAGGGTACAATGGATCTGAACATCCAGCTCTCTCTGTAGATCAATTTTCCCCAGGGCTTTTCCATTTACCATATAGTTTGCTCTTGAATTGGGTCTTCCAAAATGCATTACCTCGCAATTGCCCAGACTGAACTCCATCTGCCATTTCTCCACCCAACTCTCCAATCTATCTATATTCTGCTGCATTCTGACAGTCCCCTTCACTCTCTGCTACTCCATCAATCTTAGTGTCTTCTGTAACTTGCGAATCAGACCACCTATACCTTCCTCCAGCTCATTTATGTATATCACAAACAACATTGGTCCCAGCACGAACCCCTATGGAACATCACTGGTCATAGATCTCCATTTTGAGAAACTCCCTTCCACTACTACTCTCTATCTCCTGTTGCCCAGTCAGTTCTCCATCCATCTAGCTAGTACACCATAGACCTCATATAACTTCACTTTCTCCATCAGCCTACCATGGGGAACTTTATCAAATACCTTACTGAAGTCCATGTATATGACATCTGCAGCCTTCCCTCATCAATCAACTTTGTCACTTCTTCAAATAATTCTATTAAGTTGGTAAGACCTACCCTTCCCTGTGCAAAATCATGTTGCCTATCACTGATAAGCCCATTTTCTTCCACATGGGAATAGATCCTATCTCTCAGTATCTTCTCCAGCAGCTTCCCTACCACTGACTCCAGGTTCACGGGTCTATAATTACCTAGATTATCCCTGCTGTTCTTCTTAAGTAAGGAGACAAGAGTAGCAATTCTCCAGTCCTCTGGGACCTCACTTGTGTTCAAGGATGCTGCAAAGATATCTGTTAAGGCCCAGGCTATTTCCTCTCTCACTTCCCTCACTAATCTGGGATAGATCCAATCCCATTCAATAAAGCTGCCTCTGGCCAGTAACTGTCAGCAAGAGAGGAAGAATATAAATGCATGTAGCAGGGGACAGCCAGAAGAAACCAATGTGCATTTTTATTGCATTATATAGGACCTCAACATCTTCCAAATTTCTCCTCCCACATGGTTGACAATGCCCTCTAATGTATCTCCTCCACTTCCCGCATCTTTGTCCTTGAACCCCATCCAATTGCAACAAGGACAGAACCCCTGGTCCTCACCTTCCACCCCACCAATCTCTGGATACATCACATCAACCTCCGCCACCTTCATCACCTACAAACCGACCCCACCACAAGGGGTATATTTCCCTCCCTAGCTCTGTCTGTGTTTCAGACAGACTATTCCCTCTTGTCAGATCCATGTTTCCCCCCCACCAGTCCACACCCCACTCCGGCACCTTCCCCTGCCACCACAAGAAATGTAAAACCTGTGCTCCCACCTCCCCCCACCATGTCTGTCCAAGATCCCAAAGGATCCTTCCATAGCCATCAGAAACTTACCTGTACCTCCACCCATGTCATCTACTCTGTCTGTGCACCCGACCTGGTCTCCTCTACATTGAGGAGACAGGATACCAACTTGTGGATCGTGTCAGAGAACATCTCTGGGACACCCACACCAACCAACCCCACCGCCCCATAGTTGAACACTTTAACTCCCTCTTCCACTCCACCAAGGACATGCAGGTCCTGGTCTTCCACCATCACCAAACCGTAACCACCCGACACCTGGAGGAAGTACGCCTCATAATCAGCCTTGGGACCCTGCAACCACATGGGATCAATGTGGATTTCACCAGTTTCCTCATTTCCCCTCCACCCACCTTATCCCAGTCCCAAGCCTCCAAGTCGGCACTGCCCTGTTGACCTGTCCATCTTCCTTCCCACCTATTCACTCCACCATCCTCTCCAACCTATCACTTTTTCCTCCACCTCCATCTACCCATCACATCCCCAGCTACCTTCCCCCCAGCCCCACATCCCTCCCATTTATCTCTCAGCTCCCTCTGGCACTCAAGCCTCATTTCTGATAAAGGGCTTAAGCCTGAAACGTCGATTCTCCTGCTCCTCGTATACTGCCTGACCTGCTATGCTTTTCTAGCACCACACTCTTGACCCTGATCTCCACTGTCTGCAGTCCTCACTTTCTCCCAAAACTTTATAGCCAATTAAGTACTTCTGCAGTGCAGTCTCTTGCAGTAATAAGGAGATTGATTCTTCTACATGTTTATTGAAGGTCCCTTTTCCAATGGATTAGTTATCACCTGTACAGCTGTATTTAATACTAAATACTATTTATAATATGGAAGCATTGGAGGTAAAGTGTGTTCTAATAACACCTTTTAACAGAAGATGCTTAAGCATAGGTATCATTGAGGTAGGTCTGCCTGCTTTTCATAATGTTGTCTCTCTTTTTGCATTCCTAGCCCACACTGCCTTATGTCTGATAGCTGCTATTTGTACTTCCAATGTACTGGAAAACCTGTATGGGGCCCCAGTGCCCTGCAGACCTCAGTCTGGAACCATTGACATCGAAAACACAGCAGGCAATTTGCTCAAAGGTCGCATAAGGAGACCACAAGGACAACAACCTCTGAAAACCAGTCGAGTGATTTTCAAGCGAGGAAGCTTTGGTTTTGACATAATTAAGCTGGTACACTAAAAGGGATAGTTTTTGGCCTAATTAACATTACATGCAGTTTGCACTTTTTCTACTAATTCTCAGCTGCTTGTTTTTTTCATGCAATCCTCCCATTTTTCTCCCTCACCCAAAATTAGCTCTGAGCAGAGAGGCTTTTATTCTTGAATAAGATTTTTATATCATTTTCCATTCCCTGTCGTGCTTGCATGTCTTTCCAGGATTACAAACTGCTCCATCTTTCCATTCACCAGATGGTAATACCTGACCCAGTTGCATGTACCAATTCATTAGGTGCAGGGTAGCTGTTTCTGACTGGGAGTATCAATGAAAATTCTACTCTACCAGAACTGAAACCTTTGCTCTGTGTCAGCATGCAATTTCATTTGAGCTCTTAAGAGTTGGCCAACTTCAGTCCAAACAAAATCAATTTTTATTGACTATTTTATATAACTAAATAGACGTACACCAATGAAAAGGAAACCATATACTGAGAAAATCTCCGGTTAGAAGCACAGATTGAGAAGGCAGTTTTAACTGACTTGCAGGTGGGAAAACCCAGGAGCAATGTTGATTTTTTTATACCCAACAAGTGGGGGAAACTGATTTGGTCAAGTGCTGTGTTAGTTTCACATGTCGTTTGACTTATTTTCCATTGAAGTCAATGGGTAAAGATTGATGGGACATGAAATCAGCATTGTGTCAGATCTTGTTGATTTCTCAGCTCCTACTTTGTATAAAATTGAACCCCAGATGTTTGGCTTGAGTTAAGGTGTGTTTTATATACCACAATACTGGAGTTCCAGTGGGGCTTATGTAAGATATTGCTATTCCCCAGAAGAATTTATTCTTACATCAGTTGGAACAGGGCACCAGGATTTAAAATAATCCTTATGACATTTGTTACAAGCACAGCAGTAAGTGAAAATGGGTCTCCATATAAAAGTAAACAAGAAATCTGCACTGTGATTATATTTGCCTTTTGAATGATTCAGCTCTGCTGGAGACTGAGATTTGGGAAATCATTGAATTTATTGGTGCAGTAATGCATTGAAATTGTGTCATACGACAAAGAAATTATAAAACACATTTGAACATGAAAGGTTGTGCTATAAAATCAAAAGTCATTGCTACCTGTATAAGACTGAGCAATGGCCTGAACAGTAAAATGGAAATTAAAAAACAGAAATTGCTGATAAAGCTCAGCAGGTCTGGCAGCATCTGTGGAGAGAAATCAGAGTTCACACTTCAGGTCCAGAGATCCTCCCTCAGAATTGATGGTAGTTAGGAAAATGTTGTTTTTTATGCAGATGATGTGAGGGGAGGGGGGGGGGGGAAGAGTTGGAGTGCCTGAAGTAAATAACTGGAGATAGAGCCTAAAGAGAGAAAAGAAGACAAGTTGGACAAAGGAGTGGATAACAATCAGCACAAAGAATGAATAGTTACTAATGGGAACTATCAGTGGCTGACTACGGGTTGTGTGTAATAGCAGAATCAAAAAGTACGGCACTTGGAAAGCACAACCAGTCAGGCAGCATCCGAGGAGCAGGAGAGTCAATGTTTTGAATATAAGCTCTTCATCAGAAATTCCAAAATGTTGACTCGGATGCTGACTGACCGGCTGTGCTTTTCCAGCGCCACACTTTTCGACTCTGATCTCCAGCATCTGCCAGTCCTCATTTTCTTCCTGCATATAATAGTAGACCATGTCATGACTAGGCTTGATGTGTGTGGATTGAGGTAAGGACATTCTGGGAAGGTGCATCAAGCACTAAAATTGTTGAACTCGATATTGAGTCTGGAGGGCTGCAGGGTTCCCAAGTGGAAAATGTGGGCTGTACTTCCAGTTTGCGCTGAGCTTCGCTGGAGCACTGCAGCAACCCTGAGACAGTGATGTTGACCAGGGAACAGAGTGGTCTGTTAAAGTGGCAGGCAACTGGAAGCTCAGGGTCATTTTTGCAGACAGAATGTAGGTGTTCTGTGAAGCAGTCACCCAGTCTATGCTTCATTTCTCCAGTGTAAAGGAGACCACATTGCGAGTAGGGAATGCACTAGACTAGATTGTGAGAAGTGCAGGCAAAGCACTGCTAGACCTGAAAGGTGTGTTCGGGCTCTTGGATATTGAGCAGGGAGGAAGTAAATGGGCAGCTGTTTCTGTGGTTGCAAGGGATGGTGCCATGGGGCTGTTGGAGAGAAGGAGGAGTGAACCAGAGTGTCCCAGAGGCAATGGTCCTTGCAGAAGGTTAACAAGGGAGGGAAAGGGGAATATATGTCTTGAGGTGATGAAAATGGTGACTAATGATCCTCTGGATGTTGATGCTGGAAGGATGGTGGGTGCAAACAAGAGGGACCCTATTGCTTGGCCAACTCATCTAACTTGTACATCTTTGGAGGAAACCAGAGCACCCAGAGGAAATCCCCTGGGTACGGGGAGAATGTGCAAACTCAACATAGCCAGTTGCCTGAGGCTGGAATCGAACCCAGGTCCCTGGCACTGTGAGGCAGCAGTGCTAACCACTGAGCCACCGTACCGTCCCAAAGTCTCCCGACAGGAACAAGGCTTTTTCTGCCCAGTTTCGAACTGGAGACCTTTTGCTTGTTAGGCGAACATGATAACCACTTTACTACAGAAAGGAACAATGGAGATCTCCCTTTGTTGAAGCTGATATAATCAAAACAGATGCAATGGAGATAGAGGAACTGGGAGAATGGAATAGAGTGTTTTTGGGAAGCTGGGTGTGAGAATACATAGTCAAGATAACTGTGGGAGTCAGGGGGTCTCTGGTGAATGTTGATGGACAGGCTGTTCCCAGATATAGAAACAGAGATGTCAAGGAAGGGGTGAGAGGAGTCAGAGATAGACCTGATGAGGGTGAGTGGGGTTGATATTGAAAGCGAAATTGATAAAGTTTTCTAATTCCAGACAAGAGAGGGAAGCAGCACCAATGATTTCATCGATATAACGGAGAAAGAGTTGTGGGTAGGGGCCAGAACAATGAGACCTCCACTTACTCCACAAAGAGACTTAAGGCATAATTGGGTTCCATGGGTATTCATGATCACAACTTTGATCTGAAGAAAGTGAGAGGAATTGACGGAGAAGTTGTTCAAAGTGAGGATAAGCTCAGCCAGGCAGAGGAAGGTGGTGATGGACAGGGACAGTTCAGGCCTTTTTTTCCCGTAAATTTGAAATTATTGACTCACTAACCATCGGTTATTAAAAATTAAACCCCCTATCAATTGGCTCAGTTTATTGTCAGGGAGCACAGACAGGAAGGATTCCATTAGAGATTGCATTGGTTCAGGTTATTTTTATTAAGTATTTTTGTTTGCCCATCCTCTAAAAATGACTCACTTTGAGAATTGTCAGCCTAATTTTCTATAACATTTGTAAAGAGAATGCATAACAGATGGCTCAGTCCAAAATCAGTATCCTCTGTACATTACATTAGACTTTTAAAAGGGCTTGCTAACTGAAAGGAATAGATATTTCAGTTATAAAGCACTGGGGCCCATAGAGCTGGAAAATCATTGGAAGTCTACAGTTCTATTTTAAGACTGTTATAGCCCAAGGAAAAATCAAAATTTGGTGGTGATGGTTATGTTGTGATAATGTCACTAGACCAATAATCCAGAGGTATAGACTCATGATCTGGTGACACGATAGTCATTGAAATTTGTATTCAATTTACACAGATTTGGAATTAAAAGGCAATCGCAGTGATGGTGACCAGAAAACGATCATCAATTGTCATAAAAGATCCATCTAGTTCACTAATGCCCTTAGAGAAGGAAATCTGCTGTCTTTACATCACTGCGGTTGATTAACACTGTGGGCTGGTTTATATAAAACCAGAAAATATGCTATAAATTGTAAAGCAGATATTACAGCAACCCAACTGGTATCTCTGTGTGCCACTTGAAAATCCATGCTGAGTCTCAACATTGTATACACACAGGATGTGGTATCATTAACAGTGATCTTAATAAACACAGGTTAGACATACAGCATCCATCTCCTTTTCAAACTAATGGTTGACTATTTACAATAACAACTACCTACGAGTCTTTATAAGCTAGGTCAATTATGATAAATCCAGATCTTGTGATCATGACTTTGTCTGGAGATTCTGTTGATTTCCACAATCATCAGTGATATGATCTTCCAGTATAGTTTCAAGAGTTTTTTTCATGGACTGTATTTGCTGTCTCAGTATTTACTTATTCCGATGTGCTGCAGTCAGTTTTGCATCAGATTAGCTACTGATCTTGTTCCTCAGTTTTGACTGGTTTAAATCTTCTTCACTGTTATTTCTTTGTTTCTTAAGAGCATGCAGTTCATTTGGAAACTTCTGGTTTTACATCCTTGATATTTCCAATTTTATCAAAGTTGTTTCCTTCTGCTGGTCCAGTATATTTTTCACCTTCCTAGCCTACTCTAACAACCTCTTCAACTATGCTTTCTTCTTTCCTTTGAAGTCTGGACCCCTTGCAGTAGCTGCTTCAGTGGTTGTTTGGTTTTCAGTCTGTCCATCCAGAGTTCTTTCACCAGAACATCATGGTGGAATCATTCATTTCTGTGAGGATTGTCTCATTAAAAAAAATAGCAGCTCCATTTAGTGTGTGCTGTACATCTCTGTCTGTTTTAGTATGTCCCTCATTATCTTCAACATTGTTTTTTTATTATTAGATTAATTACAGTGTAGAAACAGGCCCTTCAGCCCAACAAGTCCACACCAACCCTCTGAAGAGCAACCCACCCAGACCCATTCCCCTACACCTAATACTACAGGCAATTTAGCATGGCTAATTCACCTAACCTGCACATTTTTGGACTGTGGGAGGAAATCAGAGCACCCAGAGGAAACCCACGCAGACACAGGGAGAATGTGCAAACTCCACACTGACAGTTGCCTGAGGCGGGAATTGAACCCAGGTTTCAGGCTCTGTGAGGCAGCAGTGCTAACCACTGTGCCGTCGTGCCACCCAGTTCAAAAGGATGGTTCAAAAGGATTTGAGTTCAAAAGGATGGTTCTGTGTCTGCTTCTGCTGAGCTGAAATTGTTCTGTATATGAGTTGCTCCAAATTTTCTTGTAAACTAACAATCTTTTCATTGGTTGATGATAAAGAGCTTTGAGTTGATCCTGTTTCTTTTTTTCTTTCAGCTGTTTATTCATATTTTTGAGTTGAGCTGTGGTATCCTGTACAGATTTCTTCATCTCAGAGATGTTGTCTCAAATTTGGATTGATCGGAGCTACTTACTCAGCCTTTTCCTCTTCAACTTACATTTCTTTATCTTGAAAGCAGAGAGCTGAGATTTGATTTGATTGAGTCAAATAAAATTGATAGGTTCTAATCTTCTTGCACTTTCTGTTCTGAAATGTTTCTCAAGTAATCTGCTGCAGTCTGCATCATGTCTCTGATGTCTCATCCCATATGAATGTGACCAATGTAAAGTCACAGCAATGTAGAACACCTGTAATGCCCAGACTAATTGATTGTACTTGTGCCTCAGCTCCACAGATCTTACACGCAGGATTAGTAAACTGTTAAATGCTCAAAGTTTTACATTTGTAGATTTAGTTGTAGCTTTTCATATCTGTGGGCACGTTTTTCTGAATTTACAGAGTTAGTATATAAGCACTTGCACTTGTATCAACCTTAGCCAAAAGCGAAAAGTCTCTCACTTGAGGAAAGCTAATTTGGGTTTTCGTAATCACTTCAGACAGTGTGATGACATTGAAGATTTGCATGAGATTGACAATGTGAAACATATACTCATCCCCCTGTCTTGTCACACACATTAACAGATTCTGGTTTGTTAAACACTTCATGTACACACCTCTAGTGGAATTCTAAATGATCTCTATTGCATTGTGAGGGTATTCCACATGTGTGCTCTGTTTGGGTCAGTGCACAGTTTTTTGTAGCTGTATTAGCCTTTGCTGTAGTGCACTGCCTTCATCAATGGCTTTACCTGCCACATGCAAAATTGATCAAAAGCTGGCCTTTTCCTTGGTGTATGTAGAAAGCCGCACATTCTACATTTCTTGCTATGTTTGGATGTTCTCATGATTGTATCAATCTTCAATCATTAATACCCGTGAGCTTTGTCAGCCTTTGTCATAACTTTGTATATCCTTTAGTAACTTCTTCAATGCTGTAGGTATTACTGAGGTTTTATTAGCAAATCATTCTGAAAAAATTTCATGAAGTTGAATGTGATCACAAAGCAATAATTCTGTTCGCGAGCTGCACACCTAAAAATCGCTGAGGCTATTTCTCTGCATTGGCTAACTAGTGATCTAAGGATTCTGTCGCTTCTCTCTAGATGCTGTCAATTGCAGATGATGAATACTAAAGTTGAGTCTGTTCTAAATTGGTCTTTTAATGTGTCTTAAATTTGGGCTATTAATCCTGGTGTGTTAAATTTGCATAGACCTTCACTTCCAATTGTTAAGCAAATCTTAATGGCTTGCCTTACTGCATTGGACACACCTGAATCAGGAATCCACAGCTCTGAATGCTATCTAATAATTTTAAATTCTGTTAGGAGACCTACTGTGTCCCAAATTTGACATTGAATTTAATGGACATCTTGGCAATGTGCCCTTGACCTTTCCTTATTTGTATAAACCTGATGTACACACTATATACTTGTCTTTCTAAAGTGGGTTGAATTGGCCCCTCGAAAGGGATTTGATCAGTTACCACCTGGCTCCATTTTCAACATTATCCAACACTGAACCAAACAAAGATGTTGAAAGTTGTCACATACATTGTAGCATGATTAAGGCCATTGGCCTTGTGTTTTACCTGTAACTTAACTTGATTTCTGACTTTGCAGCGAACCAACTGATTTCTTTCTGCAGCTTCCAAACCCATGTCAAATAAGCTGCCAGGCAGAATTCCAAAACTGTATATATACAACACCTGACATCCTTAAAGGTTAACACTCTTGAATAGAGTATATACATACAACAACCTGGTCTGACCTATATCTGACTCCAGACTGGTAGCAATGTGGTTCACGATTAACTGCCCTCTGATATGGCCCAGGAAACCATTCTGTTCAAAAACTGTTAGGGAAGGAGAACAAATGTTAGCTGTTCCAATGACTCTCATACCTCATGAAAGAATAAAAGGAAAAGAAACAATTCTCAAATAGATGTTTACGGTAGTTGAATGCATATTTTAAGTGCCCAGAGAATAAATATTTTATTCCAACTACTTTTCTGCCAAACCAATTCCAAACCTAATTTCTAACTAATTGGGATCTATGTAAGGTCTTTAAGACAACTGTAGTGACCTTGGTTCACCTAATTCAAGGTTGGCTCTGATACCAAGCTGTATGAGCGTTGTTGTTCCTGCTAAAAGTCATTAAATACTCGATCTGTTTAACAACTCAACTGTTGTCAGAAATTCGAAACAAATCAGTGCCACAATATTTTGCAACACCAATCCCCAACCGGAACAACAGCATGGAATACTTTTTAAAATGGGATAACACTGAATCCTAATATTGATGCATCACTGTTCAATCTGAAGAATGGAAAAAATCCCACCAAAACACAATCCAGTTTTTTTTTGGTCTTGAGTGTTTAGTGAACACTGTGTCAGTCCCAATAGCTTTCTACAATACTGAGACATCATGGCATTCAAACTTCTTACAGGACTCAACAGGGTAGATATGTTAAGTATGTTTCCCCTGGATGGATTAGAGTCAAGAATACAGCCTCAGAATATGAAGTAGGTCAAACAGGACAGGGATGATAGATGTTGGGGCAGCATGGTGGTTCAGTGGTTAGCATTACTGCCTCACAGCGCCAGGCATCTAGGTTCAATTCCAGCCTTGGGTGACTGTCTGTGTGGTGTTTACACATTCTTGTGTCCACGTGGGTTTCTTCCGGGTGCTCCACTTTCTCCCACAGTCCAAAGATGTGCAGGTTAGGTGGATTGGCCATGCTAATTGTCCTATAGTGCCCAGGAATGTGCACATTAGGTGGATTATCATGGTAAATATGGAGTTACCGGGATTGGCTAAGATGCTCTTCAGAGGGTCAGTGCAGACTCAATGGACCAAATGGCCTCTTTCCGCACTGTAGGGATTCTATGAGAGGAATTTCTTTACTCAGACTGTGTGGAATCTTTAGAATTTTTATAGACTCCTTTTGGGCAGCGGATGTCTGACTGTGTACCAACCAATAAGGATCTGACTACACTAATACATTAATATTATTAATTATTAACATTATATTATTAATACATAATTATTACTGTATTATTTATTAATCTGTTAATATTAATGTGAATACACTTATCCTATTTTCCAGCTCTCAGCCCTTCATCCTGGAGGTTATGACAATGCAAGTGAATATCTAAACACTGCTTAAATGCTACAAGAGTTTCTGATTCAACCATCCATTCAAGCAACAATTTAATTTTTTTAATTCAACCCCAGACTTGATTTGGAGACTCGCTCATTGAGTATATTTGACACAGAAATTGATAATTCCAGAAACTAAAGATATCAAAAGTGCTATAATTACAAACCAGGATTCCAACTTTGTTATGATCCCAGGAGATATCACCAAAGTTGCAGTCCATTTAGGGGCTAGAAGTCTCTATTTTTAAGGCAGACAATAGGTGATAACCAGGGAATTTATGAAAAGCCACAGGATTCCACAGTTTTGAACAAACAGCAATAAACTTTACTACTTAATGTTAGAGCAGGAATGATTACAAAACCAGAGATAACATGTGGTAAACATAAGCAATATACCGTTATCAAACACTGTGCTGTGCACAGCAAGTGATCAAGGCAGATCCCACAGATTTCACAGTAATTAAGCAAGGAATGGAGGGTATAGACCAAGGCCAAGCAGAACAGATTAGTTTAATTTGGCATCATCTTTGGGACAACATAGTGGACCAAAGGACCCATTTCTGTTCTGTACAGTTCCTTGTTCTATTTTAATTCCCACCAGCTGTTAATGACACGGTGGGTTATCAAATTTTATTCAAAGGATTATAAATTTTTCACTTTGACAAACTTGAATGTCACCTTAAGAACCTTTCTGCAATGGACTGGCTCAATGATTGCTCTTGTTTTAGTTGATCACCCTTGGTCCTGGGTCCACACTCCACTGGACTCTGAAATCTGCACTCCTATTATTCACAGGCGCATCTTCAGTTTCTCGCCAACAGTTAGATTAACTGAGCTAAAAGTTTCCTTGTGCTTTTCCCCGAGTTCTCTTGCTTAGATGCATCAAACTGACACAGCCCATGAGTCTTCACTCTGAACTCTCAGCTAGTGCGACTGATTACTGGCACCTGGCTTCTTACAAGCTAGTGCAACTTCCAGGATATTTTCTCAGTCCTCACTGCAACACCAGCTGTCTACACAACTCCTCGCAATTGGCCTGAGTTCTAACAGGACAACGATACCCAACTTCCTCTTGACTTCTCACTGGATCCCTGACGACAGCATGGTTCAGTTGTCTTTCAGCAGTGCAGCTTATTTCTGCATGTAGCTTACTTCTGTTTCTTCTCGGACTTTCCTGACTCCCAGCTGCGCATTGCTGTAGTACTTCTCAAAACATCACAGCCTGACCTGCTGCGCTTTTCCAGCGCCACACTTTTTCGACTCTGATCTCCAGCATTTGCAGTCCTCACATTCTCCTCTCTCGAAACTCCAATTAAACTGAACTCATGTAATTCATTTGCCTCCATTGCAGATCAGCTAAGAAGCTGCACTCCTAACAGGGAGCATTGTCTCTGTCTCTTTCACATCCTTCCTGACCTTGGGTATCTGTCTGCGTCCTTTGAATTCCTATTCAGTGACCTGTGAACTGTTCTGTGTGACCAATTGAAAACCTCGCAAAGTCCACTCCCCTATTGCTGAGCAGCATTGAATATTCACCACTTAAGACAATGAGCTTTGTTACATTTTGCAGAGAAAGCTGTCTAGCTCAGTATGAAAAGGACTGAGATTTCAACCTGAGCAATATGAGGATAATATGGGAACATCGCATTGAGATGGAAGATCAGCCTTGATCAAGGTGAATGTGGAACAAATGTCCTATCCTTTCTTTTATTTCCTATGTTTTGCTTCCCAGCACAGGCATGACAAATAATAATTTTTAAAAATCGAAACAAAAAGCCTTTAAGATATCTGACAAGATTTCATGTAACTTTGGTAAGTCCAGCTGTAGATGGTCCTGAAATTTGAGTAAATACGTCATTGACAAAAAAAACCCATAACAACCATTTGTGGAATTCATATATCCCTTTATTAAGGATGTATTGTCAATCATAGAATCATGATATACCAATTAACTTTGTTTTCTACTTGACCATGGACAATAGACATTGAACCTCAATGAATACTAGATTAAAATGAAATAGATTTAATCAAAATGTCATTGTATTGTGATGACTACTTAAGACTAATACAAAGATTTTGCCTGTCTTACACTTTCAAAGTGTGCAAAGGTACAACACAAAATGTTCACTGGCCTAACACAAGTTATTTGGAAAAGGAGTTTAGACGTGCAACAGGCCACATGCAAAATGCAGCCAGTTTGTTCTCTGCTTTTCCAAAGTAACAATTAAAGCTGTTCTAGATCAGAAACATGATGAGAGTTATCATCTGGAATGGCATCAAATCTGTTTCATGACAACTATGCAGTCAGGGCAAAATAACTTTTCCTTGAATCTGGGTGAAGGATTCTTTCTCTTTCCCCTTCACCCTACCCTGAACTGGTCCAACAACAGATTCATCTGAGAGCAGACCACATGATCAATTGTAAAAAAACCTAAGAGCAGCAAGAATCCTCTGCTTTCTAAGGCCTCCATGCGAACTACAGTATCAAGTAATCCAGGAAACTATAGGTCTGATATGAAAAGGACTGAAGTAATCCTACATTGTAATAATGTTTTTCTAGATCTGTATGAGTAATAGGTTTTCAGACAACAGAGAGGTGGGTGGGAGGGTGAGCTGTGAAGGGATTGCAGAAGAGTTGTGAAGTGATTGTTGAGTGAGTGGGCAAATATATTGCAGGCATTTTATAACATACATAAATGTGAGGTTATCTACTTTAGTAGCAAGAACAAGAAGCAATGGTAGTACATTGAGAAACGGAGTATCTTGGTATCCTTGGAAGCCAATTGAAGTGAGTACACATGGTTGCAGCATGCAATAAAGAAGGCAAATGATACATTAGCCTTCATAGTGAGAGGATTTGAGTATACTTTGCTGCAATTGTACAAAGCCTTGGTGAGACCACACCTGTGTGCAGCTTTTGTCTCCTTAGCTGAGGAAGGATGTTCTGACTAGGGAAGAAAGAGCAACCAAGATTTGCTAGCCTAATTCCTTAGATGGCAGAAATAAATTATGAAAGGACCTTTGATAGGTTAGGACTATGTTCAGTTAGAATAATGCATCATACAGTCATAGAATCTCTATAGTATGGAAAGAGTCCATTCAGCCCAACAAATGCACACTGACCCTCCAAACAGTAACCCACCTAGACCCTTACCCTATTACTCTGCATTTACTCCTAACTCATGCACCTAACCTTTATATCATTGAACAGTATGGGCAATTTAACATAGCCAATTCACCTAATCTGCACATCTTTGAATTATGGGAGGAAACCAATGGAAACCCGCACGGACACAGGGAATATGTGCAAACTCCACACAGACCCAAAGCTGGAATTGAACCGGGGTCCCTGGCACTGTGAGGCAGCAGTGCTACCCACTGAGCCACCATGCCACCCCACAACACTGTGGTAGCCGTCAACAGCTGTGCTAATGTAGGGAGGACCTCTTAGAATCCTATAAAATTCTGAAAGGACTGGGGAAGGTAAATATAGAAAGGATATTCCCAATGACTGGGGAGTCCAGAACCAGGGGTCACAGTCGAAGGATATGGAGTAGGCCATATAGAACTGAGATGAGGAGTTTTCATCACCCAGAGAGTGGTAAGCCTGTGGAATTCTCTGCTACAGAAAGTGGCTGAGATCAGAAGATTGAATGTTTTCAAGAAGAAGTTAGATACAGTTCTGAGGGCTGAAGAGGTCAAAAGGTATGGGGAGAAAGCAGGAAAAGGGGACTGAGTTGGATAATCATCTACGATCATATTGATTGGTGGAGCAGCTCAAAGGGCTGACTGGCCCACTCCTGCTCCTATTTTTTTATGTTTGTATGATAATATGTGAGAGATGTATTTCACCTCTGGCAAGTGTGCGGCAATCAATAATCTTTATTTTTAAATTCACAAAAACCTGTTGCTGGAAAATTTAACTTGAGACAAAAAACTTCCAAAAAATAACACTTGACACATCACATGCTGAAACACTTTAATTATTCACTATAAATAATGACGAATTATGTCAATGACGGAGATTGAATCCATTACATATATTTCTTGCAGCTGACATTCCTCCTAATTCAATTCTTAAGTTTAACAGACGGTATCAGTGCACAGTCCAAAACCTACCAGATTGTCTTTTTTTCGTTAAGATTGTCAACACAGTGGCTTCCTTTGCTTTTTTAAAAACTTTAATCAACATGAAATTGAGAATTAATTATGGAAAGTAGGCCTCATGCCTTCAGGCTAACCCATGCATGTAAACTATGCCAAACTACCTCCCTCCTGAATCATGTAGATATAATTATAACAAAAAAAAATCTAGCAAACTGCGGTTGGTGACACCCCCCACTGTCTCAGTGTTTAACGCTCACTGAATATTACTGTGGATCAGATTTTGGAAATTTATAAAGTGGTTCAATTTTTTGAAAATTAAAACAACTAATTAACTTTTAAGCTTCCAGCTTCATTTAACATCTTAGGAACATTACTTGCGGGCAGAACAATTAAATATTAATTGTACCTTTTAGTAGAAAGGCTCAATATTAAAGTATGAGATTACAGCTAAGGGCATGTCCACCCATCAACTGCTAATTTTTCAGTGACTTACCTCTTGTTTCTCTCTCGTTAAATCGAAGTAAACATGAGTAAGAACATGGGAATGAGGTTCCTAAGTGGTATTGCTACATGAAACACAATATTTTAAGGAAAAAGGCATTGTTTGAAGGGTCACTGTGCTATAATTATATTGTATACTGTAGTGTGTTACAGGTAAAATAACATCAAGTATATGTCTAGCATGTCAGTCAGTATGTGGGTAGTATTTAATGCAGGTAACAGGGGTCTTGACCACCTCCTCCCATCCATTGCCTCCTTTCAGAAAGGATCACGTTTTACTGAGATTAGAAACCCCAGCATGTAAATCCCATCCCCTAGTTGTCTCCTTGGAGCTGTCAGCCAATGAGAGCAAGCAACTGTTCTTACTTGGCAACAAGAGCAATGGATGCTATTCCCGATGAAGGACTTATGCCCGAAACGTTGATTCTCCTGCTCCTTGGATGCTGCCTGACCTGCTGTGCTTTTCCAGCACCGCACTCTCGACTGCTGTAGGTAATCACAGGATCAGAGCCCAGGCTCAGCAAGAGAACCAGGTCACAGGCGAGTGATGGCTGTGGGAGAGGGCTGAATAGTAAGGATGGTAGCTCGTGCCAGAAACCCCCTACCTAACATCCGGCTCCTTGACTGAGTGTCATTGAATGGAAGGTGCTCCCAATCCCTGTAAAGAAACCTGCCAGAAACTCCAACAGGGCCCATTTTCACAGGCTTCCCATGTGATAAGTCACACTCTTGCCTCTGGGTGAATCCTGCGACAAAAGGGGTACAAAGGCAATTCACAAGGCTCCCACCATGTGATTAAACCAGGCAGAGGCAGTAAGGTAGGAGGTTCCCAACCATCATCACCCTGCTGCCTGATTAGCTGCCCCCTCTCTACCACCAAATCTGTCTCGGTGGGGGGGGAGCCACCCTGCCTGATTAACTGATTAAATTTGCCTCGGGGGAGGGGATCAAATACCACCGTATGTCCTGAAAAAGGCCACTTTGCTCACTGTGATAATTTCATGGAAAAGACTATTGTAAACCATTGCATTGTCTTCAGCCCATAGAACTGTTAATGCAGTAATGATAGATGTATTGGAATCTCTCACCTCTACAGACAATGAGCAAAACTAACGTCATTTACAAAATACCATGCAAGGACTGTTACAAACACTACATTGAACGAACAAACAAAAAACTAGCCACCAGGTACATGAACACCAACCAGCCACAAAAAGACATGACCCTCTCTCACTAGTATCCTCACATACGGATGAGGAAGGTCAGCACTTTGACTGGGACAATACATTCATCCTAGGACAAGCCAAACAAAGACATGCACAAGAATTCCTAGAAGCATGGCATTCCAACTGGAACTCTATCAACAAACACATCGAGTTAGACCCCATCTACCACCCCCTGAAAAAAGGAACAGGAAGTGACTTCACCACAGGAAATAATATCACCATGGGAAATGACATCACCAACTCAAAGAAACCCAAACATATAAATAGAAAGGAAAGCAGGAATTTTCAGCATTGCTTTGTATGAGGTCCACTGAAGATGTTACCTAGTTAAGTAATGAAATGTCTGGAAATGAACCTTTCAGCTCAGCAAGCAAACCTCCATCCACAATCTCTCACCATCCCACCACAAAACTGTGTACTAACACTTGGGTGCAAAGCTGAGGTTAGTTCATTTTCATTTTGAAGATTTATTACTTCCATTCACTGCATTGACCTAATTCCTTTTGCTTTGTTTTGTTCTTTCTGGAGCCCCATTTTCTTTATATTGTCCCTCAGGATTGTTGTAACTAGACAGTCCAATGGTGGAGTTGCACACTCTGCTCAGGGTGGGACAGGTAGTGTTTGTTGAGAGTGGGACTTTTCAGATTTTTCAGGTTTTCGGATGCTCCTTCCTGTGTTTGCACCAGGCCTTCTTCTGGGGATGGACAAAATGGTCGGCACCTCTTGTTTCTTCTCCAGTTTAAGTTGGTTTGGGCTAGAGCTTCCCACAAGTCAGTGGGGATATTCTATTTCTCATAGAGTTTTTGAGGACATACATCTGCACTTCTAGTTAACCACTTGCCATGACGAAGCTTATTTTGGGAGTTTTTTGTGTCACCATCTGATGTGGCCCATCCAATCTGAGTGAGTGTAGCTCATGCCTCGATGCCCAAAACATCAATTTTCCTGCTCCTTGGATGCTGCATGACCTGCTGTGCTTTTCCAGCAACACACTCTCAACTTGATGCCCAGGATGCTGACCTGAGAGAGGCCATGGAATACTGGATGCCTATCCTGCTAGTGGATTTGCGTAATTTTGTGACGGCCTCGCTGGTCATATTTCTGAGGAGTTTGAGGTGTCTGCTGTACATGCTTCCAGTGTTAACAGAAGGATTGGTAATACAAATGTCCTGGATCCAGAAGTGTGGTGGTTTGAGGATTTTGTCATTGAATACTCTGTTCCTTCTACAGCCAATGCTGGCACACTGAAAGAGATGTTGAATTTCATCATTGATGTCTGCTCTTTTTGAGAGGAGGTTTGCGAAAAATGAGAACTGATCCCTATTGTCCAGTGGCAGATTGTGCATTGGGAGCAGGCCACACTGTCTTCTGACTGACAAGATGGAACTGGCATCAACATCAGGCTTTGGAAATTAATCTGATCAAGGGGGATATGACTGAATCTGGTTTACTGTTGGCAGAATGCCTGACCTCAGCTTTGCACCAACATGTGAGGACACAGCTTTGTGGTAGGAAGCTGAGAGTCACCAGCTTACCCATCATTACTGAATCAGTGCAGTTCTATGGGCAGGACCAGCTCACTAAGCTGCTTAGTCTGAAACATGCTGCCACCATTCTCTTGGATCTTTGAAACTGCAGGATCTGCTTGGTCTAGCGTGCTGGAGGAAAACCACTTCCTGTTCTGACTAGAAAAGTCTGTTATGGTCAACAATATTTGGTTTATAGCATGTCAGCAACTAGTTGCATTGATGCAATTAACATTATTAGAGAAATTTTGAGGACAATTGGATGTTAGATCTCACTGCTTTGAGATTCAAAGTTGTCCTGCCCATACATCTGGATGGCATCATCATACTGGATGCGCTAATGGCACTCCTCAATATAACCCTTTCAGACCCACAGACTAATGAGTTTGTTTCCTCCTTCCATTAGGTTTTTAAAAAAATGTCAATCATGTTCTTGTCCACAATGATGAAGTCTAGGATCTAACGACCGCTGCAACATGAGGTTGATCCCTTCGTTCTGATCTGTACTTTATTGAAGCAAACCTTTCTGGGCAATACTGGATGGAACCTGTGGTATTTCAGAGCACTATTGATGGTGTAGATGGAGAACTGGAACTACTTAATTCAATTCAGATGGCACCTAGTATTTTCCAGTCATCAGAAATACAAGTGTGAGGGAAAATTGAATTTATTTAAATTTCAGGTAAAATGACCAAAAGGAAACAAAAGTAGATTGTAACAAAACAAAAGCTAATTTGCAGCTTCAGGTATTATTTACAGCATGTAACATTCCAGTAAGTTGGATCTAAATAAATGTTGAAATAGTCCTAAAGTATAGTTTGAATCTGCAGCATGCTGCTTGAGAACATGGGAGAGGCAGGTTCAGTTTCAGTTTTCAAAATGATAATAATATAATAGATAATCACCTCAAGAGTTATTTTTTAAAAGCTAGAAAGTGGAGAGAGAGTGGGGACAATCAAATTTCTTCTTACAGGGAGTCAAAATTACGATGATGTACTGAATGGTCTCTTTTTGTGCTGTAACCATTCTCTGGGTCTGTTCAAATAAAATATGTGGGATCTATTTTAATACATTTGGATTTGCGTGTTATTTCAAAGCATTTTTCTTTTAGATTAGATTCTCTACAGTGTGGAAACAGGCCCATCGGCCCAACATGTCCACACCGACCTTCCGACGAGCAACCCACCCAGACCCATTCCCCTACACCTAACACTACAGGCAATTTAGCATGGCCAATTCACCTAACCTGCACATCTTTGGACTGTGAGAGGAAACTGGAGCACCCGGAGGAAACCCACGCAGACATGGGGAGAAGGTGAAGACTCCACACACAGTAGCCTGAGGCGGGAATTGAACCCGGTTCCCTGGCACTGTGAGGCAGCAGTGCTAACCACTGAACCACTGTACCGCCCTCTTCATATAAATTTAACATGGTCATACTGTAATATAACTGGCAGCTGAGAATGGGCATGTTGAGTTCTTAGGGTTGCGTGTTACTTTTAATCCTTCAACAAGCATCAAGGACCAAATGGCCTCCTTTAGTGATGCAAAATTCCATGATTCCAGCCGCAGTTCTGATGCAATGTTTTTGGATATTTTATGGAATGTTAGAAATTGCTGGGTGAATTCAAAACTGAGATTCCTTCCTCCATCACCTACACAGTTGACTGAACAAGATGAATCAGCAACCTGCCCATCATGTAGAGTGACATCTCCATCCAGGCTGATTGCTACATCCTGTAATTACATCAATATAGTATCCTGTCAATTGGATTTTCCTCATTGAAGATCTAACTGTGAATGGCAAAAAAAGCAGTAATGTGTATCTGCTCAGCAGTTCAGCAATGCTGGAGTGAAACTGATTAGAAATTACTTGAAGAGATGAAATTGTCAAACCAAATTCTACCAATGTCCCCTCATAAAGCAATCAGTCTTAAAAAGAACTCCAATTATACAACAGAATCCATCAACTCTATAATTGACAAGACTACAGAAAGACTCATGATGTTTGTGCAATTACTAAACTACAATCACCTAAATGGCTGGATGCAATGCGCTTTGAAGAAACAAAATTTATCTGAACTATATATAGATTTCTGTAATCACCAGATGTAAACTTCTAAAAACAACTTTTAAAATGAGCAACTTCCTTCTAACTTAACTGAATCAAGCGACTCATTACAAATAATCATGAAACAACTCAGTCATCATATTCTTCTTGTCATTTCTTAAGTACTGTTTTTTATTTTTCGTTTGCTGTGTATTAATTGTCTATATATGTCAACAACTGAAAAGCTTGTCATTTGTCTAGTTTGTGCGTTGTACTGAGGTTGACTAAGTTATAAAAAAATTGGCAAGCAGTGATGATCTGCAAATGTGAGTGAACATGCCATCAGTTACATCTTCAAAGTGTGGCAAGCTTTTTAGTTGTGGGTTTCTGAACATGGTCACATGAAAGACTATGGATTGACATGATCTGATCCCACAATCACCGCAGCTTAATGACTCGACCCCAGCTCTTTCAAATGCATGCTCAGTGATGCTCCAACCCCAACCCCACCAATAGTTTTCCCAATAAACAGCCTTACTATTTTGGAAGACATATGGCAAAAATATTTAGAAAAGGAAGTAAAGTGGTTGCTGTCCCAAAACCTGCCATTTAAATAACCCAGAAATCGGAAGGTTGCTGTTCAGCATCATATTTTGTTAATTGTGACAATGGCGTCTTACCATCTGGTTTCCTATTCAAATTAATTTTGTGATATGATGTTCTTGTCCGTGCACAGTAGATCCAAACTAGAGCTACCAGAACAAGTTGTCAAGTCACTTCAACTCTATGTATCCTGATAAATGATCCTTCGTGCCAGTCAACATTTCTGCTACTAAACCTCACAATCACAAGAGTGGCATCTCTACTTCATTTTTTAAAAATCTTTTCTGATGCTTTTTTTGTGCTCACTGTTAATCCAATCTTCACTTCACATTCTTTACTTGGTTTCTTGACAATTAATTTTGTATTAAATTCACCACTAAATTTCACTGACTTGTCAGTGTTTGTGCTAATTATTTCAGAATCCTTCAATTTAACTGGGATGGAGTTACACATAATATGTGGGAAAATGGCATTACGTTTGAGGACTGGCAATGGTCATATTGAATAGTGGAGCAGACTCAAAGTGTAGAATGGCCAATTCCTGCCCCTAGTTTCAATGTTTTTATACTTACACAGTCCCTTCTCCTGTTCACTCATGTCTTAGGTGCCCTGCAGAGGGCACTATATCATTTCTGTCTCACTTGCAATAGCTCAAAGGACAAAATATCAGCAACATTAAATGGGAAAGAGTAACTCACATTAGAATCAATCATGGCTTAGTTGGTACCACTCTTGCCTTTGACTCAACAAGGTGGTGAGTTCACCCTGCACTCCAAAGACTTAAGCACATAAATCAATGCTATTCTCCAATGCGTTCCTCAGTCTGAAATACTGTCTTTTAGATGAAATATTAAATCACGGCCCCATTTTCAGTTTCAGCTGGTTGTAAAACCCACTATTTCAAAGAAGAGTGGAAGAGTCCTGGCCAATATTTATTTCACACACATCATGCAGACATCTTTATCATATTATGGTGTGGGAGATTGTTTTGTGTACAGTGTTACAGTTCTCATCTTGCAACAGTGCCTGTGCTTCAGAAGTACTTCACTGACTGCAATGTGATGTGGCATGTCCTAAGGTGCTATATAAATGCAAAACTTTTCTGATGTTGGCCTCCACAGCAATTTTACTGTTTTTAATTTCAGTTTTGATTTTGCTTCACTAAAGCAATTCCCATAAGAAGGCTGCTTGTTTCAGCCTGATCTTGGTGTTCTGTGGATATCTATGATGGAAATAACAATTACTAGCAGCAAGAGTATTGTTGAGGTGACCAATATCAGATTAATTTGAAAGCTGACTGCTGAAATGAGGAGAACAACTTTGTGTTTATGTTGTTTCTTCATAAACCTGGAAGCATTCTCTACTCTTTACTTTAGTGTAATTGCTTTTTCTTGACAGCTCAGTGGGTTAGCCGCTGCTTGGTGCGATAATGAACTGTGATCGATAGAAAGCTCACTGGACAATGTTGAGTCAAAGTAACAGATGCGGAATACAGCAGAATTGGCCTGAAAACCTGCGAGCAATGGAATGGAAGATCAGTCATGGTTTCATCTCTTGATTAATGCCCAGTGATTCCTGTCTAAAGGTTCATGTATTCTGATAGAATTGGTTTCAAATACCTTCTGTGAATTGCATAGTCTATTAACACTCACTGTCAAACTTCATATGAAGAAAGCCTATTAGGGAAGAGATACGGGCAGTCAGCTGGTACCCATTGACTTTCAAACAGTTGTTGCATCTGCTAATCTTTCACAGCCAAAGGATTTGTCAGAAAAAATGAAGAGGGAGAATATTGAAATAAATATGACACTAAAAATGTAAATCCTAATTACAAAAGCACAAATCAATTGTTTTTAATGCAGCAAGTTTGAATTATCTCTCTAATATAGGGAAAATCTATGAATCCATGGTTGGGTCTCTGCAAGATGTACGTTTTGTGTTAGTGAGTTTTACTTTGATAGGAAAACAAGTTGAGATAAAACAATATGGAAATTTATGCAATTATAACTTACACCAAAAATGTATAGAGTTGCTTTGTGGTTGACACAGGATCCTATTTATTCAAGGTGAGAATGTGTACAGGGTATAAGCACGTAGGGAAAGAGTTAAGTTCTGAGTTTTGTGAAACAAGAGATCCAGCTGAGCATGACTCAGATCAGATAGGACCTTACAGTTAACAATGGGGTGCTATAGGCAAGGGTAGTGGGTTAACAAGGTGGAAAAGCATTCACTATGTAGAGCCATTTAACAAGATGCGGTAGCATTCAGTATGTAACATTAGTTAACAAGGTGAAAAGTATTCATTATGTGAAGCCAGTTATCCATTGTGTAACAGCAGATGACTTAATCTTTTACTATTGATACTTGGTGATTGTAATGGTCACCCAATTAATACGTATGTGGCCTTATCTGGATGGTCCTCCCTGTAAAATGACTATATAATTCATTCAGAAACTGCTGCTCCAGAGAAGACTGAGAACTCATGTCCCTGTGGACATGGGCAATTGTTCTTGCTCCCTCCAGGACCCGGAATAAAGATGAAGGAGGTAAAACTATATTGTGTCTCTGAGCGTTTCGCTTCGACCTGGTGGGACGGGGGGGTTGGACCGGGCATGGCAAAGGTATGTTCCCTCACCCAGTAAAATCCATCAGTCTCTGACTCTCTTTTTCACTCAAAGGCTGCTCAAAGCTGTTTTAATTAAGACTGCACTTCTGAGTCTTCTCTCCCCTGTCTGTCTTCCATTAGCACTTTCCCTATCTATTCCCCAGAACCTCTCATCCAAGGTCAGGCATTAGGTTTTCAAGATATTCAGGTGGAATACACAATAAATGCATGGGAACTATTTCAACTAATTGGAGAGACCAGTTCTAGGGGTCGTCGTGTGAAAATCAGAACCTGACCTTTCAGAATTGAAATTTAAGTAACAACTTTAAATGCAAAGAATAGTAAATATTTGGAACTTTCTTTGGTAAGTGGTCACTGATGCTAACTCAATTGTTAATTTAAAATCTGAGATTGCTAGATTTTTGTTACCAAAGGTAAGAAGAGTTGGAAGGAGGGATCACAGATCAATAATGATCTTGTTAAATAATAGATTTTCCCCAGCTGAAATATTCCTTACACTGCTTGTAATTATTCACCACCAAAGTGCATTGGCACTCAAGACAGGAATCACTTATCAGACTGCCTTAATATACAGCATATTTCATCATATATTAATTAACCATGTGTAGATTAATAATGTGTAGATTTTCAAAAAATGCAGACACGTGAAAAGAAACACGAATAATGAAGCATTTAGATGGCAAATGGTGTATCTTTCCAAGTACACAGGGTAAGAACTCCTCTGAGTTGATCATCCACTGGCTTTTTACTAGCAATCATATGCAAGTTTAACTGATTTCCAGTCATAAGGATATAAAATATATGTGACTAACAGATGGATTACAATACAATTTATCTTTCAAAAGGATTTGCATTGAAGGCCAGTTAATTCTGAAATGAGACTCATGGAATCCAGGATACATTGTCGTATAATTTACCTTTTATTTAATGGCTTAGAAACACTATACATTTCAAGGAGCTGAGACATGATTTAATTATCCACTAGGGGACTGATTTTCTTCTACGGGTTGCTGCTGGATCAGAGTTAGGTGTTTGTGACTCACAGACTACTGATTACAGTGACTGTGAAATCTATGAGGACTGTG
This sequence comes from Chiloscyllium punctatum, assembly GCF_047496795.1. Classification (NCBI taxonomy): domain Eukaryota; kingdom Metazoa; phylum Chordata; class Chondrichthyes; order Orectolobiformes; family Hemiscylliidae; genus Chiloscyllium; species Chiloscyllium punctatum. The sequence continues at coordinate 16,405,182 of NC_092780.1, read as the reverse complement.
ACAGCATCAGAAAAGGAGCCAGCTTACTACTGTTTAGATTATTCCAAGAATAGGAGCAACTTTCTGGTTCAGTGCATTCATTTAATTCTTTAGATGATTCTTTCAAAGTTCCAGAAATATCTTGCAGGGCAGGAGTTGTGTGCATTGTAAGTGGAAAAACTCTTCCAGTGTTGACAAGTTTAAAGGTGTCATTACCCAGTATTTTCCTAATCAACCTGTTTAGGGATATTATGACATACCTCTGGAACAGGTGTGACTTGAACCCAGGCCTCTGGCTCAAAGACAGGGACACTACCACTGTGCTACCAGAGCCTCCTCAAAGTGTCACTTATAAAGCTGTTCAAATATGTGATACATTTCTGGCACAATTGGGACTTGAATCCAGGCCTCCTGGTCCAGAGACACTAGGGACATTACTACTGTGCTACAAGTGCCCTTAGGTGTCATTCACATGTTTGTTATTCAGAAATGCTATGACATGCTTCTAGAGCAGGAGTGACTTAAACCTAAGCCTTCTAGTTCTGAGGTAGGAACTGTGCCACAAGACCCTTATTAGGTATCACCAACAAATATGTTTATTCAATCTGTTCAGAGATGTTATGACTCTGCTCTGGAACAGGTGGAACTTGAACCTGAGCCTTCTGGCCTAGAGGCATCCATGTTATCACTACACCACAAGAGCCTTAAAGGTTTCACTAACACTGTTATAGCACAAATATGGATTCAGCGAGTGACAATGACTGGAGAGCCATGGGGGAACAAATTTCTGCTCTAATATTGTGGCATAATAACATAGTAACTTTACGAGAAGCAGAGTAATTTACTTAACATTATCCAGTCTTCAGATAGCAATCACTAGCAGTGCCTTGAATGATTGAACTGATGTATTGTATGACCTCCCTTTTTTCTCCCATGGCACTTCTCTTCAATGCAGGAGGGCCAATCAATGTGGCTATTTCAGGAGTTTGGTATAATTATTAATTTAGGATATCTGGTCAGCATGGATGAGTCGAACCGAAAGGTCTGTTTCCATGCTGTATATCTCTATGACTCTATGACTAGCGTTCAGTTGAAAATGAATCTTGAGAGCTAATTTGAATAGAAAAAGATGGCTCAACATTATCAACATAAGGGTCTGAAAATACAGTAGAATTAATCCCTTGCAAAGGGTCAGTGAATTAAGGTTTATTTTTGACTTTGATTATAATGAAAACTTGAGTATTTAGGTTTCTGTCAAATGTGTGGAGAGAAGTCATTATTGTTTATATATAGAGGACACTGAAAATTGCTACTCTTTGCCTATCACTTATCAGAAATGCTCTAAGTGCTCTTTTATTGGACTCAGTTAATGTGGAATAAAGTACAAAATGGACATACGCAAAGTCTGGGATATAAAGTGACAAAGTATCACGCAACCACTATATTTTTTTCAATGCTCCAATGAGATGTTGCATTTGGTAAGCAGAAAACCCCTCAGTGAGTGACACCTAATGTGAATTAAATCAGTCTTCATTAGAGATGAATTTCTCCCTCCTGCAGAATTCCCCATTTCTCTTCTTAATGTGACAGGTGCTATGGTCTTTTGTTTCTTTCAGTGCCAGCTACTCCATAGTACCTCAGCCAAATGGCTAGCATCATATAGAGGATATCACAATTGGGCTTGATCTTGTTCTCAACCCATAATCACATCCACATGTTTTCAGCAAAAGGTCATAATGCAGAGATCGAAAGTTTCTACATGCTCCATAGCCTTGGGGAATTGAGGCCAAAAATAGTATTCTTGTTAACATTTCACAGTTCACTATAAACCTGGGACCTTCCTGTGCGTGTAATTGTTACCATATTGCATGGAGCATTTAGCAATTAATAAATTTGTGAAGTATAACTATTCATTAATACTTGTATTGATATATCCATATTGTAACTTGATAAGAGGGACGTACATTGTTTTTGAATATGTCACTTGTATGGTCTGAATAGTTGTGCCCTAGGTTGAAAATGTTGAAATCAATAATGGAACACTCAATTCTTTTTTTACCCATTCTCAGATTCAGGCACTTCCCAGGCCAGGTGCATTATGGTTATCTGCAAAATAAAATATTGTTGAAGATGCCCCACCTGATCATTTTGTTTCCCAGCATGATGATTTGATGTTTGTTGCATCAATGCTTTACTTCTCTGAGTGAGATTATAGGGGGAGAAATTGAGGAAAGGAATTCTGGTGTTGCCCAGAGTCTTTCACAAAGGACCTTTTGCAGTTTCATTCAGCTGCCATCTTGGGTTTATAGACAGGAAAGCCTACTTGTTAGAGGATGCACCAGGATGTGGCCAATTTCTCCATTTTAGGAGTGACTAGAGAGAGATCTGGGCACTTAGTCCAACTGTGGAATGGGAAATTGGCAGGCAATTTTCTTGCATGTAAGTGGAAAATGCTGGAGACACTCAGCAAGCCAAGCAGCATCTGCATTAGGAGTTTGGGCTGGGGGTCTTTTGGTTACCGCTCTACATTTTACACATTCTCCAGCTGTTCATGTGTGCCTTTTCCGTTGGCATTGTCAAAACGTTTAGGGAACACTGACATAAACAAAGAGGTTAAGCGGTCTGAGAGAGTCCTCCTCGATTGACAAAGCACTTCTCAATGTTAGAGAATGTGAATCTTTTGTTTTTAAGCCGAAACACAGGCAGGTGTGTGGATTATAGTTTGGATGGTTGAATTCCAAACTGGTTGATTTAGTAAATACTTAGAGACATCAGATTGGTTTGAGTTTGGGAAGTGGTAGACGCGAGTGAGGGTGCCACTTATGGGGTGAGCTATTTACAAATTTCTATACTGTCTTAACCATGGTTCAACTGACCTTTAATTCACAAGGTTCTGAACTCAAGTCCCACTCCAGGGCTTCAGTACAAAGCTCAGGGCTAACTCTCCAATGTATAACTGAGGGTGTGTTGCATTGTTGAAGATACCATCTCTCAGATGAGACCATTCCCACTGGCCTGCTCTGGTGGATGTCAAAGATCACATGAAGAACTGTACTTCTTCGTCAATACCAATCATTATCACGTTACAACTTAGATTCATAAGAATTGCATGAATGCTTATGATAGTCTCTGATAGTAACACATTATGGGTAGCAGTAGGAGACATTAAATGCCATTCCAAATACATTTTCCGCAGATGTTACGACTGTTGCAGGAGTATTTCCTTTGAATATGCAATGGACCATCACCAGAACTCCAGTTTTGGATGTGGTATCTGGTATGCTGCGTTTTATCTGGTTCCCTTTATAAAAGGTTGCGACCCCGCTCCCTCTGTAAGGCACACCCAGCGCTTGTCAAATAGCGACAGAGTTCATTGAAAAGAAGCTGCTGCATCTTAATCGGTTCCCATTAAAAGTGGACTTCAGTTGCTAACGCGAAGTAACGCAGTTTTGATTTGAAACTGCGCAATGAACTTGCGAAGAGTTTAAAAGGATTTTGACGCAGCATCATTTTATGACACACACACGCCTGTCAGTTTTGCTTCGCAAATGCTCGTTTGAAAATGGTTTCGAATTGGACTGAAAACCCGAAGCCAATTCTGAAACGTATTCTCGGGTGGAAGGGGACACAATGTATTCCTGTTTCTGCACATCACTGAGCGCTGGGACTTTTGCGGGGGGCTGCACGGTAGTAATGGGTGAAGAATTCATCCAACTTGTCCAGAAACGGCACTGACTTCCTATTTAACAAAAAAAAATACAAAACGGACCAAAAATAGACACAGCTGTCACCGTCCCTGGTGTTGACAGGAGTCTCTTACTGCAAACCATGGTCAGAATCTAATTTTGTCCCTCTCCAACGTGAAGACCCATTGCAAAATTATACATTTTAATGTGATGCTACAAGGAATATGCGCGAGGCACAAAATGCTACTTTTCCAGGAGTCTTTGGAGGAATGTTATAGTTGCGAGACGGAACTTGAGTTCCCAAACCGTGAGGTGGGGGTGTGTGAAGATATATAAACAAATCCCGTTGCTTCATGTCAGGAGGTGATCTGGGAGAGAGGCGTTCTTTGCAACACAACACGTGTTGGAAACGAGGAAGTAACACACAACCAAGGCTGGTGTGGTGACGGATTATATCCGTTAATTTGACAGGAAGTAATTGCACTGGTCTGGGCTGTTTGCAGGAGCCGGTGTTTAGCTCAGGGTCTGAGTGAGTGGCGCCGGGCTTGGGGAGTGTGTGTGTGTGTGTGCTGTGCGTGCTCTGTCTCTGGCCGCGCTAGAGCAGCGGGAGGGTGGGAAGGAGGAGGACACGGGGGGAATGCTTCTCCGATGATGGCGGATGGACAGGGAGACGGTGCTGAAGTCGGGCTGCCCGCTCCGCAGCTTCCCCTGCCCAACTCGTCTGGACACCCCCAAGGAACGCAGCGCGTCTCGAATGGGAACGGGGAAGGTCCGGGGTCCGAGGCAGCGGCCGGCAGCCGTGGAACTGCGGAGGCGAAGCAGTTAGCAACTCCCCGGAGCAGTCTGATCAAGGTAAGGGAAATCCAATTCCAACCCACATTCACTGACTTTGCATCACCTCAGCGGCTGCTGTTATGACTCCACAATTACTTCCTCGGTGTTCACAAATATTTACACCTCCCCCGAAGACGATTGTTTATTTTTTTGCAAGTAATGCTATCCAAATAAACCCTGGGTGGGTGTGCTACGTGAATGGAGAGGTGTATTTGTATCCTCCCAGAATACGGGGACGAGGGGGAATCTGTTTATTCCACGCAAAGTGTGTAGGTTGGGGCGACACCCAGTAACACCGTCCTTGAAAGTGTTGTCTTACAGCGAGCGATGAGCAGATTTGAACATCCCATCAACTACAATGATGGCTTCAAGAGTGCAGGGAGCTTGTTTATCCCTGTCAGTTGTGCGCTCCCGTAGGGAGTGCCGTTATTTTGCTGTGTGACATGTATGTTGAACGAGCATCAGTTTATTCTCGAGAGCAACTCATTTGAACTAAAGAGAGAGAGAAAAAAAATAGTGTCACTCAAAGATGATCCTATTAGTAGCAATTGGATCGAAATTGGTGCTGGTGACAGGGACTCATTGGCCTGACTGGGAATCTAAGGGGTTTAAAACCATCTCTCCTAACGCTCTTTATTCTGAAATGGTGAACAGTTCTTCGCGTTGCATGGAAATACATTGCCCTGACTGTATCTTTCATCCAAGTGTTGTTTCCTGAGTGCTAACCGTGAATTGATTAAACATGTGTTTCAGTTGAAAGGTAAATCCCCAACGCTGGGACCAAACACAAAGGGCCAAGGTATTGGTCAGTGCCATTATTGGTCAATGCGTTGAATGTTCCAGTTGGGAGGTCACATTGTGGCTGTACAGGACATTGAATACTGCGTTCAGTTCTGGCCCCCCTGATCCAGGCAGGGTGTTGTGAAACTTGAAAGGATTTTACAGGGATGTTGTCAGGGTTGGAGGTTTTGATTTATAGAGAGTCTAAATAGGCTGGGGCTGTTTTCCCTGGAGTGTTGGAAGCTGAGTGGTGACCTTCAAGAAGTTTATAAGATCATGAGGGGCATGGATAGGGTTACTGGACAAGATGTTTTCCCTGAGTTGGTGGTCCAAAACTAGAGGGCATAAGTTTAAGGTGAGAGAGGAAAGATATAAAAGGGACCTAAAGGACAACCTTTATATGCAGAGGGTGCCACGTGTGTGGAATGAGCTGCCAGAGGAAGTGGTGGAGGCTGGTACAGTTGCAACATTTAAAAGGCATCTGGATGGGTATGTGAATAGGAAGGGTTTAGAGGGATATGGGCAGGCAGGTAGGACTAAATTAATTTAGGATCTCTGGCCAACATAAACAAGTTAAACATGTACATGTACATGTACATGTCTATGGCTCTGTGACGCTGTATGATATTTTGTCTGCCTGAGGGGTGGTATGAATTTGCAAGTTATGCCAAAGTATGTGACTGCCTGTCAAAGAAAAACTTACTGCAGGATTCATCCCTTCCTCTCACTCTGCTCTTCCAATAATGTAGGTCGAGCCCTTTGATAAGAGCCTTTTCACACTGTAATCATTTAGTACAAATTGTCACATCATTATCAGCAGACTAACTTGCTCCATTAGACATATCTTCTGCATTGCCAAGTTCAATCAGCAGGGTGACGAGCTGGAATGTGAGTTTTGGATTCTGAATTCAAATGCACTGTGTTTCTCCAATCTCACTACGTTTGAGAAAACCATTCGAAGGATTTAACCATGTCATAAATGGCAAGCATTTCTTTTGCAACTGAGTCTTAAATTTGTGTGAATTGTAGGGAATTCCCAGACTCCATATCTTAGGATATGAAGATATGTTCTCTGATGTGGTCAGTTTTTTTCTCTGCTCTGTAATCACAGCCTTGTCTTCCTCCATTCATCTTTCATGCTCTATGGCGATGAGATGGCCATTACTTAAAATTCTTATGCATTTTTTTCTCATGGGGTGGTGAGAATCTTTGCAAAGCAATTGACATCAGCATATTATGCCAGTATAGGTATTTTAAGCAGTTAAACTAGCATATGCTGTTAGTTATAGTAAGTGACCGGAAGCAATTAATTACAGCCGATCTGATTGAAATATGTATGTACCACTTCTGCATTACCTCTAACCTTGAGCATAGACTTCATTTTTACTTGTACACTGAGCCGTTTTCTATAGTGCTTAGTAATTAGTCATAGTCATAGTTATACAACATGGAAACAGACCCTTTGTTCATGCCGATCAGATATCCTAAACCGATGTAGTTCCATTTGCGAACACTTGGCCCATATCCCTCTAAACTCTTCCTATTCATATACATATCCAGATGCCTTTTAAATGTTGTAAAAGTACTAGCCTCCATCACCCTCTGCATGAAAAATTGCCCCTTAAGTCCCTTTGAATTCTTTCCCCTCTCACCTTAAACCTATTCCCTCTAGTTTTGGACACCATTGCCCCAGGAAAAAAGACCTTAGCTATTCACTTTATCCATGCCCGTCATGATTTTATAAACCTGTATAAGATCACCCCCGTCCTCCTCCACTGCAGGGAAGCAAGCCCCAGCCTATTCAACCTCTCCCTATAGCTCAAACCCTCCAACCCTGGCAACATCTATGTATATTTTTTTCTGAACTCTTTCATGTTTCACAACACCTTTCCTATAGTAGGGAGACCAAACTTGAATGCAGCTTTCTAAAAGTGGTCTAACCAATATCTTGGAAAGCCATAACATGGTTTCCCAACTTCAAGACTCAATGAACTGACCAATAAAGGCAAGCGTGCCAAACTCTTTTTTCACCATCCATCAGTTTGACTTTCATGGAAGTATGCACTTGTATTTCGAGATACCTTTGTTCAGTGATACTTCCTAGGATCCTACCATTAACTCTATAATCCTGCTCTGATTTGCCTTATCAAAATGCAATCCCTCACGTTTATCTAAATTGTCCTCCATCTGCTAGTCCTCAGCCCATTGGCCCATCTAATCAAGGTCACGTTGTACTCTGAGATAACCTTCTTCACTTTCCACTACACCAGCAATTTTAGTGTCATCTGCAAACTTACTATCCATGCCTCCTATATTCAGATCCAAATCTGATCCTTGCAGCACACCATTGGCCACAGGCCTCCAGTCCAAAGAGCTACTCTCTACTACCATCCTTTGTTTCTCACCTTCAAGCCAATTTCGTATCCAGCTGGCTGGCTCCCCCTTGATTTCATGTGATCTAACCTTGCTAACCAGTTACCATGTGAAACCTTGTCGAATATCTTGCTGAAGTTCATACAGACAACATCTACTGTTCTGCCTTCATCAATCTTCTTTGTCACTCCTCCAAAAAACTCAATCAACTTAGAGACATGATTTCTGACACACAAAGCCATTTTGACTCTCCCTAATCAGTCATTGCCTTTCCAAGTGTATGTAAAATCTGTCCCTCAAAATTCCCTCCAACAACTTACCCACCACTGATGTCAGCCTCACTGGTCCCTACCCCATTTTTTTAAAATAATGGCACCGCATTAGCTAACCTCCAGTCTTCCTGCACCTCACCTGTGGTAATCAGTGACAGTTATATCTTAGCAAGGGAAAAAGTGAGGACTGCAGATGCTGGAGATCAGAGCTGAAAATCTAAATTCCTGAAGAAGGGCTCATGCCCGAAACGTCAATTCTCCTGCTCCTTGGATGCTGCCTGACCTGCTGCGCCTATCTTAGCAAGGGGCCCAGCAATGTCTTCCTTAGTTGCCCGTAAAGTTCTGAGAAACACTTGATCAGGTCCTGAGAATTTATTCACCTTTGTGCGTTTTGAGACATCCAGCACCTCCTTTTCTGTAATGTGGGCATTTTTCAAGATGTGCTATTTATTTCCCCAAGTTCCCGAGATTCCATATCCTTCTCCAGAACAAATATCACACAAAGTACTTGTTTAGTATCTCATCATCTTCTGTAGTTCCACACATAGATGGCCTCATTGATCTTTAAGGGGCCCTATTCTCTCCCTAGTTACTCTTTTATTTTGTATTTGTAGAATCTCTTTGGGGTCTCCTTAACCCTATTTGACAAAGACATCTTATTTACACTTTTTGCCCTCCTGATTTCCCTCTGAAGTATACTCCTACTTTCGTTATAGTCCTCTAGAGATTCACTTGATCCCAACTGTCTATACTTGACTTATGCCTCCTTTTTCTTGACCGGAGCCTCAATTCTTCTGGTCATCCAGTATTCCCTACACTTACCAGCCTTGCCCTTCACACTAACTGGAACATTCTGCCTCTGAACTCCCATTATATCATTTTTAAAGGCCTCCCATTTTCCACCCGTTGTCCCTTTACCTGCAAATAATCCCTCCCAATTAACTTTTGAAAGTTCTTGCCTAATACTGTCAAAATTGGCCTTACTCCAATTTAGAACTTTTAGATCAGGTCTATTCTTTCCCGGAATTATTTTAAAACTAATGGAATTATGATCACTGGCCCAAATGTGCTCCCCCACTGACACCTCAGTCATTTGCCTAGTTTTATTTCACAACAGAAGGTCAAGTTTTGCTCCTCTAGTGGGTACATCCACATACTGAATAAGAAAATTTTCTTGTACAGATTAACAAGTTCCTCTCCATCCAAGCCTTTAAAACTATGACAGTCCAGTCTAAGTTTAGAAAGTTGAGATCCCCTACCATTACATCCTATTATTCTTACAGATACCTGCTTCTCAATTTCCCGCTGACTATTGGGAAGCCTTTAATACTATCCCAATAAGCCGATCATCCCTTTATTTCTCAGTTCCACCCATATAACTTCACTGGATCTTCTCACAGGTATATCCTCCCTCAGCATATCTGTAATGTTAATCTTAACGAAAAACACCACTCCCTCTCCTCTCTTGCCCCTTTCTATCCTTCCTATAGCATGTCTAGTGCGCTACGTTAATCTGCCAGTCCTCCCCTCCATGAGCGAGGTATCTGTAATAGCTATGTTATCCCAGCCCTGTGTTCCCAACCATGCTGTGAGTTTGTCTGCCTTACCTGTCAGACCGCTTGCATTGAAATAAATGAAGTTTAATTTATTGGCCTTATCTTGTTCTCTGCCATGACTATTTAATTTGCTGCCAGTCTCTGTAAATTTTTCATTGCCAATGAGTGCCACTCTAACCGATCCATGTGTTCGGAAAGGATTTGCATCCAAACACACTTCCTGCAGACATAATTTCCAGGGACATTGATATTTTCCCTAATCTCCTATATCAGGAAGTGCACGTCACTCTACTAGAAGCCATCTCTGCACCTTAAACAATCTACAGACCCAGAATATTTGCAAAAAACAGTCACAATACCCTTTCTCAAAAACTCAGCATTAACACAATCTTACTGCTCAAAACCACTGCTCTATGACAATAATACCTATCTTTTATATTCAAAATTTAATGAAGAGACAGAACTTAGTAAAACATAAAACAACTTGCCCGACTCACTATTAAAGAATTTGCAAAAAAATGCATTGAGATTCGAAGGTTTATAAATCTTAAAATTAAATACTTTGCTGATCAGGCTCTGAAGTCCCTGTTCATTCCCAGCTGCTCTGTGTAGTTCCAATATTTTGCAGTCTGTACAATGCAGAATGCAAGCAAACATTTGATTTTTTTTTTAAACGTGTGGTGTTTTGTTAGTTAAAAGTCTTATCAGAGAAACGTCCACTTGACCTAACAGGTTATATTATTTGATGTTTCTATTGGACAACACACCAAATAGAGAAATGTAATCATGGCAGCTTTTCAGTTAGCACAAGGGCAAACAACTTATTGTGATGAAACTGGTAAAATGAAATTGAAAAAGTGCTGGGAACACATAAGTCAGATGCCATTTGCACAAGAAAGGCAGATTAATTTGGGTGTGTTTCTCAGCAGAAGTGCAACTGAAACATTCACCCATCTCTGTGCCAGCAGCTGTTCAAGTTGTTGGGCATTTCCAACAGTTTCAGTATCTACATGATGACATTTGTAGGGGACTTTTCTTGTAGAGTAACCGTGATGTATCTCTTTATGAATCTCACTTTTCCAAAAGTGGTATATCATGTGACTGTTACTATTTGGATGTCCTGGTTTGACTTCTTGGGAGGTTTTGATTCAGAAAAGTTTCGGGCAGCTTGTAATTCTATACAGATCCCTGTGAGAGACTGACAACTTTTAATAGAATGGAATCCCATTTGCCGACTGAAAGCAAACCATTGAAAGCAATTTTACTGTTTGAAACTTTTATTTTCACAAACTAACTAAATTCCACATGCAACAAACATTAAGAATTTGCTGTTAAATGGGTGTCACAGCAAAATAAAGAAAATTCCCCCTTCCCCAAAGCACGTTGGTCACCACAAGTTTTGTTTGAAAAAAAACAGAAACTTCTGTAGATGAGAATTCCATTTTAACTGTCAAAGGAATATATTTACTAGAGAACACCTATTAATTTCCAAAATTGGACTCATAACATGGCTTATACATAAGTTCCAAGTATTAACTGCTTTCTGTGGAGAAATAAGAACTTTCTCAGAGAAGATGTGAATGGGAGAAGTATAACTGTGAATACAATGGCTATAGAACTTTTACAAAATAGCTTCCTTAATGCTCAGACATGGCTGGAGTGAGTGGCCACTTTGCTTGTGCTGATAATCAATTAGAATACATTCAGTACTTGGAATACTTGTGACTCGTGCTTTTAAAGAGAATGCCTGTATTTGTGTTTTTAAGGAAGACACAACTCTCCTGCAAAGAAACATCTTGCAGTCCTTCACAACACAGTGAATTACTTCAAATTTCAGTGATTATTTTTGGACAGGCCTGTCGTGAACAGGAAGATTCCACAGAAGCAGTATTGTCAATGGGTAGTTAATTTACTTTTGGTGATGTCAGTTGAGGGAGGCATGTTGTCCAGGTCTGGGAAGAGCTTCCTTAAATGCATGTAGCTAGAACTTTCAGACAGGCCTGAAGTAGTGGAATAAGTAGAGGATGTAAGATCTATTTGAAGGACATATCATCAGTGCTGCACTGGAGTGCAACCCAGATCCAACTACTGATGAGCTAATGCTGACCATGGATCATGGAGCATTGTTTTAATGCCCATTCTCCTTACTTGTATGTCTCGCATTACTACTGTCCCAGATTTATGCCAACGTTTTTATCTTTGTCTTTGCAAATTCAACAAAGAATGGCAGTCAATTGGTTAAAAATCTGTTTTGCCTGAGGTAAAGGGCATCAGGCGCTGAGCTGGGTCAATCCCAAAAAGAACATCAGATACATTACTACTTATGAGAGTGTTTCAATTGACTGTTCCTGTGCAGACTACTGCTCGTTGTCTGCCAGCATACAGGCAAAAATGACTAAATAGAGAGCCCATTCTTCAGATATTTCTGTCCCCTCCCTCTCCCTCTGGTCTGCATCTTCCCAGAACAGAGCAGCTGAAATCAGAAATTCAGTCAAGTACAGATTTATCTCATTATCATCACTCAGTGATGCAACGTCAGTGCTTAACATTGTACAGAAACATTTTCTTGTTGTTAGCTTTCCCTACATTATTCTCTATTTATATGAGAGAGAGAGAGAAGGAATTTCAGGATGCACTCCCAATCTTCTGGAAATGACCCATTTCTAGTGCTTGTAAGAAGTCTGGAATTGCTGTCTGCAATTGTGTTCTTCCTGGGAGAAACCTGGGAATAAGACCAGAGAATGAGATTGATCATGAATGTAATTGTGTGGCAAGCCAGATTTCTGACCACTTTAAAATGGCTCTTTGTTCCAAATTACAAATGCGAAAGGTGAAGGAGTTGACATAAATCTGGGATAGTGAGCAAACAAGGCTTGAATTTGAACACTTTAACTCCTCCTCCCACTCCGTCAAGGACATGTAGGCCCTGGGCCTCCTCCACCACCAAACAGTTACCACCCGACGCCTGGAGGAGGAACGCCTCATATTCTGCCTTGGGACCCTGCAACCACATGGGATAAATGTGGATTTCAACAGCTGCTCATTTCCCCTTCCCCCACATTATTCCAGTCCCAAGCCTCCAACTCGACACTGCCCTCTGGACACCGCCATCACTGCCCCCTCTGACCTATCACCTTCTCCCTCACCTTCATCCACCTATTGCTTTCCCAGCTACCTCCCCACAACCTCACCCCCCTCCCATTTATCTCTTCACCCCGACCCACAAGCCTGATTCCAGATGAAGGGCTTATGCCCAAAACATCGATTCTCCTGCTCCTCGGTTGCTGCCTGAAAGCTGTGCTTTTCCAGCACCACACTCTCGAGTCTGATCTCCAGTATCTGCAGTCCTCACTTTCTCCTTGAATTTGAAGTAGGATATATCAGGTTTAAGATACTTCTGTCATGTTTGTGTGCAATGTATTTCACTGTTTGAATAATAAATGAATGACGAGACTGACCACTTCTGGCACTAGCCTATAAATTATGGTCCAGTTACTACCAGGTCTACAGCCTAGAATTGAGCCCTACTTTAATCTGTCTCTGATGGTAGCCATCAGCCTCTGCTCAATAACTCATGGTGTGGCTTGGGTACTCCTTATCTAAGCTAGTCATGCCTTCTCGGGCTTCATCTTGAGTTTAGTTGGGCACCTGTCTCCATTTGTTTAGTTGTGCTTTCTGTGCTATGAAGAACAGAGCACTTTTGCTTCAATGCATTGACCAGGAATGGATGACAATGCCTTTCCTTATGTTAGATCCTTACCCAGCAAAAAACGTTGTTCTCACCCACTGCTGCTTTTGCTTCAGTTCTTCATGTGGTTTGGGGGATCAGACTTTGCGACAACACAATGGTCCAAGTAAGAACTGGAGCAGTGTGTTTAGTGAGAGAGGAGTATGTTTATGCTCCTCCAATTTTAAGGTGAAGGTTAGTCACTGAAAATTGGTAGTAATTGATTTTAAGATATCCAGATTTCTCCTAAATGCACTTTTAAAAAAGATCTTATGTGGGCTGTGGGGCATTGATACAGTCTACAATTGTTGCCCGTCCCTAGCTGCACCTGAATTTAGTGATGTTCTAGGCCATTTCAGAGGGCATTAAGTAGCAACTGCATTGCAGTGGGTATGGATTCACACGTAGGACAGCAGATTTCCTTCTCTCAAGGACATGAGAGTGCCAAATAGATTTTAGTGTTATTGACAATGATTGCACGTCCCATTAGACTATCTGTTCTGGATTTTTATTGAATTCAGCTGTCACCATCTGCTATGGTGGGATGTGATCCAGTGTCACCAGAATGAGCCATTGGATTACCAGTAAAGTGACATTAAGGAGCATGACTGTGTTATAAATGTATAAAGTGTTAGTAAAGATTTATTTATCAGCTGTTGAACTTTAACCCAAATCAAGGTCACTCTGGACTCCCATATTGGGTTCAAGTTTACCAACAGAATCCAAGCAAGTGCATTGCCTTGTTAGCTATTTCCCTGCATTTATAACGTATGTCTGTTACTGATATGGTTAAGGGTAAAGGGAAAATGAATACTGTTCATACAACTAGACTCTTTGTTAAACAGGTATATAATAGCGTAAATTAGAAAGACATGTGACTGCTGGTGCCTGAATGTAACAAGACCAATCCCTTTTATCCAATGGTGTGAAGAGTTACGTACTAAAGTGAACTTAACATACTTTCCAAAAGCCCAGAGCATTTTGTGAAGGAGCACATTCTATTGCAATGAGTTGGGAGGATCCTCTATGAATATTTTGGCAGCTTGTATGTCCTTTTATATCCAAAGCAGCTGTTATTGAAATTCATATTATTCATTTTGAGAATGGTCTGAGAAATATGCTAAAGGCTTGTATAAAATCACAAAGTGCTGAGATTATTCACTATGTCTGGCAGCTACTGTGGAGAGAACTGAAGAAGAGCCATACTTGACTAGAAATGTTCATTCTGCTAGATCGGCTGAGATTCTCCAGCAGTTACTGTCTTTGTTTCAGGTTTCCAGTGCCTGCAGTATTTTGCTTTTATTTATGTGGGATATTTCTTCTCTATGGGGTAGCATGGTGGCTCAGTGGTCAGCACTGCTGCCTCACAGCACCAGGGCCCCAGGTTCGATTCCAGCCTCAGGCGACTGTCTGTGTGGAGTTTGCTATTCTCTCCATGTCTGCATGCGGGTGCTCCGGTTTCCTCCCACAGTCCAAAGGTGTGCAGGCCAGGTAAATTGGCTATGCTAAATTGTCCATAGTGTTAGGTGCATTAGTCAGAGGGGAAATGAGTCTGGGTGGGTTACTCTTTGGAGGGTCGGTGTGGACTGGTTGGGCCAAAGGGCCTGTTTCCACACTGTAGGGAGTCTAACCTAATAGGTTGGGGAAAATGTTCAGAAAACAATTTTTATTGGTGCAATGTGGAAGAGCAAGACACAGAACAATTCAAAAATCCTTCATTGCACATCCTTGAACTGGATTGTTTCGCTCAGTGATTCCATTCTTTCATCAATAATATTAAGGTTAAATATCGTGTGTTCTCCATCAGATACATTGCTATAGATTACTTCATGTATTGAACTATGAAATGAGTGATTGAGTAACTTCAGCTAAAGAAACAGAAAAGCAACATTCTTATTAAGCATTGGTATGTGCAACTGAGACCTGGCTTGGTCAGCATGGTCATTACTCTGCAGGTTCAGACTTCTCCTTTTGGACAGTTGTGATAATCTCACGAATACAGAAATGTTAGTATTTAACTGCTTCAGTTAACAATACATTTCAATTTATTTCTTTTAAGTATGTTTCATCAGACATATTAGATACGAAGAAACAAAGTCTCAACGCTTTATAGTTATAAATGCAAAGAATGTACGGTCATGAATCTTCCTTATCTCATCGCAACAAACATTCAGGACATCGCACATTCATTTGACACTTAATGTCAGCCAAAATAAATTGATTTTCGAAACACAAGCTTTACTTTTGTAGTTTGTGATGCGATCCGAAGTGAAAGGTTATTTTAGTACCTTGAGATCACTTTCACATAATTGTAGTTGCGCACCCAACAGTATTAAGCTAAGACTGTCTTGTACATATCCTGACCATGAATAACAAAGGCTGGCATGAGTTAGAAGTGAACTGCTCTAAATGACCATGATATCAGTCTGGGTACAATGATAAATCTCACAGTTCCATGTTTCGTAGAATCCCCTACAGTGTGGAAGAAGGCCATTCGGCTTATCGAGTCCACACCAACCATCCAAAGAGCATCCCACCCACCTAAACCTATCCCTGCATTTCCCATGGCTAATCCACCTAACTTGCACATCTGTGGATTGTGGGAGAAAACTGGAGCGCCCAGAGGAAAACCACACAGACACAGAATGTGCAAACTCCACACAGACAGTTGCCTGAAGGTGGAATTGAACCTGGGTCCCTGGTGTGGTGAGGCAGCAGTGTTAACCATTGAGGCTTTTAGTATAATGGGGTGGATTATAGAAGTAGGGAATTTTTGTTATAACTTTGGGCTTTGGTGAGCACTGTTTATGGCTTTGGCTTCAGCACTTAATGTATTTGCATTTGAAATAATTCAGTGAAGATGTACTTGACTGATTTCTGGGTTGAAGAAGTTGTCTTATGAGGAAAAGGTAAGCAGGATGGACCTATACACATAGCAGTTTGAAGAATGAGAGGTGATCGTAACATAAGAATATTAAAAAGCAGGAGCTGCAATAGGCATTTCAGCCCCTTGAGCCCTCTCCACCATTTAATACAATTCTGGTTGATCTCATCTTGGCCTCAAGTCCACCTCCCTATCCCCTCCTTGTGACCCTTTAACCCACTATTAATTAAAGATTTACCTATCTCTTCTTTAAATGTATTCAGTCCTGGCATCCAGAGAAGTAATTACTCCTCATTTCTGTTTTAAATATTCCACCCATTAGCCTAAGACTATGATCTCCTGTTGTAGGTTTGCCCAGAGGTGGATTGTTGAAGTGGGTAGATGGGTAGAGCTGAGGGGAATTTTCACTTCATGGGGGAATCTGCAGTTAGCGGTATTATTTCTTTTTAAGAAGAGCATCTATATTTTCTTCTTTGAGGTTCATTAACCTTTGGAATTCTGTTCCAGAGAAAGCTGACGAGTTAGTTTTGATCTACAAGGGAGTCAAGGGTTAACCGGGCTGGTAGATAACTGATTTTAAAACCATAATCTTGATGCATTTATTTATTTATAACACCACAATCACAGCCAAAATCTTCTTAAATAGTTGAGCAAGCTTGAGGAGTTGAATGAACTCTTCGGTTGTTCTGATCTTCTGATCATCGGGCTTTTTGAACAGGTAATGTACTTGGAATTCGTACAAAGTTGTAAACATAAGACATGTTGCTACTGGAATCCGGAGCAGATGAAAGAGGAAGAGCTCTCTCCACAAAGGAATGTATGTCATTTCCTGTAACTAGCTGATCTCCTATGACCAGACTGCAGAGAGTAGAATTTAATGTTAGTGGTGGGGAATCTGGAAATCCCACAGATATCCTGTTTAGTATACAGGTAGGTCTGACAGAATTACATACCTATCAGGCACCTAACTCCAAAGAATCTCCAGCCCATCAGAGGCTAGATGGCTTCCATTTCCTGTCATGCCACTTGAAGCTGGTAGTGCCCCCAGCAGAAGCCAAGAGTTATTGGACAAGCTGCCAGAGTTTCACTTTCCCTGACCTGTCTCTAGTTGAATATGGGATTGCCCTCTTAAGGGCCTCAATTGGCATCCAGCAGGTTAGGCTGTCCATAAACCTTGCCACCTCGGACTTAATCGGGTGCAAGCAAGAAGGCATGGATTCCCTACCCGACTCCTGTTACCCAATTTAATGCTCCCTTGTCTCCTTAACCAGCTGCTAGGGAATGGAGAGGGGAATGGGTGGGTTGGCATTGAATTTCACCCAAAATGTCAAGATCAAATGTAATCTTGGGTGAAGATGATTTGATCACAGCGTTCAGTCATAATTTAAAATAAAGACACACAAGCTGTCTTTTTAAAATTTTCATTTCAAATGCCCATTTGTGCTTTGATTTTAAATTTTAAATTAAACCCTTCAATTTTAGTGCTACAGTATGTTCACTACTGGAAAAGTGTGACAGGTTTACATAGGATATTTCCGATATAAGTGTGGATGTTGAAGTTTTGATGGGAAGTGATGGTGGAAATGCAAGTGTGTGTGTTTAACGTTTTGAATCATGAAATGTCTTCTACATACATAAAAGCTATAATGGCAAAGATATAGCCACATTATAATAATGGCAACATACCATTGCATAATCATCCTGTGTTATCGAATTCAAAAATAAATTTAGAGAAAAATTGACAGACTGATGTTATTTTGGAACAAATGTAATTTTCCCCCTCTGTGATCAATCTTTCTAAAAGGAAAATGTGCTTTTTTGTCTTCTGTTCACTCAGTCTCCTTATTGTTCTGTTTCACTCGAGTTATTACTTTACATCTCATTTAAAATAAATTACTGAAGTGTTATGCTTGACAATGAAAGACTGGAACCTGGCCAATCCTCTATGACACACTGTGTAATTTGATATTCGAGCTGGGCAAGTGTGTATTGCTGAAGGGGACTGCTGATGATTAACCAGCCAACTTGGAAGGATAGACCAATAAGCTATTTAAAATCCTACAGGCTCCTGATCTCGTGTGTCTGATGGGCCTCACTGGATAGGCAGTAGGGAGCTTGCTACTCCTGAAGGGCTACTGAGTGAGTCAAACAGGGTCTGTATTCTATCCTGTAACCATTGCTTGAAAGTATCTTTGGAGAGATGTTGGGTCAAGTCTGAATTGAATTGAATAGCAATGCCCTTCATGCTCAAAAAGCCTGCTAAGAATGGTCAATTGGCTGACTTGGGCAAGAAATCCTTGAAAGTACAACAAGAAGCAAGTCAACCACTACCATCTTAATAACAATAAGAGATAGGCAATATGTGCTCGCCTTCTATAAATGTAAATAAGGTTCCATTGCCTTTAGGAGAAAAGAAAGAAAACGAGAGAATTGACAAAAATGTGAAAAATTTCAACTTTTTTAACAATGTCCCCTCTTGTTGCTAGGGTTGGAGGGTTTGAGTGAGAGGGATAGGCTAAATAGGCTGGGGTTATTTTCTCTGGAGCATCGGAGGCTGAGGAGTGACATTAAAGAAGTTTATAAAATCATGGGAGGCAAAGATAGAGTGAAGAGGCAAGGTCTTTTCCCCGGGGCAGTGGAGTCCAGAACGAGAGGTCATAGGTTTAAGGTGAGAGGGGAAAGATTGAAAAGGGACCTAAGCAGCAAGATTTTCCTGCAGAGGATAGTATAGGTAAGGGATGAACTCCCAGAGAAAGTGGTGGAGGCAAGTACAATTACAACATTTAAAAAAAAACATCTGGATGGGTATATGAATAGGAACAGTTTGGAGGGATATGGGCCAAATACTGGCAAATGGGACTAGATTAATTTAGAATGTCTGGTTAGCATAGATGAGTTTGTCTGAAGGGTCTGTTTCCATGCTGTAAATTTCTGTGACTATGTGAACTCCTCCAATTATTTGTACATAATGGTGTATGTGAAGTAAAATTGATGTGACAGTGATTCATAACATCTTATTGGGTGTCAGTCATTAATCAGCTTTAAATTTCCAGGTTGTCACACAGCCACTATAGTGCGTGGGTAATATGTGGACAGGAATGAAATCGGTAATCAGACTGAGACAAAGTCATTTATCTGCAAAAGTAATTCTATGTCATAAAGCTGTATTTGAGCCTGGCTTCTTTCCGAAAAGAAAGGTTGAGTTCTATTCTTAAGCAAAACTACTTGCATTTGAAATTCTACCACAATACTATGTTTCATAAATAATAAAACCATATAAAGGCAGTTATATTGAATGACATGTTAATGGAAGTAAATTGAGTTCATCTAAGATGTACTCAGGTAAAAGGATTTCCCTCAACAAAGTAAGTAGTGGGTCGAGTACTCTATAGTATAATCTTGTACTGGATCTCTACAGCGGGAGTATTGAATACGAAGCTTATTTTAAAAGTCCAAATGAATCGAACAGTTGCCAATCCTATTGGGCATCATTTCAAGAACAGACCCTTGGAATGAGGGTTTTGTACACAACATGAGGATGAAAGAGAGAAATTGTGCAAACAGATGAGAACTATAAGTGAGCTGAAAGCCTGCGTCTAAATTAACTGCTCAAAGAACTCCAGTACATTGCGAAATGTTAGTTGCCAAAGCACACTGTAAACATAGTGCTGTCTGTGAGCCTCAGACTGCGCTGCTCCATGTCAGGAATGGGAGTGACTTGTGTTTTCCTAAAATGTACTGATCATGCTTAAAAGATTTTGAGTAAAATCGTTTAGAAAAATTGAAATCATTTACTCACCCCCACCTTTTGCCTCTTGCCTTGTGTTAATGCAGAGGGTGGGCTGACCCGTCTCATGCCTATTTTAGTTGGCCATTTGCCACATTAGTCCCTCCTTGTGTACTCTTCAGCTCCACAGGGCCAATTCATGAATATTGTGGTAGAATTTTGTACTGACTAACTGATCTCCCCTGGCTTTGCTCATTGCGGGTGAGGGGATATGCTAATTTTACAGCAACATGGCTGTTACCATCAAAATTCCACGGGAAAATCTTACAGGAAGAAAGTTTGGAGGAATCATGTAATGAGCAAATCTTTATGATATAGATAGTCTGCAACTCATCAAAGACACTCAGAACAGGATACTCAGGTCTGTAGAACTTGTTTTTCATAAGATTATTTTAACAGGTTACTAAGTGATCATGATTTTCTCCATTAAAATTATTGCAGAATTTCTGATAGGATGTTTGTGGTTTACTGTCTGTCAATTCCTGCATGTTATACCCATGCACGCTACACATCCACATGCACTGTACACATCTTAATAGAACAAGAGGTTTCCAATGTAGTCAAAAACCCCATTAGAGCACTTGTAATCATTGAGCTATCTGAGTATTTTCATTTATTTTCCTGATATAAATTGAAGAGTAACTTCTGTTGTTGAAATCCGCTGTTGGTTTAGGCCAGTTGTGGCTCAGATTTTAATCATGGTGTAATGCATTAACCCAGATTTGGGGTTTAGATTTAGCAAGTCTGGATTAAGGATTGACTCGTCAATTCTGACCTCAACACGGGTGTTTTGCTAAATAAGAAGATTTTAAAAAGCAGAAAATTCGAGAAAAACTCTGTAAATCAGTCAATACTTGCATTAAACAGAAATCATTGTTTGAAGTACAATCCTTCTGCACAGTATTGATGAAAAGTGGAATCTAAAACCTTAATCTGTCCACTATCCCCACAATCGCTAACTGACAAGCTAAGGGTTTTCAGCCTTTCCTGTTTTTAGTTCAAATCTCCTGGAAAAGCATTTATTTTAAAAATATGATTTACGTTGTTTGAAGTGCAGCTTCTTTCTAAAGGCTGTGCTCAATATAAAACCATTTGGATTATTTTAAGAGGAGGATGGTTGTGGTTTTGTTTTGTAATGCCACCTTTGCAGGTCCTTGATTGAATGAGAAGGGCACTAAGTGGATTAAACTTGTCAAGAATGGCCAACCTTTCCAGGCCACCTCACGATGAGGGTTAGGGTTCGGGGGTCAGGGTTTGGGTTAAGCCTATCCAAGGGGCACACTTTCTATCCATTTTATGACTAGCACTGGTTTCAGCAGACTGGAGGGTTGCCACACAGTTTCATGTAACCAAAATGGAGTCAAGGCTCTGAAATATGTCAGATTTGCACATTTTGGGACAGACCACTGACCATCTGAATGAAAATCCACTTGAAAGTAGCAGCAAGAGTACCTAATCAGAGAATTGGTGGTAAGTTTGAAAAGAATATAGTGTTGCCATTGCCTCACTACGAGCAAAAAAAAGGGACATTAAGTTTGCACATTCATGTGGTAGGAACAAGACTTTCCTTTAAAATGTCAGCAGGATTGCCATTCAGTTCTGAAGAAGTGTCATATTGGACTTAAAATGTTAACTCTGTTTCTATCTCTATAAGTGCTGCTAGAACTGTTGAGTTTCTTTTACAAAAGAGACTGGTAAACAGGATGAGGGAGAAAGGATTAGATATTGGAATGTATGCAATGAACCTAACAAATAACACAATAAAAGCAAGTTCGAAAGTAGATTTTTGTTTTATTTCAGATCTCCAGCATCTGCATTACTTTGCTTTTGATTAGTTGGATTACTTTCAGTAATTGAAAGCACACTCCTCTTTTTTTTAGATTAGTTACAGTGTGAAAACAGGTCCTTCGGCCCAACATGTCCACACCGACCTGCCGAAGCTCAACCCACCCAGACCCATTCCCCTACACCTAACACTAAAGGCAATTTAGCATGGCCACATCACCTAACCTGCACATCTTTGGACTGTGGGAGGAAACCGGAGCACCCGGAGGAAACCCACGCAGACACGGGGAGAATGTGCAAACTCCACACAGTCAGTCGCCTGAGGTGGGAATTGAACCCGTGTCTCTGGCGCTGTGAGGCAGCAGTGCTAACCACTCACCATGCCGCCCACTGCCACCATGCCCGTACTCTTGGGTCAGAGTAATGCCTCAGTTTATGTTCTCTCAATATTATAAAGTGCCATTTGCTTTTAAACAAATACCTGGTGAATGCTGACTTTTCAAAAAAAAACTAACCTCATGGTTCTGATTCGTTTTGCAAGCTTCCTATTTGTTTCTTTTTAAAAAATATTATTTTGTATATCAATTTTATCAAAAGGGCGAAGAACGGTGGCTCAATGGTTAGCACTGCTGCCTCACAGCACCAGGGACCTGGGTTCGATTCTAGCCTCGGGCGATTGTCAGCGTGGGGTTTGCACATTCTCCCTGTGTTTGTGTGGGTTTCCTCTGAGTTTTCCGGTTACCTCCCATAGTCCAAAGATATACGGCTTAGGTGAACTGGCCATGCTAAATTGCCTGTTGTGTTCGGGGACGTGTAGGTTAGGTGCATTAGTCAGGGGAATGGATCTGGTTGGGTTATTCTTCGGAGGGTCAGTGTGGACTTGTTGGGCCGAAGGGCCTGTTTCCACACTGTAGGGATTCTAATTCTAATCCTAATTCTAACCAGTCAGCAGAAAATAATTAACAACCTAATGGGATAGTGTTGAGAATCAAACCTAAACCTGAATATTTTTTACAGTTGTTGTATGGAGCAATTGAGGTAAATAGTGACACTGCTGAGAGCAAGATAATGCTCAAAGTGGAATGGAACAACCCATGAATGCTATATACACTTTATTACAAGAAAAACTGATAGTTTTAAGACTTGTGATTCTTATCTTGGATAGCAGATGACGTTAATAAATGCCTAAAGCTTTAATTTTGAAGATTGAGGTCACCTGAAACCCTGAGTGAGATTGCACAGCTGTAATTACTTTTGGACTTGCTTTTATTATTTTATTAATGTTATCTGTCTAGCTTCATTGCATGTATTCTAATATCTATTCCTTTCTGCCTCTTCCTGTTTAACCATTATCAGTCTATTTTGTAAACGTGGGTGTGATAGAATCAGTGGAAAGCACCAACACTATAAAATTTACATCCTGGGCAAAGGTTCACATTTCAGTGCCTCGGAATTATATATAGAGGCACTGGGGAAATCTCAGCAACAACAAGCACAGCAATATTATGTACAGGCTAGTTTTATTACTAATTATTTGACTGCCTTAAAGACCAGAAGTGTTGAATGGATGATCCATCCCAGCTTCTTCCCCAGTATTACAGATGTTAATCTTCTGTGATTTCCTTTGCTAAAGGCAATAGCAGTGAAGACTTGTACTCCAGAACTAGCCTCAACCTTAGTCAAGCTGTTCCAGTTCATACAACTCATGTCTACACAACAGTGTGGTATTCCTGTCCACACAAATGCAGGACTTATCCAAGCCAATGAATTACCACTCTGACAGTCTACTATTGATCACTAGTAAAGGGGGCACTAAGAATGCTATCTCAGCAATAATCTTCCTATTGATGGTGTGTTCCACCAGGCTTACTCAGCTCCTGACCTTATTCCAGTCTTCCTTTAAGCTGACATCAATTCCAGATGTGAGGTAGAAGTGACTGCCTTGGCAGTAAGGCAGCATTTAAACAGAGTGGTGTCAAGAACCCCGAGCAAAATTGGACATCATCGGGAAAACTCTGCCATACTTGGCACATAGGAATGTGGTTGTGGCTTTGAGGTTGATCATTTCTGTTGTAGGGCGTCACTGCAGGAGGGAAGCATTCTCAGTCCAACCATCTTCACTGCTTCATCAATGACTTGGCCAGCATTATAATCAGAAATGGGAATTTTCACTAATGATTTTCTAATGTTCAGTCTCACTTACCATTCCCCAGTTACTGAAGCAGTCCATTTCACTATGTAGCAAGACCCCAACCACTGGCACTGAGAAGTGACAAGTAACATTTGTGCAATATAAATGCCAGTCAGTGAGAATTTCTAGCAAGAGAGAATCTGATCATCATCTCTTGGCATTCAATGTCTTTACCATCAAGCTGATGTGTCGCCTTCCCAGAACTTTCTTAATGGAATGCTGAATTTCAACAGTTAACCTAGACTTTATCATGTGTAACTGTTCTAACAATGCAGAGGCTGAGCTCACCAATAATTGTGATAAAATAATTTTAAATGGAGTAACACTTCTCCTGACTCAGACATCCAGTCAGTTTACATGAGAACCTACATTAGCCAATTTAGGGAATTGATTTAGCCTCTAGAAACTAAACCATTATACTGTGTTTTGTACAATATTTAGTCTTAACCCTGTTTGACTATAGCTCACTTGTTTAATGTTAGGAGACTGATCTGCAATAGAAATTATGGAAATGAAATTGAACTATTAAACTGTGCTAAAGAAATTCATGAGTTTGGGTGTGAATTGCTTTCATTTCTCATTTTTCAACAAAGATTTGGAAAAGAAATGAAAATTATTTTGTTTTGCTTCCTTTCTGATTCTTTAAAATTGAGAACAGAATTGTTCGATTATTAGATTGCCTGAGTATTATGGCTCTTCTTCTGATGTACTTTGTGGCAAATCCATCGTGGTATTACCAGAACAAAATGGCTTCACCCTGCACAGGCAAAATGCTTTGTGTTAAAATTCATTTGTGGGATGAGGATGTCACCAGCTAGGGTAATATGCATTGCCTATCCCTAATTGCCCAGAGAGCAGTTAAGAGTCAACCACATTGTTTGTGGGTCTGGAGTCACATGTCGGCAAAACCAGCTAAGGATGGCAGTTTCTTCCTTAAAGGACATTAATGAACCAGATGGCTTTTTCCCAACAAGCACCAATAGCTTCATGGTCATAGTTAGACTCTTAATTTCCAAATGTCTTAATTGAATTCAATTCACCATCGGCCATGGTGGAACTCAAACCATGGTCATAGAGTCAGAGAGATGTACAGCACGGAAACAGACCCTTTGGTCCAACTCATCCATGCCGACCAGGTATCCAAATCTGATTTAGTCCCATCTGCCAGCACCTGGCCCATATCCCTCCAAACCCTTCCTATTCATATACCCATCCAAATGCCTGTTAAATGTTGCAATTGTATTAGCTCCACCACTTCCTCTGGCAGCTCATTCTGTTCACATACCACCCTCTGCATAAAAAAGTCGCCCCTTAGGTCTCTTTTATATCTTTTCTCTCTCACCCTAAACCTATGCCCTCTAGTTCTGGACTCTCCTACCCCAGGGAAAAGACCTTGCCTATTTATCCTATCCATTGCCCTCATGATTTAAGGTCATCCCTCAGCCACCAACGCTTCAGGGAAAACTGCCCCAGCCTATTTAGTCTCTCCCTATAGCTTAAATTCTCCAGTCCTGGCAACATCCTTGTAAATCTTTTCTGAACCCTTTCAAGTTTCACAACATTCTTCTGATAGGAAGGAGACCAGGATATTCCAAAAATGGCCTAACCAATGACCTGTCCAGCCTCAACATGACCTCTAAACTCTTAATTTCAAAAATGCGTGTACATTATACAGTTTGAATCTCATTCTGTTATTATTACAGCTTGCAACTTTGTTTTCCACGTCCATTCCTTGGAGGTAAGGAAGGCTCTGCATATTGAATGTATCTTTTACAGAAGGCAAAAGGTTTCCTGACAAACGTACTCTTGTATTTTCAATTTTCTCTGCTTTTCTTCTCATTGTCAAAACTGAGAGATCCTGGGAAGTAATCAGTTCAAGTAGGAGTTATTGTTGTGATAGCAATTAGTTGTTAATATGATTTATTGTGCAATGCGTTGTTCTTTTAACAGTAAATGCACAAAGGGAAACAGAGTAGGTGGGACGGGATACTTAGAGTTTGCGAGTAATGAGAGAAGGTAAACAAACAGTGACAAGAATAGAATCAATAAAGTAGTTGAAGGGTGTCACAATTACTAGGAATGAGGGAAGTAAGCTTCTGCTCAGATCTACAAGTGATTTGTATTGTTCCAAGCTCACTCTCTATTTAAGGATATGCGACCTGAGTAAAATCCTCACCAGTGTCAGTCTAAACTAGATTAAAACTCAGATTTCACCTCTGGAGGCAAAAATGTTGAAAATTGTTCCGCCACCAAGATGTTTAGGTCAACAATATTAGCACAAAGTATCTTTCAGTTTTTATTTTCGAAAGATGCAACGGTGGATTATTCATTGTACAACAGTGATGACTTACTAATGGGAAATACTTACCTCTAAATTGATTTATGTTTGTAAAACCAAATGCAAATTAAGAAATAAGACACATTACCATGGAAACTGATGTGGAGGGAAGATTATTCAATGGAATAACAATGAGTAGCACCAAAAGGGCCTTACATTAAAGGAAGGCCATGTAAATTGGTCTGAAACCCAATGTTGTTGGTCAGTGATTACAGCTGGATATGTTGTGATATTTAATTCTGTTTCTAGAGGGAATGGAAATTATTCATGGTGAACACCAACACGAGATAGAGGTTCAGTGGTTGAATCCTTACCTTCTTTCTAGCAGTATTTCAGATGGTTTTGTATATCCCATTTTCAGGCCAAAATTTGAAAAGAAAAGCTGCTTTGCATAAGTAACCAGTGATTTACTTTTAAACAAAGAAAAAGTGCTGTAGATACTGAATATCTAAAATAAAAAAAAAATCAGCATTTTGCAAATACTTAACTCAGCCAGCAGCGGGAAACAGTTAATATTTCAGGTCAGTGACCTGTCATCAGAACTGGGAAAACCTCCGAGATGTTGTAGGTTTTATCCAAGTTCAGAGGCAAGAAAAATGACTAGAACAAATGAGCAGGCCAGTGATAGGAGGGAAAACAATAGAGACTCAAGGGCAAAAGAGATGAAGGTGCAAGGCAAAAATAACGAGTAACAGGACAGAAAAGAAATGCAGAGACTACAGAAAGTGTAAATGGCAAGTAGCTGAATAAGTTCTGTTTTCAGTATTCAGTTCTGATGAAAGCTCATCAACCAGAAATGTCAACAGTTTCGCCCTTGACAGTTGCTGCCTGACTTGTTGCTTCTCTGATTCATTATGGTGCAGAAGGAGACCTTTCAGCCCTTTGATCTCGCAATGTTTCTCTGAGTGGGAGCAAAAATGCTTGCCTTTTCTCTGTAACACTGCGTGTTGTTTAAATAATCATCTAAGTCGCTATTGAATGCCTCAGTTGAATCTGCCTCTACCAGACTTCCAGTGCAATCCAAATGTGAACCACTTCCTGTGTGGGAAAGTTTTCTTTTGCAAAACACTTTAAGAACTCGAGAGCACACTTTCAATTCTTCTCCAAGTGGGAACAGTTTCTTCCTATCTGCTCCGTCCAGACACCTCAAGGTTTTGAACTTCTGTTTCCCACTAGCCTTCTCCACTCCAAGGGAAACAGACCCACCTTCTCTGATCTATTGTCATAACTGACGTTTCTCATCTATGGAGCCAAATGTTTCCTTGTTTGATTTAATTAATTTAACAGTTTCATGGTTCGACTTTGATATCATAAAGACTTTTTCTTCCATTTTCATCCATTACAATGCTGAACCATGAGTCTACAACTGGTGGGATTACCTTTTCTGAGAATTTATGTGGACCTTATTGTAGTACTAATGAGTGCTATAAATGGACAAGGCATTGGAATTGTTTGTTTTCCTTTCTTTTATAATTATATACAATCTTTTTAGTGAGTCTTCAAAACTGTTGGTCAGATTAGGTTGTATGTCATTCTCTTTTCCAATAATCAGAGTGTTGTTCCTTGTGAACATTATGCCTTATCTGCAAATTCTGTTTAAACTAGGCAGTCTCATTCAGACACAGTCAATTACCGTGAGTACACTCAAATTGAGGTGAACCAAAGTTTAATTATTATAGAGGGAATTATGCAGAAAATGCTTATAAGTTATTGTGTTCCAAATAAGTAACATTAAACATTGACTAGCTTACAATTTCTTTCAAATAATTTTGCAGATGTAAAAATATATTTGTTTGCTCGTGTCAAACTATCTTGAAATTTTCCATATTACAGTTAGTTATTTGAGGAACACCATTAGATCATTTATGATGCTGTTGAGAGTAAGTGGTTGTCTTTTTTAAGTAACAACAGGAGCCATGCACCATACAATGTGTAAAGTGATACTCTGCTAAGGCTCATCAATGTACAACTTTAGGGCCACCACACATTTTTTGGTCGATGAGAAGCGAGTTGATTTTGATTGGATTATCTCGTAAGAGGGCAGGCTGGGTCTGTTATTTTTAAATGTGATTGATTGATTGAAGAGTGTATGTCTAGCTTTTAGGTAGTTTTTGTCTACTTTATAAATAACTGGTCTTCCTCTTTATTTTAGATCTAAATTTATTTTAGACTAGGAAATGGAAGTTAGCATTAATGATGCAAGCAACTCAAAACTTACATTCAATCTGTTTTTATGACATCTTGGATATTCAGCACTTTCTGTTTCACTGCAACAGCTATAAAGCTAACAGTGCTATTTTCAGGACTGGAAACTGCTGCATGTGGGAATTCAATCCGGTTTCACAATGGGTGTAACAAAATCCCAACACATTGGCCTGGATGTCAATTGTGTATTTCCTTCCCGAAAGAATATGATCCCTTTGTTATCCACGTCGTTAGATTATACAAGTACAATATTGTGACATGTTAGTCACAGGTGTGGGTAAAATGGAGTGTGATTGATCGATTTAGCAATAGGAATTGGATTGAATTGAATTTATTGTCACGTGTACTAAGGCACAGTGAAAACCTTTGTCTAGCGAGTAATACAGGCAGATCACAGAGTTAAGTAGCATAGATAAGTAAATAATAGGTAAACAGCGGCAAAAACAAAAACACAGGTACAGGTGAATGTTTGAGAGTCCATTCAGTATTCTAACAAGAGTAGGGTAGAAACTGTTTCGAAACCGGCTGGTGGGTGTGTTCAGGCTTCTGTACCTTCTCCCCGAAGGTAGTGGTTTTAGAAAAACATTGCCACGGTGGGATGGATCTTTGAGAATGCTGGCGGCCTTTCCTTGACAGCGGGCCTGGTAGATGGATTCTATAGATGGAAGGTTGGCCTTTGTGATTGTCTGGGCCGGGTTCACCACTCTCTGTAACCGTCTCCAATCTTGAATGTTATAGTTGCCTTACCAGGCAGTGAAACATCCAAACAGAATGCTCTCGATGGTGCACTTGTAAAAGTTGGCAAGAGTATTCGCCATCACCCTTCAGAATTCAGAGTGGAGAGGTTTGTTCAGTTTTATTTGTTAATTTGTAATGCTGCTGGAATTGTGTTTGTTAAATGGTCAGGGCTGCTAGTGCCTTGTGTCCAACACTACAATCTCAAAGGGATTTAATGTTAAATAGGACATAATTATTACATTAAAGTACTAGGTATAGTTTACAAGAGTGCTGCTGCTTCTATCTTAATTACAGACTCCTCACCAACTCCGTATGATAGTATAGTGGATGGTACAAATTACATACTTGGATTTTAACCCTTTCCGATCTTTATACAAAGCTGACAAGGCCATCATTTATTGCCCATCTCTAATTGCCCTTGAGAAAGTGGTGATGAGCCATCTTTTTGAATTCATGGGGAATGTAATGGTAAATTGAGAACTAGTAGAGAAGCTAAATGATTACTTTGTGTCTGTTTTCACGAGGGAAGATACAAGAAATCTCTCAGAACTACAATTCCAAGTGGCTAGGGAGAATAAGAAGTTGAAGAAAATTAGCATCAGTAAGAAGTTTGTATTGGAGAAATTAAAGTGCCTGAAAATTGATAAATCCCATGAAATTTTACATCATAGACTTCAGGAAGCAGAGTGGAGGGCATGCCCTTGTCTGCATCAGTAGTGCTAAGGTGGAGATGGTTGAGAGTGTCAAATTCCTGGGAATGATGACCAACAACAATCTGTTCTTGTACAGCCACATCAACACGGTGGTCAAGAAACCATAACAACATAGAGTCAAAAAGATGTACAGCAAGGAACAGACTCTTCAGTTCAACTTATCCATGCAGACCAGGTATCCCCAGCCAATCTAGTCCCACCTGCCAGCACCCGGCCCATATCCCTCCAAACCCTTCCTTTTCATATACCCATCCAAATGCCTTTTAAAGTTTACAATTGTACCAGCCTCCACCATTTCCTCTGGCAGCTCATTCCTTACATGTACCACCCTCTGTGTGAAAAAGTTGCCCCTTAGGTCTCTTTTATATATTTCTCCTCCCACCCTAAACCTATGTCCTGTAGTTCTGGACTCACCCACCCCAGGAAAGAGACTTTGTCTGTTTATCGTTTCCATGCCCCTCATGATTTTATAAACCTCTATAAGGTCATCCCTCAGCCTCCAACGCTCCAGGGAAAACAGTCCTAGCCTATTCAACATCTCCTATAGCTCAAATCCTCCAACCCTGGCAACATCCTTGTAAATCTTTTCTGAACCCTTTCAAGTTTCACAACATCTTTCCCATAGGAAGGAGACTAGAATTGCATGCAATATTCCAACAGTGGCCTAACCAATGTCCTGTACAGCCGCAATATGATCTCCCAGCTTCTGTACTCAGTACTCTGATCAATAAAGGAAAGCATACCAAACGCCTTC
The DNA here is from genome assembly GCF_047496795.1 of Chiloscyllium punctatum. Taxonomy (NCBI): domain Eukaryota; kingdom Metazoa; phylum Chordata; class Chondrichthyes; order Orectolobiformes; family Hemiscylliidae; genus Chiloscyllium; species Chiloscyllium punctatum. Next base: position 16,374,580 of record NC_092780.1, on the reverse strand, counting down.
TTCACTATCCTATCTACCTGCGACTCTAATTTCAAGGAGCTATGAACTTGCACTCCAAGGTCTTTATGTTGCGCAACACTCCCTCAGACATTACCATTAAGTGTGAAAGTCCTGCTAAGATTTGAGGAAATTCAACATGTCCAGAAGGACTCTTAACAATTTTTATTATTGTAGCATAGAAAGCATTTGTCTAGAGTGTCGGGTCAGGGAGATGGTGTCTGTGATGGACCTGTTGCGCCTGTAGGCGAATTGTAAAGGATTAAGGCAATGTGGGAAGCTGGAATTGATGTGAGCCATGACTAACATCTTGAAGTACTTCATAATCATGGGGGTCAGAGTCACTGGGTGATAGCCATTGAGGCATGCTGCATGATCTTTTTTTGGCACAGGGATGATGGTGGTCTTCTTGAAGAAGATGAGAACTTCAGATTGTAGTAAGGAAAGGTTCAAGGTGTCGGCGAATACTCCCGTCAGCTGGTCCATGCACAGCTTGGGACTCCATCTGGCCCAGTAGCTTTTTATGGGTTCACTCTCAAGAAGGCCGATCTAATGTATGCGGCATTGACCAGGATATGGTGCATCCAGAACTGCTTGGACATTTGACACTGTTTCACTGACCTTCTGTTCAAAGTGAGCATAGAATGCATTGAGCATAATTGAAATTCCCTAGCTGTGAGATGGGATTTGAATTCTGGTCTCTGGAACATTTGTCCAGGCTTCTGGATTTAGTCCATTAACATTACTACTACGCTAAAATCTTTGTTCTCACTGACCTTATATGTCCAAACTCTTCTGCCAATTATGACACAGTTGAAGTGGAAGTATTGTACAACTTCATTAACTTCATTTGAAGGAACAAAATACTAGAGATTGGTAATGCTGCACCTCCCCTAAGTATTGTGTTTTTCCTTAATGAAAACAGTTGGACACTAAATGTGCGGAAACGTTTCATCGTGTTGAATAAAAATAATTTTTTGAGGGCTAAAATATATTTGGATTCTTGATTCCACGCCCTGCAATTGTAATATCTTTTTTGTGCCTGATAGGAATAGAAGTTCCTTGTTACTTCCTGACATTGCTAAAAGTAATGGTGCAGTCTACATCCCAGACTTGTGTTAGAAGACAGTGAAGCATCTAGAACAGTACTGTTAATAATAGCTCAGTGACTTGCACTGGAAACTGTACATGAACCAATACTGACTGGTGACAGATCGTGATTGTCTGTGGCTCCTCCCACCCCCCTTTCCCCCTCCCACTTCCACATGATCAAATTGTTTCTGCTACCATCTGCACAATGCAAAGTTCTTGATTCATTTATCCTTTCATGAGATGTGAGCATCACTGGCAAGACCCTTATTTGTTACTTACCCTTAATCATCCTTTGGACTGAGCGGCTGCTGGTCTACTTCTAAGGGGTTGTTAAGAGTCAATCACATTTGTGTGGGTCTGGAATCATATTTAAGCCAAACTAGCGATGGGTGGCAGATTTCCTTACTTAAAAGATGTTAGTGAACCAGAAGGGTTTTTACAACAATTGATGGTTGTCTCTCAATCACCATTACTGAGACTATTTAGCGATTCAAGATTTTATGAATTGAATTTAAATTCTACCATGACTCTGAAACATTGGCCTGGGTCTTTGGACACCTAATCCTGTGACATTGTCAGTGTGTGTAACATCACCCCAAACTTGGCTGCTTTTTACAGCAATCTGTCAATGAGAATACATTCGTGGAAGTAAGGCAGGAGGTAATTGGACAGGAGAAAGGGTTCTGAGGAAGGATCATCAGACCTGAAATATTAACTCTGATTTCTCTTCACAGATGCTGTCAGACCTGCTGAGCTATTCCAGTAGTCTCTGGCTTTGTAGGAGAAAAGGTATAATGCTCTAGTATCTGTTAACAAGTAAGTTAATCGCAATGTGTATCTCACGATCCTACAGTGCGAGGCAACAGAATTGGAATTATCCTCCAAACTGAAAATGTTTCAATTTCACGGAAAGCAATTGCAAAATGGAGGTTTAAGGTGATCTCCATTCTACTGGAGTTCTTGGCTGTGAGCTTAGTCTTGGGCAAAGAGTGGCAACCAGCTTTCACCATAAAGATAAGACAATTGAGGCTTTTTTTTTGCTGCTAGATCCGGAAGCCTGGCTTGATCCCTCATGGTTATGCAGTGCTGTGGTAATTATACACTTGACAGGAACTGGCTGAGGTTCAGAGGTTGACAGGATGTGCAGGCAGATGTGCTTCATTTCAGAAGGTGCTGTGCGTCTTAATACCAGTCTGCTACAACAATGTGGTTGATCCTAGTCTTTCAGACTGTACTTCATGCAGCAATTAGGCATCCTGAAATTTGTATCCTTTTATTTTGTTCACATTTTGACCCAGACAAAACAGAAGTGCTAAACAAAAATCTGGTTTAGCTGTCCTTTAGAAATTTGCCCTTTTAAGTTTTTTATTTTTGTTTGTGCACAGAAACACCCCAACATCACATCCTCCTCCATGCATCTGTACTTTTTTCGGATAATGCTACGTAGTAATTATAGCATAAAAGAAGTGTGACTGTGGTGATATCAAGATAGTTAAGTCACCAGCACTGAGCTAAACGTTGCTGGAAAATATATGATTCAGACTAGACATTGCATTATTATGTGGTATTGGTTAGCATTCTAATAGAACTGCAGACATCAATACATTCTTTTGTGAGCCCTGATGATTATGGTTTAGAAATCTATGTGTTATAGTCTTATTAGTTTGGTGCAGTCATCATGTGCCTGGGAAGAAGTACATGGATAAGAATTGGTCTTGTAACTGCTTTAGAATAAGGAATCTATCTTAAAACAAAATGTGCCAGATATTTTATATTATTTAAAGTCTTGGCCAGCAAAGTATTGCAATGCTGATTTGTCTATATTACAAACTACAGATGCTGCATTTTTGCTCAAAAGGAAGGAGAAGATGCCTATGCACAATTTGCGAACGTTTAGATATTTCAGTGAATCATCAGTTTCAGAGAATAGTGGGTGACTAGGTGTATTTCGAAGAAAAGTAATTGTGCACAGTGGGTCGAATGATGACAGACCATATGACTGAGGTTTGCGTGGTTTACTGTCTGAAACCTGTAATGGGATGATTTTTACTCAGCACGTTTACTTGTACAGCTGTCATTCTACACACATCACTTTGATGAAGGCAGTTTCAACAACAATGTAAAAATGTGGTGGATAACCCCCAGTGTGGTGTTGACTTCAGTCTAGCAATGTGAAGCTAAGGCACATCCATAACACAGTGGAAAGTGAAGTTTTAAGAGTCTCCCAATCAGTCCAGCAGCATTTTCTCTCTCCTGAAGTTTATCCAATTGCAAGTATCATCACTTAACCATGAAAAATCATGGATTAACAGTGTGTACTGTTTAACTCAACAATTCATGAAATAAAAAGAGTAAACCAATCTCATCAAACTGTTTTAATTGCAGCAAATATTAAACATAAATGTGTTGGTCATAGCTGGCATTGTGAGAATGGGATCTGAATTGGTATAATGTCTAAATGATAATTCTTGTGCAGTAGTTGAAATGGTTGTTTTCACAAAGTTTATGAACAATATTTTGAGTAAAACAAAATTATGTGTATTACTGTAGGGATCTATGATAAACTTTACTCCTATGGTGAGCAATCCTCTGTGTTCAAGATTGCAGGGCTGTAGAGAAATGTTGGGAAGGAGTGTTTGGAATATTGCGTGCAATTCCGGTCTCCTTCCTGTTGGAAGGATGTTGTGAAACTTGAAAGGGTTCAGAAAAGACTTACAGGATGTTGCCAGGTTTGGAGGATTTGAGCTACAGGGAGTGGCTGAATAGGGTTTTCCCTGTTTTCCCTGGAGCGTCGGAGGCTGAGGGGCAACCTCATAGAGGTTTATAAAATCATGAGTCTTTTCCCTGGGGTGGGAGTCCAGAACTAGAGGGCGTACGTTTAGGATGGGAGGGGATAGATATAAAAGAGACCTAAAGGGGAACTTTTTCATGCAGAGGGTAGTGCGTGTATGGAATGAGCTGCCAGAGGAAACAGTGGAGGCTGGTACAATTGTAATATTTAAAAGGCATCTAGATGGGTGTGTGAATAGGAAGGATTTGGAGAGATGTGGGTCGGGTGCTGGCAAATGGGACTACATTAGGTTAGGATATCTGGTCTGCATGGACAGTTTAGACCGAAGGGACTGTTTCTGTACTGTACATCTCTATGACTCTAAGTTGTTTTGTGCTGTTTGATTCCTTGTGCTGGTTCCAAGCTTCTAGAGGATTCTTTATTCATGGTTCTGTTTGGCATTGGGTGCCTGTACTGCACTGTAAGAGGTTGATATGTTTAACTACATTACTACATGCTGCAGGGAGAGAAATTATTGTGACGATGCTATCACTTTTAAGAGGTGTATTTTGTCTTGTTTTTTTATGAAGAGAAGTTGAGACAGAGATGAGGAGCGGTCTTATTCAAGCCAAAAAAATGACAGCTTCTTTTTTTTAAGAGGTTGGAACAATAGAAGCAGTCTGAATGGGTGGGGTCAAGTTCCCACAGAACCAGGACTTTAGTTTAGCATTCAGTAGCTGTTGGGGTTGAAAACTGTTACATCTCTCACTCTCTTTGCTCCAGCTAAAAGCTTGGGTTCTTCTCCATCTGCTAGATTTGCATGTGAGACAACCTGTTTTACTGAATTTGCCTTTGCCAAGAGTGGGTTTATAGGATGTTGGTATCTTGGAACAGTTAATGAATAGTTTATGATTCTGTTAAGTATTTTGATAGAGTTACAATTCTTTTCTTTTTATTTTGTTTGCATTTTAATTATAGTGAATAAATAAAGTAAGTTTTTACTTCAAGCCTGATAGTCTGACTGATTGAATTACATCCAGAACCCAATGCCTCACACTTGCTTTTAAAATAAGAAAAAGTTAGGGTTTGGGCTATCTCCTTGACATGTTTTGATGGGTTTGGCCTGTCCGTTATATATCTTTCTGGACATCCTGGTTCTAGGCCTCTACTACCCCTCCCACTCACCCATTTAATCCCCCCTGTCACCCCTTCCAGGTGTCCAGATTTGAGAACCAGAGTACGGTGGAGTTAAATTGTATTATAAAAGTTTAACCAAACATTTTGTGTTTTGTTCTATTTATAAAAGTCTGTCAGAGCTCAGGTTTCTGTATTATACAACTTACAACCATGACCTTGGTCATTTATATCATGCAGCAAGCTACGCTCTCTTGAAATTTGCTGCATGCCTAGAGACTTGAACCTCACAATGAGCAGTGCAAATAATAATCCTGTCTACAAGTGAGAATAAATTAAACAGTAATATATCATATTGTTGCAACATGACCTAAGGTTTTAATTCCAAGTTTAAAAATGGCAAAAGACCGTCTAATAAATCATTCACGAAATCATTCACCTGCATTTCCTTTTCCCGTTCACAAAATTATGCTTTTATAACAGAAAAACATATTTTGCAACTGAGTGATAAAGATTTCTACATTGAAAATAACTACATCATGGAACAAATACCAGGAGAGCAAAATAATGCACATGTTGGAAACAGGGCATAAAATATTGTTTTTTTTGAGGGGTGGATATTATTTATTCCCACTTGTTTATTATGCGATGCAGTTACAGTACAGGTGTTAAAGGTAGTAGTATGTGGACTTGCACAGAAGCAGAATTAGAAGAATTCAGCAATATCCTCAATAATCATTTAAGCCACAGCACATGGAAAAAGCATTAGTTTCCTAGATGTCACAATACTTAACAAAGACAATTGTGATGAGTAAACAACAAAAGGTTTATTTCAAAATAACTGATCACAGATCTTTGCAAACAGAAACCATCACACTGAACTCACTTTCCACAGATTGGCAAGATCACTGCTAAATCATTTCCATTGCATATCTAAAACCTGGAAGCTTTTAACCAGGCATTTACTATTTTTACCACATAGTTGTCTCAATATTCTTTAAATATCATCCATTGTTTTCCCCATATAGTACTTCTTGAACATTTTCAGCCTTAAGCTGTAGATTTCACATTCATTTGCAAATAAATAATTACCTTGCTGATTTCATAATTTTCTGGCTCTCAATTAGCTGAAGCTCCTTTTTGTCGACATGTTTGTCCCCATGCGCCATGCAACCTCTGTCTTTCTCTTCCCAGGGCCCCTGCAGACTCCTCCTCGTCACCTGGACATGACCCAGCAAAAGACAGATCCCATTTCTGAGGAAGGTCACCAGACCTGAAAAGTTAACTGTGATTTCTCTTCGCAGATTCTGCCAGACCTTCTGAGCTTTTCCAGCAACTTCTGTTTTTGTTCCTGATTTACAGCATCCACAGTATTTTCTGGTTTTAAAAGACAGACACCACCCCTCCCCGTTTCAGCCTAGTCCCTGACAATAGCAGTCCTCTTACTGCTGGCATCTCTATTCTTTACATATCACTGTTCCTCTAACCAGTAGATTGTGTTTCTCTCCTGCAGTTACTGCTGAGGGGCTCAATATTGTGTTACAGGGGTGGGTGCAGCCTAGTTATCCAAATGTTAGTGAGATTATCAAGTAAATAAATTTCCCAACTTCGCTGTATATATCCGTGTATACATTTTAGATAAGAGGTGGTGTTAATCTTGAACCATTGTACTCCCTTCTAGCAATGTAGTGTACTTTAGTTTTGAAGTTGCAGGCAAACGCTCCCAGCTGATCCATGTGGGCATGTGTATGCTTTAGAGTATTGTTACTTGAATTCCCATCCATAATTGTTTTAAAACCACACAACATAATTGACTGATGCTGTACAATAGAAGATTAAGGTGGTTCACTAATGCCTTGCCCAACTATTTATTCTGTGATGCTATGAAGTTCATTGATTATTGGAAGTTACAACCCCTGTTTTGTCTATTTAAAACAAAACCTGTTATTGTCCTTTTTGGTTGCACTTCAGCCCCATCTTCCTGACCTTTGGGAGGTGTGGGCTGGCAGGTTAGAATGCTCCCGGGTCAGTCTAAAGTAGCCATCAGAAGGTCCAAGCAATGGGACGTGGCAAGGTTCTTCAGTCCCAAATGCCTGCCCTTCTTCTGCAGCTACACCTATGCCCAGGAGAGGGTCCTCACCATGTCCACCAACATGGGATTGTATTCGTTGGAGTTTAGAAGATTAAGGGGAGATCTAATAGAGACGTACAAAATAATACATGGCTTTGAAAAGGTGGATGCTAGAAAATTGTTTCTGTTAGGCGAGGAGACTAGGACCCGTGGACACAGCCTTAGAATTAGAGGGGGTCATTTCAGAACGGAAATGCGGAGACATTTCTTCAGCCAGAGAGTGGTGGGCCTGTGGAATTCATTGCCACGGAGTGCAGTGGAAGCCGGGACGCTAAATGTCTTCAAGGCCGAGATTGATAGGTTCTTGTTGTCTAGAGGAATTAAGGGCTACGGGGAGAACGCTGGCAAGTGGAGCTGAAATGCGCATCAGCCATGATTGAATGGCGGAGTGGACTCGATGGGCCGAATGGCCTTACTTCCACTCCTATGTCTTATGGTCTTATGGTCTTATTCAAAGCTATGAGAGAGAGATGGGCACCATAGAAGCTGGAGTGCATTACACCCTTGTTCTCCCCCTCAGTAATTTAAGTAGGTGAATGGGTGTTTTGTTTAATTGATTAAGGGTTACTTTCCTTTAAAAAAATGGAAGTTGGGTGGCACGGTGGCTCAGTGGTTAGCACTTCTGCCTCAGCACCAAGGACCCAGGTTCAATTCCAGCCTCAAGCGACTCTGTGCAGTTTGCACATTCTCCCTGTGCCTGTGTGGGTTTCCTCCCACAATCCAAAGATGTGCAGTTTAGGTGAATTGGCCACGGTGTTCAGGGATGTGTAGGTTAAGTGCATTAGTTATGGGCAAATGTAGACTGTTAGGGTAGGGAATGGGTCAGGGTGAGTTACTCTATGGAGGGTTGGTGTGGAGTTGTTGGGCCAAATGGCCTGTTTCCACACTGGAGGGATTTTATGGTTCTGGACAGGGAAAGGGACAGAAGAGAAACACTTTACACTAAAACCCTTGCAAATTTCTGAAAGTCTTTTGCTATCTAATCAGTCCATTAGACATTTTTAAAATTGGTGATAGTTGCTACAGAAGTACATGTTGATACCGTAGAACCAGTATGTGACTGAGACAATATGTTCTGGGTTCATAGATCTCGGAGTATTTTGCTAGATTTTTTACTTTATATGTTTCATTTCATTATGTATAAAAATTTCCCTCATTGATATGAAGCTGTTGAACGTAATCCACTTCCATGACTGGACACTTCACATAAATTGTGGACAAAATTGCCCAACACTTCAGTTTTTTAATGTGTTGCTTTACATATTAGTTTTCTCAGCTACAATGTTCTGGCAACATTTTATAAGTTGAGCAGTTTCTACATTTCATAATTCATTTATAATAGAATTGGAGTGTAATGCAATGGGTCAACTGTCTGATGCATATTTCCACAAATCTATGTATTAAAAAGTGTTTGCTGCCCTTCCTTTCAGTTGATTTTGTTAATGTTGAGCAGCTCTGGGAACATTGTTTCTGAGAGTCAATTCTTCTGGTATCCTCCTGGCTGTTTGCATACTTGCACTGTTGACTTAAACTTTGTCCCCCAGGTTGTGGTTCTGTGATTTGTTGGGGTTGGATGTGAGGGAACAGCAGAGCATGTAAACTGGATCCTTCTCAAATTGGCTGCAGTGAGAAAGCGAGGATATTTCCCTCGCATACGTGTGAATACAGATTAGCGTTGGTTTCATTTGGTTTATGTCCTCTGTGCACGTTACAATCTGTGATGAGCTTCTGCCATTGCCTCTCTCAACCAGCTTCACGGAGGTGCCCAGGTGTTCAGTGGAACATGCTTCTGGTGGTTGATTAGATTGTGGGAGGTACTCCTAAAATGTGTCATCTCTGAACACTTAGTACGTCTAGTGATGCAGTGGAAAGGCTGTTTTGAGTCAGTTTTGACTGACCTGTTCTGTAATGTTCCAATTAAACTGCTTTTGAGTTTTAAATCAAGTTTACAAGCAATCAAACAATCTTCTCAGCATTGCAAATTGCTTTTTTGCTCATTTAAATAGGTGCAGAACACTCCAAAGTAACTGAACTCCACTGCTGATAAAATCACAGGCTACATTCCAATAAATCAGCTATGTTGTTGGAATGGCAGCACTGTGGCTATTTTTCTTGGCTATCATAATACATCTATATTGGTGGGGTCTTCATTCTCAAATGCCTGCCCTTCTTTCACAGCTACACCTATGCCCAGGAGAGGGAAAATTAATGTATACTGGGAAAGTAATGGAGGAATTTGTATCTCAATATGTATTTAAATTAAAAATTCCATATTTTAAGCTACAATGTTTCATTTTGGAAGGTTGAATTTGAATGCTGAATACAGAGTTACAGACAGGATTCTTGGCAGCGTGGGGAACAGCGGGACCTTGGGGTCCATGTACATACATCCCCCAAAGTTGCCACCCAAGTTGATAGGGTTGTCAAAAAGGTATATGGTGTTTTGGCTTTCATTAACAGGAGAATTGTGTTGAAGAGCCGTGAGGTTTTGCTGTAGCTTTGAAAAACCCTGGTTAGACCACACTTGCAATATTGTGTCTAGTTCTGGTCGCCTCCGTATCGGAACATTTAGAGAGGTTGCACAGGAGATTTACCAGGATGCTGCCTGGATTGGAGCGCTTGTCTTTTGAAGAGAGGTTGAGTGAGTTCGGGCTTTTCACACTAGAGAAAAGAAGGAAAAGAGGTGATTTAATAGAGGTGTACAAGGTAATGAGAGTCATAGATAGTGTAGATAACCAGAGACAGGGCATAAATGACTGTCACAAGGGGTCATAATTTTAAGATGAGTGTAGGAAGGTATAGGGGAGATGTCAGAGGTAGGTTCTTTACGCAGAGAGTGGTGGGTACGTGGAATGCACTGCCAGCAGTGGTAGTAGAATCAAAGACATTAGGGACACTTAAGCAACTGCTGGACAGGCACATGGACGGCAGTAAATTGAGGGGTGTGTGGGTTATGTTGATCTTAGATGAAGATAAATGCTCACCAAAACATTGTGGGTCGAAGGGCCTGTACTGTGCTGAAGTTCTATGTTCTGTCTGATGCAAAGGTATGGCAACTGAACTGTTTTTGTAGGAATATGGTGCTCTCAACATTTTTGAGTACATTAAAGCAAAATGCTTAAGTACTTGCATTCCTTCTGAGGTAACCTTTTATGGACATTTCCTAACCAATCTGTTCAGAGATGCTGTCGTTTGTTTTCAGAGCAGGTGAGACTTGAACTCAGGCCTCCTGGTCCCAAGGTAAAGACACTACCACTACACCACAGGAGCCTTTGGAGGGATCCTTTATATTCTACAAGCATTTCTATCTGTAAATGTGACTATTCAGACACGTAACCAAGCAGCCTGGCCACTCTGAATTACAGTCAAAGAGATGAGCAAACCTCCTGTGAGTTTTGATGACTCAAATCTGCAAAAGTGAGGATTAAAGTAAATTCCTGGTATTGGTTTAAAAAAGGACCGAGTATGTTTTCTTGCTCCAGTGTTTTTATTTTCAACTCAATGCACAATTATTAAAGGAACTGATATTTTCAACTCAAATGCACAATTATTAAAGGAACTGACTGACTCTCTCTCTCTCTCTCTCTCTGTGTCTCTCCCTGCCTCTGGCTCCGCCTGTCGGTCCCACCTCGGGATAATCACACACATTTCATGAGGGCTTTGGAACAGCCATGACAAAACAACCTGCATTTATATTGCAGCTTTAAAATGGTAAAATCACCCATCATGTTTCAGAGAAGTGTTTGCCAAAGAGAACTGGATCCTAGGTCATCCAATGAGAATTGAGGACAGAAGAACAAAAGATCAAGTCAACGATGCAGCATTCGAGAGCATCCTGAGGGCAGGAGGCCAAGGTAGAGGGTGGAAAGGTTGAGGCAGTAAATTTCAGAGGCTTGGGCCTAGCAACTGAAAGCCTGATCACTAAGAGTGGATCAATTCATATCGGAGATGCTTGAGAGGCCGGATAGCTTCCAAGGACAGGAGGAGGTTTCAATGATAGGGATGGGAAGGTTATGGACTACAACTGAGTTTCAAAACGAGGATGCAATCTTCAAAATTATGGCTCTTCTGCTATATTACATAACTTGGCCAAAAACCTGAGTGCTATGCGCCAGCCATAATTTGAACACCCCATCAATGCAGACTTTTCATTATAATACTGAGGGAATGCTGCATTCATGAAGGTGCTGTCTTATTAGGTTGAGGTACTAAATTGAGTCTTTATAAGCCCTCTATATTGTAAGTTTAAATGATCCCTGATTATTTTCACATAGGGAAGTTTTCCCGCATGGGAACACAGGAGTAGGTCATTTGACAACTCAAGTCAGAGTGATAATGGTTAATCGTGGCCATTTTTCCACATTATCTCTATATCCCTTGATATCATTATCTCAATATCTGTTGACTTCAGTCTTAAGTGTACCCAGTGACTGAGCTTTCACAGCCCTCTGAGACAGAGCATTTTAAAAATTCACTACCCAGTGAAGAAATCCCTCCTCATCTCAGTTCAAAGTGGCGTATCCTATGTCCTGCAACTCTGTATCTGGTTCTGTACCCCTAGACAGGGTAAAAGCCTGCACTGTAACCACTCTGTCAAGCCTTGTTGAAAACTTTGCATATTTTAATGAGAGGGCCTCACATTTCTCTAAGGTAGGACCAATCTCCGACATCGCTCCCAACCAATGTTTATCCCTTATCAATGTCACTTTTGAAAAAAAAAAGTGATCTTATCATTATCGTCTTGGAAGACCTTTCCGTGAATATTTTGGCTGCTACTTTTCTGACATTACAACAGGCAGTTGCGAAAGGCAGTCTTATAAAAAACAGACATTTTTCTAAACTGGGGTTTCCACTGACAGTTTGGCAGTGCAACAGCACAAGGCCAGAGGGAATTTTCCCACTCAATAATAAATCAAACTAAATAATGTAAAAGGGATGTCAGGAGGATTTCAGCACAAATCAATGAAAGAAATGAAACAAAGGCAAGAGGGAGGTCCCAGGCATGGTACAGTACACTAATGTGCCAGATGATTTAGATGCATAATCAATTGAAATATTTAAAAGACAGTACTGACTTGGAAGGTAAGGGATTTGAAGATAGGGCAGGGAGCTGGGGTTAAAAGGTTGTCATCATGGTCAACTCCTTGGCAAAACATGCTTGAACCTTATGTCCTACCCACCCCACGCCCCCCCCCCCTCCCCCACCCATTCCAATCAGTCTGTCATTTGCAAAAAGTATGTGTAGGCCAATGTCATATAAATATTTATTAATTAATTTCGTCAATTAAAATTGGAGAAATTCTCATTTATCTGCTAATGTAAGATTACTTGATGCCTTTTGGAATGGATTCATAATCACAAAGTCATTTTAGCATTGGCTTACTTGAGGATGTTTCAGTGAAAGACAGAGGCCATATGTAAAGCGATCCCATATATGGAGGTGACAATCTCGGTGGTATTGTCACTGGACTGTTAACCACCTAGATAATATTCTGGGGACCTGGGTCCGAATCCTGCCATGATTAAAAAAAATCCTGAATTAAGAACCTAATGATAATCATGAGTCAAATGTCAAGGGAAAACCCCATCTCATTCGCTGATGTCTAATAAACTAAATAATGATATTGTGGGAAAATGACCATGATTAACTACCATCCTTCATAATCACAGGTCTGGCCTACATGTGACTCCTCAGTAACTCCTCAGCACACCAATGTAACAACATTTCATATGTTAGTTTGGAAACTCACCCTGCCAATATGGTGATATAAAAAGGGAAAGTCAAAAGGATCAGGCAATTTCTCCCTCTTTAAAACCAGTACCTCAAAGTGTGCAAAGTGAAGATGGTGAAACTCTGGAAGATGGTGCCTGTGATTACTCCATCTCTTGACCTGAAATACTTCGACCAGAGTTAGAATTCACAGCAGTGGCTGTGGGCAATTAAATGCAAGGAAATAAATTATCTGAAATCAGTAATACTGATGATATTTTACAACACAGCTTCCTAACATTTCTAAACCTCCTTTCACAATCTGTTTCCTGGTGAGGTTTCAGCAATGGTATGTTCCCTGTGTGTACCCAGAAGCATGGTTAAGCTTCTTTTATTCGGGAATGCTTTTGTTGCTCATTTCTAATTGAGAACAAGAGGTTGATGAGGGGCTGCCACCTTGAAGTGCTGCAGCCTGTATGTTCCACATACAGCAACCAGACTGTTCAGCAGCCAGGCTTTATGGAAAAGAATTGTAGAATTTTGATCCAATGAAAAGTGGTGTACCGTAGTTCCAACTCAGAATGGGTTAGGACTCTGAAGGGGAATGTGCAGATGTTGGTGTTCTAATATACCTCTTACAGTGAAATTGCTAATAAGAGATTTGAAGGAATAGGTCTTGTTTTTGATGTCTCTGGTACTCTTCACCCGAAACACTGCGTAGTTAGTTCACATATGCTGCATTGCCAACATGGTGTTTGGATTGATCCTGATGAATACAGTCCAGTAGTGGATGGGATTGTGAGCAAATCAAACAAGTTTTATGGAGGGGGGCAGTAAATGTGTTTGCTGTCAGTGGGGGTACAAAGATTTCCTGTACAACAACAACTTTTACTTGCGTAATTAAATGTAATTAAACATCCTGCTTCACAGGCACAGTATTAAACAAAATTTGACACTGAGCTACATAAACGTTAGGGCAGAGTTTAGTGGTGCAAGTTTGTTTTCAACAGGGTGTCCAATCTGATGTAGCAAAGCTTGTAGAGTCATAGAGTTCTCCAGCCTTTTGGCCCAAACTGGTCCATGCCGACCAAAATGTCTGTCCACACTAACCCCATTTCCCTGCACTTGGCCCATACCCTTCTAATCCTTTCTTATTCATGAATTTGTTCAAATGCCTTTTAAATGTTGTTAATGTACCCGCATCAACCACTTCTGCTGGCAGCTCATTTCATATGCTTGCCACCCTCCATGTAAATAAGTTACCCCTCAGGTTCCTTTTTATTCTTTCCCCTCTAACCTTAAACTGATGCCCTCTAGTTCTCAATTCCCCAATCCTGGAAAAAGACTGAGTGCATTCACCCTATCCATGACTCTCATGATCTTATACACCTTTATAAGGTTCCCCCCTCAGTCTTCTAAGCTCTCAAGAAAAATGTCCTAGCTTGTCCACTATATCTAGTTAAATAGTTATATCTACTTATATCCAGTTCTACCTACACCGAGTTTCTTAGATTACAGGTTATCGTTGTATTGAAGAACCCAAAAGATATTTGTTACAATGTACAAAAATTACATTCTTCAGGCACATCAGTGTCAGGGTCAATATTAAGCTAATAATTTACAAAGGAGGAGTGTGCTTCCAGTAGAGTTTCACACTTCAATCTGAGTTAAGATGGCATATGAGATCTTTATGCCATCAGATCACATGCAATGTTGCAGTAATGATATCATGTACACACAGTCACATTGCACAGGAACAAATCATTCGATCCAACTAGCCCATGCCGAATATAATTCCAAACTAAACCAGCCCCAACTGCCTGCTGCTGGCCCATATCCCTCCAAACCTTTCTTATTCATGTACCTATCCAAATGTCTTTTCAACATTATAAGTGGACCGACATTCACCACTTCCTCTGGAAGTTCATTCTTCACGTGAACCACTCCCTGTGTAACTAAATTTCCCCATGTATTTTTTAAAATCTTTCTCCTCTCACCTTAAAAATATGTCTCCCCAGTCTTGAAATTCCCCCACCCTAGGGAAAAGATACCTGCCTTTCACCTTATTATACCCCTCATGATTTTATAAACCACTGTCAGGTCACTTCTCAGCTTCCTTCACTCCAGTAAGATAAGTCCCAGTCTATCAAGCCTCTCCTTATAACTTAAATCCTCCATTCACGACAACATCCTGGTAAATCTCATCTGAGCCCTCTTCAGCTGAATAATATCCTTCCTATAACAGAGTGACCAGAACTTGACACAGCACTCTAGAAATGGCCTCACCAATATTCTGTACAACTTCAACATGACGTTTCAACTCCTGTACTCAGTGGTCTGAGCAATGAAGGCTAAACGGATTCTTAACAAATTTGTCAAATGTGATGCAAACGTATTCTTATCTTCTGAAAGTAGTTGTATTCTATAAAATGTGTTGCTGTTCATTCACAAGAGCATGGATCTCCTTTATAACCCTACTTGGATCTACTTTATTACGGCAGTCTCAGGTGGATATAAAAGATGAATAGCATTATTTTGAAGAAAAGCAAGGAGCTTATCCCTGGTGCCGTGATAATTACTTATATCACAATTCACATTACAAATCGGATGACCTGGTTATTATCATGTTGCTGTTTGTGGGAGTTGCTGTGTGTAAATTGGATGCCATATTTTCACAACAGAAAGTATGCTTCATTGACTATAAAGGACTGTAAATTGGCCAGTGGTCCTGAAAAGCATGATAACAATATAAGTTTTTTTGTTTCTATTTTTACCTTCCCCTAGAATTCAGATTATCAAAGACGTTCATAATGACAATATCATGCAAATGCCAGAGTGAAGTACTTTATTTACATACTGTTGCTAAGTGATGCATTTGAAATTACTGTCTCGCGTCATGTGTGTTGAGCTTTTTGTGATCATAAAGCTCAATTAAAGAAAAAGCTGTGGTTATTCTCAAGGAAGACCCACTTTAATCCTCCACTTTCTATACACAGAGGCACCATCTCAGGTAGTTGCACTGTTCAAATCCGGGCAGGAACATCGTACTGGCACTTTCAGTGACAAAGAGCGTGCCTTAACTTCAATTTTGGGACACACTGCCTCCAACCATACATATTCATTTCTAGTTCAAAAACTCTGTTGTACACTACTGTCAGCTGAGGCTCAGTTCGTTACACATTCATCTCTGAATCAGAAGGTCCTGGGTTCAAGCCAGGTTCTAAGCACTTGCAAGTCTTTCGAGGCTGTCACTCCAGTCGGTGGTGCCACCTTTCAGATGAGAATGTCACTGAGGTCCCACCTGCCTGCTCAGGTGGAAGTAGAAGATCCCATGGTTCCAATCTGAAGAAGAGCAGATGGGTTCTCCATGGTGTCCTGGCCAATATCTGTACCTCAATCGAACTTGCAGAAAAAAGGATGTTTTTTTTTCAAATGTTGACAGAATGTGAATGTAGTGAGTGGCTGATTTGAGGCAGAAGTGAGGTCATTCTAACCCACACTTTTTTTTGAGTTGAGACCTCCAGACGTTTGATAAATTACAGATGCTTGTGAACTAGGCCTTACTTTGAATTAGGCTCAAACTGCTGGAAGTCCCAACCCTGCATGTCGTGACTATATTCCATAAGAAATAGGAATAGATGTCTTTAAATGTTGTAATTGTACCAGCCTCCACCACTTCCTCTGACAGCTCATTCCATTTTCTCTTTAATCCTTTATCATCTACTGATTACTAATCTATCATTTTGGCCTTAAATATACACAAAGACCGTGCTCCTACAACTCTCTGTGGCAGGGAGTTCCAAAGACACTCAACCTCAGAGGAAATTCCTCCTTACCTCAGTCTTAATCGGTGTTCCTTTATTTCCAGACTTTGCCCTCTGGTCTGAAACTCTCCCATGAGGGAACTATCCTCTCAGCATCTACCCTATCAAGCCACTTAAGAATCCAGATCTTTCAATGGGATCACTGCTCATTCTTCTAAAGTCCCAATCTGTTTCACCTTTGCTCTTAATCCCTACAAGACATAATCATCTTTGTGAACCTTCTCTGATCTGCTTGCAATGAAATAAGATCTTACCTTGAATAAGGGGACCAAACCTGTTCTCAGTACTCCAAATGTGTCTCACCATCACCTTGTACAGTCAGACTTCCCTACTCTTACACTCCAACCCCCCTGAAATAAGGGCCAACATTCCATTAGCCTTCCTGATCACCAGCTGCCTGTGTGCTTGCTTTCTGCGTACTGTACACAGTCAGTAAACAAACACTCCACACAGAGTTAGGATGAAACAAATATTACTGGAAATATGCAGCGTGTCAGGGGGCATCAGAAAATTTAATGTTACAGCCATCACCCTTTGTTAGAACTGAACATTGAACGATTACTTTGGGCATAGATTGATTGGATCGAAGGGTCTGTTTCTGTGCCGAATGATTATATGGTAAGTGAACAAGCTCTCTAATAGAGTAATGAAAAGTGGAAGGAGGAGTAACAAATTGTCTGTACAAAGAGAGTTAATGACCTGAAAACTGATTAATGGAAAAGTAGGACCCCATAGAAAAGCTTGTATTTATATAGCATCTGTTGCATCAGCAGAATATCTCAGTGTTTTTCAGCCTCTGAAGTGCCATCACCCCCTTTTTATTAACTCCAAGTTGGCAACGTCCCATTTTTTAAAAAAGTGATATCTAAGTAGATAATGTTTCATTGCAATGGTTGAGTGACCTTAGGACCACACTGATCTTCATAAAGAAATGAGTATTGGGATCTTTTGTATGCGTCTGAATAGCAAGTTGAGGCCTCAGGTTAATGGTCCTATCAAAAGGCAGAACCTGCAATAATGCAGCATTTCTTCGAGACTGCACAGTCCGTCTAAAATATATTCTTAATCATGAAGCAGGCTCTCACCCTCAAATCTCGTGCTGTTGATCTGAGAATGATGATGCTGAACTTTCCTGATGAAGGGCTTTTGCCTGAAACGTCGATTTTCCTGCTCATTGGATGCTGTCTGAACTGCTGTGCTTTTCCAGCACCACTCTAATCCCCACTCTGATACACACCAGCTCCAAGAGAGGAGGGATTAGAGTGAATAAGAGCACTGGGGGATGTGAAACCCTGATATTGTTGTGTAAAAGAGGTAGGACATCACAAGATGAGCTCTGTCCATCAGAATATAAAGGACTGTTCCTGTGATTAGCTGTCTGGTCATTTGTCTGTGACCAGAATGTTGCTGGAGCAGTAATGTGCACTTGCTCTTTGACAGGGGACTGTTTAGCTCAGTAGGCTGAACAGCTAGTTTGTGCTGCAGCGTAACATCAAAAGCATGGGTTCAATTCCTGTATTGCAATAATGAACCTCCTTCTCACCCTCACTGGAGGTGTGATGGCTGGTGGGTAAAAGTTGACCACCAGACATGTGTCTTTCTCTAACGAGAGAGAGCAGTCCATGGGACTGTCGTAACTTTCACTTCTGAAGTTGAGCCGAAGACCATTAGATGTGATTCTACTATTAGAAATAATTTATTAAATAATCCAGACTGTGCTAAGAGTTACACTGGAAACCCAAATCATCAGCCAGGCCTACTGTGCGATGCATTTGTATATACTAGAAGCTAAGTACTGGAAGATTCAGGACACTGGTTTATATAAACATTTATACAATTTGTACAAACGTCGCACTTTTTTAAAGAAAATAGCAGGTTATAGAGACAGCTGCTTCATCCCCATGGCGACATCCTGCCAATCACAATCTACCTATCTGGGATGGGAAGATTGACAGATAACTACTCTTACTGCCCCTCCAGATCAATGATGGCTCATCCAGTCAGTACCCTCTTCTCATGCAGTATAAAATAGTGTCACGTTTTCTCAAGTTCTTGCGTCCTAGCTCTGATGAACACAAGACAACGTTTCAACTTCTAGTCTGCTCTTTGCATTGTTTAAGTTTTCAATTACAAGCAATTATTTAAGACAGTTATTGTATGTCAGATGTATTAAATATGAAATAAACCTATTCCATTTATCTAGATCCTGCCTAAGACATAGTATGGATGTTCCTTTTCCATTGGGTATCAATCATTGGGTAGACTAATACCTGGAAGAAGTAGAAGTGAAACTACCCAAATCATGCCAGAGAATTTCGGTGAGATACTAATAAATATGAGAACTTGCTGTGACCAAGCAGTGAATGAAAAGATCAAAGGACAGGACATTGGTTGTCCAGTTTAGATAGAAAGGGGGGAATTAAGAGAAATCCAATTGAGCTCTTTCCAGTTGGACCTGGACTTGAACCCATTCCATCATGTATTCAATGTAAAGCTCACAAACTCCAGAATGATCCATGGGAACATTTCATGAGATGTTCACTTTACACTTATCCCTATCCCTGACACTGTCTACCAGAAACCTGTGAATGATCTGGTAATGGAAGTGTGCCACAAAGAGTTCGGCATTGATACATCGAAGGCCATGCTTTCCTTTTGCAATTAGTAGCAAAGCATCCTGCCACATGCTCAATCAGTTAGATTGATGTTATTTTGTTGAATCACAGAACAGCAAGCTGCATTTCAAATGAAACTGTTCAAACTGCTGCCACTATCAAGTCTTCCTCCAGCTCTCACCTGGTCTTTTTTTAGAATTGGTGAAAACTGCAGCTTTCAGGCCAGTAACAGGAAAGCCACTCAGCACAGTTTCTTGAATGGAATTGAGGCCAGTCAGTGAGTTTCAGAGTGCAGGTGAATGGCAGGAAAGCCTTATCCTCCTCACTGGTTTTTTAAATATTAAAATGTAGATGCTGCTATTTACATTTTAACTTGTAAAGAAATGCAACAAATTGCATCTCTCAACCCATCATGATTTTATGCACATGTGACCTGTTTGGAGAAGGGGAGGTCTGATTTTCTAAAAGTATTTTGTAACCAATTTGTTATTACAGACCTCTGGGGCAGGTGGGGACCTGGACTTGGATCTCTTAGCTCAGAGGTAGGGACACTACCACAGTGCCACAGGAGCCCTTTCTAAATATAGTAGGTTGGAGACAATTGATCACAACGCACGTATTAAAGTGCTAGCCACATAGCCATTGCCTTTCTGAATATTGGGCAAAATGGTAGCTTCAGTAAAATATGTTACATGACTCCTTTTACAAATTCATTTGCATGTTGATCAGCTGTGCCTCACTACAAGTCTCACGTCAGTGCGATACCATGCGTGTAAGGAAAATACTGGGGCATCAGTAGGGCGACGCAATTGAATTGTACTGATGTAAAGCAGCCGCATTGTGTATGGGGCTCGAGTACGTGTTAACAAAATGAGTCTTCTGGTTGTCAAATAGTGACCTCCATAGCAACAGACAGAAGTGGTTAGTTTGATCACTGAGTGGGGCCAATGTACTGATTCACCGCACAAAACAACTGGGCAACATAAAGCTTTCCTTTCAGGCACTGCGCTGCACTGATAGCAAGTGGATT
Organism: Chiloscyllium punctatum; assembly: GCF_047496795.1. Lineage (NCBI taxonomy): Eukaryota > Metazoa > Chordata > Chondrichthyes > Orectolobiformes > Hemiscylliidae > Chiloscyllium > Chiloscyllium punctatum. The sequence continues at coordinate 16,354,277 of NC_092780.1, read as the reverse complement.
AGAAGCATTTACATAAGAATCATCCACGTGACTCAGGTGGAATAGCCAATAGCCAAGCAGAGCTGTGGACATGCCCACCTGGTTTACTGACTGCCTGTTTCATGTTGCTTTTGTTTGATCATTCAATAGGGGTGCAACATGAGATTTTTAGTGTGAAATAGGATCCTGAATGGCTTCAGGATTAAATATAGATGAAAGGGATTCTTTAGCTTCGGTCAAAACTCAGCCAGCCTCTCACAATTGAGATGGTCCAACAGTCTCCAGCTATTGAGGGCAGGTTTTCACAATCCCTTTGGGAGCACATGAGGCCTGCAGTGTTGCCATGCTCAGCAACTCCCAACGCTGTTAGAGGGCAAATTGTACACTCACTTCTGGCAGAACCGCTTAAAACAGACAGCAGAGATTACAGGACGAAGAGAGGACTGGCAACATAGAGTTACAGAGATGTACAACATGGAAACAGATCCCTCGGTCCAACTCGTTCATGCCGATCTGATACCCTAAACTAATATAGACTCATTTGCCAGCACTTGGCCAATATCCTGGGATGTGCCATGCCCTCATGCCTTGATTCTCATTCATTTGTCGAATATCAGCCACATAGAAACTAGGAGCAGGAGTAGGCAATTCAGCCACTGGAGTCTGCTCCACCATTTAACTCGATCACGGCTGATCTCACCTCCACCTCAACTCCACTTTCCTGCCCATACTCCATAACCCTTCAACCCATTATGAACTAAAAATGTGTCTCATTCTTAAACTCGCTCAATGTTCCAGCATCCAACGCACTTGGGGGATCGTGAATTCCACAGAATTCCACCTTTGAGAGAAATAATTTCCCATCTCTGTTTTAAATCTGCTACCCAATAACAGAACAATGACCTCTCATTCTAAATTGACCCCCCCTCCCCTCAATGAGGAGGCATCCTCCCCACATCTACTTTGTCCATCCTGTTTGTCAGTGCCTGCTGACTGTGTATGCAGCCACTGGTTTTTTCTCCAAGTTGGAGATGCTGTGTGCTGTTGGAGCATCCTCACCTCAGCTGAGCTTGTGCGTCCATGTCCCTCAAAATAAAATAGGACCACTCCTGGAAACTTGTATACAATTTAAAATGTGTTGAGCCACAAAAAGACACAAGCACTTGGGTCTGGGAGACAGGTTAGCAAATGTTGCAGCAGTATTGCAATGTAGGATCAAACTTTGCTTTTGATTTAAAATGTGTGAAGACTAACATTACACAGTTTGAGTTCTTTATTCATGCTCAGGTCAGCATTCTAGGTTCCTCTAACATTATTTATTAACAAATTTGTGTGGAGGACGATAAGGCTGCAGAGCAGCATGTACTAAACTGTACAAGTTGTAATATTCCAGCAGTACACTATTATGTTACTGCTGAAGTCCCAGTCATATCACAGTTTACATCAGAGCTGCATGTACATATTCATGAGACCTTACCTTTATATTCACCTCTACTGTTAGGCTACTGGAGGGAACCACCTCCTTGTGGTCACCTGCTCTTACATCATCTCCCAATGATTCACCCTGCTGACACACGACTGCGCAGTAATGCACAGGTCAAAACACCTCATCAAGTTTGCTGATGATACGACTGTAGTGGGCCTCATCAGCACGAATGATGAGTCAGCATGCAGAGAGGAGGTGCGGTGCCCAACAGACTGGTGCAGAGCCAACACTCTGTCTCTGAAAGTGGACAAGTCAAAAGAGATGGTTGTTAACTTCAGGAGGGCACAGAGCAACATCTCTCCACTGGACATCAATGGCTCCCCCATGGAGATCGTGAAGAGCACCAAATTTCTTGGTGTACACTTCGCGGAGAATCTCACCTGGACCCTCAACACCAGCTCCATAGCCAAGAAAGCCCAGCAGCTTTCTGCACAGTCTGAGGAAAGCCCACCTCCCACTCCCCATCCTCACCACATTCTACAGAGGGTTCATTGAGAGTACCCTGAACAGCTGCGTCACTGCCTGGTTCGGGAATTGCACTGTCTCAGATCATAAGACTCTACAACGGATAGTGAGGACAGCTGAGGAGATCACTGGGGTCTCTCTTCCCTCTGTTACAGACAATTACACCACACGCTGCATCCGGAAAACTAAGAGCATTGTAGAAGACCCCACCCACCCCTCACTCAAACTCTTCTCTCTCCGGAGCTTTCAGTCCCTCACAGCCAGCCTGTGCGACAGTTTCTTAACACTGTATGATTGAACTCTTTCCCATCTGAAATTCTTTGCACGACTTTGAATTGGGGCTAGAAAAATGTCTATTATTTATCATTCTTCTATTCTACTGTAACTTGCATGTTTTGCGCTTCTTATGCACTTTATGCTGTGTAAGATTGTGTAGTTTGCGCTGTCCATGCAGCACCCTCAGTCCTGAAGGAACGCTGTCTTGTTTTTGCTGTATCGGTTGTATATGGTAGAAATGACAAATAAAAGCCTCTTTCTCTCTTCCCACCCACCCTCCCCACCCCCCGTGATGTAAGTTCCCTTATTTGCACATTCACATTAAAATTATACTGTAGGCATAAAGGCCTCAAATCCTGTGCTTGTGCAAAGATTAAATAAGAAAACCAAAGGACTACAGGTGCTGGAAATCAGGATCATAACCAGACAATGTTGGAAAAACTCAGCAGGTCTGGCAGCATTTGTGGAGAGAAAACAGAGTTAATATTTGGGTCCAGTGACCCTGCTTCAGAACTGATCATAGCTTGGAAAAGGTTGGTATATATTCTGAGGATGGGGAGGGGGATTGGGGAGAGAGTAAACAATAGGCGGAAATGGAGCCAAGGCAGAGAGTAAAACAGTTGGACGGAGAGAGGTCAGCCTGCAAGAATCAGTAGCTGCTGATTAGTAACCGGTGATGAGTTGTTTGTGGTAGCAGCCCATGTGATGACAAGGCCTGGTGTTTTGGGGTTGGGGTAAGGACATGGGGGAAGGTTCTCAGGCTGTAAAACCATTGAACTCGATGTGGAGTCCTGAAGGTTGCGTGGTCCCCAAGCAAAAGGTGAGGTGTTCTTCCAGCTTACGCTGAGCTTCTCCAGCAAACCCGGGACAGAGATGTAGGCCAGGGAAAGATCATCAGTTCATTACAAATGTTTCCCAGTTTGCAACCCAATGCACTTGAATTCTTGTACAAATAAACAAAAAGGTAAGATGATGTGAAGGCGGGGAAACAAATAGTAAGAAGCAACTGAAGAATCTTCCAGCAATCTCCATATCCCTGCACTGTACAGCCCTCCCCTGCTGATGCTCATTATGGATTTGTGCTGAAGAGGTGCAGGTGCACAAAGAGCTGCAAGTGGATGAATCTGATGCAAGAGGAGAGAAACAGAAAGTAATGGTCAGGGGATAGAGTTTTTGAAACAAACTGATGAAGGAAATTACAATGAGCTGGGCTTCTCCAAACCTAATGTCTGTCTCTATCTTTTCCAACCAAGTAGCTGGATGAATCCATTTGGCTTTTTAAATGATGAGAAACCATGAGCTTTTCTAGTGATGAGCTTTTCTAATTTTGCTGTCAGAACAATTGTTCAGTTGTTATTTAATAGTAGCTGCTGTATATTTGATTATACAGCAAATATAGATATGGGATTGAGTGATCCAGTCTATTGATGTATCATTGATTTCTCTCTTGGAGCACAGTGTTCTGAGCAGTTTAATTTTGTTCTTTAATATCTGATCAAACAGGTGGTTTACTTTTATCCCTTAAGCTCATTTCTATTGATGAGCCTCGCACTCTATTAAGATCTATTTTGCAGACACTCAGCCGTTACTAACAAAGGCAACCCTGTGACTGAATCTCGCTTAATCACATCAACAGTGTAAGAATAAAACTGTACAGGAAGGAGTGCTGTTGTGGTGCAGTGGTAGTGTCCCTACCTTTGAGACAGCATGGCTCTGATTCAAGGCCCACCTGTTCCAAAGGTGTCTGATAACATCAATGAACAGGTTGATTAGAAAATATAGGTCACTCTGCTATAATGTGCATTCATTAACGCGAACAACGCGATTGACAAATTGTGGACATGGTTTCTAAAGCATGAAGTTTTGAGGCGTGTACTGGTTATAACACGATTTCAACCAATTACTTTTAATGATGATGCTACTACACGATTTTCTTATAACACGGGATTGCATGAGAATGAGAATGGAGAGTGTTATAGCAGAACCGACTGTAGATTAAATAAAATTAAAAGGTTCTTAATGTTAAAAAACACCATACACTATCTTGGCCTCTTGCAGAAATCCCTTCCTCTCTCTCTTCCAATGTGGAAGAGTTTCTGTTCAGCATGTGACTTGGGGTAATTTGAGTTAAAACCCTTCAGTTTTTATATGCCTGGAAAATCACCAGTTGTTACCCAAATCAATGCGCTTATTACCAATATAATCTAAAAGCTTACAACAAAAATCTTGCCTTTTTATATGCACTTCAGGACATTCAAAGAGCTTTGCAATCAGTGGGTCCTTGTGAATTGTACTGTTTTAACTTAGGAAGCAGACTATGAAGTTTCACATAGCAATCTCACACAAACATGAGTACCTGATCACCTGTTTTGCTACATTGGTTGGGGGATACCCATTAGTCAGGGGAGAGGGAAGACCTCTACCCTCTGAAATAATGTATTGGCATCTTTTTATACCCATCTGAGTGAGCTCTTGGGTCATTTGTCTTTAAAATGTATTTCAAAGACCAGCAACTCTGATAATACAGCACTCTCTCATATGTCTAGCCTGTCAGGGTTCAGAATAGCACTAAGAATGCAGGGTCCCTTCCTGTTCCAGCTGAGGTAGACTTGAGACCTGTCTCCGATTGCTGCCCCAGAAGTGGATGGTGATGGCAAACTGGGACTGACAAAACTACCTCAAGGTGAGGCATCAGCAGATAATGAGCCAAACTCCTGCCATTGGCCAGAGCACATTTGAGTGAATGAGCAAACAATCATTCACAAGTGCATGGAAAGGGACTTGAACTCGGGGACAAGAGACACAGCTGGCACAATGTGGCTGATAGTGCTATGATTTTTAAAGTCATACACATTCCAAGTAAGCTACCAGCTTACACGTTCTCAGAGACAGCCATATTCAAAAAAGATCAATGGAGCATATGATCTACAAACATGATTTACAGACATGATCTACAATATAATTTGCATTTACACAGATTGCATCAGTTCCTTTATATCACGAAATAAAAATTCTAAAGGTTCAGTCAGTGCCAATTTCTATTACTATGACTGCAACTGATATGAAAGCAAAGAAGTACAAAGGCAAAATACTGCAGATGCTGGAGATCTGAAATGTAAGTCAAAAAATGCTGGAAGTGCTCATCTGATCAGGCAAGAACTGCAAGGAGAGAAACTATATGAGAGGATTCACCCCCACTTGTTCACTCTCCACTTCTTTGTTCAATCTGTCATCTTTGGTTACATACCATTTTAGTTCTTTGCTGCAATCCTTCCACTGTCTGTCATCATGTGCTGAAATGCTGCTGTCACCCATTTTGGGCTATGCTGAGCTGAAGTTTTACCTCTGAGGCTCTCAATCTGATTTATTATTTACAAACTTCTGGATTCAACATTGTGTTCCACAATTCCTAATCATTAGTCAGGAGGAATGGGTCTGAGTGAGTTACTCTTCAGAGGGTCGGTGTGGACTTGTTGGGCCAAAGGGCCTGTTTCCACACTGTAGGGATTCGAATTCTAATTCTAATTCTATTTCTAATAGCTTGTTCCTGCTTTTTCCCCATACTCTTTGATCCGTTTAGCCCTAAGGACTTCCTTCTTGAAAACATGCAATGTTTTGGTGTCAACTGCTTTCTACCGTAAATAATTCCATTCTCTGGGTAAAGAAATTTCTCCTCATCTCGATCTAAATGGCCTACCCAATATCCTTAGACTGTGACCTGTGTTTCTGGAATGTGGTATTAGGACATTATAGGTCTCCCTCCCCCTTTGTTTTTCTAATCTAATGTGAATATAATGCTAACCGATCCAGTGTCTCTTTGTACATCAGTCTTGCCATCTCAGGAACCAAGTTGGTAGACTTTCATTGCACCCTCTGATGAGTCAGGACTTCTTTCCGCAGATAAGGAGGCCAAAACTGAACAACAGTTCCCATTCTTCCTCTTTCATCCCCCACATCAGATGTTAGTCATTCTGCTGATTAGATTACCTACAGAATGAAAACAGGCCCTTTGGCCCACCAAGTCCACACCAACCCTCTGAAGAGTAACCCACCCAGGCTCATTCCTCTACCCTATATTTACCTTGGACTAATGCACCTGACACTGCAGGCAATTTAGCATGACTAATTCACCTGGCCTGCACATCTTTGGATTGTGGGAGAAAATTGGAGCACCTGGAGGAAACCTATGCAGACATGGGGAGAATGTGCAAACTCCACACAGCTGTGGTCACTTACACACTCAGATGCATGTTTTTGTTTCTTCATTCACCTCATTGCCACCTTCTGCTCCCTTACTGCACCAACCCTTTTATCCTTTAATCTCTCCATCCTTCTGCCTTGTCACATTCCTTCTGGTTTCAACCCCACCCCGGCCCAAGTGTCGTTACACCCCTGACCCCACCCTATCCCATCCCTCTCAACCCATTGTCTTGTCTTTTAAAGCCTGGGCGGTTACTATGGCTTTTCTTAGCCTGGTGATATCTCATTAACTTGAAATACCAATTCTTTTCACAGTTGCTACTTGACCTGTCCATTTTGTGGATGCTTGCACATTTTCTGTTTGTGTTTGTACAGGCTAACTCGTCCAGAAAAGAATTGCAGAGTCCCTTTAATTCTAACAAAGATGGTCTTCTCCCTGGGTTGGGGGAGCCCAGAACTAGAGGACATAGGTTTAGGGTGAGAAGGGAAAAGATATAAAAGCGAACTCAGGGGCAACCTTTTCACACAGAGGGTGATGCATGTATGGAATGAGCTGCCAAAGGAAGTGGTGGAGGCTGGTACTGTTACAACTCTTAAAAGGCATTGGATGGGTATATGAAAAGGAAGGGTTCAGAGGGATATGGGCCAAGTGCTGGTAAATGGGACTAGATTAGGTTAGGATATCTGGTCGGCATGGACGAGTTGGACCAAAGGATCTGTTTCTGTGCTATACATCTCTACAACTCTATGAATCCATATGACACACGACATGTATCTGTATGAAGTGGAAATCTCTATCCAACAGCAATATAAAAGCTCTCTGAGATTTGTGTTTCACTGGTATATCAATAGAACACAATTTTGAGACACCCTAAAAACACACCACTGAACCTTTGACCAATGCCAGCATTGCAAACCCAGGTTGTGCCTGTTAAGGGTCCTTTAGTGAAATATACTGGCATTTATTGCCCTTTCATTGGTGAGCATTTCAGGCGATGGGCTGAGGGTGTAATGCATGGTTAGCCAGTTTGATCAATGAGTTTGTGATACAAAAATATGTACAAGAAGGAAAGGGATGAATGTCAGCTTTTGTGCTAAAACATATGCATAAAAACATAAAGAAAGTGTTCTGTGGTTAATCCTTCTGTTGGTGGGTCACATTTGAAACATGTTCTTTGAGATTCTGATAGATTTCCAGTGTTTTGTCAACATTTACCTTACCAAATATGTTCTTTGAGATTCAGTTGGATTTCCAGTGTTTTCTCAACATTTATCTCAAATTTCCAGTTTTAAGAGTCTTTTTTTTAAAACCAAATCTGATGGCTAACTTTTGTAGCAAATCTGTGCGTATTTTGACAGGTTTGAATCTGCCTCTCCCATTTTCACTTGCTGACTAAAGGCAAATTACCTCCTCCATCAAATTCTGACATTTAATTTGCTAATTATGTCAAGTATTGATGGTGCCCTGTTAATGTTAGAGTGAATGGGAAATCATTGAGAAAATGACATTGAGATTTCGGAGCCTATTTAGTTACCTGAAGATGTTTCACTTGGGCAACCTGCTTATTTATTAGGCCCTGCAGTAATTATGTTTCTTTTGAGAGGTTTGTCAAGTGAGCAATGACCGCGACTAACTGTGTGGAGTTTGCTCGTTCTCCCCGTGTCTGCGTGGGTTTCCTCCGGGTGCTCCGGTTTCCTCCCACAGTCCAAAGATGTGCAGGTCAGGTGAATTGGCCATGCTAAATTGCCCGTAGTGTTAGGTAAGGGGTAAATGTATGGGTGGGTTGCGCTTCAGCAGGGCGGTGCGGACTTGTTGGGCCAAAGGGCCTGTTTCCACACTGTAAGTGATCTAATCTAATCTAATCTAATATTCACTCCTTGGCTTGGTTTCCCGAATGCGCACAGCTCATTTGACTTCATCAGTCATTATTCTTGTCCAATCTATTGCCTTTTTAAAAAATATATCAACATCTGACCAACACAGATTGTTGCGTTGTGGTCCATGATGCCCACAATGAGATTAGGAAAGCGCAATTTGATCATTTGTAAGTGATTGCTGACAATGATGATACTTCTGGGACCAATCAGGGAAAATTTAAGACTGAGGAAATTTAAGTCATGTTTGTTGAATGGTGGATTTGTAAGGAAGTGGAAGGTGTGAGTGGGAGAGAATGAGTGTACTGCAATATTCCTTTAACACTGAATAGAAAATGTTTGTGACAGCCATTTTGGCTTCCAGAGGAGGATAATGGTTGCACAAACCACCAGTTGTGCCAAAAATCTAATGCCAGTTTAGACAGAATAAGAAGGTTTACATTTCTTCATCATGTGTACCAGGTTGGGTTTCTTTCTCGGAGTAATTATGTTTTCTCATTTCATAAGACTTTTGCTTATTTATAAACTTATCATAGTATGTCATATCTTGAGTTACATGTTAGCAAGACTGTCTCTTTTAAACAACTAACAAACCCAGGAAACTTTGAGGAGGCAAAATAACAAAGCCAGAATGTTGGCAGCCTCTATCTTAACATTTGCATGAATTTATTCAATTTAATTGACCACTGTATGAACTTGCCCTGCCTGAGTTCTCTGCCTAACAATTAGACCTTGTGACTTCATAGGGCTCTGCAGAAAAAGATGCTTTGTACAGTAAAATATTGTTCTATTGAATCCAATGATTCTCTTGTCTTAACTTTCTGTGATGAGAACTACTGGGAATTTACCACTAATAATCCAAGTGATTGTGCAATGCACATTTCACTGACACATTTAGTTCTAAACTTATTGGAAGTAACTTTCTTGCATCTGGGTGGTGACATGCAAATTTCTTTCAGTTTGGATTTTCAAAAGAACCTGTCGTTGTTTGGGATCCAAGGAGAAACATTCATCAGAACATTAGTTATTACCTCAGTACCTTCCCATCCTGTGTCTTAAATGTAATTTTGGAAATCATACTTGAAAATGTGGAAGTCAGACCTTTTCATTCTGAATTCTGACTAAAATTATGATGATTTACCTCAGCACAATTCTCTACGAAATAATTGAGCTTCGATTTGGATCTTGTCAGGTGATTCCATAAGCAGATGTCACAGCCTAATCATCGGAACTTTTAAATAAGTATCACAATATATCTTGACAGACGGCGGCTGTTGTCTTGCCTTTAATAAAGGTCACCTTTAACGATGCCATGTTTTCTGTGTATACAATGTTGCTTCTCTGCCTGAACAGTTAGTCTGGCATGTGTATCGGCAAACTGCACACAGTTTGTTGTCATGTCTGTGTCAAACTTTAGTGTGTGTTTTTCTATCTTAAATAAACTAACCTGTGGAGTTAAGCAATTCCTGATGAATAGTTGGTTAGGAGGTAATTATTTGAGGCTTCCTGCCTTGGCATACTGAAGAGCTAGGCTGCATGCTTCAAAAATGTTTTGTCATGACAAGTGTATGTGTATGTAAATATGACCCTTAATTACACATCTCTTAGAGCACTGAAAGAATTTGGTTTGTATTGCATTTTATGTAATTAAATTTGATTGTTATATAATGTACCTTCAGAAACTTTTATGAATGCAATTTATTTTGGAAAATAGAAATTAACCTCTGACCTTGTCCCTGTGTTTCCTTAATAATAATAAGACTAGTCTTTAGAAGACCACAGCTTTATTGTAGCAGAATGACTGGGGACCAATCTTGCTTGCAAAGCCATGGTGTGTTTACAATACAGATTGTTATTAATGTGCACATCATTTAAACTCAAGTGCAGAGAATTAAAATAGATGCACTACATTATAAATCTATAGAACTGGATCGTAGATTTGCCCTGTGTTTTGCTTTGCGCCTCCAGCACATCGCCCTTATCGCTTGTTATTTTAAAAGTTGTACTGGAACTATTGCCCGTTGACATTCAATGGTTTCACCATCACTGAATCACCAACTATTAACATCCTCAGGGTTGCTAATGACCAGAAACTGAACTGTGCAAGCTTTGTAAATATTAAGGCTGCATCAGTGGGCCAGAGGCTGGGAATTTTGCAGCAACTCACGACTTGATTTCTCAAAGGTAAAAACAATAACTGCAGATGCTGGAAACCAAATTCTGGATTAGTGGTGCTGGAAGAGCACAGCAGTTCAGGCAGCATCCAACGAGCAGCGAAATCGACGTTTCGGGCAAGAGCCCTTATTCCTGATGAAGGGCTTTTGCCGGAAACGTCGATTTCGCTGCTCGTTGGATGCTACCTGAACTGCTGTGCTCTTCCATCACCACTAATCCAGAACTTGATTTCTCAAAGCCTGTCCACCATCTACAAGGCACAAGTCAGAGTGTGATGGAATACTCCTCACTTGTTTAGATGAGTCCGACAACACTAACAAAGCTCGACACCGTCCAGGAGAAAGAGTCTGCTAGATTGACACCACATCTAATACCTTCAACAGCTATATCCTTCACCACTTATGCATGGTGACAGCAGTGTGTAACATTTCCAAAATGCATTATAACAACTCACCAAGGCTTCTCAGACAGCTCCTTCCAAATGCATGACCTCTACTTTAGGAAAAGGCAAGGACAGCAGGTACAAGGAAACACCATTACCCAAGTCCCCCTCTCAGTTGCAGACCATCGTGACTTGGAACTATAGTTCTGTTCCTTCACAATCACTGAGTCAAATTCCTGGAATCTAACAACATTGACTGTGTATCTACACCACATCGACTGCAGCAATTCACGGAGGCAGCTCATTACGACTCGAGATTCTCTGTTAGCAACAGATTCATTTCTATCACAGTTTATTCATGAAGGTGGAGTTGGCTAGCTGATTGACTAATTTGCATAGGGAATATCAACTGGTCACAATGCCCCTGACAGTGTTATTAGGTTTTGGATTAGTGGTGCTGGAAGAGCACAGCAGTTCAGGCAGCATCCGATGAGCAGCAAAATCGACGTTTCGGGCAAAAGCCCTTCATCAGGAATAAAGGCAGAGAGCCTGAAGTGCGGAGAGATAAGCTAGAGGAGGGTGGGGGTGGGGAGAGAGTAGCATAGAGTACAATGGGTGAGTGGGGGAGGGGATGAAGGTGATAGGTCAGGGAGGAGAGGGTGGAGTGGATAGGTGGAAAAGAAGATAGGCAGGTAGGACAAGTCATGGGGACAGTGCTGAGCTGGGAAGTTTGGAACTAGGGTGAGGTGGAGGAAGGGGAAATGAGGAAACTGTTGAAGTCCACATTGATGCCCTGGGGTTGAAGTGTTCTGAGGCAGAAGATGAGGCATTCTTCCTCTAGGCGTCTGGTGGTGAGGGAGCGGCGGTGAAGGAGGCCCAGGACCTCCATGTCCTCGGCAGAGTGGGAGGGGGAGTTGAAATGTTGGGCCACGGGGCGATGTGGTTGATTGGTGCGGTTGTCCCGGAGATGTTCCCTAAAGCGCTCTGCTAGGAGGCGTCCAGTCTCCCTAATGTAGAGGAGACCGCATCGGGAGCAACAGATGCAATAAATGATATTAGTGGGTGTGCAGGTAAAACTTTGATGGATGTGGAAGGCTCCTTTAGGGTCTTGGATGGAGGTGAGGGAGGAGGTGTGGGTGCAGGCTTTGCAGTTCCTGTGGTGGCAGGGGAAGGTGCCAGGATGGGAGGGTGGGTTGTAGGCGGGCGTGGACCTGACCAGGTAGTCACGGAGGGAATGGTCTTTGCGGAAGGCGGAAACGGGTGGGGAGGGAAATATATCCTGGTGGTGGGGTCTTTTTGGAGGTGGCGGAAATAATCAACCAAGGAGTAGCATTAATATAATGTATTAACATAGTGCTCTTCCTCCAAGCTGTGAAAAATATTGCTTATATTTTGGCACTTGTGATCTCTTTGGAAGTTCGATAGTAATATCGACAAAGTTACAAAAGAGGAGCAAATGGGCTCTTTCCATGAGGCTGGCTTAAACAATTCATCTACTTGGGAGGTATCTTCCTCAGAGGAAAGTTATAACATATGAAGAAGAATCCCACTTTCACTCCTATTTACTGAAGCAGAGCCATAAGGACACTCCCCTCTGTACTCCGACTGGAACAAATCTTTCTGCTGGCAAGGATCTATCTTCTAGTGTTTACTCATAGTTTCCAATTTGGTAATTCTTGGTCTCTAGCAACTGAAGTGATATTTGAGTTATTGTGGAATGGCAGTGTATAACCAGATCAAAGTCTAAATCATGACATTTGATCGGTTAATTCGTCCATAGGAGTTACGTCGTGCTGCAAGTTTATAGATTAATGTATTCCTGTAAATTTCCTTTTGTGAACATTATTGTGTGCAAAAATTACAGTTGTCCCACAGAACAATCAGTCCATGTTGACTAGTTCTGAGGCGAAGTCTTCGGATTTAAAACATTAACTCTTATTTCTGCCAGACCTGCTGAGTTTCTCCAGCAATTCCTGATTGTAGCCCATGTTAGTATTGACAGTTATGAATCTATTTTTCACGAAAGTGTTGCTGAATTCACTAAATTAGCACACAGTGTTAAAGAGTGCTTTACCCAGAGGAAAGCAAACCACACATCAGCCTGATTATTTTTTTTGAAGTCGATGACTTGGCCATGTTGCAGAATTCATGTGTAAGCATTTCAATTCCTGACCAGATTGATCACTTCTATAACTAATTAGGTTGCACTGCTACAGGACTCCTCTGTCAAAGTAGTTTACAAGATATTAGGATCTCATTTGTTTTTATCCAATTGTATAAGTCATAGAGATGTACAGCACGGAAACAGACCCTTCGGTCCAACTGTCCATGCCGACCAGATAGCCCAAACTAATCTAGTCCCATTTGCCAGCACTTGGCCCATATCCCTCTAAACCTTTTCTTTCATAGACCCATCCAGATGCCTTTTAAATGCTGAAATGTATCAGCCTCCACCACTTCCTCTAGCGGCTCATTCCATACACGCGTGACCCTCTGCGTGAAAAAGTTGCCCCTTAGGGCCCTTTTATATCTTTCCCCTCGCACACTACTCCTATGCCGTCTTGTTCTAGACTCCCCCACCCCAGAGAAAAACTCCTCATGATTTTATAAACCTCTATAAAGTCACCCTTAGTCTCTGACGCTCCAGGGAAAACAGCCCCAACCTATTCAGCCTCTCCCTATAGCTGAAAAACTCTAACCCTGGCAACATCCTTGGACATCTTTTCTGAACGCTTTCAAGTTTCATAACATCCTTCCAAAAGGAAGGAGACCAGAATTGCATGCAATATTCCAAAAGTGGCTTAACCAATGTCCTATAAAGCCACAATATGACCTCTCAACATCTATACTCATTGGTCTGATGAATAAAGGAAAGCATACCAAATGCTTCCTTCACTATCCTATCTACCTGCGACTGTACTTTCAAGGTACCATAAACCTGCACTCCAAGGTCTCTTTGTTCAGCAACACTCCCTAGGACCTTACCATTAAGTGTATAAGCACTGCTTGATTTGCTTTTTCAAAATGCAGTACCTCGTATTTATCTAAATTAAACTCCATCTGCAACTCCTCAGTCCATCGGCCAATCCAATCAAGATCCTGTTTTACTCTGAGGTAATCTTCTTCACTGTTGACTACACCTCCAATTTTAGTGTCATCTGCAAACTTACAAACTATACCTCCTATGTTCACATCCAAATCATTTATATAAATGATTAAAAGTAGTGGACCCAGCACCAATCCTTGCGGCACTCCACTGCTCACAGGAAGAATATAGCAAAAAGAAGGAATGGACCATCTGATTCATCGATCCTGCTCTGCTATTTGAAACAATTATAGCTAATCTTGCACATCAATTCCACCTTTCTGCCTGTTCCCCATTCCCCTTGTTTCTATAAGAGACCAAAAATCTGTCTAGCCCAGCCTTAAATATATTCAATGATCAATGTCCACAATATTCTGGGTAGAGAATTCCTAAGATTCGCCATCTTTTCTGTGAAGAAATTTATCCTTATCTCTGCCCTAAGTGATGAGTCACTTATTCTGAGACTCTGCTGTGCACGTGCTGCCCTAACTGGCAGAAGCAATGTTGAAGTGTCGACCCTATCAAGCCCTTTCAGATTCTTGAATGTTTCAATGAAATTACCTCCCATTCTTCTCAACTTCAGAGAATATGTGGACAATTTACTCAGCTTCTCATTGTCAGATAACCTTCTCATCCCAAGAACCAAATAAATGAGCTAAGGCTGTACCACCTCCAATGTAAGTTTACTTAAATATTTAAATACATCTTAGTAAAATAAAGAACGGAAGGGGGCCTTTTACTTCTTCCAACTTACTTTGCTATTCAATTAGATCGTGGCTGTGATACCTCAACCCTTTACTCCAACCCTTTACACATTTGTTTAACAGAAATGTACTGCTCTCAGCCGGGAAGTTTCAGTTGACGCAGCCTGTGCAGTGTTGCTGAGCTGAGACATCCAGCTTTCCATTAACCTTTGTGGGAAAATTGCCTTATTGATGCCACTGCAGAATGGTCCAGCTCTCATATTAAAAAAGATGCTCCCTTTTTCTATCTTTCCCTGTCATTTCTCTGTGTTTACCTCATTGTGTCCTTTTAAAAATCTCAATTTGATTTGCACTTGGGATGAAAAACCACTCTATGTTCACATAATTCAACATTTTTGCAATCTTTCTGTTTTAATTTTTTGAAATACTACCATAACAATCGTTACCCCAGGCTGTGAGAAATCTGGCTTCTTTTGATCACAGAAGTTGAAGCTTTATTTTCATGCTGACTTGCTCATTTAATCTGTTTGTGAATGTTTTACTCCCAATATATGTTTCACATTTAATGGAGGTGGCATAGATTTAAAAAACTTAACCTGTGCCCTTTGATAGTTCATCCTAGAAACTATGTGTTCATTTGTCCTTTATTATTTCCTGTGCATTGAATCTACTGACAGTTAATATTGTTTTATTGGACAATAAAGCAAACCCCAAACTGTTTATAGACTCTTGCCTGATTAATTAGTTTACAGGATAAATTGCTGCGCCACAAGTTACTGAGAGAATTATAAGCATATACTAACCGAATTGGGCAACAGTGGAGTGTTCAGCTGGTACTGCACAGACACAGGATGTACAATTAGAAAGAGATACAGTTATTTAATATGGTGGGATATTCAATTGCCATATAATTCTAAAAGGAGATATACATTCATTTGTCTTTCTTCATCCCTTGTATTTTCTGTGCGCTATGTTCCAAGTTGCTTGTTAGATGTAGCCAAGGTGCTGACATTTTGTATGGTATTCTCCCCTCCAGTGACCTCTATCAACTGAGTAAATTGCACGTTAAATGGGTCAAGCCATATAACATCATGATGTCAGTGTCTGGAGAATTCTTTTAAAACCCAGCACCTCGAAGCAGTCTTGAAGTAAACATGTTATAAAACGTAGGGCACAGGAAATCCCAAGATATCGAATTTGTCGGTATCAGAATTTTGCTGGTTATTTGGATGCCTGCCGATCACACTTGTGAGAAAGGAAAGTAATATTGCAGTAATACATGTCCACGTTGTTTGCACTGATCCAGCGCTGTCTGCTTTCTGTCTATACATCTTCAGTCTGGTCTGAGCAAGCTATTACACTCAGCCAAAGTGGGGGAAAGAAAACACCTTGGGAAATCAGGCCAGGAGATCACTATAATTCATACAGGAACGTTTTTTTTACATTGAGAGGTTAGTGAGAAACTTTTCAGGATGTGAAAGATAATTCTCTTTTTCTAATTTTGATCAATATAGTTTATCTTCTAATCTGACAAGAATGCCCATTTACAATCTTAATTCCTGCAGTGAATAGCTGTCAATGATAACACCATCCAGCAGATAGGGCAGGGTAGATTTTGCCTGGATGCTGATGCCTATTATGCTCTGACAGCTTTAATGGGAGTGTCAAATGGGTGTGAAAAGAAACAATTGGATTAACCTTGTGACTTTCATGAGCTCAGGAGCCTCACAGCATCTTGCAACCACTTTGGAAGTGTAGTCACTATTGTAATGCAGGAAACAGGAGCCATTTTACATGCAGCAAGTTCTAACAAAGGATAACTAGATCATCTGTTTACCTGATGTTGATTGATTGAAGCTGGCTGGGACGCTGTGGTTGACCCTCCTGCTGCTGTTTGAGATACAGTGGTTCCACAGCAGAAGCAGCCTCAGTTTAACACCTTAACTGAAGTGCAACAACAACTACACTGGAACCCTGGTATGGGATTGTTAACCCACAACTTTCTGACTCAAGAGGTGTGCAACCTACAGTTGACATTTCTGTTATTGACTCTGCAGATTAAGCTCTAGTGAAGACCACATCACTCAAAACAAAATGATATGTCAAAACCACATTACAAAAACAAAGTAGCTGTTAAACAAAAATGCAGCAGCAACAAAAGAAAATAATGGAGGTTTTATTTGAAAAAACACACCGATAATATATTTAAAACTCCGAGCTCCTTAGAAGTGTTGCACAAACATGAACAATTCGGTAACTCATCCCAGCTGCTGCACATGTTGCAACTTCCTGAAGTCCGTTTAAAATGGCCTGCTTATTTGTCTTTTTATACCTTCCATCCCACCATTGTTTATTTCTCATTCTGTGAAGTGGCTTTATGGATCGTTTACTCTTTTTTGTTTTTCCTCCTTAGCCCAGAAAACAAAAATTACATTTCCAAATGACATCACTAGACTCCCTGTATATTGTGGATTAGTGGTGCGGGAAGAGCACAGCAGTTCAGGTAGCATCCAAGGAGCAGCAAAATCGACGTTTCGGGCAAAGCCCTTCATCAGGAATAAAGGCAGAGACCCTGAAGCGTGGAGAGATAAGCTAGAGGAGGGTGGGGGTGGGGAGAAAGTAGCATGGAGTACAATAGGTGAGTGGGGGAGGGGATGAAGGTGATAGGTCAGGGAGGAGAGGGTGGAGTGGATAGGTGGAAAAGGAGATAGGCAGGTAGGACAAGTCCGGACAAGTCATGGGGACAGTGCTGAGCTGGAAGTTTGGAACTAGGGTGAGGTGGGGGAAGGGGAAATGAGGAAACTGTTGAAGTCCACATGGATGCCCTGGGGTTGAAGTGTTCCAAGGGGCGGAAGATGAGGCGTTCTTCCTCCAGGCGTCTGGTGGTGAGGGAGCGGCGGTGAAGGAGGCCTAGGACCTCCATGTCCTCGGCAGAGTGGGAGGGGGAGTTGAAATGTTGGGCCACGGGGCGGTGTGGTTGATTGGTGCGGGTGTCCCGGAGATGTTCCCTAAAGCGCTCTACTAGGAGACATCCAGTCTCCCCAATGTAGAGGAGACCGCATCAGGAGTAACGGATACAATAAATGATATTAGTGGATGTGCAGGTAAAACCTTGATGGATGTGGAAGGCTCCTTTAGGGCCTTGGATAGAGGTGAGGGAGGAGGTGTGGGTGCAGGTTTTACAGTTCCTGCGGTGGCAGGGGAAGGTGCCAGGATGGGAGGGTGGGTTTTAGGGGGGCGTGGACCTGACCAGGTAGTCACGGAGGGACTGGTCTTTGCGGAAGGCGGAAAGGGGTGGGGAGGGAAATATTGTATATTGTCCCTGTATATTGTCCAACATGGCTTTACAGGTACCCTGTAGCTGCACAGGCACCTTTGCTCTCACAATGATAAATTAACCCAATACATATTCCAAGTGAGATGCAAATTAGTGATTGAAAATTCTGAGACACTTGTATCTTTCATGGACTATAGTCATTGGAGGCCACATTCCATGTAACCATCAATCAGTGGACAATGAATTCTTTCCACAGGGTGGACAAGGAAATCCTGGCAACGCACGCATGCATTTTATAGCGTGCATTTCTAACCACCATGTTGCTCTGAATATGTTCCTACTTTCATCTTATGTCATCTCAAGTGATTTGGTTAGATTCCCTACAGTGTGGAAACAGGTCCTTCAGCCCAACAAGTCCACACTGACCGTCGGAAGAGTACCCCATCCAGACCCATTTCCTTCTGACGAATACACCTAACACTATGGGCAGTGTAGCATGGCCAATTCACCACATCTTTGGACTGTGGGAGGAAACCGGAGCACCCGGAGAAAATCCACGCAGACACGGGGAGAATGTGCAAACTCCACACAGACAGCCGCACGAGGCAGGAATCGAACCTGGGTCCCTGGCGCTGTGAGGCAGCAGTGCTAACCACTGAGCCACCATGCTACCCCATGTTCTCAAATTTGACCACACCCATTCTTTGTAATGACAGTCGGGGATGGGGTGAGATGAGTGGGTTCACTTTGGGGTCATGGTGACATTCGCATTGCACCAATGTGAACCTGGGTCAAACAGTGTGGTGCTGGAAAAGCACAGCCGGTCATGCAGCATCCGAGGAGCAGGAGAGTTGACGCTTTGAGCATAAGCTCTTCATCAAGGTGAAGAGCTTATACTCAAACTATCGAGTCTCCTGCTCCTTGGATGCTGGCTGACCTGCTGTGCTTTTCCAGTGCCACACCTTTTGACTCTGATCTCCAGCATCTGTGAGCCTCACTTTCTACCAATGTGAATGTGCAGGGCAGTGCGGGTACTTGGAGACCAGGGCTTTCCCCTACACATTCGGCTCACAACTTCTCCTGCATTACAATCAGGACTGTGAACTAACTCGAGTCTCCACACAGCAGACCATCATAGTCTTCGAGTAGAACCCCGGCGCACTGACTTGGCTTGAGAACTTTCTCCAGTCCAGTTTGGAGAGAATATGTCAGACTGTTATGGTTTGCTTCATCCTGTGAAAGTTTTCTCTGCAATGGCAGAGTCTCTACCAGGTAATGTGTGAGAGTTTGGCTGCACCTCCCTCAGTTCTTTCTGACTGTGTTCTGTGCTGTGCAAGCTGGAGTTGCACAAAGATCAAGAGTGGTTAATGTGTGGCCTGTGAAATGGTTGTGAGAATGTGCAAAGGCAACCTATTGCACCCTGAAAGGGATTAGCCATCTGTACAAGAAGCGGAAACTGTTGCGTAAAATAAAGTGGCCACAGTGTGAAATATTAAAGGCCATGAGAGAAACACGGGAATGAATCCAAAACAAAAAAGAAACAGAAAGTTGTTTGTGCCAATTTTGAGGGCATTAGCAAGTGTGAGCAGAAGGTGATATAGAAAGTGCCCTGTTGTGATTGAAAGAGAGTCTTATACAGCAGGGGAGAGAAGGATTAGTATTGCTGGCCAAAAGGGTTGCTTACAGAGCAAAGGAAATATAAAGACTTTAACAATCTAGGCAGCAAAGCCAGGTCCTGGGAGTGAAGCTGCTGCTGCTGATTTCCTTTGCCACCTCTCTCCGTATCTGTTGACTAACTGGCATGGGAGCCCATCTGCCATTTTGCTATCCCTTCCTTGCTCAATAAACATGTCCACTGCACCATCTGAAAATCAGAATGGTGTAATTGTCAGAAGCAGTGCTGGGTAAATGCATCAACACTGCACATCCAGCTGCCAAGAGAGCAAGCCAGCTTTATGAAGTGGCACACCCAGTGAAGTTCCCACATTTTCAAGCAACAAAGTACCTTCAAGTAGTGCAATTGACACAAACAGCGACCACTTCGACTGGGACAACACATCCATCCTAGGACATGCCAAACAGAGACACACATGAGAATTCCTAGAAGCATGGCATTCCAACTGGAACTCTGTCAACAAACACATTGACTTGGATCCCATTTACCACCCCCTGAGAAAGAGAACAGGAAATGGCATCACCACAGGAAATGATATCATCACCAACCTAAGGAACCTAAACAAAAATAGAAAGCGGGCCATGCCACCAGTACTTCATCCGGAGGCTCACTGATGATGTGACCTAGGAAGGTGACAAAATATCTGAAAAGGAACCTTCCAGCTCAGTGAGCAAACCTACACAAACAGCTTTCCATTCAAGTTTAAACAGGTCTAACTGTACAAAGTAGAGCAGGTTTCTGGCTATTGGCATTCTCCACCAGCAAGCGGTGCTGCAATGGAGAATTAATTGAATGGTTAAGCTTGTCTCTGTTAAGTGTTGGATAATCATGTTGCTGAGACAGTCAAAACTGTAATGGTTAAATCCTGATCAATCAGTGTTGGCTTTCCACCCAGATTGTTCAATTCAGACCGTCTTGATTGCTGCATTTCATCTTTGATTTGATTCTGTATTGGTCTTTTACAGTGGTTATACTTTCCCAAGTCTTCAACCTGTTGGTTAAAAGATTAAACCAGCCCAGCTTGCTCCGATGTACACAGCATGTCAAAGTAACTCTAAATTGATTGAGCTTTAACAGGATCTGTAGGTGTTGTCCAGTGGGTGGAAGATGCTGTCCTTCTTTCTCACACTGATTGTTTTTGTTTTTGAAGTTTCAAAAGCTTCAAATTTCCTGATATGGACTGCAAATGAATTGGCTGATTCTCAAATTTGAGTTCCTAATTCAAGATCTATTGTTGCCTGCTAAAGGAAGCTTTCACAACGTATTTAGAACCCTCTGCAATGCTGCCAAACATCACTCTGATCTAATCTGATCTATATTGATTCCAAAGTAGCATCAAATGGTCATGTTTTGTGTTTGGATGCATCTCCTGTACCAGCACATCCTGCACTAATTTTGTACTTGATGGTTGATGTTTATTACACCAGAGATTGAGATGCTCTAAGGTGCATGAACGAGGGACTCCCTTGGTCTCCACAAATTCTTCTGTGGTCTATGCTACTTTACTCTATGCTACTTTCTCCCCACCCCCACCCTCCTCTAGCTTATCTCTCCACACTTCAGGCTCTCTGCATTTATTCCTGATGAAGGGCTTTTGCCTGAAACGTCAATTTTGCTGCTCCTTGGAT
Organism: Chiloscyllium punctatum; assembly: GCF_047496795.1. Taxonomy (NCBI): domain Eukaryota; kingdom Metazoa; phylum Chordata; class Chondrichthyes; order Orectolobiformes; family Hemiscylliidae; genus Chiloscyllium; species Chiloscyllium punctatum. Next base: position 16,333,070 of record NC_092780.1, on the reverse strand, counting down.
GCTGCCTGAACTGCTGTGCTCTTCCAGCACCACTAATCCGAAATCCTTCTGTTAAACAGCCACTATTCTGTGAACAGGTTCTTCTGTTAATCCGTTTCTAATGTTGTGCATTAATGAAGCATTAAATAGCATTGATGTCAGAGATGAGCTGTTAGAATGGATGTCAGAAATCAGAATTAACAATACTCAGAATGAGAGGGAAGATTTTAATTCCATGTGACTCCGTTCAGACTCTGGTACTGGGTCTGTCTAAGCAGCTGGGCTGGGATATCAGGGGAATCCAGCACATGAGTTATTTTTAAGAAGGGCGATAAAGACAAGCCAGGGAACTATAGACTGGTGAGCCTGACCTCGGAGTTGTTGGAGGGAATCCTGAGGGACAGGATGTACATGTATTTGGAAAGGCAAGGACTGATTCGGGATAGTCAATATGGCTTTGTGTGTGGGAAATCATGTCTCACAAACTTGATTGAGTTTTTTGAAGAAGTAGCAAAGAAGATTGATGAGGGCAGAGTAGTAGATGTGATCTACATTGATCCTGTGTGGTTGGAGGGGCCCAAGGCATTCTTCCTCCAGGCGTCGGGTGATTAGGATTTGGCAGTGGAGGAGGCCCAGGACTTGCATGTCCTTGGCCAAGTGGGTGGGGGAGTAAAAGTGTTCAGCTACAGGGTGGTGGGGTTGTTTAGTGTGTGTGTTCCAGTACCACACTCTCGACTCTGATCTCCAGCATCTGCAGTTGTCACATTCTCCCATTCTGCCATTGGCAAGTTACCCTCAAATGTCCTGCTAATGCTATTATGCCCAAACATAAAATAATCTAGGGTGGTGGAGTTTGATGCAGTGGTAATGCACTGAATTGGTAATCCAGATGCTTGCACTAATGACGTGCGGCTTGGGTTCAAATCTCACTATGAGTAATTGACAGATTGTGAATTCAGTTTATAATTCTATAATAATAATAGGTGGCCAAAAATTTCATCATTTGTTGTTAAGATCCATCTGGTTCACTATTTTACTTTAGGGAAATAAATTACCATTCTTACCTGTTCTGGTCTGCAAGGGCTTCTAGATCTACAGTAAGATGTTCACTGAATGGACAACAAATGCAGGACTTGCAGCTATAACCCCTAAAAGGTATTTTTAAAAATCAGGCTGAAAAGTAATGTTAAGCCGACAGCAGAGATTCCTCTTTAAGTATGAAAATTAAAGCTCAACTAATTTGACCATCATTCATGCACATTAGGTTGCAGTTGGGAAAGCATTTTAATTTTTCATGTGTCATTAAATGCTATGAGATTGCTTTAAAAGTCACAGAAAATACAGAGCATGTTTTAGTGGGGATTATATTTTAAAACATTAAAAACCAGAAAAAATATTATGCCTGAAAATCTGGTCATAACCTGAAGCGTGGCGTTGAGTAATTGCTGGAACCCTACACAAAATCTTCTTAAAACAAACTTGGGGGTGGTGAGGGGAATGGGACAGTTATCACAGAGGGAGATGAATTTAGTAGAGGGATTAAGGGCAATGTAAAACATTGTGGAGTTTACACATGTTTTACTCGCACTTGAACTTAGTGGCCTTTCAGCCGTGTATTTGTCTTGCACTCATATCATGCATGGCTGAATGTGCAGAGTTGAGAGTGTGATGCTGGAAAAGCACAGCAGGTAAGGTTGAAGGGCTTATGCCTGAAATGTCGATTCTCCTGCACCTCGGATGCTGCCTGACCTGCTGTGCTTTTCCAGCACCACACTCTCGATTCTGATCTTCAGCATCTGCAGTCCTCACTTTCCCCATGACTGAATGTGTAGACAAACAGGAAATTTCAGGACACGCAGGTGGAATTGGTGAGTGGTGAAGAGACAAAGACCACAATCCATTTTGAATGGTATTGAGGGGAAAGAGGATGCATACTTTGTTATGGAGTATAAGCAGAGATAGCAATAAATATGATGGTGAGGGAAAGATCCTCATTAGAAGTGTGCACTCCCCATTGATCGAGAGGAGGATGCAAAAACAGAGAGGGTAAAATTCTGCTGTTGGGTTTCAGGACATCAAATATACAGTAGAATAAAGTACTGCAGAACCTGGAAATCTGAAATAAAATCAAAAAGTGATGGAGGAACTCAGCAGGTTTGGCAGAGAAGAAAATAGAGTTAATTTTCAAGTCTAGTGACCCTTCAGGACATCTATATGGGTACCACAAAACAGTATAAATGTATAAATGTACACAGTGTTCAAAGATTACTGAAACTGAGCAAAGCAGAATGTGAGGGCTTACTGGTGTTGCTCATGTTCAGTCAAATAATGCAATATACTGGCTCACCCATTACTATATTTTGAAAAGGATTGGTTTCTGTATGATTAGTGAACAGGTGAAGGTTTAGAGTGGCAGAAGATGGAACAGAGTTCTGGTTTTGACATGTATTTATTTGGATTTATGTCAACTATTGGAGCTACTGAGCTACTCTTGAATTGGATAGTTGTGAAGTCCGTTTGTGATTAGTATCCATGCAAATTTCTGCATATATTAGTATAAACTGCTGATAACCGAAATATATTAACAAAAGGAATATTGTTTGCTGATTGTTAACCCTCAGCTCCTTACACAACCTATGATTTAACAGCCACAATACCAAACACCAAATAGGCTTGTAAAACAGTGGTCTATCTGTTTATCACCAGCACACTCTTATCAAATCCTAGAATGTCACATTTGAAAGTGCAAAATATCTGGTGGGACAGTGTACTGATGCAGAAAACAGTGACAAATTGGGCAGGGAACATCTACTCAGCAGGATTGAAATTAAGAATCAGTCATCCTCGTCCATCTACCAATAAAACATGTACAGAGGATGGAAGAAAAGATCAATGATAGCAATGAAAAGATGTGAAAATCCATTTCTGGCTCTGTGCTGTTTGCTCAGTCAGCCACCCGTACATAGGTGAAAGTACGGATTATTGACATAAATCTATAAAAGCTTAAATACTTTGCTAAACCTATTTTACAGTAACTATAAAATTGTCCAACTAGTATTGGAAATGTCAATTCATTTTTTAAACCCCTAAGGCATAACAGCTCCCAGTGACTTGGGCAATGGGTTTACTCCATTCATGATGTGCCACTTATCAATGATTGGGTTTTGTGCTCCCAACACAGTTGCTATTGGTCCCCTTTCTGCAGTCACATTCTGACATTTTTGCCACAGTTGTTTTCTGGCACTCTCACACAGTCTTGGCTGCTTACAACCATTGCAACAAAGAGAATGCTATTTTCTGACTCCATTCCTCAAGTGTGGCTGATATTGATGTTACAATCTCTGTGGAGACCGATAACATGGAGATTGCATTTCTAAAAAGAAATGTTATTAGCTGAAAGAATGAAGCATCAATCTCAATCCAGGACATTTATTGTATCAAATGACGAACAAAACCAATACCAAAGCATTATTTTCTTTTGTAAACAACTATCAAAATACACAGTTTCTTGTTCTTATCACAAATGAAACTCGCTGTGGAATTATAATTCACGTAGTGAACAGTTCATGGTTACTACTATATATGTTTCAGTCTTTTCCATTGAAACCACCTGAGATGGCTTGGGTATATTCACTGCCACCAATCCTCTTTATTGAGTCATAGAATCATAGAGTCATAGAGAGGTACAGCACGGTCCAACTCATCTGTGCCGATCAGATATCCCAACCTAATCTAGTCCTATATGCCAGCATTTGGCCCATATCCCTCTAAACCCTTCCTATTCATGTACCCATCCAGATGCCTCTTAAATGTTGTAATTGTACCAGCTTCGACCAGCTCATTCCATACATGCACCACCCTCTGCGTGAAAATGTTGTCCCTTAGATGTCTTTTAATTCTTTTCCCTCACCCTAAACTTATACCCTCTAGATCTGGACTCCCCCTCCACAGGGAAAATACCTCATCTATTTACCCTATTCATTGGTATTAGTTTAACTTATTAATACTAAATGAGGAAAGATGCCTACACACAATCTTCAACAGAATTAGTTTGATAAACAGACAGGTTTCTAACAAGTGCTTAATCGCTAAACACCGAATACAGTGCGTCTGAGATACATGATATAATCTGATGAGACATAAGGCGAGATTTAAGAATAAATTTACATCACTGTTCATCTGCATAGCTCTTAGTTCTCAGTACAATTACTTAGAAAACTTACAAGACTGGTTTCTTTCTCTCCTGATGGGGGAAACTTCTCTTGTCATGTCAAGTAATCCTTTCAGGTACTGATTGCCTTATACAGGTCGTTCTGCTATAATGCACATATTGTTAACATTAATTCACTATAACATGCTTGCCGAATTGGGGACACTGTTTTTAAAGTGTGAAGTTTAAAAGCGTGTATTGGTTATAACATGATTCCGGCCCCATTAGTTTAAATGGTACGGCTATTATGCAATTTTCTTATAATATGGGATTGCATGAGACTAGAACTCACATGTTATAACAGAACTGACTTTACAACAACTCCAACCTCCAGTGAGTTGCTTCCTTTTTTACTTTTACAGCCAGGTAACATCTAATCCCAAAATTATCTCTCACTGAGGGTACCCTATAGATTTCTTCCTTTGTTCCAAGCTGGGCAAATCTTCCAGCCTCTTTTAACTTCTCACAAATGGGGCCTTCACTTTCGGTGTGAGCTCCCCCTCGCTCTGCATGGTGGACAATAGAGTCAGCTTTTACTGCATATGGTGCAGGTTTGACTGCTTCTTTGCTGTTTCTACGACAACTGCCTGCTGAGCACTCAAGTCAAAACTGTGACTGCTGTTATTCTGTCCGCTTTTAAAGTAAAGCCTGTAAGCTGATCTCAAAATGACTTCCTCTACCCTTTTCCATTTGGCAACAGGAAATGTATTAGCTCTTGCAAATTCAAACGGCCTTATTAATTATTTTCCTTTGATTGCAAATCCTTTTTATACAGAAGTAAATGGTTAATTTAAAGCATCACTATATAGCAAGTGATACCTAACAATGTTCTGGCACTGGGGTGACTGGTCTACTCATTAGAAGCTGCTGTAATTTTCCCAAAGCATAAATACCAAATACATCCCTCTTGATAAAACAATCTAGGTCTTCCACAGATAGCTCATAATTAAACCAAGCTTACTTTCAGGCGGTCCAGCATAGTCACATGACTTTTTCATCTAACCAATTTCCAATTTTAATTACATTAAACAAAAGATACAATCCTAATCCAGAATAATCTTTTAACCTCATGTTGTAACACTGATCATCTGAATGCAGTCTCTCTCAATGCTACCTATTTCTTCTCCATTTCCATTTGTTTCACTTCATCAGCCTCCCAGGTAAGCAATGTCATTTTCTCATAAAATATGAAATCATTATTTTTTAGATGTGGGTTTAAGCATCAGAATAAAAATACTGATTGAACTCACTCTATCCAAATCCTACTCTTAGAATCTCTCTTCAAGATAAATTTCTTCTTTCAAAATTTATCTGTGTCATCATGGTTCAATTGAAATCTCGCTTTCGAGTCAAAAGATTGGAGGCTCACACACCATTTTCAATGGTAAGTCAACAGATTTATGTGAAGTAACTCCACAGAGGCCCATATTCCATCACCAAGTCACCTTTTATTTACACATTGAGAGCCCTTGACACTGATCCACTTCCTCAAAGCCAGCTCTCAGAGTGAACAGGATGTCAGGCACTCCTGTTCTTATCTGTCAGGGCTCTCTGATTGGACCAGATTGACAGCCCCAATCAGGGAACTCATATTCTGTGAGGTCCACCTGGATGACCTTGTTACAATCACTACATTATACAGTACTGAGGAAGTGCAGTATCATTTGGAGACATTGCCTATCTAATACGATGTAAAGCTTCTTTGCTTGTTGAGTTTGTTACTGCAGAAATGACAATTTGAATGTTGCTGGTCAAAACACAGAAAACTATTTTCTGCTTGGTCTGGCTTCTTCAGGCAAAATTACTTTTAAAAATATGATTCCATTCATTTTCTCTCTGGGAAATTACTGTTGCGAAATGGCTGTCATATTTCCAGGTAAAGCAGTAATTTTGCTTTGAAAAGTAATAATTTTGAGACATTTCATTGAACCTTACAACACAGAGAGAGGACATTGGTCCATTGTGGAGACGATGGCTTAGCGGTAATGCCATTGGACTAGTAATCCAGAGGCCTAGGCTAATTCTCTGGATCCTGGGTTCCAACCTCTTCATGGCAGCTATTGGAATTTAATTAATATGGAAATAATTAGATGGAATATCACGGCTTAAGTGGTGAGCACAACATCTATCATTGACTATTGTAAAGCCCACTGTTTCACTCATACCTTTTAGGGACAGAAACCTGTAATCTTGCCTGGTCCTAGGCTGCAGACTCAGAACAATGCGGTTGATCTTAACTGCCCTCTGAAATGGCAGTGCAAGCCACATGGTTCAAAGGGACTTAGGGATACGTAATAAATGACGGCCTTGCCAGTGACATCACATCCTGTGCAATACCAAAAGTTCCCCACCATCTGTCAATGCTTTCTTTCAACATATAAGATGCTTACAAATGTTCCCCTGAAGCGTATGACCTCAAGCGCCAAGAATGACATGGCACATGAGAACACCATTACCTCTGAGTTGTATTCCAAATCACATAATTTCCCTATACTGTTCCGCTTTTACTGCATCTGCCTACATCCCATGAGCAACAGTGGTTCATGAAAGTGGCTCATCACCCACCTTCTCAAAAGGGCAATTCGAGATAAGCCTTGCCAAAATGCCTATGTCCTACGATTGAATTAAAAAATGTATTTCCCTGTAATGAAATAACCTAGAATAAAATGGCCAAGAAATTCAACCTGAGATGTTTCTTCCAACCCCCAAATGCTCTATTTTCTTCCTCCTCCTCCCAATATATGTCTGGATTCAAATGATACCGATAAATTGGATGAGCTTAACTTTTGTTGCTTTTAATATCATCCGACTTGGTTATGGACTTGTAGCTTGTTTCCACCCATCCATTATTTTTATCCTGGCCTTGGTAGCAATAATTTATGCCATTTCTTTAATTGTTTCAAAGTACCCTGATGGATAATCAATTCTTGCTGCACTAGTATCAAATTGTACATGTTTAATGACTGCCTTGTCCATCTCACAGACTGGACTGAAGTAAATTTCTAAACCACTTTGTGATTGTTGGTGGTATTTCGTCTGAACAGTTTTTTTTTCTGAAACATTTTTTTTCTTCACAGTTAATGGAAACAGACAATTGACCTTCATGTGAATCTTATCTTTGGGATTAAGATATGTTTTGGAGAATGTCTATCCAAATAATACTGCTTTGAAGTTCTTCATGATACATTGTTTGAAATTCTAAACCTTTGTAATTTGAATGTGTTTCATTCAGGGTAAATAGAGTTTTTTTCCAACTTAAAGTATCAGAATTTTCTTAATTCCTACTTACCTTTCAATGCAAATAATTTGTATTTTTTATTCTTACTCTTTACGTTTGTAGATGTTTCGTTCATTGATCTGCCTGCATCCTTGTTTCATTCTGTCCATATCTATTTCATTGCTGAACAGAATTCCCCATGAGTTTTCTTATCATCCATCATATTTTAGCTTTTGTAGCACAGGTGAGGAATGGGATGGTCTGGGTAGATTTCTCCTTGGCACCTGAGCAGGGACTAAGAGTTTACCAGTGTGAGGAGGCGGAAACCAAGAAGCAATGCAATACCGAGTGCAATGGCTCCCATTTCTCGTTTTGCAAAGTTATCTTCACAGTATATGCGATTTGCATGAAGCCACTCAGTGATTCTATCTGCCTCAGTTAATGCTTTGAGGATTTTCACATCAATGGTGTCGTAGGAGTAAGTCATTCAGATGTACATAACGATGAGCCGTAGAGATTTACAACACAGAAACAGACTCTTCAGTCAAACTCATGCATGCTGACCAGATATCCGAAATTAATCTAGTCCCACTTGCCAGCATTTGGCCCATATCCCTCTAAATATTTCCTATTTTCATTCAGATGTCTTTTAAATGTTGTAATTGTGCCAGCCTCCACTACTTACTCTGGCAGTTCATTCCATACACACAGCACCTTCTGTGTGTAAAACTTGCCTCTTAGGTCCTTTATAAATCTTTCCCCTCTCACCTCAAACCTATGCCGTCGAAGTTTGGACTCCCCTAACCTGAGGAAAAGACCTTGACTATTCACCCTATCCCTGTTGTTCATGATTTTATTACCCTTTATATGGTCACCCCTCAGCCTCCGACTCTCCAGGGAAAATAGCCCAAACCTATTCAGTCTCTTGCGATAGCTCAAAACCTCCAAGCCTGGCAACATCCTTGTAACTTTTTTCTGAACCCTTTCAACTTGCCTACAGCAGGGAGACCAGAATTGAACACAGTATTCCAAAAAATAGCCTAATCAATGTCCTGTACAGTCGTAGCATGACCTCCCAACTCCTACACTCACTGCACTGACCAACACCTTGCCTTACTCTACATTTCATTCAGTACTTTGGCCCTTTTACCCACTACATCCCTTGATAACCCTATCAAATATAAAATTACCATATAATTGCAGTCCTGAATTATCCACTGTCTGTTTGGAAAGAGAATTCCAGGTTTGCCCATAACCAAGAATGACAGATGACTTTATACTGGGAGAAAGTGAGGACTGCAGATGCTGGGGATCAGAGCTTAAAAATGTGTTGCTGGAAAAGCGCAGCAGGTCAGGCAGCATCCAAGGAACAGGAGAATCGATGTTTCGGGCATAAGCCCTTCTTCAGACTTTATACTGGAACACTAAGTCACTGTTTAGATAGTAGTATTTGTATTGGTTTTAGTAATTGTGGAACCAGAATATGCTGCTGATCATATTTCTTGAAGCTTTTCAGATTTTTAATTGTGTACCTCATCTATATGAGTGCTTTATGGGGGCTGCTGACCCATCAGCCATGATGCTTTTTTGCCAAAGCCAGGATAGTGATTTGTGTAAAAATTGCTGCTTTATTATTGATGAAACCATAACTTGTTTCCTTTTGCTATGTTCTGGCTGCCACTTGTTAAGATGTCAGGACTAGCTCTTTTGATTGATTTAAAATATTAACAACAGGAAGCTGCAGAGTATTTTAGGTACTGAACCTTGCAAAGTTATGCGGGACTTTAGCATCTGATATCTTTGCAGCAGATTAATCTCAATAAAGGAACCATGTGCCAGTCCTACACCATAAGGCACAAAAAGCAATGGGAAGTGAAATTGGTAATCACATGGTAGGATGGACTGGATCGGGTAAATTTTGGGCCCAGGAAGGTGAGAGTGACAAAGAATAGGAGAGGCAACAGATCAATGCACTATGCTTTCTGGAATTGGACCCATTGTCTAAAACATCTGTCATGGCCCCTTCTTGGATATGTTTATTGGGAGGAGTTGGAGTGAGTGTTTGCTCATGAAGAACTACCTGTGAGAGTTGATACACCTCTGGCAATGTATCTTAGCATCAGTAAGCATCAGTAATAGAGGGAATGAATGTTTACAGATGTGGTGCTAGTCAAGCAGCTATTTTTTCTTGATGAGCTGCACTCATCAGGCAAGTGGGGAATAAGTCAAGTAGCTAATGGCAACTATATAAACCCACTAGGAAGAAAACTTAAAAATTCTAGGGATGGTGTCTATAGTTAACCCTGAATATAGTTTAATGTTTAGAAAGTAGTTCAAATTTTTGTGAGCCATATCATTGTACCATACTTGAAATATCAGAAAAATATATGAAGATTGTGCAGCAAGCAAAATATTTATTAAATATTTACAAATCTTACACATCCAGATAAATTAGAATTGGAACCAATGTTTGATCTAGAGTTGTGGTTTGTTTCTAATGAACTGCTATAGCATAATTTGAATTCTTATAATTGGCTAATGAAGATGGCCATTTGGATTCCCTCAGTGGATGAATAGCACCAATTCTTCATTGGGCTGTTTAGTGAAACAGTGGAAGAAATGGGAGGAAAATAAATGCCCCGGTTTCTTTCCTTCCATTCTGAAGGCACAATGCAGTATACTTTTAGTCATTACTCATGAAGTGCCAATGTAGAGAAGTCGACAGCACTGGTATTCCCAGGCCTATACCTGCCAGAAGAAATGCTTTCATATGGACCATAGGAGTTCATGATATGAATAAATCCACCAGTCAGTCGTGTGTGCGTGTGTGTGTGTATGTGTGTGGGGGAGTGGATTGGGTGCATGACAGTGAATTACAGTGCTGTTAAGATATGTTAATAGAAATTTTCATTTAAATCAATTGTTCTGTAGTTCAGGTGCAAAATGCAGTTGATTAAAAGATTTCCATTTTCCGTAGAAAAAAATGCTAATCTTTATTAAAGCATTTGTGTAAATTTAATACCTCATTAATATTAATATATATGATGCCAGTATTCTTGCACTTCTGTCTGCTCCAATGCTTCTATAACTTGTGGATATTCTGCATTTATTTGGAGTTCCTTTTGCTATTCAGTTTGCCAATCAATTATTCCAAATTGAATTAGGGACTAAAAGTGGGAGAGGCTGTAGCTAATTCCTTTACATTTAGCCTTTCAGACTGCAGCAACTTTCAGAATGAGCTCAAATCGAATGCAGTAATTAAAAAATGATGGTATCTATTAAGAAAGACATTGGTATGGCATGAGGAATGACAGCACCATTGTGTTGTCTCATGTAGCGCTAAGGGATTACAAATAGGGATGGGTGAAAGACTGGCAAGGTCCACAAATACTTGGACGGATCCTGTCTACACTTCAAATGTTTTTAAATGATTATATGTGTGGGTGAGGATCTAATCTCTTACACTAATTTCTCCTTGTAAATTTGTCTCTGCATCCAAAACCTGCTTTATAATAGAATCATAAATGTAGCACGGAAAGTAATACATATGAAGTTAATGAGCTAGGGTTATACCAACAGATTTACAGACTCTCTCAGTGAGTTAGTTCAATCTTTAGTGGGGTCAAAGGGGACAAGGCATCATACGACCCAAGGAAGATATCACAGGCTGGTGACAAATGTAACAAGAGTGTACCGAGATGCCGAGGGCAGTTCCATGTTACAGTGCATTGCTGGACCAGTTTCCTACACTGTTGATTAGCACAACTTGTTTTCAAGCTTATAGATTCCCACAGGGAACTGCCAACAGGAGGTGGCAAATGGAAACAAGTAGCTTCCCTAGAGGGAGAGATGAAGACTATGAAGCTAAACAACCTAGGTGCATGCTCCACCGTGCACTTTTCTCTGGGGTTCAGGTCAGCTACCTGTTCATCCACAAATGGAAATTGTGTATGGGGTGGGAAAAAGAAATTTGCAAAGGCCAGAGAAAGGCTTTAAGTAAGTTGAAGAGATGCTCTTCAGCGCAGTGGCAGCCCATAGATGCTGTTGTAGTATTTTGCCCAGTTAATTGCCAAGTGCCTGGAATAATAATTGGGAAACAAACTGCATTTGTGTAAACTGCATCATAGTGAGTGCTAAACTCAATTAGTGTAGTTCTATTTTCTTCAGGGAAGGTGAGAGTCACTATGAATTGTGCTGTGGGACTCACTAATTCAATTTTTTTTTCATTAAGTTACTTATTACTTTGTTAATTCTGCCAAGGATTTAAATCTGTACAGCAGAAGTTAATGGAACTTCAGTGTTAAGGTGGGGTGCTGAGACTCTGAAACAGATGTGTGCGCTTAAGTGATTTATCATTGTCAAAAGGTTTGTGGTTTCCACACTGTAAGTAATCTAATCTAATCTAATCTAAAACTGTTTTAATGAGCCATGATTTTGTGGATGAGGGAGGCAAGTGGAAATTCTCAAGTATTTAATTGGACTGTGGTCATTAAACACTTAAGAAACACAAGTCCAGAGACTGAAAGGTAAGTAAATGCATACTGAGTGACTGTAACTGGAGTGATGGTCAAGAACTATTCAATAAAATTTGAAACCAAACCACATAAGAGAAATTTTGGGACATTAGGCAAGAAAGGAAGCAGATTAGTACAGCCTATTACAAGGAAACAAGAGTCCACTATTCTATGTTCCAATCACAGTTCTGTTCCTTTTGATTGTACAGTGTGGGAAATGTAGCTATAAAATACAAGCTTTGCGTAATAGGAATATTGATATGGGGACATAGTCTCACTACAGGACAATGGTACTTACCGAAGATCTGCTCAAAACCTTGCACATCACCCATGAACCCGAAATAAATTATCAAAGGCATGTCCTAGGTACAGAAAATATTAATAAGGAAAAAAATGGATATGCAAGTCCTGATCTGAAACCTACTTTAACAGATCCCCAGTTGAAATTCTCAGAACTCTCAAACTCTTGTTCTGAAAAAGGATCCCTGGACCCGAAACGTTAACTGCTTACTCTCCACAGATGCTGCTAGACCTAACTTTCTCCAGAAATTTTAATTTTTGTTTCTGATTTCCAACATCCGCAGTTCTTTTGGTTTTTTAAAAAAATTCTCAGTATTTCATAGTGGTATCTACTGACTTTCTTGGCTGGAGATGTTTCTGGATTAAATCATCTTGCAGTTTTTTTAAAAAGTGAAATTTTCTTTAGAAGGTGTTGAAATGAATGAGATTTTGAGGGTGGGAGGGGGTTCTTCACAATTGTTTGCATTGGATCCCACAACCCATTTTTCAGCATATTTTTTCTAACCCTGAGCAACCTTTTCTAATTCCACTTTGCCATTCATAAGCAAACATGCTCACTTTGTGTCTCTTGTCGATAATCCAGGCCATTAAAGTAATCTGGAAGTAACTTCATTCCCAACATTAGACCTATAAGGTGCCCCAATTAGTATTTCCATCCTCCTCCCAAAATGACTCTTTTAATAAGACCTTGTTGTGTTCTACTCTTCATATTTACTTGCAGGGATTGCCCTGAATCTTCATAGCTTTGAGTATATCCAGTATTTTATAAATCATGGGAGGCCTGAACTGGAGTGTTCTGTTCAAGTTGACACATTTTAAGTCAATAAGGTAAAAACAATGACTGCAGATGCTGAAAACCAAATACTAGATTAGTGGTGCTGGAAGAGCACAGCAGTTCAGGCAGCATCCAACGAGCAACGAAATCGACGTTTCGGGCAAAAGCCCTTCATCAGGAATCCTGATGAAGGGCTTTTGCCCGAAACGTCGATTTCGTTGCTCGTTGGATGCTGCCTGAACTGCTGTGCTCTTCCAGCACCACTAATCCAACATTTTAAATCAATGTCAAGGTCTTAGAGAGGATTCAGAAGACATTTAGTGGAATGATACAATGAGGGATTTCAGATGTGTTGAGCCTGAAGAAAGTTGATTTTTCTTCTTGAACCTGCAAGATTAAGAGAGAATTCGAAATCATGAATAAGGATGTGAAAATTGTGAAGGGTTTTGATAGTGTATATAAAGAGAAGCTATATTCAGTGGCAGGTTATTTACAGACAGTGTATTGTGGTCTGAATGCATTGAAACAGATTCAATAATAACTTCCACAAGGGAATGGTTAATACCTGAAGGGAAGACATGTATCGGATTATGAGTGTGTAGCTAAATTGAACTAACTGAGTAACTTTGTCAAAAATGTGGTAGAGACACAATGGACAGAATTACTTCCCATTGTACTGTTTCTTTTTGATTCTATAAAAGCCTTTCATGTAGAACTTGGCTAATATCTTTTAAGAATCTGGACACACAATACTTTCAGACTTTGCACAGACCGCTTTCCTTATTGTTCAGGAGGTTAGTGAATCAGAAATCTCCCCTTCTGAATAAATGTTTTTTGTTATATAATAATTTAATATTATTATATGTGTGGTGTGGATATAATATTGAAGTTATCTACCATGATGGACCTGTGATTATCTTACTGATGAATATCAATCATTATTAATTCCTTCAACCAATATCACTTGAAACGGATTATCTGGAATTCTGATGAAGGACTTTTGCCTGAAACATCGATTCTCCTCCTCAGATTCTGCCTGACCTGCTGTGCTTTTCTAGCACCACACTCTTGACTCTGATCTCCAGCATCTGCAGTCCTTACTTTCTCTCAGTTTTTCATTAAATGTCTGACTTGTGCCTAGTAGATGTCCAGGCTGTGGGGATCCAGAAAGTGAGTTACTTGCTACAGATTCCTAGCCTGTGGCTTGCTCTTGTAGCCACTGCATTTATATGGCTAGTCCAGTTCAGTTTCTGATCAGTGTTAACAGGAGTTTCATCAATGGTAAATGCCATTGAATATGAAGGGGAGATGGTTAGCTTTTTCCTTGATGGAGATGGTAATTGCTGGCACTCATGTAGCACAAATAATACTTTCTAGTTATCACTTCAAGCCTGGTTGTTGCTCAAGTCTTGCTGCATCTATACATGGGCTGCTTTAGAAGCTGAAGAGTGGCATATAGTGCTGACATTGCACAGTCATCAGGAAAGATCCCCACTTCTGACCTTATGATGAACAAAAGGTCAGTGATGAAGAATTGAAGATGTTGGGGCCTGGAACACTATCCTGACCAATTCTTGCAGAGATGCCTTTCGTCTGAGATAACTGACCTTCAGCAACTACAACCACCTGCCTTTGTGTTAGATATGACTTCAACCAACAGAGTTTTGCTATTGCCGTCGGATGCTGAGGGGTGACCTTAAGAGAGGTTTATAAAATCATGAGGGGCATGGATAGGATAAATAGACAAGCACTTTTCGCCAGGGTGGAGGAGTTCAAAACAAGAGGGCATAGGTTTAAGGTGAGAGGGGGAAGATTTAAAAGGAACCTAAGGGGCAACTCTTTCATACAGTAGGTGGTGCATGTGTGGAACAAGCCGCCAGGGGAAGTAGTGGAAACTGGTACAACTATAACATTTAAAGACACCTTAATGGGTATATGAGTAGGAAGGGTTTAGAGGGATATGGGCCAAGTGCTGGCAAATGGGACTAGGTCAGATTGGGATGTCTGGATGGGACTGTGCTGTACATCTTTGTGACTCTATGATTCTTTGACTATAGTTTTGCGAGAGCGTCTTGTTGCCATACATGGTCAAAAGGGGCCTTGGCGTCAAGCGCTTTTCTCACCCGACTTCTGGAATCCTTGTTTAATCTTGGCCAAGGTGTCACGAGCTGAATGGTTCCGGTGAAACCCAAACTGAGCATCAATGAACAGGATATAGCTCAACATGAACTGCTTGATAACACTGTTGATGGCATCTTCCATTACTGGACTGTGATTGGGTGTTTGGCTATTGATTGTCTGGATTGGATTTATCCTTATTGTGGATAGGAGAGATCTGGGAAATATTCCTCATTGACAGTAACAAAGAGGATTGATGAGAGCAGAGTGTAGACATAATCTATGTGGACTTCAATAAGGCATTTGACAAGGTCCCCCATGGGAGACTGGTTAGCAAGGTTAGATCTCATGGAATACAGGGAGAACTAGCCATTTGGATACAGAACTGGCTCAAAGGTAGAAGATAGAGAGTGGTGGTGGAGGGTTGTTTTTCAGACTGGAGGCCAGTGACCAGTGGAATGCCACAAGGCTCGGTGCTGGGTCCTTTACTTTTCATTATTAATATAAATGATTTGGATGTGAGCTTAAGAGGTATAGTTAGTAAGTTTGCAGATTACACCAAAATTGGAGGTGTAGTGGACAGACAAGAAGATTATCTCAGAGTGTAACGAGATCTTAATCAGATGGGCCAATGG
This sequence comes from Chiloscyllium punctatum, assembly GCF_047496795.1. NCBI lineage: Eukaryota > Metazoa > Chordata > Chondrichthyes > Orectolobiformes > Hemiscylliidae > Chiloscyllium > Chiloscyllium punctatum. The sequence goes on along the minus strand of NC_092780.1, from coordinate 16,317,322 downwards.
GCTAAGAAGTGACAGATGGAGTTTAATTTAGATAAATGTGAGATGCTGCATTTTGAGAAAGCAGACCTTTGCTAGACTTATACACTTCATGGTAAGGTCCTAGGGAGTGTTGCTGAAGAAAGAGACCTTGGAGTGCAGATTCATAGCTCCTTGAAAGTGGAGTCGCAGGTAGATAGGATAGTGAAGAAGGCGTTTGGTATGCTTTCCTTTATTGGTCAGAATATTGAGTACAGGAGTTGGGAGGTCATGTTGCGGCTGTACAGGACATTGGTTAGGCCACTTTTGGCATATTGCATACAGTTCTGATCTTCTTCCTATCGGAAAGGTATTGTGAAACTTGAAAGGGTTCAGAAAAGATTTACAAAGATGTTGCCAGGGTTGGAGGATTGAATTGGGAGAGGTTGAACTGGCTGGGGCTGTTTTCACTGGACCTTCAGAGGCTGAGAGGTGACCCTATAAGGTTTATAAAATCATGAGGGGCATGGATAGGATAAATAGCCAAGGTCTTTTCCCTGGGGTCAGGGAGTCCAGAACTAGAGGGCATAGGTTTAGGGTGCAAGGAGAAAGGTATAAAAGAGATCTAAGGGGCAATGTTTTCACGCAGAGGGTGATACGTGTGTGGAATGAGCTGCCAGAGGAAGTGGTGCAAGCTGGTACATTTGCAACATTTAAGAGGCATCTGGATGGGTACATGAATAGGAAGGGTTTCGAGGGATATGGGCCGGGTGTTGGCAAGTGGAGCTAGATTGAGTTGGGATATCTGGTCAGAATAGACGAGTTGGACCGAAGGGTCTGTTTCCATGCTGTACACCTCTATGACTCTATAACAAAAAGATGCCACTATTGTAATTGCACTGGAAAAGATTGTCCAGAGGCATGTCCGGTTCTGCACCACAAGCTTTCAGTATGATAATCAGAATGTTGTCAGGGCTGAGAACCATTTCAGTATGCAGCATCTTCATTTGTTTCTTGCTGTCACTTGAAAACTGGCATTTGTGGTGCCAAGGACCTCAGGAGGGGACCCAGATGGATTGTGCATAAGCACTTTTGCCTGAAGATGCAAATGCTTCAGCCTTTTGTTTGCACTGATATACTGGGCTCCCACATTGTTGAGGATGGATGAAGATATTTTTGGAGCCGTCTCCTCCTCCTGTTAGTTGTTTAATTGTTCCCCAGCATTCATGACTGGATGTGCAGGACTGTTGTCTATTGGCTGTGGGATTGATGCACCTTATGCATTCCACACTGTTTTAATAATTTCATTTGCAGATTGTCCTATGTTGCAGGTTAACAATTCATTTTTATGTACACCTGGTGCTGCTCCTGGTATGTCCTCCCACATTCATCATTGTACCAAGGTGCTTTGGATCATCCTGTGGTTGTGAAACAGATTATGGAATTGCAAGTGTTTTTTATCTTCACTTGGAGGGGCTGGTGTTGGACTGGGGTGTACAAAGTTAAAAATCACACAACACCAGGCTATATATGAGCAGATTTTGGATTAGTGGTGCTGGAAGAGCACAGCAGTTCAGGCAGCATCCGAGGAGCACCAAAATCGACGTTTCGGGCAAAAGCCCTTCCCTATATATGAACAGATTTATTTGGAAGGACTAGCTTTCAGAGTGCCACTCCTTCATCAGGTGGTTGTGGAGCTTAAGATCATGCTCACAGAATTTGTAGCAAAAGGAGTCTCGTGTCATGGAGGTGTGACACCGTAAACAATCTTAGATTAAAACTTTCATCTTTTATAATAGGATATGTTGATTTCTGTTCGTGTCCCACTATAGGTGACTCCATTGCATGAAACACACACACACACACACACACACACACACACTACAGACACACCTACATACTCACACACCCACGCAGGCCCTACCTCATACACAAGCTTTCTCTCATTTGCACACATAGACCCCCCACACACTCACACTGACACACACACCCTCTCACACATAAACATCACACTCACACACACACTTAACCAAGCTTACACACACACATATATACACACACACTATCACGTGCACTCACATCCCCACACACACACATATACACACACACTATCACGTGCACTCACATCCCCACACACACACATATACACACACACTATCATGTGCACTCACATCCCCACACACATATGCACACACACTATCACGTGCACTCACATCCCCACACACACACACACATATGCACACACACTATCACGTGCACTCACATCCCCACACACACACACATATACACACACACTATCACGTGCACTCACATCCCCCCACACACACATATACACACACACTATCACGTGCACTCACATCCACATACACACACACACATATACACACACACTATCACGTGCACTCACATCCCCACACACACATACACACACACTATCACGTGCACTCACATCCCCACACACACACACACACACATACACACATATACACACACACTATCACATGCACTCACATCCCCACACACACACGTATACACACACACTATCATGTGCACTCACATCCACAAACACACACATATATACACACACTATTACGTGCACTCATATTCCCACACACACACACACACACATATACACACACACTATCATGTGTACTCACATCCACACACACACACACACACATATATACACACACACTATCACGTGCATTCACATCCACACACACACACATATACACACACTATCACATGCGCTCACATCCATACACACACACACATATATACACACACACTATCACATGCACTCACATCCACACACACACACACACACTATCACGTGCACTCACATACACACACATCACCCTTACGGGCGCACACATATAAGCTTATAGGATGAATTTGTTTTTGCAGAATTACATTTTATTTTGCTGCATTCATCTATGTAAAACTCTGTAAACCTATACAGAGTGTTTGTCAGTCTGACATAGCCGTTGGGACACAGACAGACTTCACACCTATTGTTTAAAAAGCTGAACTGCCTTGAGAATGTAATTTAAAAGAAGTCCTGAGATTTACATATCAGAGAACAGAAATCAGCCTATCCCATTATAAAAGATGAAAGTTTTAATTGAAGTATGTTTACTGTATCACATCTCCATGACACTGGACTCCTTTGGCTATAAATTCTGTGAGTATGATCTTAACCTTCACAACCAGCTGATGAAGGAGCGGCGCTCCAAAAGCTCGTGCTTCCAAATAAACCTCTTGGTCTATAACCTGGTGTTGTGTTTAACTTTATCTTCACTTAAGCGATTGTCCTGTTATTCACACCTTGTGCCTGCAGCTTATGCTCAGCTGGTTGCAAAAGAGCTTCTTTGTGAGTTATAGAGAAATGTGAAACTTTGCCCTTAGTTTGTCAAATTGCCCTTCATCATTCCTTATGAATTCTCAATTTTTTTTTCCAATCTTCACAGAAAAGCTAGAAATTATGAGAGGGAAACTCATAACTCTGATCAGAATACAGTGGCATTTACGCAGGGCAGTGTTAACATAAGGAAGTTGTCTCAAAAGTTACATTAGGATGCTATTGGCAGAAGAAGCTTTCAATAAAAAGAGATCCTTAGTTTCTAAGCACACCGCTGGGATTGTGAGAGAAGGATGTGCAGTATGGTGAGACATTCGACATGGCAGCTGAGATGCAAAGCAATCTGCTCAGGAATTGAGTTGATGGGTTAAGCCCTAATGCATGAGCAGAAGGCAGGCACCCTGTGGCAATCAACTCTTCTGCCAGCATCTCTGAGTCACAGGATTAAGAAAGGAATCCTTTGGAGCTGTACAACTGTTGACTCTCACTTTGAGGTTCCAGTGAATCCACAGACAGTAAAATAAAGTTGTTTGCCTGAAACTAAAATGGTTACCTAATTTTAAAAGGCTTCCTTTAACCTTGTGCCTACAGTTTATGCTCAGCTGCATCCATTTGTGATTAAATGCAAATTATTGACACCACCAGAATCGATTGTTGTAAAATGTTAATGTATTTAGCCTAACAGTGGAAAATGATTGCAGTTACTCAGGGCAATCCTAATCAGAGCCATCAATGATTCCATTATAGCAACCACCCACTTGTTTAAAGAACTCTTCTGATATTTTAGTTTGCATGAGCAATGGAGCAAGATTTTCGTGCCCCTGTCCATGATCGAGCACAGAGGAAAGGTTTTAGGATTAGTGGGCAGGATCTAATTTGGTGATACCTATCCCCAACTTGTTTCCAGCAAGTTTAGCTGTAATGTCTTAATGGTGTGAACAGCAAGTCCACATGCAGCACTCACACCAATGGAAGCTCCTTTGCAGAAATGGGCATTCATTTCTGCAAATTTTATTGAATTGCGGCCAGTTTTTGAAGCAGACGTTGTTGTGAAGATCCTTTGAGTAATCATGAACCATGGGGAGATGGGGAGATACTAAACTGGAGTAAGGAACTGAAAGGAAAATCGGACATTTCACAGACCTTTTGATAAACATTGTTCTGCTTACCATCTCATCAAACTCAGGCAGTGAAAGTCCCATTGAAGAAATCTTTAATCTGTTTCACAACTGTTTGTCTTGTGGAAATAAATATGCTGGTGTGGCAAAAGCTCTCCGAAGAATGAACAAGTTATTACAATGTAATAAAGCTGCCAATTAAACAAAGCTAGCAGTCCCCATTAAAACATTGTGAATGAATCCCTACTGAGCTGTCTATAGTCATTCCTGGAACTCAGCCAAGCATTCATAATGGAGCCATCTGCCAAAACGGATGCCTGATCATCTGTACCTCCTGTTTCTGTTGATACAGTTGCCAGCCTGCCTCACTGACAGCCATGTAGCTCAGGTGCAGTCCAACTAATCCATTCAAAACAAATTCATCATTGCCTATTCCATTTGTATCCTGTGTTTTCATATTTCTTTAGAAACAACACAGTCTCCATGCCTTATTTTTATTGTCCTATCTACTCAGCCATATATATAGGAGTGTTTGTTCCATTTAAAACCTTATTTAAGCTGTATTTATTTTCTCTGTTCACCCAGCTTGTAAAATATACTATTTCAGCCTAATGAACTAACCCATTTAACATGTCTAAGTTGGAGAAAGAACAAGAATACCTTCCATGATTTTAGTATGCTTCAAAGCACTCTACAACCAATGATGTCCAATTGACATATAATCAGCATTGTAATATGAGAAATGTACCATGCATATTGAGTACAAAAAGATCATCAAAACAGCAGTGGGATAATGAGATCTGTTTGTTAAGGAATAACATTGGTCAGGGTACCAGGGTAACTGCCTTGCTGTTCTTTGAAATCATACCATGGGACTGTTATTTTTAAAGTCGCATCAAAAAGATCGGGTTGCTATTTATATAGGTGATTGATATCTCTCATGAATGCATTTGGCCATTGACATTACTAATGGCCAATATAGGTTATAATATTTTAATTTTCATCATCTCTTGTTATACAAGAGACCTTTTGTAGATGAAAAAAATGACAAATACTGACCTAAAATGGCTGCTGCGATCATCTGATCACAGATTTAGTCAAGTTGAGGAGAACCATGTGGAATAAATGAAAACTTCTGTACTGAAATTACCATTTTATCTAAAGACATCAAAACCAAAGAACTGAATCCATTTCAAGAAATTCACGTCTCCTGTTTTAATTCACACTTGTTTAATAATTTCACAAATTGGATATGAAAAGCTTGCCTATAATTAGTCAGCTTGGAAAGTCAATGAAGCCAGTCTCAGGAATACACATGAAGGGGGTCCCCAATTTAAGAATGCCTGTCTTAAAAAATGCTTGTACTTACAAGGGCTGTAATTTTAAATATATTTGACCCTGCACATGATTAGCTGCTTTACAATGTCCTGTATTGTTTTTGAACTTGTACACAGGTTGGCTTGTGAACATACTCAGGAACGGAACCCATTCACAACTGAGGGACTGTCTGTATACAGTGCTATACTTCAAACAGCTCCTTGGTAGAATGGGAGAGAGGAGGAGTGATAGACACTGAACAATAGCAGCTATGCCAAGGATCTATCTTTCTCTGTCTCATTATTTCCTCCTCATCATTTGAAAACAGTGCTTAGTGAAAAAGCAAATTGGGGAAACAGCATTCACTGAGAACTTAAATATATCTACACACTTCACTGCTAAGGATGCCAGTTGACAATTAAAAAAACTGTGGTCTTCGGTTAAAAAGCTTAATATTGTAAGGACTTTGAAACTGCCTACCCTTTATTCTTTTCAAGACATTGACCTTTTCTTAAAAATTATTGTGTGTGTGTGTGTCTTTAAAGTCATATAATATTTTTCCCTGAGGTTAGCGGATAATAAGATCATCTTGTAATTGTTTTTTAAATTCTAACGAGCACTGAGTTTTAAGTGAAATGTGATAGCTGCGTGCTAAAAGGAAACCAGAAATGTTTGTTTCAACTGACCAAGATGGTGTTAGAAAGAAAGGAGCTGTATTACCTTGCCTCATCTGCTTGTGGGATCATTGGCAGTCATTTCTAGGTAGTCAGTAAAAGGCTCAGGACTTACTGCGAAGTAATTCATTGGGCACAAAAAAAAAATTCCATTAATTGTTTATGACAGAGGGGTGTGGAAGGAAGGGAGAGGAGCAGATGTTAATGACAGCACCATACCTTCACAATTGGTTAATTACTGTAGTCTCAACTTCATGCCTGCAGATTTCCTCTGCATTCAGGATGTGAGCTGTGCCGTTCAGCAAGAGAAAAACCACATTTATAGCCTACATGGGATGTTTACAGTCTGAGGAAAGTATCAAGGCAATGGCATTCAGTTAACTCAGGAAGTTCCATCGGAATCTCACCCCCATGATCCAAGCCCGGTTGCTTTCTCCTCTTGTCTTCACTAACATAAAGCAACATAAAATCAGTCAAAGGGAGTGATCTCTAAAGTTGAGAATCCCTCAGAATTTTCAAAAGTCTTTTTCAAGGAACATCTCATTTTCACGCAAGGGCACTTCTAAGTAGATTTCTGGCACTAATGCTTTTTAAAACTGGAATTTTTCATTCCCTTAACACTGAACATGAGGCAGGATTTCCAGATACTGCCGAGGTTGATGTTGCTAGGACTGGATGATTTGAAGTATAGGGAAAGGCTGAATAGGCTGGGTGTCAGAGGCTGAGGGGTGACCTGGTAAAGGTTTATAAAGTCATGTACAAAGTTAAAAAATCACACAACACCAGGTTATAGTCCAACAGGTTTATTTGGAATTCTGGATTAGTGGTGCTGGAAGAGCACAGCAGTTCAGGCAGCATCCCAGGAGCTAGCCTAGCCTATACATAGCCTACGGTATGGCCGAGGATGCTGCCTGAACTGCTGTGCTCTTCCAGCACCACTAATCCAGAATCTGGTACCAGCATCTGCAGTCATTGTTTTTACCAGGTTTATTTGGAAGCACTAGCTTTCAGAGCACTGCTCCTTCATCAGGTGGTTGTGGAGAGTAAGATGGTAAAACACAGCATTTATAGCAAAAGTTTACAGAGAGACTTGTTAAGAGAGACTTAACAAACAATCCAGGTTTTTTTCAATGTATAATTTCAGTTACTTCACACTGTAAACAAGATTTAAAAGTGACCTAAGGGGCACCTTACTAGGGTAATGAAGAATCTGCTGTGTTCTGCTGTGAGGATGGACATTTTGCGTGAGGCAGGATTTGGGGCAGGTAGTCACAAAATTAAAGCTCACAAAGATGACTAAACAGGGTTAGCAACCTAATTCCACAATAGAATAACTCACTAACATTGATTAACTAGGCTTCTGTGTGAAAAATGTCCATTAGCGTGAGAAATGAGCCAGTGTAAATATCCTCCAGTAGGATATTGAGGTAAAATAATCCCTTGTTCAGAGTTGAATGGAAAAGGAAGGTTTTGTCAGTAATCAATGGAAGTTTTCTTAAAAAAAATCCACTTTCACCTTTTTCATTTTATTTAGCCTCTATAGTAACTTAAACCTGTGTGTGCTTCAAAAGATTTACTTGATGTGTGCTCACTTGGCCTGTGTTAGCTCCAGCTTTTTAATAACCTGATTAATTAAAGCTGCGCCTTCTTGGGTTCTCACATCCACAGAAGATACACTTTCCCAGCAAGCATCAGTAAATACCATCAGAGCTCAGAATCTTAGTTCCTCAGTGTTCCTCCACTATCAGGGGTGGCATGGTGGCCAGCACTGCTGCCTCAGAGCACCAGGTACCTGAGTTTGATTCCAGCCTTGGGTGACTGTCCATGTGATGTTTGTATGACCTCCTTGTGTCTGTGTGGGTTTCCACTGGGTGCTCTAGTTTCCTACCATTGTCCGAAGATGTGCAGGTTAGGTGGATTGGCCATGCTAAATTGTTCGTATTACCTCATGATGTGTAGGCTAGGTAGGTTAGCCATGGGAAATATTGGGTAGGGGGGTCTGGGTTTGAGTGGAATGCTCTTTGAAGGTATAGGCAATCTCAATGGGCTGAATGGCCTCTTTCCATACTGTAGGGGTTCTATGATTTTGTTGACATTGAGGAAAACGTCATCTGGCTCAACTGACACTGGATAAGGATTCAAGGTTCAAACCTGGAATGCTTTTTTTTATATATATGAGTGGGAGCCTTTAAATTGGACCATAAAACCATTGGACTTTAGTCTGGAATATTGCGCCAGTGAACTGAAACTTAGTTAAGTTGAGCTTTTAGTGAGGTGACCAGTCACTGTTGGAGGCTGTGGACTGAGATGTTGTCATTGCTCAATTCAACAATTGAGCAAACCACAACACATACATATGTAATTCTTTGGAAGACTGGCACTACTGCAGTCATTAAAACATATTCTTTTTTTGGCATTTACTGGGCAATTCAAATAGTTTGTCTATTTATAGATTGTGGCTCATTATTCTGAAATCCTTACTTGCAGATTTCTCTTCATCTGTGTAAACTCTGAAGACTTTTCAAAAAATATTTCAAGTCAGACCTGAGACATTGTTTGATACACAATGTTGTGTAGATATTCTCTTATGAAACTATTCAGAGATTATGTTCCACAGCTCTGGAGAAGGTGGGATCTGAACCTGAATCTTGTGGCTTAGATTTAGGGACACAACACTATGCCACAAGAGCCTTAAGACTTGAATTCCAAATTATAAGGAAGTGGTGGAGGCTGGTACAATTTTACAACGTTTAAAAGGCATCTGGTTGGGTACATGAATAAGAAGGGTTTAGAGGGATATGGGTCAAATGCTGGCAAATGGGACTGGATTAATGTAGGATATCTGGTCAGCATGGACGAGTTGGACCCATTTCCATGCTGTACATCTCTATGACTTTATGACTCTACAATGATAATATACATTATAAACCTAGCTGTTGCTATTAAAAATATTTGGGAATTCGTGATTTATTTTTTTGAAAGACAAATGTATCTCAACAATTGGGCAATACTGCAAGGGTGCACTGATTGCCGTCTTTGTCACCCTGAGATGATGCTGGATCATATTCTTGTAAAATGTAATGACTTGCTGCACTGCACGTGGCGTTAGAAGTCAGCCACAAACTTTGGAGGTTTCAGTTTGATACTGACAGGGCCTAGGCAGATGAGGTCTGGCAAGTAAATCTCTTAGATGTTGTCTTGTGGGAGGCTGGGCTTTTTGATATCCAAATGTACCTCTGCCCATTCCAGAAGGAAAAACAGCAAAATTTATGGCTGACACATTCTGGTCTGACTAATATATCATTTTAAAATGAGGACCAGTACGTTCATTTCCAAGTATTACTGATTGTTTTAATTGTATTTTTCTTATCACAGGGTGGGAGTTAAAATCAGAATGGAACAACGCTGTGGGCTGAGAAAGAGGTGGACAGTGGAGTTAGATTTTTGAGACATTCATTGGAACTTAGAACCGTTATTGATGAACAAACACAAGATTTCCCAATGATCACCTCTGTAAAGACACTGCCTTATTTAATATTAATACGACAAATGTTTTATTAACCAGCACCTATTGGGACCAGGAATATGGCAGTTGATCCAATATTCCATTTGATCAAGAGGTTCCCATAATCAGTGTAAAAACACACAGTAAGTAATAGAAACATGACACAGAAGGTATACACATCACTGTTATACTTTATTTACAGAAAAAATCACTTTAACGATAATGCAAATTTGTCATACATAAAGCATATTGGCAGAAAGTCTTCTCAGTCACACCCTTAACTGACTACTCGGACATTGTGGAGACCGTGACAATATAGTAAATTTCCAGTATTTCAGATATATCACTTTTGCCAGTTTATCGAGGGTGCCAGTTCACAAGGTGCCAGTTAAAACAGTGCTGGTTTCCTGTATATTCACAGGCTCAGATGTTGACTAGTGTGCCCTGCATTCAGATCTTGTACTCAGCTAAGGAGGGGAAAATACCCTCGGCTGCTTACTACCTGAAAGACTTTGATAATGTTGGTGAGTGGCCATTTGGCATTAACAGGATCTGGTGTAGGTATGATACTGTACAAAGTTGTGACCACGTCAGGGATGAAATGAAGGACTAACCTAGAGTTTCTTCACACCAGTGCTTCAGTAACAAGAAGCCCGAGTTTTCTTTAAACAGCAAAAGAATAAAGAGATTTTCTTTGCAGAGAAGGTGAAGGATTTAGATAATTCTGTTGGCAACATCAGTGGAAACAGGATCCATAACATTCTTGTAAAGAGATAAATGAACCTCTGAAGAGAAAACAAGAGCAGATGTAGACCACTTGCTCCCTTGAACCAGCTTTGCCATTCTTTAGGATTGTGGTTGGTTTATTTGTGTTTCATATTCCACATTCCCACCTACCTTTCCTGTCCTTGCCTAACAAGGATTTATCTAACTTTGCCTTAAAAATGACCTTCCTCGACTGCTTTCTGAGATAGAAAGTTCCAGTCATATAACTCTCTGAGATGAAAACAAATTCTCCTCATCTCTGGGGATTGGGAGGTGGGGAGGGGCAAAGAGTGTGACTAAATTGATTGCTCTTTTGGACAAATGGCAGAAACACGATTACTGATCGTGTCATACATATCACATGATCACATCTAGTTCTTGGGTTGCTGGAGCTAACATAAGTTTTGCTGTATCAGATATAAATACTCTGTTAAAGACCAAGCCAACACTGAGGCAGTGGTCATGGTGATAGTGGGGCATATTTATAAAAGAGTCGAAGAGCGTGGTGCTGGAAAAGCACATCCAGTCAAGCAGCATCCGAGGAGCAAGAGAGTTGACTGTCCTGCTCTGCGAATGCTGCCTGACCGACTGTGCTTTTCCAGCACCACACTCGTCGACTCTGGTCTCCAGCATCTGCAGTCCTCGCTCTCTCCTAGTGTTTATAAAAGAGACCAAGTTTGCATAGTATGGTATTGAAAGATGCAGCAGATATTTATTACAGCTCCTGATATGTACACACATTACAGTCACAGGCATCGTGGCATCTCAGCTATTATGATGCTATTTGGTTCCAAACAGTATCCTGCTCCCACCAGCATGTCAAGCTTCAAGTGGCCTCAGTTCAGATGAAGTCTGAGACCTTGATACCTTCTGGTCACATGCTGTGTGACAGTGATGGTATAATGAATATGTCTTTTAAAAACATACTGTATCCTCACTGAAGACATAACACATGATGACTTCTTGGGTTGTAAAAAAATTGCTAGGATTGTACACAACATTAACTTGTATTTATAATTCATCTTTAACAGTGAAATCCCCCTTTGGTACTCTCAGTAGTGCGACCAGGTAAAACCTATGGGAGTCAATTTTGAGATTATGGGAAGGATAGCCAAAATTTTGATCAAGGAGATGGACTTTGAGGAATGTCTCAAAAGAGGAGGTGGAGAGGTTTAGGGAGGGAATGTTAGGCCTTGGAGGCAACTGTATGAAAGGAAGGATGGGGGGGGGAGTTTTGAAAAGAATGTGTCAACAACATATTAAGAAATAATTTTATTATTTTTAATGAGCAGCTAAAGAGAAAAACATTTGATGTGGAATATTAAGGTGCACATACAGTTCACTCTGAAGTATTCAGCTGTGCCACATGCCTCTCAAAGCACAGCATCTTTAAACATATAACAGTACAGTGCAGGAACAGGCCCTTCAGCCCACCATGATTGTGTCCTCCATGATGCCAATCTAAACTAATCCCGTCTACCTGCACATGGCCCATATCCTTCTATTTCCTGCCTGTTCAAATGTCTGTTTAAATGCCTCTTAAACATTGCTAACATTCACAATGTGGAATTTCTCTTGGAAACCTAATATTTTGCATACATTTAAGGTAAGAGAGGGAAAGTTCAAAGGAGTTGTGAGGGGCAAGTTCTTTACACAGAGTTCTAGGTGTCTGGAATGTGCTGCAAGGGGTAGTGGTGGAGGTAGATATGATAGGGGTGTTTAGGGGGCTTTTAGATTAGCATATGAATAAGCAGAAATGTTTAATTTAGCATAACATTGCATGCTGAAGAGTTCTAAGTTCTATGTCATATTTCTGATGACAGTGAATCAGTAAACATTCATGAACGTGAGAAAAAAAACTTACCTGTGCAATAGCTATTGAGACTTTAAATAAATAAAAAGGTCTGTGAAGTGTTTGCCGTTGATGGAAATGGGAGTTCACTTTTTGCTGTAACCCGTGTAGGAGGCACTCTGCAGGTTGCTGTGACTTTAGGTTATTGTCTGCGTGGAAACACAATAACCTGGCATCTGATGTATTGATGGTAATGAGCTGGGCCCTCATTATAGCTTATTGTTCTTCCATTGAGGTGCATAGATGGGAATAGTGGTGCTGAGGTGACGAATGTTATTAGTCAGTCAGAGGGTGTGCTCAGGAGACCAAAACAGTCTATCATCATCTGAGTGGTAAGCCTCGGAAAATATTAGTACTGCGAGAGCAGTGTTTTATCAATTGGGATTTTCTCGGGGTTAGTTTGATTGATTAATCTTTCCTACAAAATATCCATTAAGTCATGTGAGTCCGAGGGGATTACGTGGATGTCTGCAGGCCCAGCACAGCTGGTTGTTTTGACTTGTTGAACCAGGTCTTGAGAGTTGGAGATCGGTTGCACTCCCAAAAATACATGTTGGGGCCCCCTTGGAGTTTCCAATGCACTGACTCCAAACTTCCAAGAAGCCATTCCCTATCTCCTCGGGGCCTGTGCAACTAACTCTTGACTCCAAGTTACGAGTTAGGATGTCAGCTTTGCTTTATTGTGTAGTTGCTCAGAACTATTCAACAGACTAAAACCACATCTAATTCCTCACCAGTTATACAGGTAGCCCTGTGGTATTGTGGGGAAACTTTTCCAGCAACACATTTTCAGCTCTGATCTCCAGCATCTGCAGTCCTCACTTACTCCTGGGGAAACTAAGTGTTGAGTTTGCTTTCACAGATTGCTGCTAATTAAAATCTGATTCAACAGCCCCTGCTATTCGAAAGTAGAGTGTTCCCAAGAAACCTTTCATAAGCCAGAAATTGCATAAAGCGAAGGTGTATGATTTATATAGGAAAAGGTAGCAGTGTTTTTCGCAAAAGCTAAAATCCTCTTTAGATTCATGAAAACAGGTACTGATGTAATTCTTTCGTAAAAGCAAAATTGCGTAAAGCGAACGTTCAAAAAGTGGGGGATACCTGTACAATTTATCGCCTCCCCCACCCTTTCTCAGCTCACTGAAATCTCTGAGTCTGACTTACCTCACCTGACCTTCTGACTCCCTTTCACATCCCAAGTCTCTCTGATCAACCCCAGCTCTGCTTGACCCTCAGAATTTTCCCTTGAAACACTGACTCCCCTGTCAAAACGTGTGGTGCTGGAAAAGCACAACCGCTCAGGCAGCAATAAGGAACAGGAGAGTCCTCACTTTCCCCTAGTTAATTATATCCTTACTGCGCAGCCTCTTTCAAGGATACCCACCTTGAAGTTCTCCTCTGACTTTCCTGCTCCTCGGATGCTGCCTGACCGGCTGTGCTTTTCCAGCACCCTTTTCTTTGACTATGATCTCCAGCATCTGCAGTCCTCACTTTTTGCACACTGACTCCCCTGACACTTGACCTAGCCTCACCATCCTGCCATTCTGACACTGATGTACTCTGAAGTCTGTTTTGTTGACAGTTGACCTGACCTTAAGCTGTTTGCATGAGGGTGTTCTCAAGGAATGATTGAACAGCTATGAAATGATGATGAATAGTCAGTATACAGTAGGGTGTACAGTGACTATAAACAAGGGCAGACTGCTGAAAGAGAAAGCAAACTTGTGCTAAATGGAAATAGAAAGTGCTTGAAATCAGCAGGTTTAGCAATATCTGCAATGAAAGAAACAAAGTCAAATTTTCAAATAGCATTACTCTTCTTTGCTACTATCAGAACCCAGTGAAATGTTAGCTGATTACCAAGTTTGCAAATAACACTAAGATTGGTGGAGTAGCAGATCGTGAAGGGGACTATCAGAGAATGCAGCAGAATATAGTTAGGTTAGACAGATGGGCGGAGAAATGGTAGATGGGATCAATCCGGGCAACTGCAAAGTAATGCATTTTTGAAGACCCAATTCAAGAGTGAACTATACGATACATGGAAAAGCTCTGGGGAAAATTGATGTACAGAGAGATCTGGGTGTTCAGGTCCATTGTACCCTGAGGGTGGCAATGCAAATCAATAGAGTGGTCAAGAAGGCATACAGCATGCTTTCTTTCATCGGATGGGGTACTGAGTACATGAGTTGGCAGGTCATGTTGCAGTTGTAAAGGACTTTGGTTCAGCCACATTTGGAATATTGCATACAGTTCTGGTTGCCACATTACCAAAAGGGTGTGGATGCTTTGGAGAGGGTGCAGAGGAGGTTCACCAGGACATTGCCTGGTATGGAGGCCTCTTGCTATAAAGAGAGGTTCAGCAGATGAGGCTTATTTTTATTCAAAAAATGGAGGTTGGGGAGGACCTGATTGAGGTCTACAAAATTATGAGAGGTATAGATAGGGTGGGTAAAAAGAAGCTTTTTCCCCAGAGTGGGGGACTCAATTACTAGGGTCAAGAGTTCAAAGTGAGAAGAGAAAAGTTTAAAGGAGATATGTGTGGAAAGTTCTTCACACAGAGGATGGTGGGTGCCTGAAATGGGTTGCCAGTGGAGGTGGTAGAGGCGAGCACGGTGTCATTTAAGATGAATCTAGACAGGTTCATGAATTGACAGAGAGCAAAGGGATACAGATCCTTAGAAAATAGGCAACTGATTTAGATAGAGAAACTGGATCAGTGCAGGCTTGGAGGGCCGAAGGGCCTGTTCCTGTGCTGTAATTTTCAGTGTTCTTTGTTGTTCTTTTTTAGAAGATGTTGCTAACTTCACACGTTATAATAAAATGCCACATCATAGGCTACAATTGTTTTCAATACTGTAAATGATGCTAGGTCTCTTTTTGAAAAGCAATGTGAAACTATATAATGTCTTGCCAAATTGTCACTTCTGATATCCGACAAGCTGGCAATGGAATGTGGTGCAGAGGTAGAGTCCCTACCCCTAGACTGGGTGGCCCTGGTTCAAGTCCCACCTGATCTAGAGTGTGTAGTCACATCTCAGAACAGGTTGATTTGGTTAAATTTAAAGAAAGCACTGTGAGAGTGGCAATGTCTTCAGATTAATTAGAGTACATTCTCCACTGGATAAAGTACTATTCTATCTTGTACAACAGTGAAATCCAGAGATGATGATACAAAATGCTCCCAGATGTTGGATTTTCTTGTGAAGAA
The DNA here is from genome assembly GCF_047496795.1 of Chiloscyllium punctatum. Classification (NCBI taxonomy): domain Eukaryota; kingdom Metazoa; phylum Chordata; class Chondrichthyes; order Orectolobiformes; family Hemiscylliidae; genus Chiloscyllium; species Chiloscyllium punctatum. The sequence goes on along the minus strand of NC_092780.1, from coordinate 16,301,564 downwards.
ATTTACTTCAGCCATCTGTTTGGCTTTATCAAATATTTGACAGATAGCTGAACATTTGGCTGTTTTCGAAGACTTTGATGGATTCAGCTTAGCAGAGCTTGTTTATGTAGCTGTTCAATTAGATCCCATTCAGAATGCTTGGGCAACTTCACATCCCACTAATGGACTCTGCTCAGCAGGGGATACACATGTCAAAGGGATTGCAGATATAATTTTGACAGATTTATGAGCTGGTAAAATAAACACTTATTTATCTTGACAGATGTATTAGCTTCTCAATTACTTTCTAATGTTATTATAGGACTTGAGAGTTTTTTGATAGTGGATTCTAGGTGAGTGAGTTGGTGGGATATGAGAGTGTGAGAGGAGCAGAATGTGAGAAGGAAAGTGCAGTGGTAGGAGGTGGATGAAGGCCAAGACCTTACACTTATTTCAAGAACTGAACAGAAGCAAGCTTTTTAACCAAGCTGCCTTGGCATTTGTTCCAGGAACAGACCCTTTTCTGGTTTGTTCCCAAAACCCTATCATGGTGGAGGTTCCAGGACAGGAGGCTAGATTGTGTTGTCAGGAAATTCTCTCTCATTCTAATTCCTGCTCAAAGGTGACAATCTGGCTCCATGTCTCTGGAACAATAGTCCACGCCTCTGGGTTACTAGCCCAGTCACGTAACTACTGTGTTACCATCTCTCTTGTTTTCTTGAATGTCTTGCCCCTGTGGTGCTGCTACAAGTTTCCTAAAATGTCCAGCATCATGGCTCACTATTTCTCACACCAATTGCAGTGTGAAAATTCTTCAAACATATTGAATGATAGTTGTCAGACAAACCTTTCTAAAATTCCTTGTGTTTTTACATCCACTAAGGAGATGTATATAAGAAAATGAAAAAAAAAACTTTTTATTGATTCTTCTAAGTGGTGCTTGTGGACTCATGGAGATTCATGTCTGGAAACTCCGAACCAATGGAGGGTTGGCAGCTCCAGTCCTTCAGTTCATGGCTATCAAGAATGCCCAAATTTTGACTCTCTATTATGTAACTCAACGATATCCTCGGATTGGAAATGAAGCCTAGGAAAATATAGAAGGTGGAAATTGAATCTAATTGATCTTACTGCGCAAAGTGGCAAACAAACATGCCATTATTTGGAGATGCCGGTGTTGGACTGGGGTATACAAAGTTAAAAATCACACAACATCAGGTTATAGGCCAAAAGGTTTGTTTATTTGGAAGCACTAGCTTTCGGAGTGCTACTCCTTCATCAGGTGGTTCAGCCAACCACCTGATGAAGGAGCATTGCTCCGAAAGCTAGTGCTTCCAAATAAACCTGTTGGACTAAAACACGTCACTGATATCCACAGTCTGTGTAACGTTGCAATATTTTGCCCAAGGCAATTTTCATTAAAACAATGTTTACAATGAATACTGGAGTCAATTATTCTAAACATTTGAATGCTTGTTCAATGAGTTAAAATGTTAGATGGCCTTGAAAGAGTTTTGAAGTTGTAAAAACTCCCCCTCAGTATTGTTGAATGCCTTGCTCAAGTATGCAGTTGTTGGCTTTCAAACAAAGTCTGTACTTTTTTTATCTGATTCACTGGGCTCAGCAGCTGCCACATATCAACACTCTATCTGGGAGGAGGACAAACAATCTCAAAGTGTTTGGACAACAGGGCAAGTTTAGCAGATGTTTTGCTTTCTTTTGTGTGATTTTTTTTCAGTTCACTGATTTTAATATGAATACAAGTGTGTAGATATTGCCATTTGTTCTGTTATTATCATACTCCAGAGTTTAACCCCCTCTGACAATGTGGTGCTATATCCACAAGTGGGGCAATTTAGTATAGTGATCTTTCCTTTGGAAGCTACCCTTGTTTCTGGCTGTAAATTTTTGAGCATGTTTAGTTTTTTTTAGATTAGATTAGATTACTTACAGTGTGGAAACAGGCCCTTCGGCCCAACAAATCCACACCGACCCGCTGAAGCGCAACCCACCCAAACCCATTTCCCTACACCTAATGCCAAGGGCAATTTAGCATGGCCAATTCACCTAACCTGCACATTTTTGGTGCTGTGGGAGGAAACTGGAGCACCCAGAGGAAACCCATGCAGACACGGGGGAGAATGTGCAAACTCCAACAGACAGTTGCCTAAGGCGGGAATTGAACCCGGGTCACTGGCACTGTGAGGCAGCAGTGCTAACCACTGTGCCACTGTGCCGCCCTATTCTTGTGATACTCAAAATGCAAGCATTTGAAATTATTTCTGTAATGAAACACTTTGATTAAAAAGATGCAAACTAGAGATGGCCTGTATCTATTGTAAGGTAGTCCTGTACTTTACTGTTGCAACCTGGTCAGGGTTAAAAATCACACAACACCAGGTTACAGTCCAACAGGTTTATTTGGAAGCACTAGCTTTCGGAGTCCTGCTCCTTCATCAGGTAGGCGGTTGTGGACAGCGTTTAGAAAGCTAGTGCTTCCAAATAAACCCGTTGGACTATAACCTGGTGTTGTGTGATTTTTCAATTCAATTTGATTCAATTTAACTTTGTACACCCCAGTCCAACACCAGCATCTCCAAATCGTAACCTGGTCAGGAGGGGACATTGACTTCTCTCTAACACACTTTCATTTGGTCACAAAATATTTCCTTTATGGCACACTTCAATTAAAAGCAAGCTGAAAAAAGAGTGAAATTGCAAGGGTTCACTGAGTAGCAGACAGAACTGTTATTATCCACGACCTTAAAAGAAATAATAACAATGTGACATTGAACATCCATTCAAACACAGGCAATAAGCATGATAGGGGAGGTATTTTTATACTCCTTCAGGAGATGGGGCCGTTGTTGATTAGGCCAGCATTTAGTTCTCATCCCTAATTGCCCTTGAGAAGGTGGTGGTGAGCTGCCTTCCTGAACCACTGCACTCCATTTGGTGAAGTTAGACCCACAATACCATTAGGAAGTGAGTTCCAGGATGTTGAGTGGCTTGGAGGGGAATTTGCTGATGGTGGTATTCCCATGTGTCTTCTGCCCTTGTCATACTGAGCACTGGTGTTAGAGAGAGTGAATATTTGTAGATGTGATACCAATCAAGTGAGCTGCTTTATTCCAGATGTCAAGTTTCTTGAGTGTTGTTGGAGCTTCAATCATCCAGGGAAGTGCGGAGTATTCCATCACACTCCTGACTTTTGCCTTATAGATAGCAGAAAGGCTTTGGGGAGTCAGAAAGTGAGTTACTCACTGCAGGATTCCCAGCCTCTGACCTGCTCTTGTAGTCCAGTATTTGCACGGCTGGTCTAGTTCAATTTCTGGTCAATGGTAGCCCCAGGATGCTGTTAGTGGGAGATTCAGTGATGGTAAGGGATTAAATGTTAAGGAATGTATCTCAGCAGACAGGAAGGTAAAGGCAATTACAGTTTAAAGTTCTCAGAATCCTTGAGTTGTGGAAATGTTCTGAACCTGATTATATAACTGCTGACTTGTTTCTTCAGCAGTGATGAAGTTTGCAGATATCCATGTGTTCTCAGTGAATAGATGTTTTAAGCTTGTGTTTTTTCCCGAGTACTGATGTTTGATGAAACAGACAGCAGGCAGAGGGAGTGAGTCTGCGACAATTCTTAGTTAAAAGTCCAGTTTTCCTTGTCTTTGTACTTCTGCTCAAAAGCAGCTGCTGCTCGAACTCCATTTTCTGTTCCCGTGTCTGCGCATTGACTTTGTTTTCAAGCTGACACTCCACAGGCAACCTTTCATCTCAAAATGTGTATCTTCCAGAAAGATGTGAACCAACCAGGAGACAGATCTGGGTTTCAGTGTCCTTTTATAGCAATGTGGTTCTCAGCAAAGAAATATCCTCATTTACTGATGGTTTCAGAAGCTTGCTGAGCCTGGTCAGGTAATCATAGCAGCCATTTTTAAATCAGAATTTGTCATTTTTAGCACCATTTTCTGTCCATTAAAGGTACAGGTATGACAATCAGATAAAGGAATTTGAATATTGATTGTCCTTTTTTGTAACCACGATGGGAATAGGACTAGGTCAGATCGGGATGTCTGGTCAATGAGTTGGACCAAAGGGTCTGTTTCCATACTCTGTGACTCTAGATGTGTGACTAAGACCAGTCCATAGATGTGATTTATCAAGTATTAGCAAAGAAGCCTTCCTGCTTTTCTGGGACACTGAACTATCTAACGATCTAACATTTTTGGAGAAAATCTAATTGTGCAGTGGCATTTTTGTACAACAGCTCTGAACACTCAGTCTATGATTGGCTATTAATAAACATGTCACTCAGCTCGTTTTGATGCTAACTGCTCTTGAGACTTCAAGCACCATAATCAGCCCTTTGACAGAGGCACTAACATTTCATATTTGATCTGCATTCTCAACAATGACAGAAACGCCTACTGTTCAAACAAAGTATACTTACTGCATAACATTCCGATCCCTATTCGGTTTGGAGCACTGCTAATATTTTTATCATTCAGTTCATACAGTTTCAACTTGAATGTTAGCCACTTACTGAAAGCCGGCTGGGAAAGGTTGCTGCCACTGTTGCTTGCCATCTGGCTGATAGGGCCCGTGGCTGCTAATTAAAACATGATTGTTCAGAGTGCCTGTGGGAATTATTCCAGGGATGGAACAGAGGAACGTTTTCCCAGTGCTAATGGTTAAATTCTAATGGAAGGGAAAGCATTTGAAATGTGCGAGTCTGAGATTTCAGTGTTCAGCCATTCTGACGCTGAAGAGGCTCCTCGTAATGTCTTTGAAAGGAGATAACAGCTCCCTTCAGTAAAGTAAAAAAAAACCCAAACGGCTGAAAAAAAAAGGAAACAAGTTAGTGTTGGGAGTTGAAGAGTTTCCTTCAAAGAAGATTGGAACCCTGCAGTGAGATGATGTTTTTTTTCCCCCCTGTCGATTACTTTTTATTCTTTCTCATATAAAAACAGAAAATGCTGGAAACACTCAGCAGATGTGGAGAGCAAAATTCACTAAGTTCTGATGAATGATCATTCTCTATAACTTTGTCTTCCAGTCTCTTTAGGTGCTGCCAGGGCTGCTGAATTTTTCTAGCATCTCCTGTTTTCTTTCTGATTTCCAGCCGCCCTGGTATTTTGCCATTGCTCTTGTCAGAATTTCTGAGTTCTGGCCAGAGCGCTTGATGCAAAGTCTGTCTACACCACTTAGGTTATCTCAATGGCACCATGTCAGCTAGTGTCAGCTATGGCTCAGTTAGTAACTCTTATGCCTTTTAATTGCAAGATTCTGAGTTTTAATCCCACATTATTAGTATTGGATTTTGAACTTCATCGTTTAATCCCACACCCCACTTAAATGCCCATGTAGTATGCTATTGAGTCCGACATGGCCAGGAAGTTCCCAGGTTTTTTTTCTGAGTACTGATTAATTTACGGACCAAAGTCAGGGAGATGTAATGAGTCTCAGCATCCAAGGGCTGGAAGGTCTGGGCGATAAAATCACATCTCTATTCTACTGAAACATACTTATGTATAATGTCACAGAGTCATCAGAATTGTTACAGTAGAGAAGGAGGCCATTCAGCCCATCTGGGCATCACCAGCTCTTAAAATGCTTATGCTTAAAATGCTTATCTTGCACATTATTCCTTCAAATTAATAATCCGATATCTTTTGGAGTGAGAGAGGGTTGAGCCTCATTGTGACACGCTCACATTTAATGACCTTGTCAGCACTCACTGTTGAGGTTCACATACAAATGATGGTCCCTTGGAATGCTCTTGTGGTGCAGTGGTGCTGTCCCTATCACAGGTCACAAAGGCTTGGGTTCAAGTCCAACCTACCATGCATGTGACACAAATTACCTGAACCAGCTGACCTTTTTCAAAAAAAAAATGAATGGCCTCTTGCTTAAGCTACCAGATACTAGACTGAAGTGATAACACTGCAGCCACTTTGCAGTGTCAGGAGAAACAAAGTGATATTTAATGACAGTCAACACAAATGAAATACCAGTGCACTACACACTGTTAAGTGATTACTCACAGGAGAACTTTTGTATTTGGTGTACAACGTACTTCATCCCTATCGTCATCCCAAGTCAGTACCCAGGTAACATTGACCCATGAGCGCACACCTTACTCCCTGTTCTAACCCCAACTTGAAACTGGCTTTTTGGAAGTACACTGAGCAGTCTGGTACAGTGCACTCCCTGATTTTGTGTTCTTTTTCTCTAAATTTGTCTAAGAGGAGCAGTTAACTTCCAGTTTAGTGGATCATGGCTGAAATTGTATGCGTGTGATGATGCAATGAAAGGGAACTTGTGTCTCATGAATCCACCATGCACCATACAGCTTGATATCCCGGTGTCATACATTGATTGTCATATAACTTGTTTGTGCAATGAACAAGTAGGCTTTGTTTTAAGAAAGAGATTAAATTATTTTAGACGTTAAGTTGTTTAGCTCGACCAGTGTGTGGACTTTGTACAGGTGGAGATGGTTCTGAAACTGCAGTCTATACAGATTGAATGTAACAACAATGGCTGAACAACTCTGCTTGAAACTGGTTAAATAGAAGTGTTTGTTTACATAACTTCTCATTCTGTGACTGTTGATGGTGGTAACAGAATGTTAACAGTTCTGATGTCAGTCTTGCTAATTAAAGCAATGCCATTTCTTCGCAGCTAAGTTCAGTCGATCTGTTTTTAACTTGTTATAATTTGATAGAACATACGAATAACAGGTATGTGAGACACTATTTTAATGAGTGCTTATCATGGCCTATAATCCTGGTCAAATCTGAACAACCTCAGTAAAAGTAATCACTTAACAGGAATCACACAGGTAAAAACATCAGCAGTGGCTCTGATTCAGAATTTTCATGTTCAAGTCCCACTCCAGCAGGACTGCAGCACAAAAGAAGTCAAGGCTGACCCTCCAATGCAGTACTGAGGGAGTGCTGCACTGCTGGAAGTTCTGTCTTTCAGATGAACCATTACATCAAGGATCCATCTGCTGTCTTAGGTGGGTATAAAAGATTTCATAGCTCTACTTCAAAGAGTAACAGGGGATAGATTTGTGGTCTGCTGGCCAGTATTTATCCCTCAATCAACATTTCTAAAACAGACTATTTGACCAGTGATGTAATGATACATTTTTTCAAATAAGACATTTACTTCACCCCACTGTTCACTTTTCTCCAACTCTCTGCCTGGGACAGTCTCTTTGTTTTGGTGCTGTTGTGATGGATAATAGTCAATTGGCTATTAATTCTTGTCTGAGCTATAAAAGGGAGGAGTCCTGAAACATCTTTATTGGGGCTTATTAATGTCACAACTTAGAGCATTTGAGTACTACCAGAGTGGGAGAGGTGACAGTGGGTGCCAGCAAGAAAAAGCCTGCACAGTAAAAACAATTGCAATCCATTAACACCTCCATAACCTGACATTAACAGATTTAGTTGAATAAGCATAACACTGATTTAAAGAGGGGAATGCTGAGTCCTTTATTTGGCCTTCAAGCCAATGGCCATCCTTTGATTAAAATGATACCACAGCGAACAGTTAACAACAAAGAGGGTTAGAAGAAGGGTCACTGGATCTGAATCATTTCTCTCCACAGATTCTGCCAGACTTGCAGAGTTTTTCCAGCGATTTCTGTTTTTGTATCTGATTTCCAGCATCCACAGTTCTTTGTATTTTTGAATCCCTTTATTATTTTGATTCTAAGGTTTAGTTCTGAATAGATTGCCAAGTGTTCTTTTGTGGCTTTATATTATCTGACATTGAAGGGGTAAAAATGTACAACAGCTTGGGTTATCTGGGGACATTTTGGAATCGACAAAAAAGGTTCATAGTTGTGCTTAATCTGGGATGAATTCATTATTGAGCAATATTTATCACTGAATGAAGGTAGAGCTACAAAGAATGTTATTCTCCACAAGATATCTCAGCATTTCCCCAACTAAAAGGGTAAGCTAGCAACCTGGGACTAAGTCATGTGATCACTTCTGAGGGGGTATCCATTAACGGCCCTGGGGTTCCCCATTTGAGGTTCGCTTGGCCTGGGCAGGGTGTGGTGTTTGAGCAGTGAATGGCTTCTTCTGAGAACTTTCATCCTGGGAGAAAACAGGAATCTGGTCTGCTGGTGCGGAAGCCATTGCCAAGTAACTTCACTGTAATATTCTTGAGCACATATTGTGTCCCAAGACCCTATTGCACCACATTGTCCAGAATTTACAGTTACTACTAACATGTGTTTTCTGATATTTTACTGTTCAGATGACATTTATTCTGAAAAGTATCCTTGGGGATTGGTGAAAACTAGGAACATTTCAGAACGAGTAATGAAAAGAATACAATGATCTCATCATAACTTTAAGTGCTTAGGAGTCCATGATAGGATTTAAATGAAGTGATGAACCTGTGTTTTTCATTAACTAAAGATTTATGTTCTACAATACAGCAGTGGGTAGTAAAATGTGAGGGTCTCTGTGGACAGTTGGTAAATGTATGAACAGCTTTTATGACTCTTTGACATGTTTATAATGCTTAGGAGACCTTGATAGCCATTAATGGGAATGTTTATTTCACTATATCAGGTTGTAAAATAAAATTATTCCACAGACTCTTCCCCACTACATTCTGATCTTTGTCACTTTTGCACCCACTAGTGTGCTACATGTCATGAGATGATGATAACTGGTCCCTTGGTGGGTTTAAAGATCTAATCGAATCAGCCAGGACTGACTGTGCATTACATTCCCTTCCTGAACACTCAGAAAAAGCTTTTTAATGAGGAACCAAGCTCAGTGGTATAGCCACTGCCTTGCACAAGTGACTCATATTTTTCCCCCCATTTAATTATTGTGATCTTTACTTGGTTGTCTCTTATCTGTCTCTGTAGCACATTCTGTACTGATCATTAATGTCATAAAAATAACCACGTTGTGGATCCACGGGGTGGGGAGTGCTTGCATGTCACGGGTCCTCAACCATCATGGGCAGAAACGCTGAAGCTTTCAAAGTTTTGATTGGGCAAATGTTTAGAAGATCTATTAATCTTACAGTGGAGTGATTTTTGCAGGGAATGAGTATTTGCTTGGACTGCAGTAATCATTGAGTGTTTGCTTTTTTTTAGAAAAGATGGGTTCTCAAAGACTTGTTGCTTCTGTTCACCAGCCCTGACTGCAATTAATGCACTCGCCCATATTTACTCATACTTACCACCTTTGATCTTTGTAACGCCTTAAACCTCAAGCTAACTCTCGTGCCCCTAATTTACGTAACTCTAGCCACTTATAATGAACAATGGTGCCATATTGAAGTGTACGTTGCATCATCTGACTTAATTGGACCTCTTGGGTATCATTACATAGGGTAACTGATACTGCTGTGCAACCAGAGTTTGTCTGTAAGTCCTACGACTTACAATGTATAGCACAGAAAGAGCATAGTCCGCCTAATACGTCTCTTTGAAAGATATACTAAACCTCTGCTCTTTCCCCATGGTCATGTAATTGTCAACTCTTCAAGTCTAAATTAAATCCCCTTTTCTTAATGTCGAGATCGAATGTACTTCCACTACCTTCTGGGAAGTGCATTGCAGGTCAGAACAACTCACTGCGTTAAAACATTCTGCTTATCACTGCCCTATCCCACGGATTTTATTTGCCAATTCTAGTAAATCTGTGTCCGCTGATTAACTAAGCTGCTTGCCAATTGAGATAGATTTTCACCGTCTGCTCTATCGAAACTCAATTAGTTCTGCTGTTAACTTTCTCTGTTCCAAGAGTATCAAGCACAGCTTCTCTCATCTTGCCACATAAATGAAATTCCACATTCCGGTCTCGATTTAATAATAAAACTAATGGGACAGCCTTTGTTCAGGAAATCACTTTTCAATTGTAATACTTGAGACAGGTTGATAGCACTGTCAAAAGGTCAGAATATTGAATGGCCAGATTCCACTCCAGGAAGTGAGCATACAATCCAGGATTGAAACTGGAACAGTGCTGAAGGCTTGCTATGTTGTGGAAGTTGCCATCTTTGTGATCAACGGAGAAGCTAAGACTTCCACCTTCATGTTTATGTGGATGTTAAGGATCCTGTGGTGCTATTTGGAGGAAAATGAAGTTCTCCTGATTCATAGCCAACATTTATCCCTCGATGATCTATAGCAACAAATTATCATTATGAAGTCATAGTCATACAATATAGAAACAGACTTCTCAACCCACCATGTCTATACCAATCAACAAACACCAATTGACATTAATCCCCTTTATGTAACTTAGAATCATAGTGTCACCGAGAGCCAGAGTCATTTTAAATTATTATTTCTCTTATTACAACAAACCATTATTCTGCTGTCTCTGGGATCTTCTTTTCGAAATTTTAATCTACATAATATGAATGGCTTTATTTTCAAGGGTTCACTTTTGTGTTTATCAATATGAGATCAGATTACCAAACTACAATCTAGCTAGGAACCAGTAACTATTCTGTTAAAGTGTGAGATTCGCGGGACTTATGAAGAGAATACAGCCACAGTGTTGCAACGTTACAACAGTTAGATAACCTACAGTATATGTACAACTTATATATCAGGAATCAATACGCCAAACATGGGGAATAGACACTGATCTAGCATCCCACAGTTTGAATCAGATAGCAAACTTGATCAAGTCAGATTCACAGACTTCTCAGCAAATTTTCTTGCAGGAAAATTTGCTGAGAAACCTGTGATATCTGTCTTGACCCACTAGTGCCACAGGGCATCATAAAATCACATTAACGTCACACAATTACAATTTTTCATTTTTCCCAGTCAGGCCTAGAGACTTTCTCTCTACAGCATCTATGTCATGGATTTTCTCAATGACTGCTACCATTCTGGTCGCTCACTCTCTTTTCCTGATTCCATGTTCCCCTGGACTAGGAAAACTGTCTCGCACTCATTTGCAAGTATGCCTCTGGCTCTTTGCTGACAGCTAACTTCACCAAGCCAGTCCTGCCCCATGGGGTTTTCCTACGCTGTAATTTTGCTGAGAGCTTTTCAACCTCCATCCTGTCTGAATGTTTTGAGGTATTAATGGCCATACTGGCTTCTTACTGAGTCCCTAACAGGATTGACCCAGTGACTTTCTCCTGAGTATGAGCAGCACAGAGCCAACTGCAGTAATCAAAGGTGATTATTTGAATCATTTACGATCCTGCAGGGCTTTCACAGGGTAGTTGTGGAGAAGATAGCTCCTCTTGCGGAGAATGTACTGGTATCAGATTTAAGATAGAGATATTTGAATTTTTCTCTCTCAGAGGTTCATGTGTATTTGGAACTCCCTTACTGAAAAGGTGGTGGAAGCAGAGTACAGGTGTACAGTCGAAGGTAGACAGACTCTTGTTAAGTAAGGGAGGAGTGGGAAGAGGTGAAAGGTTAGGCAGGAATCTGGATGGAAGGTTCAATGAGATCAGCAATGATCTTATTGAATGGCGGAGCAGGCTTTTGGAGCTTAATAGCTTATTCCTGCTCCTCATTAAGACATAGGTATGTATCTGTTCCTCACTGCACAGTAAGTCCTGTGCACAGACTTTACATTGCCAACACAATAGCTAATTACAGCATTCCTGACATGGAGTGTAACTTTATCTCCTTCTCCAAATATCTGTGTTCTTAAAGCTCCACTTCAGTGACCCCTGACCTGTCCCGAGTGATCTAAAGAAAGCCTTGCAGTAGCTCCACTTGTGCTGCTGGGCGGAATTTAATGTTGCCACTCAAAAACTCTTCGGACTGTCTGTTCCATAAATGTTACCAGTCAAAGATTGCTGGCTTACTCCATACAATAATTGGATACAAATAGAATATTTCATTTATGTGTGAAATGTATTGCAGATTCATTCTCAGGATATGGGTGTTACTGCAAGGTCAACACTTATTTCCCATCTTTAGATTCAATGCAAAGATGTTGGTGAGCTATCGCCTTCTGGAGCCACAGGAGTTCATGTGATGAAGGGGATCTCCAATAGACACAAAGGGCCAGGAGTTTGGTTCAGCAATGATGAAGAAACAGGAATATCTGTACACGTTAGGGTGGTATGGATGGGGATGTGAAGGCGTTGGTGCTCCCATGTACCTGCTGCATGAGTCTTTCTAGGTGGTAGACATAGTAGATTTCAGAGCAGCCTTGGTGACTTCTGCAGTATAGATATGAAACACTGTTGCTTGGGCAGCCAAACCAAGTCTGCACTGCTCAATGGGGTATGCTGGTACAATGGATGTTGTTACAGAGACTATGGGGAAGACCTAAATGTTTTGATTTGTTCAGTATTTTGTCAATGTAAAAATAAATTCACTGTAGTCCTGCTGAATCACAGGGCTGTTCTGTCATCAGCAGTAGACACTGGTGGTCTTTTAACCTGGGGGTCACCACCCTCAGGCGAGGGGGAGATTGATTTGAGATTCCTTCATGATAACTTCAGGTGGTGTGAGAATTGAATCCATGCATCACTTCACATTACAAACCAGCCATCCAGCCAACCGAACTAACTGATCCTCCTCTCCCCCACCCAACCCCCACCCCCAATCAATGTGAACTGAAAATAGTTGCTAATGTGCATAAACTACTTCTTGATTACTCTAAAGGGTCAGGTCTCCCTCCTATTGGAAGGATGTTGTGAAAAGGGTTGGAGGATTTGAGCAATAGGGAGTGGTTGAAGAGGCTGGGGTTGTTTTCCCTGGAGCTGAGGGGTGACCTTATAGAGGTTTATAAAATCATGAGGGGCATGGATAGGCTGAATAAACAAGATCTTTTCGCCAGGTTGGGGGATTCTAGAACTGGAGGGCATAGGTTTAGGGTGAGAGGGAAAAGATATAAAAGGGACCTCAGGGGCAACTCTTTCACGCAGAGGGTGGTGCATGTATGGAAATGAGCTGCCAGAGGAAGTAGTGGAGGTTGGTACAATTACAGAATTTTAAAAGTATCTGTATGGATATATGAATAGGAAGGGTTTAGAGGAATATGGGGCAAATGCTGGCAAATAGGACTGGATTAATTTAGGACATCTGGTTGGCATAGATGAGTTGGACCGAAGGTCTGTTTCCGTGCCATACATCTCTATGACTCTATGATTGAAGGTTGCTGCTACCATCCTCTTTATCATGAACAGCAGCTCCTACAGCACAGTGAGCTAGCAAACCCATGCAATACCCATACAACATCTGTTCATCGTGAAGATTTATCAGTGAGCATTAGTGTGCTAGTTGGCTATCCGAGGCCATTGTCTTTGCCCAGTGGCTGCGCGCATCAGCTTTCCAGGCAGAGACGATAAGGATGGCAGTTTCATCTGCATTATTTGTGTTTCCTGTATCCCAGGGCATTGAGGTCAGTTGTGAATCCTCTGACACACATCTGGCTGGGATCAGCTAACTGCACTCACTGTGGATGGAACCAGGGCTTTCCTTATCTGAATTATTCAGCTGCTCTCTGCTTTAAACAACTGAGCCTGAGGGAGCTCTGTTAAAACTTTCAATGAATATTGCTTTGCCCCTAGCCTTAGGTCTTTGTTAGAAAGGAGCAAGCTTCAGATACGTGCGAAAGCTGCAGAAAGCTTCCCACACGTTTAGAGCTTTGTTTTATAGAATGAAATAAGCAGTGACTATTTCCTAAGCTGCAGACAAAATAATTAGGGCAGAGTCACATCGCAGCCTTTCACCATTTGGTGCTTGGAATAAAGAGCCAATTATGTATGCAATGATCAGTTCTGACAGTAGCTCCGTGGGAACAGGACTCACTTCCTGAATTTCAACAAAGTTCACATGTTGTGCTCCACGAGAAAGGAACCAGTCCCGCTTGCTCCAGCAAATGAGGATCGTTGCACGGCCAGCATGGTTTCATCATTGTGAGGTCATTTCCACCATGGGGGGTGAATGAAAAATAAAAATTAGGCAGCTTCTTCTGTTAGCACTAATAAAAATGCAGCCTGGGAATTAGAACACCCAGTTCCTTTCTCTTATATTATTTTTAGAATAACCAACTCTAGTCAATGCCTAAGGTTATTAGGTCTAAAACATGACTCACACTCAAAGTACTGAGAGAGACCTCGCCACTGAAATAGAATACTAATTGGATTCAAAGCAGCATCCAGACCAGAAAAGTACGGAAACAATACTTTATACAAACACGTAACTGGTGTTAGAGAATCCCGACAGTGTGGAAGCAGGCTATTCGGCCCATCGAGTTCACACCAACCTTATAGAAGAGTCTTACTGGACTTGAAAGATCACATCTCTCTCTCTGTCTCAACAGATGCTGATAAATGCCTGTTAAGTTTCTTCAGCAATTTTTGTTAGAATTTCAGCCTTCCTGCATCCACCATATTTTGCTTTTGTTTGAGAGAACGACTGATGTTTTCACGTTTGGGAATGCCATCATGTTTCACAGGCCCTTTCTGAAGCAGTTCTGTTCTAAGGAAGGCCATCACCTGAAGCCGAAACATTAACACTGATTTTTCTCCACAGATGCTGCTAGGTGTGTTGACCTTTTCCAGAAATTTCTATTTTTGTCTCTCGAGCAGTTTTTCTACAACAAAACAAAGGACTGTGGATGCTGGAGATCTGAAACAAAACCAGAAAGTAATGGGGAATCTCAGTAGATCTGACAGCATTTGTGCAGAGAGAAACGATTAATGGTTTGAGTCCAGTGACCTACTTGACTCCTGCTCTAAGGATATTCTGGTCCCAGTACAAAACTTTCCTTCTGTATTGGGGGATTGTTTAGTCACTGTATTAATAAATATTCAACTGAAGTAGAGAGGGCAGTCTGACAATAGAACCCATTGATCTCACCTGCAGGCTTTGTAGAGGTAGAGAGTGTAAGGGTGTCACAAAGAGTAATGGAAATATTCCCATAACTCATCATCTCGGATCTCGGAATGTGCCAGTTTACAGCAGTTGGCCATAGACAGCTGTTTGTGCTGGAAGTTCAACAGGTTTCAGGCAGATAAAAGCGAGTCTTTCATCCTATAGATAGTTCTCTAGTAGCAGTTGTTGGTTGTCTTGCTGTGAATCCCTGGGAATGGTCCATGGAACAGAGTCCTGTGTTTCGAAGCTTTATGATGGGGTTGGTGCTGTTTATACCCAAAGATGGATATACCAAAGCTGTATACTAAAAATGTCCGTCAGCCAAAACAACTATTTTCAAATAATCATAAACATGTTTTAACATATGTCAGTACATTTGTATAATTACATTGCACCAATACTCTGTTTTAATATGGCCGGGTTATGAGGGATAAAACCAAGTAACCTGTCTTGATCTATTTTAAATACTAATAGCATCGATTCCTATTAGGTTCTTTCAGAACAAGCATTAAAGCTGATTTAAAGTTTTCATTTCATTATTATTATCATGTGTCCTTGACAAGTGATACGCAGTAGCAGCAAACATTGAGCTGTGTTGATAAGATCAAAAACTTAAACTACAGGCCATTTGACTCACCCAATCTATGTTGATGTTAATATTCATGAAAAAGGCTTTATTCATAAAACTTATAGAATTACATTACATAATAATCAAATAATAATCATCATAATCAAAGACTTCACTCACCCTGGTTATATTCTCTTCCACCCTCTCCTGTCAGACAGAAGGTATAAAAGTTTAATTACAGACAGATTCAAGAACAGCTTTTCCCCACTGTTTGAATGGACCTTTTAAATGTTAATGTCTCTCTGCACATTCAACATTGTATCCTGCACTCTGTTCTGTTACCCTGATGGACTTGTATAGTATGATCTACCTGTAAAGCTTGTAAGACAACACTTTTCATTGTTTATCCTAGAATCCCTACAGTGTAGAAACAGACCCTTCGGCCCAACAAGTCCACACTGAAACCTAAATACTACAGGCAATTTAGTGTGGCCAATTCACCGAACCTGCACATCTTTGGATTGTGGGAGGAAACCGGAGCACCTGGAGGAAACCCAGGCAGACACAGGGAGCACGTGCAAACTACACACAGACAGTCACCCAAGGTTGGAATCATCCCGGGTCCCTGGCACTGTGAGGCAGCAGTGCTAACCACTGATCCACCATGCCGCTCCTCTGTGCCTCTATACATTTAACAGTAACAAATCAAACCATGAAGATCAAATTTGACATTACATAAGGTGTGATATAGTTCAATGTACAGTACCTAGCACTCCCTAAGTTTCCTCATTAACTTGTATTTAGAGGTTATGTTCACAATGCTTGTTTTATATTAATCATTCTGTGGTGCTCACAGCCAGAAAGGTTTTGCACATGTTCTAGCCCCACAGTGTACCGTAGCAGGAAGCTGTTAGACTGTGACATTTTGCTCTTGAGCCCTACTGACACATGCCCTACGCCTGAAGGGCTGGTCCTTGGAATGTGCCAGTCTGCAGCAGTCGGTACTTCACACTGGAGGACCAACATGGTTAAGGCAGACCAAAGAGCGTCTTTCACCTGATGGTTGGTCCTTCAGCAACAGTTGATGTTTGGTCTCGGTGTGTCCCCCTGAGAACAGCCAGTGAGCTGAATCCTGCATTAATGTAGCTCAAACCTGCTGCTGATTCTCTACGCCAGCCACCTCCCATTTTGCTACATTTCACCAAATCAGCTTCCCAAAATTGAGCAGCAGGGTGGCACGGTGTCTCAGTAGTTAGCACTGCTGCCTCACAGCACCAGGCCCCCAGGTTTGATTCCAGCCTCGGGTGGCTGTCTGTGTGGAATTGCACATTCTCCCTGTGTCTGAGTGGGTTTCCTCCGGGTGCTCCGGTTTCCTCACACAATCCAAAGATGTGCAGGTCAGATGAATTGGCCATGCTAAATTGCCCATAGTGTTAGGTGCCTTAGTCAGAGGGAAATGGGTCTGGGTGGGTTACTCTTCAGATGGTTGGTGTGGACTGGTTGGGCCTAAGGGCCTGTTTCCACATTGTAGGGAATCTAACCTAATCCAAGAACCTCATGTCCTTTCTGTTATTGGTGGCTGCTATCTTGACCGTTCCAAAACAAATTAATCCTGAATGCTAAACGTATAACTACCTGCCTGTATCTGTGTTCTGGGGTAGAATCTGAGTGGCAATGTTTGTCAGGTCATAGCAATCAACACAAAGGATTAATTGGCTTGAAAGATTCACCTGGCTTTAAAAAATATTGATATGGCAAACTGCAATGAAGCCAGTGCTTTTGGAGTCCAAACGTGCACTCACCCAACAGTTGTTTTCAGTGTAATTCTGTGGCAAACCAAGGATGACGTGATTCAAGAGTGATTTTTTAAATTGTGATAATTATCTTATTGAAATTGATACTGGCTGATAAAGGTAATATTTAACGTCCTAAATCCTTATCAGAGAAGTTAACACTGTTAATGGTGACTGATTGGGATTAGCCGTATACGGCAGAATCAGCCTGATCTGGATTAAGTTGTATAATGTTGAATAATGGCAGTGCTAGTCTAGGTTTTCTCTTCCAATGGCCGTGGGGCAGCTTGTTTTTTATGTGAGCATTTCAGTGCAAGGCAATGAGAAATCCAGTCACTGTAAGCAAACAGACCTGCCTGGTTAGTCGGTGATTTAGCACCACTGAGATGCGGTGTTTCCCCTTTCATTCCCTATTAACAGAACTCCACATCAACCAGAAAAGCATTAAAGTTGAGCTTCCATTCTACTTGTAACTTCACTACACAATACAACTGAACTATTGTCAATCACTGCTGGGTGTTCTTTCCTTTGGGGGCTGTCTGTTCCATTATATCTGTCCCAGTTCATTCTAATGTTGTTGACTTACATCATTACTTATGATTTTTCCTTCTACGATAAACTGAAGCAGCAAGCAGAGCTATTTTTGCATGTCACACTGTTAGAACATGGAGGTTTATGGAGCCAGAGAAATAATCTTGTGTAGCTCTATTCATTTTAAAAAAATACTGATCCAGCTGTCCTTGGTAATTGCTATGATCCCTGGATGGTCAGTTCCATGGTCACTTGCCCAATGCAAAGTTCCAAGTATGTGTCTTTGACCTGTTATACAGTGTTGTGACTGTCTTCAGCATATTTTGTCTAGTCCGTATCCATAGGATATTACACCCTATCAACTCTTCCTGGTGTAAACATTCGAGGTGGAATTAAACAATTTTTTGATTAACAAAGGAATAAAAGGTTATATTGGAAAAGTAAGAAAGTGGCATTAAGGCCATAATTAGAGCAGGCATAATTTTATTGAATGACAGAGCAAGCTTGAGGGTTAAATAATCCACTTCTACTCATAATTCTTATGCTCGAACAAATTAAGCTAATTCATTTTCTTTCCTAAAGGGGTAGTGTCATCTTAAAATCAGATTTTAGCAGGGCCTAACTAACTGTGCTTTGGAATGAGGAATCTCCATCAAAAGCTTTGGATTTGAAACTAGAATTCAATTGACCAAGATTCAAAACTAATCAAAATGTACTCTCGGGAATCAAGAGAAATTCACGACAAAGCACGTCAACTCAAAGCATGACATAATAAAGAGAGGGTTATGCAAAGTTAAACATAAAGTGCATGTGGAACACTGAAGTGCCGTGCGGATGCACCCTTCATTCTGTGGAGTGTGCTGCATTCCTCATAGAAATACCATTTTCTCATCCCCAACACCCCACACCATCATCCAAATTCATATTACTACTGAACAAAGGCATTTCACGTTTCATATTTGCTTAACTCAGCCTTGAATATATTTGATAACTCAGCCTCTACTGCTGTCGATCAAAGGAGATTCGACAGACTTGTAGGGAGATAATATTTCTCCTCCTCTCAATTTAATTGGGAGATCCCTTATCTTTGAGCTGTGACCACTCTATATTCCTCCACCCTCTTGGTATCCACCTTGTCAAGCACCCTCAGAATGTTATGTTTCAATAAGACCCTGAGTGCAACCTTTCCACGATTATAGGACTCATTTCTGAATCGCTATTCCTGGCTCATCATGTCCGCACTGGATCTTTGAATGAGCATTATGACTTAATCGAGAGTGTGGTGCTGGAAAAGCATAGCAGGTCAGGCAGCATCCGAGGAGCAGGAGAATCAAAGTTTTGGGCAAAAGCTCTTCATCAGCACACAATGGAGAAAACAGAAGACTTTCCTTTTCAGATGCCAAGGTCTCACGGATTGCCGACAAAACTGTTCTTCATGCCCTGTTTATACTTGCATTATGTTTTTGCATTTCTTGTGAATCTTACAGCAGAATCATAGCAACTTGTCCAGTGCAAATCGGTGTTACTGAGGCAGTGGGGGTGGGTCAACATGACAGATGTTTGCTTCTATTTTCTCGATGGAATAAACATTTCGGATTTTTGCCCGAATCGTCGATTCTCCTGCCCCTCGGATGCTGCCTGACCTGCTGTGCTTTTCCAGTACCACACTCTCAATTCTAATTTGCAGCATCTGCAGTCCTCACTTTCACCATTATGACTTAATGCCATTCCCCTGCCTGTTCCCCATAACCTTGAATCTTGCTTGCATTTATGTAATTAACCAATTTTCCTTTTGAACACCTCAGTTGAACATAGCCTATTAAATACCCAGCAGGAATAATTCTCACGTTTTCTTGAAAGTACCATTGACCTTAACTCCATGTTTTTCTTTTTGTTTATCCATTCCTGCAATTTTTAAAATACTAAGTGTGAAAAGCCACAACATTCTTAAATGTGTTGATTTATTTGAGAATTAAAGTGATTGCTGTTATTTTTCCAAAGGTACAATCGTCTTTCAAACCCTCCACTCAGTGTTGTTTTTTCTGCGATTTTAGCTATGCAAATAGAAACCTTCCAGCAAGTGAAGTACAAGTATTAGCCTACCGTATGGACTTCTAATACATAGCCTTGTAAACTAGATTTTAAAATCTGGCTCTTCAAAGGCCCAGTGTGTCATTCGTGATTTAGTGTGACTCAACTGAGCTGCCTAAAAGCAAGAGAGACCAAACACATCAGGCAACATTTATCGAGAGAGAAACAGCGATGGCTATTACAGATTGATGAGCTTTCACAAGAACTAAGTTTCTTATATTTTCTGTTTATAATTGTGATCTCCAACATCTGCAGTGTTTTTTTTTTGTTTTTTTTCTGAGTTCTTGGCACTTCTAATCCTGTCTCAAGCCAGTTTTTTTTTCTAAATAGAAGGAGCAATAGGAGACAAGTGCATCACTGGTTAATGTCAGGCAAGGCCAAAGATAAGAGAGTTTTTGGTTTGTATATGCATCTAAGCCATGTGCTAATAGTACCGGTTTTTCCCAGCGAGAATAAGCAGCCTGTTTCCAGAGTTATCTCATTGCTCTCTTCTGTTGCAGTCTCACAAAGACCAAGATCCCTGTGAGTAGCTCACAGTAATTCAATTGTCCTCAGCAGAATAGTTTAATCAAGTACAATGAGAGAGTCCTTACTCAGAAAATTAACTCCAAGGCATAAATTAGAGAAGCATGAATACATTTATTCAGCACAAGGGGAGAAAACAGAAGACTTCCCTTTTCAGATGTCAGGGTCTCACGGATTGCCTACAAAACTGTTCTTCATGCTCAGTTTATACTTGCATTGTGTTTTTGCATTTCTTGTGAAACTACAGCAGAATCATAGCAACTTGTTCAGTGTAAACCAAGGTTACTGAGGAAGAGGAGGAGGGAGTGGGTGGGGGTGGGTCAACATGTCAGAATTTTACTTCTATTTTCTCGATGGAGTAAACATTTCCATCACTTCACCCAAGCAGAGAAGATTAAGAGGTGACATTATTGAGGTGTTCAAAATTATGAACAATTTGACAGGATAGAGAAGGATATTTTGTTTCTACCAGTTGGTATGTCAGTAACTAGGGATCACAATTTCAAGATTGTTAGCAAGAGAGCTAGGCATGAGATAAGGAGAAACATCTTTGCTCAGTGAGTTGTTAGGATTTGGGAGAGTGTTGGAGGTGGGTTCCATTGGAGGTTTCAAATGAAAACTGAAAGTGATGAATTTAGAGGGCTTTGGAGCCAGTACAAACACATTGAGTTGAATAGCCTCCTTCAGTACTGTCAAGTTCTGTGATGAAATGGAAGCACGAGGCATAAGACAGGAAGCCATGCAGTGGTTTCACCTCGAGATTCACTCTTCATTCTGTGGTTTGGATGAAGCAACATGAAGTTTTGCAGTGCTTGCTCATTAAATCTCATACATGCACGTGCATGGTTGAGGCATATTTAACTCTGTAAAACATCTGAGGGCATTTTTCTGAAGTGAGAAGCTCAGAAGAGGATTCAGTCCAGTTTGACAAGGATGCAGTTAAAATGGGAATTCCCAATATGTTTGTGACCTCTGCATCCACTTCTTTTAAGCCCTGAGGATATTGGCAGTCAGCTCCAGGGAATTTGTCAGCCTTTAGCTCCTTTAGTTTTCTCTAGCAATCATCATTTTTTAAGTTCCTCCTTTTCTTTTGGGTCTTAATTTTCAACAATTTTTTGGGATGGTTTTTGTGTCTTCTAATGTGCCATCGTTGTTGGCGATCGATCTCTCGCCAAAGAGTGTGATTGTCCATCCTGGAAATACCATGTTGCTGGTCATGGGTTCTGTGGGTCTGAGAGCTGAAGCACTTGATAGATGTTTTTGGGAGTGGAATTGATCCATGGACTCGGGATTGCTGGCATTCCTTTCTCAGGCTCATTTTCCGCACTTTCTGTTGTCGACATGTGTTTTCGAAGAGTTGTGTTCCTCCAGACAGTTCAGAAACTAAGTTGGCTTCTTTTGAGCTTTCCCAGGTGTGGACATTGATGTTGCATTTATAGAGAGAAGCTTTCAGGGAGTCTATAAACAGCTTCCTTTTACCTCTTTTTGCTTCAGTGCCTTGCTTGAGCTGGGTGAGAAAGATTTGCTTTGTCAATTGGAACAGCATGTGGTTGGCCCAGAAGAGTTGGATTTGGATGATCATGGCCTTGATGCTGGTGCTATTGGCTACTCCAAGGATGCTGACATTATGATGCCTGTCCTCCCAGCTGTGGAGAATTGCTCCGTTTCAAACAGCATTGATGGTACTTCAACATGACCTTGAGGTGGTACCTATGTGTAGTCCATGTTTCTCAACCAAATAGAAGAGTTGGAAGGATGAATGCCTGATACACAAATACATGACACTTATACATTAGTATCAGTATAGATGTCACAGCCATTGAAGACACTCCTCCAAAGGCATATGCAGGTAGTGCTGACAGATTGGAGTTAGTGTTGGACCTCCACATCGATGTCAGACTTAGGTGAGAGGTGGCTCCTCAGGTAATGGAAATTTTCCACATTTGGGAGGACTTCTCCATTATCTTAATGAGGGAGAGCAGGTTGGTAAAGGACCTGAATCTCTTTGAGCTTGAAGTTGAGACCAAATCTTCAGTTTGCTGCTGTGAGACTTGAAGATTCTCTACTGAAAAGAATGGAGATGACTTTGTCATCTGCACACTGACATAGTATGAGCGAAGTCAGTTTTGTTTCCTTTGTGGATTTTAGCCAGTTGAGGTTAGAAGGTTTCTGTCCATTCCTGTTGATAATATCCTCACCATGGGGAAGCTTGTTCTTGACAAGGTGAAAGGTGATGGTGATGAAGATGGAGACAACGTTGGGAGTGATGATACATCCCTGTTTGATTCCAGGCTTGCTTTGAAGCTTTCTGTCATATTTCTGTCAGTGAGAACCATCATTGATATCCTGCCATGGAGCAGATGGAAGATGTTGATGAACTTCTCTTGACAGCCACCCTTTACACTGTCCTCCATTCCCGATCAACCCTGGGTCAAAAACCTTTGTCAGATTGATGAAGGCCATGAAGAGTAGTTAGTGTGGTTCCAGGCTGTTCACTTGGAGTTATCAAACCGTGAAAATAATGTCCCTAGTTCACACTGGATTTCTTCACTGTCTGGGAGGAGGTATCTAATAAGATCTGTCTAATGAACCTCCATGGTGGCTCAGTGGTTAGCACTGTTGCCTCACAGCGCCAGGGACTCAGGTGCAAATCTCACTTTGGGCGACTATCTGTGTGGAGTTTGTACATTCTCCCCGTGTCTGCATGGGTTTCCTCTGGGTGCTCCGGTTTCCTCCCACAGTCCAAAGATGTGCAGGTTAGGTGAATTGGCCATGCTAAATTGCCCATGGTGTTAGGAGTGTTAGTTTGGAGTGAATGTAGGGTAGGGGAATGGGTCTGAGTGGGTTACTCTTCGGAGGGTCGGTGTGGACTTGTTGGACCAAAGGGCCTGTTTCCATACTTTAGGGAATCTAATCTAATCTCCCAGTGATGGGGAATAGGAGATTCCTCAGTAGTTCACTATTTCTACTATGAAGACAAATACACGTGTTTGGTTAATTTCTTTATTTCCTGTTATTTCTTTCTTTCTTACTCCTTTCCTTTTCACATTATTGTAGAAGCTTACACTGTTTTTGTATTTCTTGCTAGTTTTCACTGATATTCCAATTTCTCTCTTTTTTAAAAGAATTATCTTTATCTGGGTTCCAAAATTTTCTGAAACTTCTGGCCTGCCTACTAATCTTTTTATGATCTTTCTTTCAATTTGATACTGTCTGTAACATATTTAGTTCATCATTAGGGGTGCATCCTTCTCATGCAATCTTTCTTTCTCAATGGAATGCATGAATACATTATCACTGTCTTACCTTTTAGTCGATACCTCAGTCCACTTTACCAATGCTGTCTTCATCCCCATGTAATTACTTTAATTCAATTTCCGAGTCTGGTTTCTGGCTCATAGCTTTGACCTTCAGAGTGAGTTATGTGAATTTATCATGTTATGAGGAGGATCCTTGCTTATGAGACCATTATGTAATCTTGTCTGATTGCACATTACGAGGTCTAAAATAGTCTGTCCTGTGGTTGGTTTCAAAATGTTCTGTTTAAGAAGCTGTCTCAAACACACTTTGGGCTACCTTTACCAATTTGTTTCATGTATTCAAATTAAAATTAAAATCTCCCATGATTATTGTGTTATCCCAGAAACATTATTAACCACCTTATCTACCTGTCCTGTTGCCTTCAATGATTTACGAACATGCACATCAAGGTCTCTGCACTTGCTACATTATCTCACATGTTTCAGAATTATTTGATCGCTACTGCTTGGTCAATCTGGCCAGTCCCCCAGACCCATCTGACCTCTTCTCTTTGCTCTTTCAGCTGTTTACCCAAACTGGTTCTACATTTTCATCTCCAAACCAGACCATTTCCCACCACTGTTCATCCTTCATCGACAGAGTTACCCCAACTCCTTTTCTCCAGCCCCTCCAAACTGTCACATACCTTATGTACTCAAATGCTAACCATGTTTCAGTGATAGTTGTTATATCATACTTATTACTAGATGATGAGAAGATGAAGATGCAAAAGTTAGTTTCTAGAGTAGGAAGAGCAGTAGGAGAAGGTGGAGATTGATAGAGCTGCTAGGAAGTTGGCGGAATGTTCCTGGTTCCACACGAACCATTCTATTTTATTTAATTTTAAAGAAATACAGGCCATTGAATAACCCTGAGGACCTGAAAGTCTCAAAATGGTGGCAGGACCTGCTCCCAGAAATTCCTGTATGTAGCGAAACTATAATCAAGGAATTTGCATAGACCCCAGAAAAGGAATAGATGCTTGTTTTTAAGGAAAATTTTGAAATAATTGAAGTTCGATTTTGAATGGTAGTAATCTTTGGACCTGGTTGTACCATCTCTCAGCAATATGGCAGTGACAGTCTGTTTTGCATACACCCAGGATTTATGTTCTACTGTCTCTGCAGGCGGTCCCAGATAGAATGGACTTTCATGGACATTTCTCCATTTCCTTTAGTATTTCTGTGCAGTCCAGGCTATCAGATGATCAACTTGCCAATCTCCATTCCTGTACCAGTTGTTGTAGTCACAAGAAAGAACTGGATCTTTGCCCCCTTTGTCCTTTGCTGCTTTTCCCTGTGAAGGAGGAAGCAGACTCAGGTTCCCCCATCTTCCCAAACACATCTTTAGAATGAGACACTGACTGCGTTAGCCCAAGTAAAGAGATTATTTTCGCTCAAGTGGTTGCAGCTGCTCTGTGCACTCTGAATGGTTGCAAGCAACTTTTGTGTACTTTCCATTCCAGCGGTACATTTCTGGAGGATTGTTTTGGTTTGTCTTGTATTTCCTGATATTGTGTGATCCTGTGCTATTTATTCATCTGTTGCAGGAGAGCACCTGTTCCTTGTTGCTTTTAAATGTAAAAGTCATAAGGGCATAGGCAGAGAGAAAGGACATGTTTATGTGTTGCGACATGTTTGGAATGATGAAGGGAAATGAATGGCGAGGACAGCTGAGTGCTGCACAAATGTTTGCATCATGCTGCACATTCAAGGTTCTGGCAATGTTGTCGAGGTATAATTTTGGGTAGCCAGGTTTCCTTCTCTGTTGTCCGGAATTCTTGTCCAATTGAAAATTAGCCTGCTTTTTTGGGCATATGCCATTGTTTGTGTGGGCATCATAGCAAATGAAGTGCAGTGAATGCTAACTGCTGGAATTCTCCTTGAGTCAGCTTATGTTGGCCCGAGTATATAAGTTAGGAGCAGGATCAGGCCATTTGATCCTTCAAGATGAAAGTGAGGACTGCAGATGCTGGAGATTAGAGTCAAGAGTGGGGTGCTGGAATAACACAGCAGGTCAGGCAGCATCTGAGGAGCAGGGAAATCGACGTTTCGGGCAAAAGCTCTTCATCAGTTTCCTGATGAAGGGCTTTTGCCTGAAACATCGATTTTCCTGCTCCTTGGATGCTGCCTCACCTGCTGTGCTTTTTCAGCACCATACTCTCCACGTTTGGCCCTTCAAGCTTGTTCTACCATTTAATAAGACCATGGCTGCAACATGAGCTTAGAGGTGGGGCTGAATTGCATCTTAAAGACCAGCATATAGAGTCGTAGAGATGTACAGCATGGAAACAGAACCTTCGGTCCAACCCATCCATGCCGACCAGATATCCCAACCCAATCTAGTCCCACCTGCCAGCACCCGACCCATATCCCTCCAAACCCTTCCTATTCATATACCCATCCAAATGCCTCTTAAATGTTGCAATTGTACCATCCTCCACCACATCCTCTGGCAGCTCATTCCATACATGTACCACCCTCTGTGTGAAAAAGTTGCCCCTTAGGTCTTGTTTATATCTTTCCCCTCTCACCCTAAACCTATGCCCTCTAGTTCTGGAATCCCTGATCCCAGGGAAAAGACTTTGTCTATTTATCCTATCCATGCCCCTCATAATTTTATAAACCTTTAAGGTCACCCCTCAGCCTCCGACGCTCCAGGGAAAACAGCCCCAGCCTGTTCAGCCTCTCCATGTAGCTCAGATCCTTCAACCCTGGCAACATCCTTGTAAATTTTTTCTGAACCCTTTCAAGTTTCACAACATCTTTCCAATAGGAAGGAGACCAGAATTGCATGCAATATTCCAACAGTGGCCTAACCAATGTCCTGTACAGCCGCAACATGACCTCCCAACTCCTGTACTCAATACTCTGACCAATAAAGGAAAGCATACCAAACGCCTTCTTCACTATCCTATCTACCTGCAACTCCACTTTCAAGGAGCTATGAACCTGCACTCTAAGGTCTCTTTGTTCAGCAATACTCCCGAGGACATTACCATTAAGTGTATAAGTCCTGCTAAGATTTGATTTCCCAAAATGCAGCATCTCGCATTTATCTGAATTAAACTCCATCCGCCACTTTTCAGCCCATTGGCCCATCTGGTCCAGATCTTGTTGTAATCTGAGGTAACCCTCTTCGCTGTCCACTACACCTCCAATTTTGGTGTCATCTGCAAACTTACTAACTGTACCTCTTATGCTCGCATCCAAATCATTTATGTAAATGACAAAAAGTAGAAGGCCCAGCACCGATCCTTGTGGCACTCCACTGGGCACAGGCCCCCAGTCTGAAAAACAACCCTCCCACCACCACCACCCTTTGTTTTCTACCTTTGAGCCAATTCTGTATCCAAATGGCTAGTTCTCCCTTTATTCCATGAGATCTAACCTTGCTAATTAATCTCCCATTTAGATCACATCTACTGCTCTGCCCTCATCAATCTTCTTTGTTACTTCTTCAAAAAACTCAATCAAGTTTGTGAGACATGATTTCCCACTCACAAAGCCATGTTGACTATCCCGAATCAGTCTTTGCCTTTCCAAATATATGTACATCCCGTCCCTCAGGATTCCCTCCAACAACTTGCCCACCACCGAGGTCAGGCTCACCGGTCTATAGTTCCCTGGCTTGTCTTTGGCACCACGTTTGCCAACCTCTAATCTTCCGGCACCTCACCTGTGACTATCGATGAGACAAATATCTCAGCAAGAGGCCCAGCAATCACTTCTCTAGCTTCCCACAGAGTTTTCGGGTACACCTGATCAGGTCCTGGGGATTTATCCATCTTTAACCATTTCAAGACATCCAGCACTTCCTCCTCTGTAATCTGGACATTTTGCAAGATGTCACTATCTATTTCCCTACAGCCTATATCTTCCATATCCTTTTCCACAGTAAATACTGATGCAAAATATTCATTTAATATCTCCCCCATTTTCTGTGGCTCCACACAAAGGGGCCTTATTCTCTCCCTAGTTACCCTTTTGTCCTTAATATATTTGTAAAAACCCTTTGGATTCTCCTTAATTCTATTTGTTCAAGCTATCTCATGTCCCCGTTTTGCCCTCCTGATTTCCCTCTTAAGTATACTCCTACCTTCTTTATAATCTTCTAAGGATTCACTCGATCTATCCTGTCTCTACCTGACATATGCTTCCTTCTTTTTCTTAACCAAACCCTCAATTTCTTTAGTTATCCAGTATTCCCTATACCTATCAACCTTCCCTTTCACCCTGACAGGGACATACTTTCTCTGGATTCTTGTTATCTCATTTCTGAAGGCTTCCCATTTTCCAGCCGTCCCTTTACCTGCGAACATCTGCCTCCAATCAGCTTTTGAAAGTTCTTGTCTAATACCATCAAAATTGGCCTTTCTCTAATTTAGAACTTCAACTTTTAGATCTGGTCTATCCTTTTCCATCGTTATTTTAAAACGAATAGAATTATGGTCGCTGGCCCCAAAGTGCTCCCCAGTCACCTGCCCTGCCTTACTTCCCAAGAGTAGGTCAAGTTTTGCACCTTCTCTAGTAGGCACATCCACATACTGAATCAGAAAATTGTCTTGTACACACTTAAGAAATTCCTCTCCATCTAAACTTTAACACTATGGCAGTCCCAATTGATGTTTGGAAAGTTAAAATCCCTGACCATAACTACCCTATTATTCTTACAGATAGCTGATATCTCCTTACAAGTTTGTTTCTCAATTTCCCTCTGACTATTGGGGGGTCTATAATACAATCCCAATAAGGTGATCGTCCCTTTCTTATTTCTCAGTTCCACCCAAATAACTTCCCTGAATGTATTTCTGGGAATCCTCCCTTAGCACAGCTGTAATGCTATCCATTATCAAAAATGCCACTCCCTCCTCTTTTGCCTCCTTTTCTATCCTTCCTGTAGCATCTGTATCCTGGAACATTCAGCTGCCAGTCCTGCCCATCCCTGGGCCATGTTTCCGTTATTGCTATGATATCCCAGTCCCATGTTCCTAACCATGCCCTAGGTTCATCTGCCTTCCCTGTTAGGCCCCTTGCATTGAAATAAATGCAGTTTACTTTATTATAGACCACAGACAATAGGTGCAGGAGTAGGCCATTCTGCTCTTCGAGCCTGCACCACCATTCATTATGATCATGGCTGATCATCCTTAACCAGTATCCTGTTCCTGGGTTATCTCCTTAACCCTTGATTCCACTATCCTTGAGAGCTCTATCCAACTCTTTCTTAAATGAATCCAGAGACTGGGCCTCCACTGCCCTCTGGGGCAGAGCATTCCACACAGCCACCACTCTCTGGGTGAAGAAGTTTCTCCTCATCTCAGTCCTAAATGGTCTAACTTGTCCCTGCCTGCCCTGACTGTTTGACTCACTTCTGTTCTCTGCTGTACCCGTCTCAGATCGATCTCTTTCCTCACTATCTCCCTGGGTGTCCCCCCCCCCACCTTACTAATTTAAATCCTCCCTTTAGCAGTTCTAGCAAATTTCCCTGCCACTATATTAGTCCCCTTCCAATTTAGGTGCAATCCGTCCTTCTTGTACAGGTCATTTCTACCCCAAAAGAGATTCCAATGATCCAAAAATGTGAATCCTTCTCCCATACACCAGCTCCTCAGCCATGCATTCATCTGCTCTATCCTCCTATTCCTGCCCTCACTAGCTCGTAGCACTGGGAGTAATCCAGATATTACTACCCTTGAGGACCTCCTTTTTAAATTTCTACTGAACTCTCTGTAATCTCCCTTCAGAGTCTCAACATTTTCCCTTCCAATGTCGTTGGTTCCAATGTGAACAATGACCTCCTGCTGGCCCCTCTCCCCCGTAAGAACATTCTGCACCCTCTCTGAGACATCCTTGATCGTGGCACCAGGGAAACAACACACCATTCTGCTTTTTCTCTGCTGGCTACAGAAATGTCTGTCTGTACCTCTGACTACAGAATCCCCGAACACAATTGATCTCTTGGAAGCCGACATTCCCCTCGTTGCATTAGAGCCAGTCTCAATACCAGAAACTTGGCTGTTTGTGCTACGTTCCCCTGAGAATCCATCACCCCCTACATTTTCCAAAACAGCATACCTATTTGAAATGGGATATCCACAAAAGACTCCTGCTCTAGCTGCCTACCTCTCTTACCCTTCATATCTCTGGCCAACAATCACCAAATGATTAGATGATTGTTGGGAAGGAAGGTGGCAAATTTGAAATGAGTTTAAAAAGGCACATTTCCTTTGACTGTTGACAAGTTTGCTTTGTTGCTTCTTTCAGCCAAATGCAATTCCTTTCCTCTTCCCTCAGTCCCCTTGAGGCAGGAAGTTCGATTGTGCCAAACATAATTCAATTGCCAACCAAAATGCGCCATATTCTCTTTTCCAAGATTCAGCGCACATCAGGGAACACCCACTTGGCCAATAGAAGTACCAGATATGGCTCGAAAACATTTCAATCAATGTTCAAAAATTACCTTCACATGTAGGCAGCATGAGGTTTTGTATAAATAGGGGAGCAGTACTGAGCTAAGGAGGGCTCCTATTATAAAATGTCCCACTTTGAAAATGCAGCTTCTGACCTCTACTTTGATAATAAAGAACCTGAGAGTTAGCAAAACTAATTCTGGCATACGTGAAGCCTCCTATACCGAGACTCGATATTAGTTTTGGCTTTTTAGTATTAGTGGGGTTTCTCCTGTCAAACATGGTTAACATGATTTTAAGACTATGACCATTACCAATAAGAGTCAATCTAACCATTGCCCCTTGACAATCAGTGGTGTTACCATCATTAGATTCCAAACTGTCCACATCCTGGGGGTTACCATTGATTAGAAACTGGACTCACCACACAAACAGTGGGTAGAAGAGCAGGTCAGAGGCTAGGAATACTGTGGCAAGTAACTCACCTCTTGACTCCCCAAGACCTACAAGGCTCAAACCAGAAGTGTGGTAGTATCATTCCCACTTGCCTGGATTAGTGCAGCTTCAACAATACTAAAAAGCTTGATACCATTCGGGATAAACCAGCTCACTGAATTAGATTACTTACAGTGTGGAAACAAGCCCTTCAGCCCAACAAGTCCACACCGACCCTCTGAAGAGCAACCCACCCAGACCCATTCCCCTACATTTACCCCTTCACCTAACACTATGGGCAATTTACCATGGCGAATTGACCTAACCTGCACTTTTTTGGACTGTGGGAGGAAACCGGAGCACCTGGAGGAAACCCACGCAGATACAGGGAGAATGTGCAAACTCCACACAGACAGTTGCCTGAGGCAGGAATTGAACCCAGGTCTCTGGTGCTGTGAGGCAGCACTGCTAACCACTGTGCCACCGTGCCGCCCAACCACTCTGCCACCGTGCCGCAACATATCCACAACCATTCACTCGGTCCACCACTGATGCTCAGTAGCAGCAGTGTGTACCATCTCCAAGATACACTGCTGAAATTTACCAAATATCCTCAGGCAGGACCTTTCAAACCCGTGACCACTTCCATTTGGAACGACAGGACAACAGATACATGAGAACACCAGCACCTGCAAGTTCCCCTCCAAGTCACTCACCATCTGGACTTGGAAATATATCTCTGTTCCTTTCCTGTCACTGGGTCAAAATCCTGGAATTCTATCCCTAATGGAATTGTGGGCCAACCCACAGCAGGTGGACTGCAATGGTTCAAGAAGGCAGCTCACAATCACCTTCTCATGACAATTCGGTATAGGCAATAAATGCTGGCCATTCAGCGATGCTCATATCCTTCAAACAAATCAGAAAGGAAGACTTTTAATGTGTTCTGCAAGTTCTAATGCGTTTTGCACATGTTTTTACAATAGGGAGGTCAAAACAGCTGTGGTTCACTAAAGTGTATATTGTGCAAGAAATATTAAATGGTTGCACATATCCTTAAGATCTTCCTAGACTCCCAGCTTATCACTGATGGGAATGTTGCCTTTCATACCTCTCACTCACAAAATTGTGCCACAGCGTCATTTGTTTTGACATCACCATCATTCGGCTTGGGTAATTTACTGGGAATATGCTTCTTGAAGTGGAATAGAAAGAAAAATCTTGCATTCATATAGCGCCTTTTGCAGTCAGGGCATTGCTGCTGTATAAAAGAATGCACAACAACCAATTTGCACACAGCAAGGTCCCGCAAAGAAGTGATGAGATAATCTGCTTTTGTTGTGTTGATTAAGGGGTAAATATTGCCCAGTTCTTTGGGAGAACTCTGTTGCTTTTTTTTGTCAAGTGCTTTAAGATGTTTTTCACTAACTGAGGAGACAAATGAGGTTGAAAAACATGCAAAATCATGCAAAGCTAGTGCAATGTGTTGATCACTCTTTGTTTGAAGGGAAGCTACCTTTCTTGCATAACTCCCAAATTTGATCTTTACTAATTTTTACAGATGTTCAAATTTCACCTCTGAATTAATCTATTGCTTCCTCCTCCTCTTTTACCCTGATTCTGTAATCTGTATAACCTTACTGCTCTGTCTCCTCTTTTTAAGATGTAAAAGGATATATTTATTCAGTTGGTTGAAATAACTTCATTGTCCTCTCACTTGGGGCTCTTTTGTGAACTGCCTTCAGTGACTATATATCGCCATTGCGCATTGGTGACCGGAACTTGACAGGAGCTCATCAGTTTAAACATGATTTGTATTCTATTGTCTTGACTCTGTAGTTCACTATCCTACTTCCTGCACTGCTTATTGCTCCGCAACAGTTGGCTGTGTGGAGTTCCAATCTATTAAAATATTTCACGGCAGTTGAGGGATATGTCTGAGTGGTAGACTTCAGGCATTTAGCTGATTTAGATCAACAATATTTCCATTTTATGCCAGTGAAGTGGTTTTCCTTGGGCTCAGAGCCATGAATGTGCAGTAAGTGGTTCAAGATGCCAGAAAACTTTAATTATTTTTAAATTGGGAAGTAAATTAGGTATGGTTTCAGTATTGTGAATTTCTTGTATCGAATACAGTGTGTAGTAATTTTAACCTGGATTAAAATGAACTACTACATGGCACCATGCATTTCTGTTTTAGCATCTATCCAAAGATGTGATCTACACAGCAGGTAGTGAAGAAAGCTAATGGCATGCTGGCCTTCATAACAAGAGAAATTGAGTATAGGAGCAAAGAGGTCCTTCTGCAGCTGTACAAGGCCCTGGTGAGACCACACTTGGAGTAATGTGTACAGGTTTGGTCTCCAAATTTGACGAAGGACATTCTGGCTATTGAGGGAGTGCAGCATAGGTTCACGAGGTCAATTCCAGGAATGGTGGAACTATCATATGTTGAAAGATTGGAGCGACTGGGTTTGTATACACTTGAGTTTAGAAGGATGAGAGGGGATGCGCTTGAGACATATAAATTATTAATGGATTGGACACTGTGGAGGCAGGAAGCATGTTTCCACTGATGGGTGAGTCCAGAACCAGAGGGCAAAGTTTAAAAATAAGGGATAGGCCATTAAGAACAGAGTTGAGAACTTCTTCACCCAGAGAGTGGTAGACATATGGAATGCTCTGCCCCAGAAGGCAGTGGAGGCCAAGTCTCTGGATACTTTCAAGAAAGAGATGGATAGATCTCTTAGAGATAGTGGGATCAAGGGTTATAGGATAAAGCAGGAACAGGATACTGATTGTGGATAATCAGCCATGATCATAATGAATGGCGGTGCTGGCTTGAAGGGCCGAACGGCCTATTCCTGCACCTGTTGTCTATTGTGTCTCCACTACTAAATGGATAATTGCAAATCCTGAAAGAAGATAACTTTATAAATAAGGTTGCACATTTGTTCATAGAAAATATGGTTTTATCATAGAGGCATACAGCACGAAAACAGACCCATGTTAACCAGACATCCTAATCTGATCGAGTTCCATTTGTCAACAGTTGGCCAATATTTTCCTCTAATCCCTTCCTATTCAGATACCCATCCAGGTGCTTTTTAAATGTGTTAATTGTACCAACCTCCACCACTTCCCTTGGCAGCTCGTTCCATACACACACTACCCTCTGCGTGACGAAGTTAACCCTCAGGTCCCATTTAAATCTTCCCTCTCACCTTAAATCTGTGCCCTCGAGTCTTGGACTTCTCCATCGAGTGACAAAGACCTTGGCTATCACCCTATCCATGTCACTTACCATTTTGTAAACCTCTATAAAGTCGCTCTTCAGCCTCCAGCCCTCCAGAGGAAAAAGCCCCAGCCTGTTAAGCCTCATCCTGTTGCTCAAACCCTCCAGTCTTAGCAACATCCTTGTAAAACTTTTTTTACACCCTTTCATGTTTAACAACATCCTTCCTGTAGTAGGGTGACCGAAATTGTACACTGTAATCTAAAAGTGGCCTTACCAATGTCCTGTACAGCTACAACCTGACATCCCAAGTCCTATACTTAATGTCCTGACCAACAAAGACAAGCATCCCAAATGCCTTCTTCACCACCCTGTCTAATTGCAACTCCATTTCCAAGGAACTGTGCACATGCATCCCTGTGTCTCTGTTTGGCAACACTTCCCAGGCCACTACCATTAACTGTATACGTCCTGCCATGGTTTCCCTTACCAAAATGCAACATCTCACATTTATTTACAATAAATTCCATCCGTCACTCCTCAGCCCATTGGCCCATTTGATCAAGATCCCGTTGTCCTCTAAGATAACATTCTCTGCTGGCCACTACACGTCCAATTTTGGTATCACCTTCAAACTTGCAAACCATACCTCCTATATTCATATCCAAACCATTTATATAAATGACAAAAAAGTAGTGCACCCAGCATCAATCCTGGTGGCACACCACTTGTCATGGGCCTCAAGTCTGAAAGGCAACCCTCCACCTTCACCCTCTGTCTCCTATCTTCAAGCTAATTTTGAATCGAATTGGCTAGCTCTCCCTGGATCCCATATGATCTAACCTTACTAACCAGTCTACCATGCAGAACCTTGTCAAACGCTTCAAAGTCTGTGTAGACAACATGTACTGCTCTGCCTTCATCAATCTTCTTTAACATTTCTTCAAAAAACTCTATAAAGTAAGCGAGACATGTTTTTCCATGCACAAAGCCGCATTCACTATTCCATGTCTTTCCAAATCCATGTAAATCCTGTCCCTCAGAATGCCTGCCAGTAATGTAAAGCTGTATCGTTTCTTGGCTTTTCCTTACCACCTTTCTTGAATAATCGCACCACATTAGTGAACCTTAGTCTGCCAGCACCTCACTTGTGGCTGCCAATGATGCAAATATCTCAACAACGGCCCAACAATCACTTCCATAGCTTCTTGTTGGTGGACACAACTTTGCTATAAATCAAACGTGGCATTGGAAAAGCACATCTGAGGATGCTACCTGACCTCCTGTACTTTTCCAGCGCCACACTTTTAGACTCTCCAGCATCTGCGGTCCACACTTTCTCCCGTAAGTCAAATATGTTGGGCAAAGCTGTGAATTTTCCTGCTTCTGCCTTCAGCAAAGTGGAACAAGTCAAATATTTTTAATGATTTCCCACTGAGTGTCGTGAGGTGACTAATTTGATGGAATAATTAACACAATTCTTGATCTCTCGATTGTGCTACATTGATAAACTGGCAGTTCTGTACAATTCACCTCCATTACACTGTAATTACGATAAAGTTAACACCTGTTTGGTGCCATTGGCTAACCACTTTGAGCTGTAGATTTTAGCTATGTCAACTTCTGCAGCCTTGTTACTTTGTTACCTGCGAATGTGAAGTGGGTGATTTTTGGTCATGTTAAAATGGGTCTTCCAGTCAAGAAATGTTGCTTCTAAAAATAAATCTAATACCAGTATCTTTTGAGTGAACTGCCCTTTCAGTTCCAAAGAAACTAAAGTTCTCATTGATTCCTCCTGCAGACAAACTGAATTCCTGTGGGGGATCAACAGAGCACTTCAAATTTTTTGTAATCGTTAACCAGGAAGTCATCTCAAGTTGAGCAGTGTTTTGTTGTCAAATACAGCAGGTCCACAGGAAAACATCTGGCATCAGTTTGAGTAAATCTGTCTATAATTGTGAACTAGGATTGGCATTGACTGTTGAGACATTGGGCACGTGGGTGAGTTTTTAATTGAGAAATCACAGCTGGCCTCTTATCAGAGAGTGATAAAAAATTCAATACTATCTATTGATATATTCATCTTTACACAACTAAATTAACTTACATTATTCCCTGCAGCACTTTGTGAATTATTGATTTGCATTCTTTTTCCTACCTAACCAGGATTCAAGTCCAGGAGTAGGGATGCCTTTTTGCAATTACACAGGGCGTTGGTGAGACCACACATGGAATATTCTATGCAGTTTAGTTCTCCTTATCTGAGAAAGGATGTTCTTCAGACGGAGTGCTGTGAAGATTTACCACATGGATTCTTAGGATAGAGGGACTGATGTAGGGGGAGAGATAGTTGGTTCGGATCTTCTTTGCTGGAATTCAGAAGAAAAAGGATGATCTCATAGAAGTCTATAAAATTCTAACAGGAGTAGACAGGATAGATGCAGGAAGGATGTTCCTGACGGCAGCGACTCCAGAACCTGGGTCACAGTCTAAGGACATGAGCTAAACCATTTAGGACTGAGATGAGGAGAAATTTCTTCACCCAGAGAGTGGTGAGCATGTGGAACTCACTACCACAGGAAGCAGTCAAGGTCTAAGGAATGTGTGATTTCAAGAAGAAGATGGACATAACATTTGGGGCTAACGAGATCAAAGGATATGTTGTGAGTGGGTGGGGGAGGAGTCACAGAAGGGAGAACAGGCTGTTGAGTTGAACGATCAGCCATAATCAAACTGAATGGTGGAGCAGGTTCAATGGGCTGAATGGCCCACTCCTGCTCCTATTTTCGATGTTTGACACTTTGATGTGTGGATGACAGTGGCTGTCCACCCTCAGTGATCATGCTGGGATTCAGTATTTTAAAAGGCCAGTAGGTGGTGTCATGTCCACTGCTGCCATTTGGTTCACAATAAATAACAGAAGTCTCAGATCTATAGTTGCATAATCAACCGTTATTATCAACCAAGCAATTGAAAGTGAGAAACATTTCTCCCTGTCAGCTGTTACTTTGCTTAACAATCTGAACCTGTCATCAGCTACTTGGAGGTGCTCATTCGCCATGCTAAGTAGCCAGGATGAAACCAATTAGCTGGCTGCTTTTGTTTGTATAAATTGCTTGTTGCATTTCTTTATATCACATCAAAGATTTCACTGATCTTGAATCTTGGTCATTTCATATTGTGAAAGGTGCTAAAAATATTTGTTCTTTCTCTGTAAATGCAAATATTTCCTAATATTAAGTTGCATGTTTGTAGGTAAGAAATTCCTACAGAATTGTTACAGCTGTTATAATATTAGAGGGCCTGAAGAAGCAACATTAAAATTACTAATAAATTATTACAGTTTCAAAGAAAACACACATTACTGAAACTTTTAATCTTGCCTTCATCAGGACAGGTGCAAGACTGTTCCCTTTTAAAGGGAACAACAATTTGTACTCCATGAGAATTGGGAGCTGATTGGTTAGTGGGATGAGTCGAAAAGTGCGTGCTGGAAAAGCACAGCAAGTCAGGCAACATCCGAGGAGCAGGAGAGTTGATGTTTCACGCAGAAGCCCTTCATCCAGCCACACTTTTCGACTCTGACTCTCCAGCATCTGCAGTCCTCATTTTCTCTCTGGTTTGTGGGATGATGCTAGTCGAGGTGTTGCCATAAACAATGCACCAGGAACTAATGCCACCACCAATGTTTTTTGTTTTATTCAAAAAAAGGGCACAATGCCTGGAGATCTTCATTTTTCTGTAAGGGGTCAGGTCCCTGTGCGTGAATATTTGTAGTTTCTAGCAAACGTGTAAGATCCACATTGGAAGCCTGACTGATAAATCTGGACTACAAGCTGAAAGCTTTGACCACGCATCTCTCTTTTCAGGTTTTAAACCACAAGACATTGGAGCAGAAATTAGGCCATTCGGCCCATCAAGTCCTCTCCGCCATTCAGTCATGGCTGATAAGTTTCTCAACCCCATTCTCCCACTTTCTCCCCGTGACCTTTGATCACTTTGGGTTTTGTGCTATCAAATTATTGTTGCAGTACAGTTGACGCCACTTTCCAATTTTAGCTCATCTTATCACCGATAGTGAAGAGTTTATCAACAGACTGCTTGTTCATTCCTGTGAACTGCTGTAAACTAGATCAAGAGGTATTCGTATTTTGCAAAACCTTATCTTTTATCATCAGCTCAGTGAGTAACTGAAACTATTAGCTCACACAACTAGTCGGAGATCTGCAGAAGGATTAATTTGGGTGAAAATGTTCTGTGAAGATATTTTCATGGACGTAGAGCAGGATACAATCCAAGTTTCTCCTTATCCTCTTCTTTCCCAAGTGACATTGTGAGAAGGCCTGTTCTTGTGTTCTTTTGAAAGCCATTTTAAGAGCATTAAGTGATTGGGATCTTGCACTATGTCTTGAAAATTGCAAATTCTGTCTAAGGTCAGGGCATTTCACAGAAAGCCAAGAGTTTATGTTTTTCTGGCCAACTGCCCCACATGCAATTTTGCAGATGCCGCTTAAATAAGTAATGGATTAGGCAGACCACACTAGGGCTTCACTGACACATATTAGAAACTGTTTTTTTTACACAATAATTATTGCAAATTGCATTCAGTTTTCAGCAGGAAACCTGCTTTGGGTTAAATATGAATGTCAGGTTGATGACAAATAGTGTTCTAAAGAAAGGGAGCTGAATAGTCATTACTTTTCAGAATGAGCCTGTCAAAGACATTATTACAGTGGCAAAATATATCTTTGCATCTATCAACAGTATAAAATGGCATCTGCCCCTTCAGGTATTGTCTGCAAGAGGGAGGGAGAGGTGGGGGGAATTCAGTGGTGATGGTGAAAAGAAGTAGATGTTAACTTACTTTTGAAATCATTTGAATATGTGATGTAAATGGAATACAATGTAAGTAATTGAGAAGTGATTCACTTCATTAGAAAAGGAGGCAGGATAAAAGTAGAAAGGCAGAATATTTCTTAAATGGTGCGAGACTGAGAAGTGCAAGTGTCCAAAGGGATTTGAGTGCCCTTGTCCAATAGTCCCAAAAAGCTAACTTGCAGATACAGCAAGCAATTAGGAAGACAAACAGCATGTTGGCATTTATTCCAAAGGGATTTGAGCACAGAAGCAAAACTGTCCTACTGCAGCCTTGGTGAAATCTATTCCAAACTGTCATGTACCGTTTTGGTGTCCTTATCTAAGGAGGGATATACTTACCATTAGACGCAGTGAAACGGACATTTACCAGATTAATCACTGGGATGTCAGGACTGTTGTAAGAGGAGAAATATAGAAAGAATACCTGTGTTCTCTGGAGTTCCACAGACTGAGAGGTGTTCTCATTGAAACATTTACAGCTTTGACAGGGTGTGACAGGATGGATATAGAGAGGATGTTTTGCCTGGCTGCTGACTTTCTTGAACCAGGGGGCCTAAGCTCAGGATAAGGGGTGGGCCATGTAAGTCTCAGATGAAGAGAATTTTTCTCAAACAGAGGGCAGCGAATCTTTGGAATTCTCTATTCAGGAAGCTCAATCATTGAGCAGGTTCCGGGCGTGAATTGATAGGGCTTTGGGGGACTAATTGATGGATGCAGAAAGTGCAGGAAAGTGGCATTGAGGGGATAATCAGATATGATGGTGGGGCAGGTTCAATGGATTGAACGACATACTTCTGTTCCTATGTTTCTACGTTCTTACTGACCTCTTAATAGGGTTGCTATAAGCCAATGTGTTTTACTCGAACCAATTTGTTTCTCTTGGATTTTTTTTTAGGATGGGACCCGACAGAGGAGGGACAGGAAGAAAACAGTCTCGTTCAGCAGCATGCCTAACGATCGGAAAATCAACAGCACTGCAGCCTGCATTTCCTTCATGCTGGAGGGCTGCGAGATGAAAAAGGTTCGCTCCAACTCCAGAGTGTACAACCGTTACTTCATCCTGGATTCTGACATGAGATCCCTGAGATGGGAGCCATCCAAAAAGGACTCTGAAAAGGCGAAAATTGAAATAAAATCCATCAAAGAAGTGAGACTGGGGAAGAAGACCCCAGTGCTTCGTAGTAATGGGATCTCAGAACAATTTTCAGATGAATGTGCTTTTTCAATAATATATGGGGAAAATTATGAATCGTTGGACTTGGTGGCTGGTTCTGCTGATATTGTGAGCACTTGGGTTATGGGGTTGAGGTACTTAGTTTCATACGGGAAAGATACACTTCAAGCGATCGAGTCAGACCGAAACAGTTTACGGTCTTTATGGCTGGAGACTGTTTTTCAGGCTGCAGATGTAGAGAAACTGGGCCACATCCCACTAGCTATCGCCATCCAGCTAATCAAGGGACTGAGCCCAGGAATGAAGACCACAAAAGCGGAACTCAAAATTAAAGAATTACAGAAAGCAAAGGACAAAATGGGGACGGACGTCACGTTGGAGGTTTTCACTGAGGCTTACTGTGAGCTCTGCACACGTCCAGAAATATTTTTTCTGCTCGTACAGTTTTCCAGCAATAAAGAATACCTTGACTCGAAGGACCTGATGCTATTCCTGGATGCAGAGCAGGGAATGGAGGGTGTCACGGAAGATACGTGTTTGGAAATCATTCGCAAGTATGAACCATCGCAGGAAGGCCAGGAAAAGGGGTTCCTCTCCATAGATGGCTTCACCAATTACCTCTTATCACAGGAGTGTCATCTTTTTGACCTACAACATGAAAATGTGTGCCAGGATATGACTCAGCCTCTGTCCCATTACTACATTAATGCATCTCATAATGCATGTCTCCTGGAGGACCATTTCTGGGGTTCTTCAGATATTAATGGCTATATCCGAGCTCTGAAGATGGGTTGCCGTAGCATTGAGTTGGTGGTTTGGGATGGTCCCGACAACGAGCCTTCCATTTATGCTGGCCATCTGATGACAACACAGATAGCCTTTCGGAACGTTCTTGATGTGATCAACAAGTACGCTTTTGTGGCGTCTGAACATCTGCTAATTCTCTGCTTGATCACCCATTGTTCAGTTCAGCAGCAGAAAGTGATGGCTCAGCATCTAAAGAAGATTCTAGGAGATAGACTGCACACAGATCTTCCTGATCCAAAGGACAACTATCTCCCGTCACCAGAGCAACTCAAAGGGAAGATTCTCCTCAAAGGTAAAAAGTTACCTGGGAATTGTTATGACTCTGAGGGTGATGTTAGCGACGAAGATGAAGGAATTGAAATGTGTCAGAGGATGGGCGAAGACGAGGCGGAACACTTGAGCACAGTTACTGAGAAAAAGCTGAGGCTTTCGAAAGAGCTCTCAGATCTGGTGAGCTTCTGCAAATCGGTGCAGTTTAAGGACTTTGAAGCTTCCAAAAGGAAGCAGAAGTATTGGGAAATCTGCTCATTTAATGAGGTGGTGGCAAACAGATTTGCCAATGAGTATCCAGAGGACTTCGTAATTTATAATAAGAAGTTTCTATCCAGGGTGTACCCAAGCCCCATGAGGATCGATGCCAGTAATATGAACCCTCAGGACTTCTGGAAATGTGGTTGCCAAATAGTGGCCATGAACTATCAGACTCCAGGACTCATGATGGATCTCAATATCGGCTGGTTTCGACAGAACGGAAACTGTGGGTATGTTCTCCGACCTGCTATCATGAGGGAAGAGGTGTCGTACTTCAGTGCTAACACAAAGGACTCATTGCCTGGTGTTTCAGCCCAGCTGCTCCACATTAAAATCATTAGCGGCCAAAATCTGCCGAAACCCAAAGGTTCCGCAGCCAAGGGTGATGTTGTGGAACCGTATGTCTATGTGGAGATACATGGCATACCAGCTGACTGTGCAGAACAAAGGACTAAGACGGTGACTCAAAATGAGGACAACCCCATCTTTGATGAAAGCTTTGAGTTTCAAATTAATTTGCCTGAGCTTGCGTTGTTACGTTTTGTAGTTTTAGATGATGACTACATCGGAGATGAGTTCATTGCACAGTACACTATTCCCTTTGAATGCCTGCAGGCAGGGTACAGGCACGTGCCCCTTCAGTCTTTGACGGGAGAATTTCTGCCACATAGCACATTATTCATACATGTGGCCATCACCAATCGCCGGGGTGGCGGCAAGTCTCAGAAAAGGGGGCTTTCAGTTCGCAAAGGGAAAAAGGCTAGAGAGTATACATCAACCAGAACTATAGGGATCAAAGCTATAGATGAAGTGTTTAGGGCAGCCACCCAACCTTTACGTGAAGCAACGGATTTACGAGAAAATGTACAGGTACTGTTTATGCTATATTGTTGTGCCACCAGTTTTGCCTATTATCTGCTCTCCTATTTCCTTCTTCACCCTTCCTCTCACCACAATTCTTAGTAAGGTAGGTCATTCAGTCCATTTTAGTTCTTCCATCCTCAAAACTACTGATACTCTCTAGTGCAGCATTTAATTGATTCTCAAATTACAACATTTACAAGGCATTTGGATGGGTATATGAATAAGAAAGGCATAGAGGGATTTGGGACAAGTGCTGAAAAATGGGACTAGATTGATTTAGGATATCTGGTCAGCATGGACAAGTTGGACCGAAAGATCTGTTTCCGAGCCATCTCTATGACTCTAAATGATTCCAAACATTTCATATCTACTGCTTTTTCTGATTATCTGTCCTATCCATTAACTGTTAATTTTATGAAGAATTTCTGAGTAACAATCTTACTGTTATCATTTATTTGAACCCCTGAGCTCTACGACGCGTTTCGTGATTCATTTCAAAGCAAATTGACATCCTTGACTTTATTGAGAGTGGATGAGAGAGCATTGTCAATATATCATACCCATCCATGTAAGTCCAAGTTACTCATATATGCAACAAATAGCAGTGATCCCTGGCAAACCCCCCTGGAAACAGAAATCCCCAAAGCGTTTTTGAAAAAATGGATGCTGAGCAAGAAAATGACTACGGAAAGAATAGGGCCCATTAGAAACCAGATGTGTATGGATCTGGAAGTCACAGGCATCGTCCTCAATGAATACCTTATGTCAGTCTGCACGGTGGAAAAGGATGATACAAGTATAGACATCAGATTGAAAGACTGTGAAATATTAAAACAAATGAACATGGAGAGAGAGCTGATATTAGCAGGTTTATCAGTCTTCATAGTGGATAAGCCCACCAGCTTGATGAGATGTATCCCAGATGGTTGAGGGAGGCAAAAAAGGAGATATCAGGGGCTTTGGCAGTAATTTGTAGTTACTGTCTGGACACATACCAGAGAACTGGAGCACTGCTGATATTGTCCCATTATTTAACAAAAGGGATAGACCAGGCAGTAACAGGCCAGTTAGTCTAATCTCAGTGGTGGCAAAGTTAGTGGAAAGAATTCTAAGGGACATAATATATCTATACTTGGAGAGGCACAGATTGATCAGGAATAGTCAGGATTGATTTGTTACAAGAAGGTTGGATTTGAGAAATGTGATTTGATTCTTTGAAGCAGTTACCAGGAGGCTAATGCATTTAAAGCATTGCAATAAGGAATCTTTTTGGTGCAATCAGAAGCTTATCTTAGGGTC
Source organism: Chiloscyllium punctatum (assembly GCF_047496795.1). NCBI lineage: Eukaryota > Metazoa > Chordata > Chondrichthyes > Orectolobiformes > Hemiscylliidae > Chiloscyllium > Chiloscyllium punctatum. The sequence goes on along the minus strand of NC_092780.1, from coordinate 16,258,285 downwards.
CAATGTGGCATCGAGATTGCAAATAGTCTAGGAGCAAATTGCTGCAGATGCTGGAATCTGTAATGAAAATTAAAAACTGCTGCAGTGGGTCAGGCAGCATACACGGAGAGAGAGCAAGTGTGGACATTTCAAGTCCAAATGACTTTTTATCAGAGCCAGTGTGAAGTTTGGAGGTGCCATTGTATAAATGCAGCCCCCTCCTCGCTTCACATCAGCCCTGATGAAGAGTAATCTGGACTTGAAACATTAGCTTGCTTTCTCTACATGGATGCTGCCTGACCCACTGTTATCGCCAGTATTTTTTTGGTCTCATTACAAATAGTCGAGTTCAGTCTTCGGCAGTTGTTAGAGAGAGCAGTGGAGTTGGTGATTAGGGAATGGAGCTTGAGGCAGGGACCAAAGCTAATTGCACAAATTCTAACTCACACGAAACCTCAGCCTTTAGCAGGAATTAATGACTTCATGCCTCTCAATAGTTAGTTGGAGGAAATTGACGTTAGACAATGCTCTGACAAACTGAAGATATTTGAGAGAGTTATTGATGAGGTGGAACTGAGGACAGATGTGAAACCTGGTGAGTTTTTGCATGATGTAGGAAGGAGGTGAAGTGTAGTTCCTTCAGGGAACATCAGAAGGCTAATCCTTTCAGTAATGTGAAATTGCCAGATTTCTGTTTCTCGGCTTCTTGATCTTGAGCAGAAATAAAATCAGATGAAAGAATGAAAGATTTCTATTGAATAATCTCACCCATCCCCTTTAGTGTTTGATGGAAGACAAGATGTGATCAGTAGTCACAGTATTATCATTTGTCAAAACCTCCAATCTTTCACCTTCAACCTTGTACCATTTCTCTGCATCGAAAATGGGTGTCAGAATAATAATGTCAACTGATGTAAGTTAAAAGCTTTGCATTTGATACGCAAGTGGAATTTGCTGAAGAATTAGTCTTTGGCTATTGGTTGGGATTTACTCCGGAATCAGATTTCATGCCATTTTCAAAATGAGTTTTTTGAGCTTCCATAATGCAGTTTTATATTATTAATGTATTATAAAGATTCTGGATTGAATAATGCAAGCAATCTTGTTGTAAACGTTCAAAATGCACGAATCTGCTGCTGCACCACATTTCATGGATGGATTTATATTTTACGCAGAATGCCATGGTCTCATTTAAAGAGTTGTGTGGCCTGACCCCCGCCGCGAATATGAAGCAATGCATTCTGACGTTGTCGTCATGGTTACTGAACAGTGACAACACAGTGCTGGTGACACTGAACCTCAGTGAACAGTATCCTTCCATGGAGGCACAGGGTCCAGTTCCAGATCTCCTCAGGAAGGTTCTGGCAGCCTACGATACAGTGAGTCCATTCATTCAGTTTTGCCTGAACCTGCAATGAGTTTGAGTGACGTTCGTCCAGTTTCTAAAGCACACAGTTCCATAAGCGTATGCATACACTGGCACAGAATTAGCAAGTTGTTCAGGGAAACAAAAATATTCACACAGGTATTGTGGGACTTAGTTCTGAAGTCACATTGGCTGAGATTTTGACTAATTCTAAAATCCCTATTTGCATATTAAATTTCACTCATTGTTGAGGCTAAGTAAGAGGAACTATACCTTGTATTTTACTAACCTAAACCTGATTTGAGTTTGCACTGTATATAAAAGATGAAATTGAAACCTCTTGTATTCCCTAGCACTGACTAGTCTTATTAAAGAAAGAACTGTGGACAGCATCTACAGATGCTGCCAGACCTGCTGAGTTTCTCCAGCAATTTCTGCTTTTGCTACTGACTACTCTTATACTGGTCAGCATTAAAATAGAAAGCAGAAATTATGATCCTAAAGCTCTAGGATAAGTTGGACTCTGGGTGCATTTCATATTAAAATAAATAAACTATTTGGCCATTTTTGAAGTTGATTCACTAACTGGTACTTGCCAAGACATCATAATTTATTTTCATGTTTGAAGATATAACTAATAGGTATTTAAGGTTACATAAAAAGCCAGAATGACTAGTGAGGTCAGCCCCAGATCAATCTCTGGGGTTCTCTACACAGAATGAGAGTGCCGTGGGAAATGACAGAAAAATATAGTGATTGGTGCACAGACACCTCTTCAGAACAGCAGACAGCTGATTTCTTGGGTGGAAAGACTCAGCTTTGTTTTTTTAGCAGTGATTAAAATGAACTTGGGTTTCAGCATTAGGGAGTGGCACTTTATTAGACAACAAATGGCATTTAAAAGTTCCCTTACTGAGGAAGATTCATTTGGTTTTATGTTCAATATGATACAAGCACTAGTAACTGCACCAAAAGATGGACAAGAAGCGAACAATATGGATAGATTTATATTTTACGTAGAATATAAAACTATTCATAGACTTTGACTTATCTTGACTTGCATTAAGTATTTAATCAACAGATTCACTGGTGCTCTGTTAGGGGAAGGACTGTACATTTCCTACTCCTGTTCCTTTTCAGAGGCAACATGCTGCTTTAATTAAAAGGAAATGCAAAGAGACCTCAACATTTCTAATTGTTCCTCTGTTGTTTTGGCCTCCTGGGGTGTTCCAGGAAGTTAGTTAAGGCTCAGCAGAAGGTTGATGCAGAAGAATACAACAAAGAAGCCAACCTCATATGTCCACTTTTAAATGTCGGGAGGACTCTTTCTGTTCTCCTTGGGCCAAATAACTCCCTGTGGCTATGACCAAAGATGTTGACTTGATCCTTAGGCATGCAATGTGTATAATCACCATGCAAATTAACTTCATGTACCAAAGTAAACACTAAAGTTAGAATGCATGACAACTTCGCCAAATCGGAAAAGGAAATTGCATTTCTTTCTAAATAAAGTACAAGTTTGGATTTAAGAAAAACTTAAAGTGTCCTTGTGTAAAATATTGATGAGCAACATTAATAGCCCTTCACCATATCGATTTATTTTACTTCGAAGGTCTTTAATGACAGTCTATTTCTGTTAATGAAGCATTTGATGTTTAGGAAGTGAGAAAGTTCAGATAAAGGAGACATTTTCAGGATGGCAAACTGTAATTATTGGCGTGTTGCACAGCTCAGTGCTGGGGTCACAATTAGTTTACAAAATGTATGAATGACTTGGATGATGAAAGTGCTATCAAGCAAGCGGATAGTGCAAAAATAGGAGGGAAAGCAAGTGGCGAAGGTGACTCAAAGAATCTGCAAGTGGATATAGTAAAGAACCAGGCAGCATACCTTGCACTGAGTCACTTCCCAGAAACTCAGGGAGTAGACCTCAGCGAAGTCTATAGAGGCACCCATCAGTCAGGGGTGCTGACACACCAACTCAAGAGTAGCTTCTTTTACCAGTCCAAGGAATTTGCCAAAGTCAGGTGCCCAGGAGGGTAATCTCGGTCAGAGAGTCCGTGCCTTGAGACTGGGGCTACAGGCTGGTGGTAAGGATGGATGATAACTGTAAAGGAGGTCAACAGTCTCAGCACACGGAGGATCAGATACAACATGGATTAGAAAGGGGCTATTCTGGAGAGGGTTCATCCACACTCAGAAGCACCCTGGCTTCAAGGGGATGATTCAGTGTATGACTACACTTGGCATGGTCCCCTCATAACAATAAAGGCTTGAGGGGGTCCAGGCACATTTTGATGGATTGTATGGGGTCCTGAGGAGGTGAGTAGCTGTAGCAAGGGCTACCAGGAAGGGGATTTCGATATCTTGGGGTTCGTTGACAAGTGAAGGCCTTGGTTGTGAGCTATTGGCCAAGGAAAATTCACTGTTGCCTTCCATTGTGCTGGAGATCAGAAATGCCCATGGAGAAGAAAATGGCTGAAACCACAGTCTGAGTGGGTGGGTAATGTGCCTCCATTTGTGACGGATGGACTGCAGAACCCATCACTGTTAAGGCTTTTAAAGGGAATAAACATTACACAGACCCATGCACTGTACAGAACATAGACCTACAGTGTCCATAATCCCGGGCCATCCCAATGCATTTGGCTGTGTGTTTGCTGTCCATTTCCCTGCCCCGGACATCACTGACAAACTCGTTCACTTTTGGAGACAGAGGAAGGAACAGAACAACAATGTTATGGGACAAGGTCCAAAGGGCAGGGCCCATTGCCCTGTATATGCCTTGATCCAATTGCTCAAAGATGCTGCAACACGCTCTCACCACAGGCATTGATCCATAGTCCATCCTGTCAGGCCCTGAAATGATGCCTCATGCTGGAACAATTACATTTGGAACTACACGGAGAGACAAATAAACAAATCCTGCTATGGCATATGGTAGAATTTAAATTCAGTAAGAATCTGTAATTAAGAGTCCAGTGATGTTCGTGGGGCCATTGCTGATTATTGGAAAGAGTCATCTGGTTCACTAATGCCCTTTAGGGCAAAATCTGCCATCTTTACCTGGCCTGGCCTATATTTGACTCCACACCCACAATGATGTGGTTGACTCTTGCCCAGCCCTAAGTACCCAGTTAATAAATGGTGGCCCAGCTAATGACTACCTCATCCCATGAATGAATAAAAAAAATCAAAGCACATGAAAAAATGCCAAATAATGTACAGTGCATTGTCATCCATGCCATCAACGTGCCCTCAGTATGTTTCCTTCTCCTGTCCCTCCCACTATGCATTGGTGTACCCCCTGGTCCCACAGCTGGTGTGGGAGTCTAGGGTTAGCTTTGGTGCCTGTTGCTCCTGGCGGTTTAGCTGGCTGACTCCGGGTGAGGACGCTAGTCTAGATGGGCCAGACCTGCCGAAGGTTATCTTGCAGGATGCAAGTGGACCCTTCTTGGCCACAACTTCCAAGGGTCGGGGTATGAGGGTTGGGGCGGGGGGGGGGGGGGGGGGGAGGTGTCGGGGGTGGGGGTGTGTTGAGGGTGGGCCGGATGGAGATCGAGGGTTTGGCCACCTCTGGACTGTCATCGATGGAGGTTTTGAGGGGCTTGGGTGTGGCTTCTCTCTGACTGGGTCTCTCCTGACTCTGCCTTGTCTCCTTGCGAGGAATAGCTCACTAGCTTCTCCAACCGTCCAAGGAGATCAATGGCTGTGGCAGTGATGTGCAGCAGTGTGGACTCCTCTAGCAGAATGGAGGAAGCCCCTGATTGCCAACATCACAGGGTCCTCTCCTGCCTAGGGCTGAGCGGTGAGAGCCTGGTCTCTGGCAGCTCTCTGAAACTAAGTGGTTGGTGGAGTGCTTGCTCAGTCAGGTGTGGAGCTGTTGCAGTGAGGTTGTGGCCCACCACTTTGTAAGCCTAATGTTTACACCGGGGTGTATCCAAGCTGGAGGAGCGTGCAGGAGGCAGTCCTGCTGATGTCTGCTCTGAGATGTCAGTACCCTCATTCTCAGAGGACAAAGAATTGGCTTCTGAAGGCAAAGCTGTTTCATTTGGGAGGTGATGGACTTGTTGGGGTTGCAAGATACAAGAGAGAGAAGGTGACGCAGATAGTGGTTAAAGTGGTGTGTAATGGATGCAACTGACAGCGTGGTCAATGTGAGAGTTGCAGTGGCATGTGGAACTATGCTTTATTCAGATGTAAATGGCATTTGGTTTCCTGGTGCATTTCTTCAATAAAAGAATGTAATTGGTACTCCACCAATTAGTAAGAGAGAGGTTGGCCATGGACCATTCTGTGCAGTGACAGGGCTCACACTAGGCCACACTGTACAGTTACTGGTCTTTCACTGGTCCACTCTGTACAGTTGATCTCACCCTAGACCACTCTATACTGTAAGGTAAAAACAATGACTGCAGATGCTGAAAACCAAATACCGAATTAGTGGTGCTGGAAGAGCACAGCAGTTCAGGCAGCATCCAACGAGCAGCGAAATCGACATTTCGGGCAAAAGCCCTTCATCAGGAATAAAGGCAGTGAGCCTGAAGCATGGAGAGATAAGCTAGAGGAGGGTGGGGGTGGGGAGAGAGTAGCATAGAGTACAATGGGTGAGTGGGGGAGGAGATGAAGGTGATAGGTCAAGGAGGAGAGGGTGGAGTGGATAGGTGGAAAAGAAGATAGGCAGGTCGGACAAGTCCGGACAAGTCAAGGAGACAGTTACTGAGCTGGAAGTCACACAGGGCTCACACTGGACTACTCTGTACAATTACTGGCCTCCCCCTGGACTACTCTGTACAGTTATTGGTCTCACACTGGACCTCGGTGTACAGTTACAGGACTCACATTGGATCACACTGTGCAGTTACTGGGCTCACACTAAACGATTCTGTACAGTTACTGGTCTCACACTGGACCATTCTGTGCAGTTACTGGGCTCACACTGGACCACTCTGTGCAGTTACTGGGCTCACACTGGACCACTCTGTACAGTTGCTGGTCTCACACTGGAGCACACTGCAGTTACTGGTCTCACACTGGACCACACTGTACAGTTACAGGACTGACACTGGACCACTCTGTGCAGTTACTGGGCTCACACTGGACCATTCTGTACAGTTGCTGGTCTCACACTGGACCATTCTGTACAGTTGCTGGTCTCACACTGGACCACACTGCAGTTACTGGGCTCACACTGGACCACAGTGCAGTTACTGGGCCACACTGTACAGTTACAGGACTGACACTGGACCACTCTGTACAATTACTGGTCTCACACAGGATCACTGTGTACAGTTACAGAGCTCACACTGGGCCACACTGTACAGTTACTGGTCTCACACTGGACCACACTGCAGTTAGTGTTCTTATACTGGACCACTCTATACAGTTACTGGTTCCACACTGGACCTGTTCCAAAGCTGCTGCATATAATGCTAGAACTTTCAAAGCAGCCACTTCACAGTCAGCCTGGTATGAAGGTATTTGTCTCTGTTGTAGTTATAGCTGATTGAAGCACTTTCTATTTTTATCAAAAATTGTGGCTGTCAAAGTGTTTATGTGACATGTTAGTTAAATCATGCATGCTTACCCATTCTTTCAGGCGTTCTGTTCACTCTTGTGCTTTTCACTGTGTTCCTTAATCACTGAACAATATTTTGACATTCTTTATTGTGGTTTCATCTCTTTGGTGTCTTTGGAAAAAAATCACAGTTGAATGAATTTTTTTTAAAAAAGAAATACAGTGATAAACAAGTGATTAAAATCTGACTTCTCTCCTAAAACTGTGGATAGTAACTAACAATCAGTCTAGCATCTTTATGCATAACACCCCCCACATCTATTCTGTCAGAAAGTTATGGTTCCCAAGCATTTGGCAGGACTGGATTGGCAGGTATTCTCTTCTGCTTATGAACCTGTCAGGTTTTCAACCAGAAAAAGCAAAGCTTTCACAAGGTTTCTTGTATGTTTTATAATGCCAACTCCTACCACCTTGTGGTTAGGATAGTTTACAGGAGCTATCTCTACTCCTTGGAGTAGAGTTGGAGAAGAAGGCTACTAGCGAGTTGCAATGAGAAGAGGCTCCTGTTTTAAGTATTGTATTGCATTACAGCAAGTAGATACACATTACATTAATAAGATAGATATTGCTACTAAGACTATGATGAAATCTTAGGTAGAGGTCTTCACTCTACAAGATCCTAAGCTGGTCTGCCTTTCTGTACCCATGTTCTTGTGAGATTTTCAGAATGGGTGGAGCTTAATGCAGCTTCCATCATTAACACTTGCAGAACTGTGACTTTATGCTAGGTTGTGGGGGCGGGGTTGAAGGCTCATGCACTTTGTGTGGGGGGGGGAGGCGGTGTTGGACGGGGTTGAGAGGTGAGCGGGGACCGTGTTGGATGGGGGCAGTGGGCGGTGTTGGGGGCAGGGTCTCACGCACTTTGTGCTGGGGTGGGGGGGGCGATGTTGGACGGGTTTTGAGAGGCGGGCGGGGAACGGTGTTGGATGGGGGCTGTGGGCGGTGTTGGGGCGGGGTCTCGCACGCTTTGTGCTGGGGGCAGGTACTGGCATTGGACGGGGTTTGGGAGGCAGTGTTGGGGGGGGGAGTCTCGCGGGCTTTGTGCTGCTGCGGTCTCCTGAACAGGTAGCAGACTTTAAAACTCCGTGCCCCAGAGGAAAGGCATTTAATCAATTAACTGAATAATCGATTATCCGAACGAAGTAGTGCCCACCCAACTCGTTCGGATAATCGAGGTTCCCCTGTAAACAACATTTGTAATGACAAGAAAGCTCCAGAGTGTTGTGCTAACAATGCTCTTCTAAAGAGCTATAGGGGTAAAAGACATAATACCAACATAGATTTAACTTAGGCCATGTCTTGTTCAATTATTAGAATTATTTGGAAAGGTAGCGTAAGTGCTGGGTGAGAACTCAACATTAGAATAATTTGCATGGATTTACAGAGGATATTCAGTCAGTGCCCACATATAGAACTTTGTTTGGGGCATGTGGAACGAGAGATGTGATAGTCAGTTAGAATGATATATGCAAGGCAACTGGAAGCCAAAGGGACCAACACGTGGAAATAATTGGCATAGCTGACCAGGGGAGTTGTTTGCTATCACAGTCCTTCCATGGAGTTGTCATTCTTCATAAAAGGCAATGTAAATAGACTGAACGTCTGACTGGAAGATGTATGCACATATTGTAAAGAGGGTGAAAATAGGTACAACGTGAAAATAGCAACAAAGAAGTGTATCATGGAAGGCGATCCCAGAAATATCACTCAAATTGCCCTCTTCTAAGTCATTTGCAAATTTTGCATATGAACGCATCCCAGAAAATAAACCTGGTCCCTGTGTCGAAAATCTTTACACATGTCTCAGAGGACAGCATTTTTTGAATTTGCCAATGTTTGTCTGCAGTGAGCAGTAAATATTAAAGAGGTAATAACATTACAAAAGATCCAAACTCTTCAAAAACATGAGCCAAAGAGTCGGTCTTCCTTTACGTACCATGCCATAGCCTATTGATACTCAGGGAAACCTTTGCAGAGTGGCAATACTCATTTCATACTCTGCCAATTATTCTTACATTACTAGAGAGTTAAATCAGGCAGGATATAAAAATAGCATTGCATCTAATTCCATCAGGTTCCTGGCTGGTGAAATAAGTTAAAATTGTCCCTTTCAGGCAGTATCTAAAGATAGCTTTCCACCTTGTCCTGTGTGTTTTACCAACATCTCACTGTCTGGTTTCTCATATGAAGTGTGCAGTGTAGGATGAGGTATTAGAGAGCTATTGGAATTGAGATCAATCCCACTATATGCACTATTACTTTTATCAGAAGGAAGAAAATTGAGATGAAGGATGCAAAGGGACTTAGGAGCAAGAGGGCATTTGTGAAAGAGACATGCTCAGATGGTCTGGAGAATTTTGGTATTTGCAGTTTTCAGCTACAGATAGAGTTGAATTCTGGCCTGAAACCAAAAGAACTGCTAGATCTACAGTTGACGTCTTGAGGTCACATCTAATATGACCTGCCATGAATCACTTCCTCCAAGTTATTTTCATCCTCTTCATAACATAAGCAATTGGCTGCCATTTATATGCTTGGTATATTTAGTTTGTTAAGGATGCAACTCCTGAGAGGGTCTGTGACGTATGCAGCTGGATAGATCTAAGTCAATTAAATAGACAAGTTTTGCAAATTATTTGCGGATATTCCACACGTCTGCATTTCCTTCTCCCAGTCTGGCATATCAATATCTTGGTAATATTACCTAATTGGCAGCATTAATTCATATAGTTTCTCTTGTGGAGCAACACTGTCTGAATGATATTGTCTGTGGGTTAGACAATGTAATGTATACCACAGCGTTCTTTTTGAGACAGATGTATTGAACTTTATCAGCACTGTTAACTATTTACACTGTTAGAAGATCTCAGACACATAGTAACAAAGAAGACACATAGTAACAAAGAAGTGAATCATGGACGGCTATTTCAGTGAATGAGGCATATTTGGTCATGTACAACAAGAACTCTGGGCCTCGTGGTGAGAATCCTTCTCCAAAAAACTCAGCTCAACTCAAAGTTAGCCATAAATACATAAGATTCAGTCTAATGTATAGCCACAGCTAAATGCATGTGTAATGCTTGTAGTCCATTGTCAACATAAAAGCTGCTCAGCCTCAGACAGGACAGAACTCTGTGGTTCCTTGCAAACAAGGACATTGTCCACGTGCACAGGGGAGGAACAGTAGCATCAGACAGCTGATTTGGCCACAATGACCCTCATTGCTCTGAAATTTCAGCAGTGCAGCGAATCAGGTAATTGTCAGGCTGTCTCTATGCACAGGTTAATGTCTGCTATGGATAGCCAGGTACAGTGCCCTCTGGCACTGCTGGAGAGGCAAACATACCTGCACTCCATCAACCCAGCCATTGCTCCTGAGGACTAAAGATTGGCAACAGAGGGACGGGCAGCCTGGTGAGCACCAAATGCTCCTTCCTCACAAGGGAACAGGGAGGTACCAGCTGGAGCAAGCTCCAAACACTGACCTCTCAGAAGTCTCCTCTCAGGATTCTGCAGAAGTAGCCAGGCGCTCCACCTCCACCCTGCCTGCCCCCAACTGACCCTTGGATGTTTTGGCCAAGGGCTCATTGCCTCTTGCAAGAAGATACTGGGTATGACTGGCCCAGCCTGACACAGACAGCCCAGTGTTTCCTGACCAAACTTTCAGGGCCAAAGGCCTACACTGCCATGCAGGCTTCCTCCACTCCAGCCACAGAGCCATGGAATACACTGAGATGTAGTGGGCAGGAGAGAAGGAAGAAAATGTATTGAGGGCACTTTGGTTCAAAAGCTAGCAGACCTACAACATTGCTGCACCACTTATAAAATCTTAGTCAGAGTCTTACCACACAGAAGATGCCTTGCAGTCCAATGAAACTTTGCTGATTTATTTACACTAGTCCCCCACTCGGCCTGTAGCCTTGAATGTTCTGCTATTTCAAGTACTTTTTAAAGGTTGTGAGGTCTCCCACCACTACTGCCCTCCCAGGCAGTGCACTCCAGATTCGCACCACCCTCTGGATGAGAAGAAATTTCCTTAAATCCCCTTTAAGCATCCTGTCTTGCAACTTAAAACTATGCTCCTTTGTTCTTGACTCTTCATCTAAGGGAAACAGTTGCTTCCTGTCCATTCTGTCCTTGCATCATAACTTTAAAGACCTCCCTGCCTTCCCTGCTGGAAAGAACTCGAGCCAATCAGCCTTTTCTCATGGCTGATGTGCTCCGACCCAGGCAACATCCTGGTGAATCTCCTCTGCACTCCCTCCAGGGCAATTACATCCTTCCTATAGTGCCCACAGAGGTAGCTGAAGGTGCACCTCCCTCTCATGCATCACCTCCAGCGTCAGACAAAAACCCATTGGGTGGGGAGCAACAGCTAAGCCTCAGAACTCAGTAGAATGCAATATTCTTTGAATGGTAATAAAGAATATACAATTTCAATCAACATCTGCAAACTCAGTTCCCTTTTACTGTCCTCAATATTGAACAGAATTCATCCTAATGATTGATGTGGTTTGTAGTTTTCTATATGTTATCTCACAGAACATATGCATAGAGTCATGTTAATGTTGAATCAGATATTTAAAAGTTTATTAACAACTATGTGCATTAATTTGAGATCTCAACCTCACTTAAACTATGTGTTGTATACTTAGATCACTGTGACATTATGTACATAGTTGACTGACTATCAGTTTGACGACCAACTGAATGTACGGAGAATAATACTAGAGATCGAATATTATTATGTCATCTCGCAGTCCTGAAAGCTCCCTTTCTGGGAGCTGTGCAATGAAACAGCACAGTTCACACGGGGAGCTGTGTTCCCATCAACCCTGCCCGTAGTTATCCTTGCAAACAGCTCCGTTATCTTTAAACACGTTTCTTACAGTATAATGAAATCCCCCCATGACAATGATCAATGCAACACCCTTCTGCCTTTTTTGATTGTAGCATCTTGTTTTCCTCCTCTCTCTACAAGAATCTCAGGGAGTCCCTCTCCCACTGCAACTCCCAGGTCATTTCCTCTGCCCTGAAGCTCACCTTCATCCATTCTCCCACTCACCTATTGTACTCTATGCTACTTTCTCCACCCCCCCCCCCCCCCCAAACCCCTCTCACTTATCTCTCCACCCTTCAGGCTCTCTGCCTGTATTCCTGATGAAGGGCTTTTGCCCGAAACGTCGATTTACTGCTCCTCGGATGCTGCCTGAACTGCTGTGCTCTTCCAGCACCACGAATCCAGCATCTTGTTTCAGTCCTGCTTTCTGCTTTTGTGAGTATATCATTAATGTAGAAAAGTGTTTTGATGGGGAATATTCTGAGTTTCTTCACATCATTAGATCGGTGAATAAGCTTTACTTTCGGTGGTAGTTTTGGTATCGGTTTCCACTTCATATGGGTGCCAGACACAGGGGTAAGAGAGTCACATCCATCAGTTTTAAATACTGATCACAGCTTGACCACAGGAGTTTGATGGTCAAGATCATCACATAAATCTGGACAAACAAATACCATTGTGTGGTCTCATTGCATCATCTGTGTTTTCATTGATGTATTAATGAAATCACTTCAATGTGTCCGTGTCTGTTTGAACATTTCATCTCCAGCTTCTCTTTATTTTATAAATTATAAAGTTTAAAAGTTCAAATAAAGATTACATTAGTCCATGGGATATGAAACTTGGCTTCTTTTTGATGCTTGTTTATTTGCAGTGCAGACACTTGACCCTGAATCCCTGTATGTTCAATGTGTTATTGCTGAAGAACTGGCTACAACAGTATTCACATGTTTATGAGGGAGCAACCTCCAGGTTTTCATTACTCTCGGTGGGAGGAAAGGTGCTTCCTGATTTTGTTGCTAAGGGCCTCTCTCTAATCCTAAGGTTATGCCTGGATTTCCACGTTGGAGAAATTGGTTTTCTTATATCTGTCCTATGAAATCCTATCACTGTCTCAAAAACTTTGATCAGATCATCTTTTAATCTGTTAAACTCAAGGAATACAAACCAAGTTTATGTGATGTGTCCTCAGTCCTTGCACAGTAGGTTGTGTTCCTCCACAAGCCTTTAGGAGCTGAACTGGCTCTTGCGTCTGTGCACTTGACCCTGAGAAGTACTTGAAGCTCCACGTCTTGTGATGTAGCAAGAACAACCAGCCCATAGCTGTCTTCTGCCATATACCTGAGCTTCTGAGGAGATGGCTGGAAGCCTACACACGTGAGTGTCAGCAGGTATTGTCATGGTTTTCATGCTTGCTGAACCATTAGTACAGGGTTACACTTGGCCACTGAATGGATGGTAACATGTAGATTTCAGAATCCGTTCCATCTCTACATTCACAGCCTGAGTGCCAGGAGAAACAGCACTTCCCATTCTAGTCACAAAATGCCTCAAGGAACAGTGAGAGAGAGAGAGTTTGTGGCTGCAAATTTCCTTTGGTTTTCCACAGGACACCGTTTAACACCACTCACATGTGTTTCCTTCAATTAAGTCTCCTGTCGTCGCTGCTCACAAATGTAAAATTTGATTAAAGCATCAAATTGCCTAATTCTGCTAACTGTCTAATTCAGTTTTAAAAAATATGTATACCAGTCCTTTATCCATTAACAAGAAAATAACTATTTATTGGCATCAATCTCTTTTCAACCAATGACAAAAATTAGACAAAGTTAAAAATCACACAACACCAGGTTATAGTCCAACAGATTTATTTGGAAGTACAAGCTTTTGGTAGCTAGCTACCTGAAAAAGGAGTACCTCCACATCATAAAAATCCGACAAGTTGAATTGCTAATCTATGACAATGTAACTTAAGCTTTACTCCTCGTGAAATTCCCATGTACATACAGAAAGACACACAAAGAGGCAAGATATTGATTTTGTAGGTGGGGAAGAAAAGAAGGACAGTTCTGGCACAAGTCTGGATCACAGACCTCGGTTAGTTATCTTCTTCTCACTTTCTTTTGACACCTTCCTGTGCTGCATTTTGGGAAAGCAAATCTTAGCAGGACTTATATACTTAATGGTAAGGTCCTAGAGAGTGTTGCTGAACAAAGAGACCTTTGAGTGCAGGTTCGTAGCTCCTTGAAAGTGGAGTCGCAGGTAGATAGGCTAGTGAAGAAGACATTTGGTATGCTTTTCTTTATCGGTTAGAGTATTGAGTACAGGAGTTGGGAGGTCATGTTGCAGCTGTACAGGACATTGGTTAGGCCACTGTCGGAATATTGCGTGCAATTCTAGTCTCCTTCCTATCGGAAAGATGTTGTGAAACTTGAAAGGTTCAGAAAAGATTTACAAAGATGTCGCCAGGGTTGGAGGATTTGAGCTGTAGGGAGAGGCTGAAGAGGCTGGGGCTGTATTCCCTGGAGCGTCGGATGCTGAGGGGTGACATTATAGAGGTTTACAAAATTATGAGGGGCATGGATAGGATAAATAGACAAAACTTTTCCCTGGAGTGTTGGAGTCCAGAACTAGAGTGCATAGATGTAGGGTGAGAGGAGAAAGATATAAAAGAGACCTAAGGGGCAACGTTTTCACGCAGAAGGTGGTACATGTATGGAATGAGCTGCAGAAGAAGTGGTGGAGGCTGGTACAATTGCAACATTTAAGAAGCATTTGGATGGTTATATGAATAGGAAGGGTTTGGAGGGATATGGGCTGGGTGCTGGCAGGTGGGATTAAATTGGGTTGGGATATCTGCTCGGCATGGATGGGTTGGACCGAAGGGTCTGTTTCCATGCTGTACGTCTCTATGACTGTATGACCTTCCAGTTATTTGCTCGTGATGTGAGGTTGTGGATATAGCATTTCTTTCATTAGTTGAGGATTCACGCTTTCAGCGGCTCTGACGGCCATTTTCTCTGTTTTCCTTTTGATGGGGGGGGGGGGGGCTTGAAGGGAGAACATCTTGAAGTGAAAGGTGAAGCAAAGTAGCAGGCTACTTAGAATTTTCCTTACTCAACTTTACACAAGTAAAGAGGGAGTTGTATGGTTTCTCATTGCAGACCTGATGTTTCTGCTGCTGAAAAATGTGGTGCTGGAAAAACACAGCAAGCCAGGCAGCATCCGAGGAGCAGGCTTATGCCCGAGACATCGATTCTCCTGCTCCTCGGATGCTGCCTGACCTGCTGTGTTTTTCCAGCACCACAATTTTCAACTCTGGTACTCCAGCGTCTGCAGTCCTCACTGTCTCCTGATGTTTCTGCTGTATTGTCCATGCTATGACTGTGGCTACAGGAACCAATCAAGTGGTTGTTACTATGTTGAGCTCCTCCTGAACCCACAGAAGCTGGTCCTGATTGAAAAGCCAATCAAGAGGCTGTCTTTGGGCAGAATTGTCCTGAGCTTGCATCGGGGGTGCCATTCTGTCTGGAATGCTCTCTCACTGTTTCAACAAGGTGACATTGCAGATAAAACATACAACATATTCCAGTAAAAACCAGAAGAACTGTGGACGCTGTAAATCAGTAACAAAAGCAGAAACAGTTCTGAGGGAGGGTCACTGGACCGGAAGCGTCAACTCTGATTTCTCTCCACAGATGCTGCCAGACCTGCTGAGCTTTTCCAGCAATTTCTGTTTTGGTTGTGTATGTATTTCAGTAAACTGTCTTTAAAACTGCATATACCTTCATGTACAATTCTCTTGGTTTAAAGCAGTGTCTTTCACCATTTCTAATCCACGTTCTAAAAGAAAATTAAAGTGGCCATTACACTATCAACTCCCTTCCAATCTTCACAGATGCTAATCTAATTGCTGAGTATTTCCTGCATTTTCCGATTTTACTTCATGTTTCCAGCATCTGCTGAACTTTCGCAAAATTTATGGGCTTTCATTTAAAGAAGTATATCATTTTGATTTATTGAAGCTGACTTATTAATGGTAATAGTTACTCTGATTCAATCTGTTCAGCTAACTTAAAACATTGCTTTAAATGCAGTCAGCAAATTCATTTGCCATCTTCATGACACTTATATAATTGTCAGACCATTAGGAATGGGTTGTTAATGAACGATGCTAATTTCTTGTTTATAGTTACTAATTAATTTTAATTACAAGATTTATTTTACTCAAGTATGCCAGTGTTGGTGATTTATTTTTTGGGAGTGGTGTGCGCTGTGTTACAAATTTGTCTGAAAACAGTTTTATACAGTGCTGTGATAGACAAGATAAACTCCATTTAAATTTGCATTTGACAGGTATATTTGCTTGAATTGCTTTTGAGATTGCTCTTGGCATTGCTTCTATGTAGCAGGAACGTGAAGTATGAATTACTGTGGCAATGCTGTGATCGCCATGGAGAGACCGAGGAGGCACATTCTGAATTGACCTTTTCCAGAATAGTTGTCAGGGCCACCAAGCTGGTAATCTGATCCACATCAGCCTTCCAGCAAACTGGCCCCTCAGAGTCTGAGCTGATGTGGAACATGTGCTGTTACATGCATGTTGTAGAATAGTAGCTGGTGTAGGCCATTTGGCCCTTTGAGCCTCTTCCGCCATTCTATATGGCTGATCATCCAACTCAGTCCCCTGTTTCCACTTTCACCTCATACCCTTTGATCCCTTTAGACTTAAGAACTATATCTCACTTGGTCTTGAAAACATTCCATTTTTTTGGCTTCACCCGCTTTCTGTGACAAAGAATTCCACAGGCTCACCACTCCCTGGATGAAGACATTTCTGCTCATCTCAGTCCTAAATGGCCGACCCTATATCCTTAGACTGCAACCCCTGTCTCTGGATTTCCCAAACATCGAGAATGTCCATCCTGTACTTTTCCTGTCTAGTTCTGTTAGAATTTTCCATGAGATCACCCACATTCTTTTAAACTAAATCCAGTCTCTCTTCATATGTCAGTCCTGTCATCCCAAGGATCGGTTTGATAAGCCTTCATTGCACTCTCTCCATCACCAGAACAACCTTCCTGAGATAAGAAGATCCAAGCTACATACCATACTCCAAGCGTGGTATCACCAAAGCCCTGTACAATTGTAGCAAGTCATTCCTGCCCCCACACTTGAAGCCTCTCACTTTGAAGGCCAACATATTATTTGTCTTTTTCACTGCCTGGTGCACCTGCAATGTTTTCTTTCAGTGACTAATGTACAAGGACACCAAGATCTCACTGCACCTTCTCCTTTCCTAATTTTTTGCCATTCACATAATAATCGGCCTTTATTTTGCTACCAAGGTAGATAACCTCACATTTGTGTTGGGTGACATGGTAGCTCACTGGTTAGCACTGCCGCCTTGCAATGCCAGGGACCTGGGTTCGATTCCAGCCTCAGGTGACTGTTTGTATGGAGTTTGCACATTCTCCCTGTGTCTATGTGGGTTTCCTCCCACAGTCCAAAGATGTGCAGGTCAGGTGAATTGTCCATTGCATTCAGGGATGTGTAGGCTAGGTGCATTAGTCAGGGAAAATGTAGAGGAACAAGTCTGGATGGGATACTCTTTGGAGGGCCGACATGGATTTGTAAAGCCTGTTTACACATTGTAGGAATTCTAATTCTACATTGTGCTTAATTTGTACCCTGGAGCTTTGAGTAAATGATGATAGAGGTTTCAATTTTCTGTTTATTACATGGCTGAGCAGGGATCATCTGCCACTGGTGTAGTTATTGTTAATTAACCTGTTCAGACATTTATGAATACCTTTGTGGCAGATGGGATTTGAGCCTGGATCTTCTGGGCCTGAGGTAGAGACACTATTACTGTACCCAAGACCCTCTGCTTCTGGCATTGGAAGGACTTTCAGATTGCTACTCAACCTGTTTATCAGTGAGTTGCATCTGAAAAATGTTCAGTAACTAAAACCTGATGGATTGAGATTCCACATTTGTAACAGTTCATTTTCAAAAGTCAAGAAGTTAATTGGCAATAATTAACTTATCATGTCAGTAAACGCCACACAGATTTCAAATAGTGGCTTTATTTCCTGTGATAAGTTCAGTTTGCGCCTAACACACAAAACGTTAACTTTATGTTGTTCAATGCATTTGAAAGCTGAAAAATCAAATGCCATTCTAGTAAAGCTTATGAAGTGGTAATTTTACTTTGATTTTTCGGTTGAACCATGGGTCTACATTTATATATCAATCAACTAACAGCAAGCTGCACTAATATATTAAGACTGTTTGATGCCAAAGTCAGAGCTAGTAAGTTGTTTCTAAAGTATGGGATCATGGATACGCAGTGCAGTTCTATTGCCTCTTAAAGCCGCACCTGTGTGAGTGTCTCTGAGGTGCAGGGACCATGGAAACCATGTGCCAGCACTCTGATTGACAGAATCCTCACTACAGATCATTGTGATGTTAGATCCATCAGATAGATTTGCTGCCACCATCTTCTTTCCTGGTAGGGATCTGCTTGATCTGGTGTACTGGACGAAGTCCACTTATAACTGACTTGCTTTAAACAAAATATAATTCATTGTGTAATAGCAACTGAGTGCGAGTTACGTTGTTAGTGAGACAATGTCTTTCACTTCAATGATGGAGACTTTGGTGTTAAGATCAGAATGGTGCTGGAAAAGCACAGCAGGTCAGGCAGCATCACCTTTCCAGCGTCTGCAGTCCTCACTTTTGCCTACTTTAGTGTTAGGTCTAGATCCTTTGAGCTTCAAAGCTGGTTCTCTGCCTGCATCCATGCAACTTCATCATATTGGGAAGTGCTGAATGCTCTCCTCAGGATTAACCCCTTCAGATCCTTAAAGTGGAAGTGACCATAGTCGCAAAGGACCATCAAGCTGCTCTCTCATTAGACTAAACCAAATGATGATGAGTTTAATCAGTGGGTCACCACACCTCAGGCATGAGACTGGGTTGAGAAGGCTTTACACCTTTATAGATATTTTCTAATCAACCTATTCAGAGCTGCTGTTGCACACCTCTGTAGCACCCTTATCCAACAGCACAAATTTACTCTTTCAGCTCATACAGTCTAATTGCTGTGCATTTGAACATTCTGGTTATATTTGGTGTTGATCAGGGAACCTCCAGATTAACAGATGCTTTGAATATTCAATTTTAATGTATGATGGATTGTAAATTTTTAATACTTATTTTCAAGATTAATGTTAAATTGTCAGCTTTTCTAGACGGTGCATAAAGTAAGATTGTTTTTTGCTGGTTTACATAGCAGTTTGTCTACTGTTGCAGTGTGTGCTGTAGAGTATAATACCATAATTAATAACATTTTTAGTAAAATATTGGAACTTCTGGTGGAGCATAAAATCTCCAGCTGGGCTTGATAATTATAACTTGTGTTTAATCATATGCAGATTTTGATTAAAAAAACTTTGGATTCACTTCCCTATAAAGCAGAACAAATTAAAACCATGGTTATTGGGTTAGGAATTTCGTGTTAGTAATGTGTCTCTCTAAAAATAAATGCAATGGAAGTATTTGTATTATATTTTTTGTCAATTGATCTCTCAAGTGCTATTTGTCATCTCCAGCACCAGAATAGCTAAGACTTTAAAACAATGCTTCCCAAATGGCTTCCCTCTATGACCACGGTTGTGCCTTGAAAATTGTTGTGATCCCTCAGTGAGAACTGTGAAAATGTGTAAATAGAATGTGGAACAGTACAGCACAGGGATGGGCAGTTTAGCTAATGTTGTGCTAAACACGACTCCAAATTAAAGTGATCCCTTCTATCTGCCCTTGGTCCATATCCCTCCATCCCTTGCTTGGCTATGTGCTTATCTAACAGTCCCTTAAACAGCCCTATCATATCTGCCTCCACCACCATCCCTGGCAGCACATTCCAGACACCTACCACTGTCTGTGTAAAAAAACATGCCCTCACATCTCCTTTCAACTTTCCCCCTGCACCTTAAACACATGCCTCTGAATATTAGACATTTCAACTCTGGGAGAAAGATTTTGACCGTCAATCCTACCTATGATTTGGAGGTGCTGGTGTTGGACTGGCATGTACAAAGTTAAAAAAAATCACACAACACCAGGTTATAGTCTAACAGGTTTATTTGGAAGCACTAACTTTCAGAGTGCTGCTCCTTCATCAGGTGTTGTGGAGCATAAGATTGTAAACCACAGAATTTATAGGAAAAATTTACAATGTGATGCAACTGAAATTATATATTGAGAAACAGCTGGATTCTTTGTTAAGTCTCTCATTTTTTAGAATAATCATGTTGGTTTCAGTTCTTTCATATGTAAATCTCAGAACCTTTTTTAAAAGTTATATTCTCAAGTGAATCTTAACAATAGGTGTCATGTCAGCTCAGATAATGCGTTGGAGGTATGAGGTGCCCTATGTGAGGCTGTCTGTGTCCTAATGTTTAGACTGATTCTGTTTCTAAAAAAGGGAATTACAGAATCTTATATGCATTCATGCAGTTTTTGAGCAAAATAAAATGTAATCCTATCTATGCATCTCATAATTGTATCAAGTCTCCCCTCAGCTCCACCACTCTAGAGAAAGCAACGCTAGTTTTTCTAGCCTCTCCTTATAGCTCATATCCTCAAATCCAGGTAAACCATTTCAGCACTCTCTGCAAAGCCTCCACACACTTCCTATAATGTGGCAACCAGAATGAATACAATGCGCTTAAGTGTGGCCGAACCAACATCTTATAAAGCTACAACATGACATCATGACTCTTGTACTCAGTGCTCCAACCAATAAAGGCAAACATGCCATACACCTTCTTTACCACCTTATCTACTTCTTTGGGCACTTTCGGGAAGGTGTAGTAGAAGGGATATCACGGAGAAGACCTAAGTGAGTTGGGGGAGGGGGAAACAGAGCTGTATAGTGGCCACTACTGTCTCGTTATTTGCAATTGCCACATTTCAGTTTGCAACCTCACTTTGGGTCCACACAAACGCGCACATGCACAAACACACACACATTAGGAAGCCCTGCCTTAGATCATGGGTACAATCCTGTTGCATTTATACAACTGACCCTGTAAGCTAGTGGCCTCCACAAATGTTTCACAGAATCTCATTGCAAAAGCCACCATGATAATTTATAAAGGAATTTAGTGTTTATTAATCTTACATTAATACAGGAGGAAAATTGCTAAGATTATCTCTGCATCACTATTACAGCATTTAGCAATGTTTCACGATTTAAATGAGTGAGCCAAAATGCAAAAATAAAGAGCTTCAATTCTTTGGAATTGCCAATAGTCTGCAGGTTAAATCTAACACCATTAAGTCGATTTATGATTTCAAAATTTTCAATACACTTTGCCTGCTTCAATAATGAGTCCTAATGCAAAAGAATCAGTCAAGACTTTTCAAAATTAGGTCTTAGTATGGAGTTAGCAATATCAATATTTTACACAATTATCTAGCAGATGATGACCTGCTGATGTTGATAATATCCAATTTCAAGTTCTTTCGAAGTTCCTTCACTGTGGCTGGGTCAAAACCTTGGATTTCCCTCCCTAAGAGCATTGTGGGTCAACCTGCAGTTCGTGGACTGCAGCAGTTCAAGAAGACAGCTCACCACCACCTTCATAAGGGAAATTAGGGATGGGGAATAAATGCTGACCAGCCAGTGATGCCCACATCCTACAAGTGAATAAAAAAAAGTTTAGGAAATTTTTAAAACTGTTTTTTTTCTCATTGGCTTTACAAATTTTAATGGCTAATACTTGAACCATGTAACCCCACCCTACCGATGGTATATGAAGGTAATGACATATAAGATAAAGTGAAGAGCCAGTCTGCCACCTTCCTGCCCACCCCTCACTCCCTGGTCAGCTTGTAACCTCTTCTGAATTAGCTGCTCTTAAATGAGGTCCTGCCAGGATCCACAACATGAGCTCCAACACATCTGGATTAGGGAAGACAGAAAGAAATCTGACCACATAACCACCAATGACTGTTCAGTGACTACTGCTAGCTGTGTGGTGATTTATTTTGGAAGTATGGGATAAGGACAGAACCAGTTGTTACGAATGCCACCCCCCACAGTTTACCATGTACACCAAGATGCAAATACGTCGATTAGGCAATAAGTGAGGCACAGAGATTTTAGCTCGACCTGTAGAGATAAAACAATTTAAAATCTCCCGAAGCAGGGCTGGAGCTTAGTGAGGTGATCACGGCTGCTCTTTTTCACTTCTTTTGTTACTGTCTTCCAGATGATTCAGACCAGCAAGATGCTGATTGAATCTGCTGATGCTGTTTATGTGAAGATTATACAGGCTCAGAAGGCTGGTAAGTGCCCGTCTTCACTGCACACGCACACTACATGCTGAGTGTTCAGTTAATGAGGAGAATGTTGGAGTGAGCTGTTTTATGTGCAATTAAAAATGAGTGGTTTTGTGCTTATTCCTCAACCAGAAAAACCTTGCCCTTAGGATAGGGGCTGGTGATAGAAGTGAGACACTGTTCAAAAGTGAGCATATGTAGGGAACTAATGTGTATTTCTGTTACATGGCATCATAGGTTGTAAGGTTTGCCTATTATGGTGTGAAGAAGAAACATAACTTTGAAGATATAAAAACACAAAAGTGCTGGAGAAACTCAGCAGTTCTGGCAGCATCTGTGGAGAGAGAAGCAGTTAAAATGTTGAGTCCAATATGACTCTCCTTTGCAGCTTATTCTGCACAGGATCTAAAGAAGAGCTGTACCAGACACCAAGTGTTCATTCTGCTTCTCTGTCCACACATAGAACACAGAAAAGTACAGCACAGAACAGGTACTCATAGTTCAGCTCACCAGCACAATTAAATTACTCAAACTTCTTCTTCAGTTCTCTGGAGAAAAGCCAGCCAGACCCATAGCACCATAATCTCCATCAAATGTACTTTTCTTGATAATCAGGTCCTGGAGTGGGATTTGAATGTCAAGCTATCTGACCTAGAGGTACGGATGCTGCCTACTACACCACAATACCTCCCACACAGTTACACAAACATCCAAATACCCGGATAGTTTTCAACACAACACAGAACATTACAGTACAGTACAGGCCCTTTGGCCCACGATGTTCTGCTGAGTTTTAATCCTAATGTAAAATATGATAACTTAACCTATGCACCCCTCAATTCACTGCTATCCAAGTGCATGTCCAGCAGTCACTTAAATGTCCCCAATGATTCTGCTTCCGCCACCACCGCTGGCAATGTATTCCATGCATTCACAACTCCCTGCGTAAAGAACCTACCCCTGACATCTCCTGTATACCTTTCTCCTAATATCTTAAAACTATGACCCCTCGTACCAGTCAATCCTGCCCTGGGGAAAAGTCTCTGGCTATTGACTCTATCTATTCCTCTCATTATCTTGTATACATCGATCAGGTCTCCTCTCTTCCTCCTTCTCTCCAGAGAGAAAAGTCTGAGCTTATTCAACCTTTCTTCATAAAGCAAGCCCTCCAATCCAGGCAGCATCCTGGTAAACCTTCTTTGCACTGTCTCCAAAGCGTCTGTATCTTTCCTATTGTAGGGGGCGACCAGAACTGGACACAATATTCCAAGTGTGGTCTCACCAGGGACTTGTAGAGCTGTAGCAAAACCTCGTGGCTCTTAAACTCGATCCCCCTGTTAATGAAAGCCAAAACACCATATGCCTTCTTAACAACCTTATCCACTTGGGTGGCAACTTTGAGGGATCTATGTTCTTGCACACCCAGATCCCTCTGTTCTTCCACACTGCCAAGAATCCTGTCTTTAATCCTATATTCAGTATTCAGGTTTGACCTTCCAAAATGCATCACTTTGCATTTATCCAGGTTGAACTCCATCTGCCATTTCTCAGCCCAGCTCTGCATCCTGTCTATGTCGCGCTGCACCCTGCAATTGTCCTTGATACTATCACTGGCACCTCCAACCTTTGTGTCATCTGCAAATTTACTAACCTACCCCTCAACCTCCTCATCCAAGTCATTTATAAAAACTGCAAAGAGCAGAGGCCCAAGAACAGAGCCCTGCGGGACCCCACTCAACACTGACCTCCAGGCAGAATACTTTCCATCTACAACCACTCACTGCCTTCTGTCAGCCAACCAATTCTGAACATGCTTCTAGATCTGCTGAGTTTCTCCAGTATTTTGGTTTTTTTAAATTTCAGATTTCCAGCATATTGAAATTCTGTTGTATTTATTGTATGGTATGTTTGACCAGAACATTGAGGGCCGAAGGGCCTGTACTGTGCTGTAATGTTCTGTGTTATGTTAAAAACTAATTGGGTATTTGGATGTTTGTGTAACTGTGTGGGAGGTATTGTGGTGCAGTAGACAGCATCTGTACCTCTAGGTCAGATAGCTTGACATTCAAATCCCACTCCAGGACCTGATTATCAAGAAAAGTACATTTGATGGAAATTATGGTGCTGTGGGTCTGGCTGGCTTTTCTCCAGAGAACTGAAGAAGAAGTTTGAGTAATTTAATTGTGCTGGTGAGCTGAACTATGAGCACCTGTCAGCTGGTGAAGCTTCTCTCACTCAACTGTGAATTTGAACTGGTTAAGTTTGTGCCTAAAAATATTCTGCTGGCCTATTTCAAAAGGACGTTGGTGCTGAATTGGAGAATCCCCAACTACAAGTGCCACAGATAAAGGCTATTTTTAAAATAAGAAATCCATTTATTAAAAACTCTCTTGTTTAAAAGGAACTTCAGATCTGTGATTGATTATTGGTTATGCTGCTGAATTTACAGAGAACCTTTCAGTAGTGTGCTCCTTTTTGATACATTGAAGCAGAATAGAGTTATGATCAACATCCCCTTTCTTTAGATATTGAAAGAAACACATTTTGTTTAAACAGTCAATGTAATGAACATCATTAGAATCTGCACTGTAGGATTTACTGATCACTACAGTGTGAGGAAGTGCAAATAGCAGCTGTAGACTGTCAATAGACAGGTATTAGAGAACCTATCTTTTTAGTTACTCATCTCTTTCACACAATTTGCAGCAATTGCTTTTGGGCAGATTCCCAGAGACATTTTTGTTAATATTCATACATTGAAAACAAAAAAATCAATTACAAAAAGATGTTAAATCCCAACGGGTTGGAACAATGTAGCTTTTAATGAATTTTTAGTTATAGTTCATTAAGTTATATTTCACCGCATGCAGTGATCTTATTCAAATCTTCAAAGCTACAAATATACATTAGATATGGAACCATTTAATGTCTTTATTTCTTATAGAAGTTTAACCCACAATTTTTCTTTTTCACACTTCTCCTCAGGCGTTGATTTGTATCGGGGTAAAGTTAAACAAAGACAATGAGCGCTGTCAAAACCTATTTGATCATAGTCACCGAGGTCTCTTGTAACTTCTCAATTCCCTCCTTTGATGGGATGAACTAACACAGTACTTGATTTTTATGTGGGGTACTGATGGATTGATGCCATTATTTTAATGTGAATATAAACAAAACACAAATCTCCACAGTCTTTCCAAGTTTCCTCAAGTGCTGAATTGGGCCTGCAGTTATGTTTCAGTTTGAAAATGACATCAAAGGGCTGAAATAATTCCAGGAAGGCCGGTATCCCTTCACCAAGTCACCCTTTATTTACACGTGTATTGTACATGACACTGACCCAGCTGGCTCAGAGCTAGCTCCTAGTGTGAACCGAACTTGTGCCACTCCTGTTTATATCTGTCAGCCAGATCTCCCTGAATGGACCAGGCTAACAGCCCCATTCAGGGAACTCATATTTTGTGAGGTCCACCTGGCTGACTTTGGTCCACACTACAGGGGTCCAGCTGTTTTCCTGTGACAACTTGGACAGTGTTTGTCTGCAGTGCCTTAGGATGAGAAACAGTTTTGGAGAACTTGCGAGAAACCAAGCACTGAAACTTAAACAGGGCCTCGTTCTACACAGCCTCAAAATGACTAACAGCTGAAGATGGAATAAATTCATTATCACATGACAGGATCCCATACATTTCTGTACCTTGTCAGAGTGCCCAGAAACAGAGACCGCAAATATAAGATTAAGTGGGGAAGTTACGAGAAATCTCTTTAGCATGTAGGGTGTGCTACCACGGGGAATTGTTGAGGTAAATATAGCAGAGATGGGTTTAAAGAAAAGCCAGATCAGTACATGAGAAAGGAATAGCAGGACATGGTAAGACGGTTAGATGAAGAATATAGAGGAGAAGCTTCTGTGCACTATAAATAACTGAGCCAAGTGGTCTCCTGTTGAACTAACAATTTTATCTAATTTTGTTTTATTTCATGCTTGTGAAGAATCCATGGGAATCAACAGTTTGGAAATTCATCCAAAAAAAACACATTTGACTTGGTGGAAATCGCTTTAAAAGTTGCATTCATTGAAATGTTTCAATAGATAAACAGCACAGTGTGACTCTGGGCAACAAACACTGGCAAAACCCTACTTCATATCCTCTAACTGTTATGTGTGAGATTACAGTTAGTTCAAAATTTCCTGTTACAAAATTATGGAAAACAAACCGTGTTATTACTTCAACTGCCATACTTCAAATGTATCAGTGCAAACATCAGTAGAGGGAGCTATCAGATGGTGGCAGTGATGGTCTTCCATGGATAATGTAGACTTCTGACATTCACTCATACAAGAAGAAGAATGAGAGATGAACAGGGTACCTAAGAGTTGCACTGGTGCTAGAATATATTTTACCTTCAGGAGAGGAAGAGGTAGAAGGTGCACATCAAGAGAGAAAGTTAACAATAAAGCTACTGTGTATCTTTATCCTGGATATTTCTTTAAGCAAAAAGCTTAACTTTGATTTCTTTGTCAAAGAATGTAGAGTTGGGAGTGTAGTCATTGGAATTGACACATGATCCTCTATATTATGTTCCTTTAGCTATGCTATGAGTAGCTTTCAGACCATTAGATAATAACATTGAGACCTGGTTCTAGATTTCAGATTGGTTTTGGGCAGTTACACTGGGTGGTGAGGTAGAAAAAATTTACATCAACGCAAACCCATTCTGTCCTCTTCTGATGCCTCTTCTCAGTCTGATAGCAGTACTCTTACAACCTGTTAAATACATTAATATATTCATGTGCGTACTTAAGTCTGTGTAGAGGATGTGTGTATGTGTGCGCGTGCGTGTGTGTGTGGTGTTTGGTAGGTCTTGAGGTTTTTGTTTATTCAAGTGTCGGTAACCCCAGTCCTTCAAATGACTGTAGGGCTGGCCTTTTAGAAAATTAATTCATTGAATGTGGGTGCTGCTGGTTGGACCAGCATTTCCTGCCCATCTCAAAAAGCCGTAGAGAAGGTGGTGATGAGCTGTTAGAAAGGGAATTCCAAGATTACGATCTAACAGCAGTGAAGATATAGGACACAATTACTTAGTTCAAGTCACCACTTGCAGTTGGTGGTGTTGTTATGCATCTGCTGTCCTTGTCCTTCCAGATTGTTGAGGTCAAAGAGTTGGAAATGCTGTTAAAGGAACCTTGGTGAGTTATGCCCTGCCTCTTGGAGATGGTAAACACTGTTTGCCAATGGTGAAGATAGTGAATACTGAAGGTGTTGGATGAAGTGCCAATTGTTTTGAGGTAATGGTTCTGAAAGAGTTAATATTTAAGTTGTACTGACTCCAACCAATGATGTCACACACAGTCTTTGGGTGGAGACTGGGCATTCTGTACTCGCCTTTGTAAGGAAACAGATGTATTCTGTACAGCTGCTAGTAATCATGCCTGACTAGGAATGCATAGTGTCCTTATTGCTAAGATGCAATTAACCATGTTATTAGCTAAGCACCTCTTTTAGACTCACCAGTGATCTATCTTTTACCATTAAAGTTGTCCACGATATAGATAAAGGAGAATTAGTAGCAGAGAACTAGATCAAACAGCCCTCACTATACATCCTATATTTTCAGAGGTAGTAGATACAACAAAATATCAACAATAGTGACGTTCCTGTAACCATAACATTTATATGGCTGGTCCAATTCAGTTTTCGGTCAATGGTGATCCCCAGGATTTTGATAGTGAGGAATTCAGCAATGCCATTGAATGTCAAGGAACAATTCTCTCTTTTTGTAGATGATTTCTCCCTGACATTTTCGGGCACAAATGCTACTTGCCATTTATAAGCTCAGGCTGAATATCATTTAGATTTTCCTGCAAATGGATGCAAGCTGTTCATAATCTGAGGAGTGGTCAGTGATGTTGAATGTTGTGCAGTTATCAGCTAACATCCCATTTCTGACCTTATAATGAAAGGAAGGTTATTAATGAAGCAGCTGAAGATGGCTGGGCCTTAGTCACTCAGGGCCATCTGCAGAGATGTCTCCCTGGAGCTAAGATAGCTGTCCTCTAACCACCACAACCACCTTCCCTTGTGCTTAGTATAACTGCAACCAGCAGAGAGATTTCCGCCTTATTTCCACTGACTCTAGTTTTCCTGAGGCTCCTTGATGCCACAGTCAGTGAAGTATTGCCTCAATGTCAAGGGCAGTCACTCTCACCTCACCTCTGGAATCCAACTCTGTTGTTCATGAGTGTAACCAATGAGGTTAGAAGCCAAATGGCCCTAAGTAGAACCCAATCTGAGTGTCAGAGAGCAGGTTATTGCTGAGCAAGTGCCACTTGATTGGACTGTCAACAACCTTTTGTGTCACTTTGTTGATGATGGAGAGCAGACATGTAGAGCAGTAATTGACCAGGTTGGATTTGTATAGGACACATCTTGGCAATTTTCCACAAAGTTGAGTAGATGTCTGTGTTATAACTGTATTCAAACAGTTGGGCTGGAGGTGCAGCTAGTCTGGAGCTCAAGCCTTTAGCACTATTATCAGAAAGTATTCATAGGTTTTGCAGTTTACTGTGCCTTCAGCCATTCCTTAATATGATATGGAGTGAATGGATTTGGTTAAGGACTGGCATCTGTGATGCTGGGTACTTCAGGAGGAGCCCAAGATTAATTACCCAGTTGGAACTTCTGGCTGAAGGTTGTTGCACATCTTTCAGCTTTGTCTTTTATAGTAATGTGCTGGGATGCCCCACAGTTGAGAATAGATAGAGATTTGTGCATGTTTTCCTCCTGTTAATTATTCCCTGATCCACCACCATTCATGACTGGATATGGGAGACCTGTAGGCTGTGGGATTGGTTAGTCCTCTCTATTACATGTTGTTTGGCGTGTAGTAATTATTTGTTGTTCTGCTCGTGATGATGGTATTGTTACTTTTTTTAGGTATTTCTTAGTGCTGCTCTTGGCATGCTCTTCATTAAACTAGTGTTGACCTCTCAGCTTGATAGTAATGGTGGATTGGGGGATCTGCCAGTCCATAAGGTTACAGATTGAATTTGCTGATGTTGATGGTCCATTGCACCTCTTGGATGAGTAAGGCTGGTTGGGCTTATATTCCTGGTGTGTTTGGCTTATTCACACATGACTGAACTCTTATCAGGCACAAACTTGTTCCTTTGACTAATGCTGATCAGAGTCAGATAGCTTGGATTCTTTGCATTGATGAATATTAGTTTGGATTCAAGGACAAATGAAAATGTTGCTACTACCAATTAGGTAATTGGTGTGGTTTGTTTTCTGAAATTTGAAACATTGGTTAGAAGCAGTTCGGGACTAAACCATCTGTATAGAAAATACCTCTGTAGTGACATAATTAGGAATAATCGGTCATGATTGCATTCTGCATTCATGATCTCACTGAAACAGAATTTAATGATGTTACTATGAGGGAGTTTCTCCACACATCTGCTTCTATCAAACATAAAGCTTTCAGATTATGGGAGCAATGAAAATCTAAGAGATGTATCAAGAGGTTTATAGAATTTCCCGTCATTATAATTCAAATGAATGAGACATTATGTTGCTAAATAACTGAAATTAATAATTTCTTTTGAATTTTTACTTATATCTGAAATATATTTTGACAAATCAGCACTCTGATTCGTAATGCTAATTTAACAGCCTTTGTTCCATGGAATCATGTCAAATTGACAGCATACAGATGGACTATTCAGTCCAACTGGGAGATGACAGTATTGTGATAATGTCCCTTGACTAGAGGACATGGGTTCAAGACCAAGGGGTGGAATTTAAGTTCAGTTATTACATCAAGATTTGAAAGTTACATCGAGATTGTAATGGTGATTATGAAGCTATCATTAATTGTTATAAAACTCCACCTGGTTGATAAATGTCCTCTAAGGAAAGAGAACTGCTCTCCTTTTCTGGCCAGTGATTGTACATGTGACTCAAGACCCACAAGAACTTGGTAAACTCTACACTGCCTCAATTGCCCTCACAAACCTCTCAAGGGCATTAAGGATAGGCATCAGTTACAAGCCTTTCCACTAATGCTCATATCTCTTGGAAGAGTAAAACTGATCTTATGTTGGGGCCTCTTCATCTAAGTCATTTCATCTGTTTAAATGCTATAACTTAATCTATGTACTGTATAGAATATATATGAATCTAGATTATATTTCTAAATTAATTTTCCATGTTATTTACAAATTAAGCTCAATAATCACCTAACAATCAGAATATTATTATCATTGTCAGGCTAACACATTTAAAGTCTATGCCAGAAACACAAGAATTGATGTGGCTGGATATTAATAATATCTACCACAGGGACAAAAGATGCAATATGACTTTATTCTTTATTAATACCATAAATACCTCTTGATTTATTTTGATATGAGTACATTTTAAATTTTATCAAGATCTTTGTCCTAATGATAAGCTTCTGATGTAAATTATTGCTTTTTCTTGTAATAAAATATTCACTTAATACACACTGGATAAACTTAGAGAGTCAAATAATACCCACAGTCCTTGCACAATTGGAAACAATGACAGTGGAAAATATAAAACCATAAGACATAGGAGCAAAACTAGCCTATTCAACCCATCAAGTCCATTCTGCTGTTCAGTGTGACCGTGGCTAATCTGATTATCCTCAACTCCACTTTGTTCCCCTCTCCTTATGACCCTTGATTTGAGTTGAGATTAAAAATCTGCCCGCCTTAGCTTTGCATATACTTAAAGATAAAGGATAAGGTAAAGAATTCCGTAGATTCATTGCTGTCTGAGAGAAGAAATTCGTCCTCATCTCCCCGAGGGAGAAACCAGTAATCAGTCTTAATTGGAGCCAATTATACTCGTCATAGTGATCCATTTTGTGATATACATGTCGGACTAGTACGTGTCATTCACAAGTTTTACTGCTGTGTTTCACTTCTCCCCCAGAGTGAACCAGACAGTATGCATTAATACCTATCAGACTGTCTCAGTTTGCTGAATGTAGCATAAATACTTCTTGGCTTGTCAAAAAGTTCATCATGGAGGTTAATCAACTGTTAACTGGAAGCAAACAAATTTCTCATTTATTCCCCCCGCCTTTTGAAAATTGGAGTGTGTTCACAGGCATTGGGATCCAGGATATCCCCATATGCATGATTTTTAATTTTAACCACTACTGGTTCCAACCCTGCCGACATCTCAAACTTTGGCCCTTTATGTGTCATTCTCACAGTGAAGGTGGTTCCTTGTACCAACTGAAAATAATTGGAATAGAGAAATATAGTGCCTTGTGATCTGGAAACCTGCAGCTTTTATCGTTGCTGTATTTGAGTTAGCATAGACTTCAAAATTACCTTCAATCATAATAAGTTGGTCCCTAGAAAATATTTTGGATGTCTGCCACTCTTGCCTACTGAATGCCAAAAGTTATTACACCTTTAGGCCACAGTAACACTGCTGTTCTGGCTTTATTTACAACTAAAATCATCCTCAGGAGCAAAGCTAAGTGGTGAGATATTAAACAGTACAATGCTTGTATGTGAGAATTACATCAGTCTTTCTTTCAGTCTTTTGTCTTTTGACATGA
Source organism: Chiloscyllium punctatum (assembly GCF_047496795.1). Taxonomy (NCBI): domain Eukaryota; kingdom Metazoa; phylum Chordata; class Chondrichthyes; order Orectolobiformes; family Hemiscylliidae; genus Chiloscyllium; species Chiloscyllium punctatum. Next base: position 16,226,566 of record NC_092780.1, on the reverse strand, counting down.
CAGGTTACATTGTCTTTTCCGGGACTGAAACATCACAGATCGACAGCCAGTTTTCCTGGAGTAAGCAGACAAATGAAACCCGAACAGACTTCCTACTTTGGCAAACAAACAGTTTTCCCAACAAAATAACCTGCCTGTTTTGACGGAATTAGAAGTTACATTTTCATTTGGCAGAATACTTCACCTGTTATCATTTTAAACCTGCTGTCCCAACCAACAAGGCAATGTTGTTTTCCCTTGTGGAACTGTAGCTGACCTGTTTCATGCAGAGTGGATGTATCTGTTAATTGCATAAATTAAGGTTAAGCACTTATAAAGGCTCCTGCAGTAATGTCTCTCTCTCTGAGCAGGAAGACCTACCTTGAATTTTCAAATGCTCCAGAAATGTGGAATGGAATCTGTGAGCAGGTTGATTAGACAATATCTAGGTACAGGTGGTAATTACACAGTGAATGGCAGAACCCTTAGGAGTATTGATATGCAAAGGGATCTGGGTGTGCAAGTCCACAGATTACTGAAGGTGGCAGCACAGGTAGATAAGGTAGTAAAAGAGGCTTTTGACATGCTTGCCTTCATTGGAAGTGCGTTGAGTATAAGAATAGACAAGTTATGCTGCAGCTTTATAGAACTTCAGTTTGACCACACGTGGAATATTGCATACAGTCCTCGTCCCTGCACTACAGCAAGATGCAAATGCTTTGGCAAGGGTACAGAAAAGGGTTACCAAGATGTTGCCTGGTATTGGGGATTTTAGCTATGAAGAAAGGTTGGATAGACTGGGTTTGTTTTCATGGGAATGCAGGAGGTTGACGGGCGACCTAATAGAATGGCGTGGATAGGGTGGAAATTATGAGGCTTTTTCCCAGGGTGGAGGTGACAATTCCTAGGAAACACAGATTGAAGGTGCAAAAGAGGAAGTTTAAAAGAGATGTGCGAGGCAGGTTTTCCACACAAAAGGTGGTGAGTGCCTGGAACGCACTATAGAGGAGGTGATGGAAGCAGACACAATAGCAGCATTCAAGGAACACCTGGATGGATACATGAATAAGAAGGGACTGGAGGAATATGGATCCTCTAAGTGAAAGACAGTTTTAGTATGGAAAGGTAAAATGTGTCAGTGCAGGCTTGGAGGGCCAAGGGGTGTTCTCTGTTCTGTATTGTTCTTTGAGGCACTTACGGTTCTTGTGGCACAGTGATAGTGTCTCTATCCCTAGACCAGGAGGTCCAGAATCCAGTCCCACCTGTTGCAGACGTGTGTTAGAACATGCCTGATCAGGTTGATTGGAAAATATCTAAGGAGACACTTGGGTGGATTTACCCTCCTGAGAGTTGGCAGGGAGGGTTGATAATCAGATGGACTGACACCAGAGAGCTATTTGCCTCCTTCTCACTAGTTCAGAAATTAAATACTGGACAGGAACGCAAACAATCAATCTTCTCACTCTGCCACCGGTTAGGTGGTCAATTAACAACTACTTCAGGGTCATATCCCACCTGGGCTGCAATTACTCTCATACTTGCAGGATGAGAGCGTGGCTTACCAGACGGATAACTCATTCTGGGCAGGCTTTCACTTGGATGGAGTGAAGTTTCCTCAGACTGCACTAATTTGGATAAGAACCAGGGATTGGATCTATGTCAGGGGTTCACCTCTGAGAGCTGACCGCTGCCCTCAATTTCAATACCACCTGCTTTTCTGTCCCTGAGACCCCCAAACCCAGAAAACTTTCCCAAATAATAGTTGCCTTTCTTGGCTCTGATGCCTCTGCAATGGGTGGAGTGAATGGTTGTTGGCTTCCCATTAGGAGCCTTTGCTGTGGTGCTGGCGGGTTTTAGAGATGCCAGCCTCTGACTGGCTACATGTTCTAGAAGGGGAGGACTTCCTGATCCAACTTGGTAATTCCAGTGGAAAGCCCTGCAGCAGCCAATCAGCTGGCTCATTGACATTTGATGCAACGGACTTTCTGAATAACTGCAATAAACTTCTCCCTTTTGAACTTATATTGGCAACAATGTGTTCTTGGCCTTCTTGACTCTACACTTGCTTTATATGGCTAGGAGCCATACACCTGTCATATTTCCCTTTGTGAGTAAAGCTAAATCTGAGCAGGGCTGAAAAATGTGTTGCTGGAAAAGTGCAGCAGGTCAGGCAGCATCCAAGGAGAAGGAGAATCGACGTTTCAGGCATAAGCCCTTCTTCAGGACTTCTTCAGGATTCCTGAAGAAGGGCTGATGCCCGAAACGTCGATTCTCCTGTTCCTTGGATGCTGCCTGACCTGCTGCACTTTTCCAGCAACACATTTTTCAGCTCTGATCTCCAGCATCTGCAGTCCTTTCTCCTAAATCTGAGCAGGATTGACTTCCAGTCTCTTTTTCTACTCACTGGCTCTGAATTTAGCTTCGGTTGGCTCATTGATTTGGAGAAAATAATATTAATTTTGAATATATGCAAAATTAAAGATAGAAATTCATTTTTCTTTCATTCACTTCTGGGATGTGGGCATCACCAGCTGGGCCAGCATTTATTGGTCATCCCTGGGTTGCCCTTGAGAATGTGGTGGTGAGCTGCCTTCTTGAACTGCTGAAGTCCATGTGCTGTAGTTAGGCCCACAAAGCCACTCGGGAGGGAAGTCCAGGATTTGACCCAGCAATACTGATGATTACATTTCCAAGTCAGGATGGTGAGTGGCTTGGCAGGGAACTTGCAGGGGGTGGTGTTTGCATGGATCTGCTGCCCTTGTCCTTCTAGATTGCAGTGACCATGTGTTTGGAAACTGTTGTCTAAGGATCTTTAGTGAATTTCTGCAGTGCATCTTGTAGATAGTACACACTGCTGCTGCTGAGTGTCAGTGGTGGAGGGTGTGGATGTGGTGTCAGTCAGTCAGGCTGCTTTGTCCTGGATAGTGTCAAGCTTCTTGAGTGATGTTGGAACTGCACCCATCCAGGCAAGTGGGGAGTATTCAATCATACTCCCGACCCGTGCCTTGTAGATGGTAGGCAGGTCATGGGGTGTCAGGAAATAAGAGTTATTTGCTTAGCATTTCATAGATAATTAATAGAATCCCGACAGTGTGGCCCAACAAGTCCACACCGACCCTCCGCAAAGTATCCCATCCAGACCCATTCCTCTACCATAGTACTCTACATTTCCCCTGACTAATGCACCTAGCTTACACATCCCTGAACACTGTGGACAATTAAAATGGCCGATTCACCTAACCTGCACGTCTTTGGACTGTAGGAGGAAACTGGAGCACCTGGAGGAAACCCACGCAGACACAGGGAGAATGTGCAAACTCCACACAGACAGTCACCCAAGGCTGAAATTGAACCTAGGTCTCTGGCACTATGAGGCACCAGTGCTAACCACTGAGCCGCTGTGCTGCCTCTTTGTTGTTGGAGACTTTATATTTAACACGTCCTCATCATTTGGATATTATTGATGTCAATACTTCCTGTCACATCAAGTTGAACTACATCCATTGCTGACATGGTCCCCCACTCAATTTCTTTTCCCTTTGGACTAATCAGTGCTCCTACACGATATTTCTTGCTCTCTCCCCTAACCAAGACTAAATAATGTTTTCATATGTGAGTACTTTTATCAAGTTTCCCTTCCAGCAGCACTATGGGTCCACCAGCACCATATGGTTGTTCAAGAAGGTGGTGTCCTAATAACGTGACAGTAGTTAGAGATGGGCAATAAATTCTAGAACCAACATCCTGTGCAAGAACATGGAAAGGGCAAGAGACAGAAGCTTATCACATGATATATTGAAGTGTTGTAACTTACAGTCTCTCACATCCTTTTGTGTGTTTTTAGCTCATCTTTGTTTACTTAATTGATACAAATTAATTGGTGAATCAATAAACTGTCTTCCCTGAGCCCAATTGTATTTGTTCTTCCTTTTCCATTTCACTTTATCGCTGAGACTGATTGCTTGGTGCCATGCTTTGACTCTTTTCTAGGACTTCAGAACAGTTCTTGATCTTCCTTTCTGCTTACAAAATTGAGTTTGGAAACCCAACTTTAATGTCCAGGTGTTGCATCTGATTTTCCTTCCCTTTGCATTGTTTTTTTCAACCTTAGTGGTTTCCTAGAAGAATGTACAAAATATATATTTGGGTAGGCCATTCGGCCCCTCAAGCCTTCTCTACCAATTAGTAAGGTCATGGCTGAAAAGACAATGATCTCAACTCAACTTTCCTTCCTGAGCTCCATAACCCTTGCCCCCTTATAGACCAAAAATCTGTCTAACACAACTTGAACAGAAAGAAGAGCCAGCCTCTGTTTCCCTCTTAGGGAGCAGGGATTGCTATATTAACGTTTTTTATCTCTACCTCTAATTGAGACCCCTTATTTTGAAACCTAGCCCATAGCTCTAGGCCTCTGTCCCACACAAGGAGAAACAATCTCTTAAAATCTATGCTGGCAAGCCCCTTCTGAATCATCTATGTTCAATAATTATTCTAAATGCCAATGACTACAAGCTGAACCTGCTCAACCCTTCCTAATAAGATAACCCCTTTTTGCCTGGAATCAGCTGAGTGAAAGTTCTATATACCGCTTCCCACACAAGTTTATCTCATATAAGTGAGGAAATTAATACTCTGCACCATCTTGAGATGCAGTCTCAGCCATGCCCCATACACTCAGAGAATGATTCTCTTCTTTTATTTTCCACTACCCTTTGCAATTAAGGCCAATTTTACACTTGCCTTTCTCATTACTTGCAACACCTGCGTTCTAACATTTATTACAATGGCCCTTTGTCAAATATTTCCCAGTTGGGTTTGTGGTGTAAGTTCCATCATCTTCCAGCTGTTTGGAGATGTTACCTATGCTGACTTTATTGTCTTTAATTCGTCATCTGCCATCTTACAGTTTGACTGTGATCAAAGAGCTATTACGTAGGTTATCATGTTTCAAGACCAATATCCTACAAGGCTGTAGAACGCATTCTTACAACACCGAACTACTCACGTTGCTAATTTTCAAACAATGAACTCTAGCTGGAAGAGTGGGCAAACAGCCAAGTGAACTTCTCTGCAGTTTTATTGCTTAGGGAGCTCCCTGGAACCACTTAATCATCATCTTGTAAATGTACGTGGACTGAATTTTCTGCAAAGGCAGAAGTAAACCCGAAAGGAATGATATGGAGTCAATTTTGATTGTAATTCTGAGGAGGGAGACCAATGCATGATACAAAATAATTTCCTGAACAAAAAAAATTACTTTCAACTGAGAGTTAAAATCTTAGTTACCATAGCGATGGCAAATCTGTTTGAGATTTTTAACAATCGTAGTATATGAAACATTCAAAGGGTACTGGATGTCTCCAAGAGACTGTGAGATGGGTGTTGTAACTTTGACCTCAAATGAACAGACTTTCCTTTATTCAATTTCAGATTTCATCTGAACACCCCTGCAGTCATTAACTCCAGCACAGCTCCAAGGGTGCGTGATCACTGGCTTATATTACATGGCAGTGAATATTGGCAAGCTAACAGTGACAGAATTTTGCACTGTCTTATCACATTTGCTGCACACTCTTGCCCTTTACAGCCACTAGAGAAAGCATCTTTATAATATCACTTCAAACTGGATTTGTAAGAGGTAAAGTAATGGGCATCATTTCATCACACATCACCAACTTTACATAACAGCTGCTCTGATGCAGTCCAACTCTGAAAACAAATGAACACTTTGAATTTTATTTCATTGGTATTGAAACTACTGTTGCAATAACTTGTGTCCTCAAAGCACCCCACCATGTCCTCATGATACCCCAAAGGAGTTCGTAGCCAGCGAATTAATTTTCAACAGTTATAAATTACTTACAAAGTTAATTTACTATGTGCATTGCAAAGCCCCATAAATAGGTGATTGACGAACTAAATAATTTGTATTTTGTGGTTTTTAGTTGAGGAAGGAATGCTGGGCAATACAGAAGAGCAAGCTTGCTGTCCTCCTTCAAGTAGTACCATGGAATATTTTCCATGCTACTGAAAGGGTAGGCTGTGCCTCAATTTATTACATCATACACTAAAACTAAGGGTTGGACAAGTGGAACTGATCCAAAATATTTCAGAATTGGAGCCTTTGATATGCTAGTGCAGATCCACAGTATGTTGTTCATTAAACATTAATATTTATTCTCTAGATTGATGCAAATGGCCTCACTTTGTTGCATTGCATATTTATAAGCTATATAATTTATTCAGTTTTATAATTTATTCAGTTTTATTATGTTTGCTGTTTTTGGCTCCAAGTGACTACTGTTGAAATCTCTTATGTCAGTCATATCAGTGACTGCCAGTACAAAATTGGAAGACAGAGAGTATCTCACTCAGCCCAGTGGTCACCTCAAGCTTGCCAGGTTGTTGGTTAATGATCAAGAGACGTGACCTAGTCCAGTTGTCTACTTGTCGTGACACCCCTACTGCCAATGTGGCTTGCTTAGTACAGTATACGAGTTGAACTTGGGAAGGGGAGGGAATACAGGATACAATTAGCCACCTAATGCTGACCGACTGGAAAAACTGTTCACTGCCACTTCTTTTTAAAATGTGAAGAGAAATAGTGAATGGTTGTCTTCATCTGTTAAAATACTATTGATGGCTAATTTTTGGAAAATGCAGAATGGAGGTTTCAATGATAACCAAGAGCTGTTTCCAGTTGCTATAGTAGCCTTATCTCCCAGTGTAGCAGAACATACCACATTTACATGACGAGATTGAAATCACAGTGACGAAATAACAAATAGTTACCCACAAACAATTGTTAGAAAGTTGTGATTTATGACTGATTGCTGCTCATGGAACTACTTGCAGAATTCTGGGGAAAGATTGGGAGTGGGACTGACTGGATAGCTCTTTCAATTACATAAGGAGCCAAGGGACTTCTTTCATTCTTTGTGATAGGACAACTGCTTCAGTATACAATGAGAGAAGCTATAGAATTGAACTGTATAAGCTAACCAGTGCTGAGCTCATTCATAGTCAAAGAAGAGGGCTTTTAAAAATTATCTGTTCATGATAAATGGGTGTGGCTGATTTAGCCAGGATTTATTGGCCATCTCTAATTGCCCAGTAGGCAGTTAAGAGTCAGTCAGATTGTTATCGATTTGAAGTCACACATAGCCCTAACCAAGTAAGGATGGCAGATTTCATTCACTAGAGAGTTTTGGCAAACCAGATGGTTTTTAACAACTATCCATAATGTTACATGTTTCTGGCCTTTTTTAATTCCATATTTTTACTAAGTTCAAATTGTCATGGTGGGATTTGAACCCAAGTCCTCATTAACCTGTGGTTTTGGATTACTAGTCCAGTGACATTAGCACTGCATCACTGTCCCTTGTACACTGCTAAGGTCTATAACTATATTGCTCCTGTGACTTCCAGGGGCACTTCAGAAATCCCTCTTTAGATGAGCAACTCAAAAAATCACTGCATTTCCTCATTTACTTTGAACCTCCTGTCAGCTTCACTCAGTTAGTAGCAATTAGCCTATTCAGAATGTCATGAGTTCAACTATCATTACAGGGCTTGAACACATAATGTAGGCTGACATGTCATTGTACCACTGAGATTCCTACATTGCTGGAGGTTTTTACTGTGGTCTGACGTTTGAAGGTTAGTTGAATTCTGATTTTCCAATTTCAATGTCTGCATTGTGCTGAGCGAGCCACATTGGCACTAGGAGTGTCACCTCTTGTCTCAATATAGGAGAATTGGACACGGTTCCTGCTCTTGATCCTTATTTAGCATCATGCCCCAGTAAGCTCATCCAGCAAATGTGTAAAAGGAAAAGGTACAATATGGGCAGAAAGAGAAAGGTCTACTACAAGGATAAGTCTATACATATCTGGCAATGCTAGCTTTGGAAAACAAGGTTGCAAGTCAAATTAGAGATGGACAAAATAGGGGCACCTTTAGCATTGGTTGGTTGAGACACACTCTGTGTCCCTGTTTCATGCTGGCAATCACCGATAAGCCTGAAAAATAAGGTTTTGAGAAAATACTTCAGTCACTAGGAGCCAAGCAGAGAAAACAAGTGAAAATATAATAGAACGGAACAAATTATGCAGTATATAAATATGCAATTCAACTAAGCTAGGCCACTTGCATCAATCTAGAAACCAAATATTAATTTTTAATGAACGAAGGTACTGTAGCTGTATTGCACCATTTCAGATGCTTCAAACCTTCATCTTCTTGGCTGAGTTCCACCGAACACTGAACAAATGTCTGGCTCTTAGTTTCTTTTTTCCCTGAAGTGTACTCATAACAAAATTATGTTTCAAATTGATCTTAAATCATAAAGAGCTTTTAAGGATAACTTCATTCTGCTTTTCTCCCTCTCCCTCAAATTCATAAGTTGAGAAATCATACAGTAGGATTCTGAATCTGTAATTCATCAGACCTGAAAGAACCCATTATTAAGGTCCACCTCTGTGTGTTGCTGTTTATCTAATATTGGGTGATATGTGAGTGGTGAGGATTTGACATATTACCTTGTTTCCTAGTGGCTGCACTGCCAGATTGTATCCTGATGTTTCCTTATGGCATTCATTTTTGTTTTTACCATATTTTTCCAGCTTCTCTTGCATAGTTACTGAAAGGGCCTTGGTATGATGAGTTTATTGGGGCAATGTGTTAAATAATAATTACTATAATTTTTGCATTTGCGAGACAAAGGGCAACAGCTGATAGTCCAGGATAGTACCAAGAGTGAAATGCGAAGATGAAGCAAAATGGGAGGACAATAATCTCCACTTTGCAAAACGTGTGGGTTATCCAAGGAATAAAGGACTCTCTGTTTAATTAGGAGGGTTTAATAACTGATCTCTGCTCACTGTGCTTGATTGATTAAGCTTGGATATAGACTCATGGTAAAGCAAACATATACTTCAGGAATTGCAAGATGATTAGATTCCCTACAGTGTGGAAACAGGCCCTTCGGCCCAACAAGTCCACACCGACCCTTCGAAGAGTAACCCAACCAGACCCATTTCCCTCTGACTAATGCACGTAACACTACGGGTAATTTAGCATGGCCAATTCACCTGGCCTGCACATCTTTGTGACTGTGGGAGGAAACTGGAGCACCCAGAGGAAACCCACGCAGACACGGGGAGAATGTGATAACTCCACACAGACAGTCGCCCGAGGCTGGAATCGAACCTGTATCGCTGGTGCTGTGAGGCAGCAGTGCTAACCACTGAGCCACTGTGCTGCCCTAAGAGGTTAGAGCTGGGAGATGAGTGCAGGTATTTTGGGATTACAGAGATATTTGAAGCACTGTAATGAACCCATAGCTCATTTAGAAATTAGTGCCATCTCTGTATTGCTGCGACATTTATAAAATATACAATAACCAATGAAGTTACAACAAGGACCAAGGTATGTGGAGTTTTGGAGTGTTGAAGTGCTGAGAATAGATTTGTTTTGAATAGGAGATTGTATGATGGGTTTTGATCTCAATGCATTTGGAGCATAGAGAAGTACAAAAGCATGTCACGTGCAAAATAGGAGCTTGGAGGGAGTCAGTGTAGACTTCAGAACATCTGTCCTCCAAGGGAAGAGCCATTAAAGAGAAGTTGATTATGGAATAAGCAGACTAGAAAGGAACTCCTGGTCAGATAAATCTTTTCTTGTATTCTGCCCAGGACTGAAAGAGATGGTGGAAAAGTTTAGGAGCAAAGACAAAGTTACACTTTCTAGAAAGAAGGAAGGGAGGATTTACATTTATAAAGCACCTTGTTTAAAGCCTAGGCATCCCAAAGCACATTACGTCTGATGAAGTACTTATTGATGTACAATTACTGTTAAATTGTAGGATACATGACAACCAGCTTAAGCATAGCAACCCCCCACAGAAAGCTATGTAATAACAACCAGATAATTACTTTTAATGTTTGTCTGAAGCATAAAGATTGGTCATGGGCAGAAGATGATGATAAAAGAAGCCTATTTTTGTAAAAAAAATGCATGAATAAGGAAATCAGGATCCTTAAAAGCATCTTCAACAAGGTGAAGAATATTAAGTCTTTATATTTTGCTCAGACTGGTACGTTACTCTACAAATGTCTACTTCCTACTGAAGCCCATGCATTGAAAACTGAGGACTTGAGATTAAGTTGGTGTTACACAGGAGGAGAATGTGTCTATTCCATAATGTCTATTGTAGACTATTAGCAATATACTGTAGTGTGTGTGTTCTTTGTGAGAGACAGAGAGTGAGATTTCCTTGGAGCTACTGTCACTGCACCTTTAAAGCTTTATCCTCCCTGTTTAGTTACAGCAACAGAGGAGGAGCATTTTATGTGAAATTCCAGACCTGAGCTCTGTCAATGTGTATCTTCCTTTTTCTACTTCCCTTTGGCTACATCTGTGGCTCTCTCAATCTATTTTGTTCTTTGTTGTCTCTCCCTTAGCAGTCTTTATTTCTGTTTCATTTCTCCATCTCACTTTTTGTATGATTGCCTCACCCTGTTTTCCTACTATTTGGGCACCAGTCACTTTTCCAGTAAAATTAAGGGAATCCCTGTTGATTTGAGAACATTGTCATTAAGCATCCTGTTATGACAATGCCAGAACAAAATTAATAATGTTTCAATATCAACAATAAAGACATTCTTTTAACAATCTCTTTTCCAGATTGGAATTTTCCTGGCTTGTTCCTCATCTCTACAACTGAAGCGAATGAGCAATGATTTGCCTCATCACCCGATGCCTACTTAAGAAGTTAATTTGGCATTATTTAAATTCAGTCCAGTTACTTCCCCCTAACCCATCAGAAGAACCATTTTATTAATTAGTTTGATTGCGAAATAACTGGAGAACTGTTTAATGCTGTATATCTTATGGAGTTATCCACCATTTATGCTGAATAGATCACAATCAGTCTACTTTCTTTCCTTCCATTGCTGCTTGTCAGAAAGGCTGCAAAACGTGTTACAGTTTATTTTCTCATTTACAGCTTCTTCAAAAGTAAAAGCCGACTGAGATTGACAGGGTTTAATGGCATGACCTTCAATGAGTTCTTTCTGAAAGTGATAGAATTGTCAGTCATTACTGAGATAGATGGACAGGCCGGCAGAATTACTGGCCTCATCTAAAAAACTTCTGAGAGCAGCAGGGTAATAAATTTGGAAAATATAACTTCACTGTACTCAGCTTTCAAACAAGGCCCCAAAAGACATTAAAGAAATGGGGAAATGTGGTGTTCAGATTGATGACCAGTCACGATCTGATTGAATCAAGCCAAAGGGACTGTTCCTGCCTATTGTTTCTATGCCTGTGCAGATCAGAGATGTGCAAAATACTTATCATGGGATGGTCCCTTTTCTGCAATCAATGCTAATCTAAAAAAAAAGCTTACATTTATTATGAAAACAAGATGTGCTGGAGAAACTCAGTAAGCCTGGTAGCATCTGTAGAGCGGGAAACAAACTTAATGTTTCAAGTCCAAGGTGACTGGATGTGAGACCTGAAGTGAGTGGAAATTTGGTAGGTTTTATATTGCAGACAAAGGTAGGAAGAAGCAAACTGAACAAAAAGAAAGATTGTGAAACGTTAGTGGGTGTGGATGATTAGAGATCAAAAGTCTCACAGTGCAAAAAGTCAATGGACATAAAGCAGAAATTGCTGGAAAAACTCAGCGGGTTTGGCAGCATCTGTGGACAGAAAGCACAGTTAACGATTTGGGTTCAGTGATGCTTCTTCAGAACTGATGTTAGCTAGGAAAGGGTTGATAGATAGGCTGAAGATGGCATGGTGGGAGGGGGGAGGGGTAAACAATAGGTGAAGATGGAGCCCAGACAGGCAGAGAGAAAGACAGTCAGACAGACAAAGGAGTGGACAATGGTCAGTGTGGGAGAATGAATAGCTGCTAATGAGAATCATTCATGGCTGACAATGAGTTGTGTGCGGTAGCAGCCAACATGAAGGCAAGGCCTGGTGTGTGGGAGTTGGGGTAAGGACATGGGAGAAGGTGCACAAGCCCTAATATTGTTGAACTCAACATTGAGTCCTGAAGGCTGTAGAGTTCCCAAGTAGAATATGCAGTGCTGTTCTTCCAGCATGTGCTGAACTTCGCTGGAGCACTGCAGCAAGCCTGAGACAGAGATGCTGACCAGGGAACAAGGTGGCGCATTGAAGTGGCAGGCAACTGGTAGTTCAAGGTCATTTTTTGCAGACTGTGTTATGCAAAGTGGTTGAGCAGTCTGTGTTTCATCTCCCCGGTGGAGAAGCAACCACATTATGAGCAGTGAACGCAGTGGACTAGATTGAGTGAAGGGCAGGTAAATCACTGCTTCACCCGGAAGGTGTGTGTGGGGCCTCGTATAGTCAGGAGGGAGGAAGTGAATGGGCAGGTGCTGCACCCTCTGTGGTTGCAGGGGAGGGTGCTGTGGATATGTGAGGAGGGGAGGAGGAGTGGGCCATGGTGTTCTGGAGAGCATGATCCCTGCGGAAGGCTGACACGAGAGGAATATACGTCTGGTGGTGGCATCCTGCTGGAGTTGACGGAAATGGGAGCTGATCTTTTAGATGTAGATGCACATGATGGGGTGGTAAGTGAGGCCAAGGGGACCTTATCACTGTTGTGGGTGGGATGAGAGGGAGTGAAGATTGAAAGTATGGAAGTAGCTTTGCTTGCTGAGCTGGAAGGTTCATTTTCAGATGTTTTGTCATCGTTCTAGGTAACATCATCAGTGAGCCTCTGGATAAAGCACTGGTGGTATGGCCCACTTTTTATTTATGTATTTAGGTTCCCTCGGGTTGGTGACATCATTTCCTGTGGTGGTGTCATTTCTGGTGGTGATGTCATTTTCTGTTCTTTTCCTCAGTGGGTGGCAAATGGGATCCAAGTCAATGTGGCAAAAGTGAGGACTGCAGATGCTGGAAACCAGAGTTTAGGTCAGAGTGGTGCTGGAAAAACACAACAGGTCAGGCAGCATCCGAGGCAGCATTCCTGATGAAGGACTTTTGCCCGAAACTTCAATTTTCCTGCTCCTCAGATTCTGCCTGACCTGCTGTGCTTTTCCAGCACCTCTCTGCTCTAAACCCCAAGTCAATGTGTTTGTTGATAACATTCCGGTTGGAATGCCATGCTTCTAGGAATTCTTGTGCGTGTGTCTGTTCATTGAAGTATGGGATTTGAGTTGGATCTGACTGAAGGTCCTGCCACCATAGCAGTGAGAATCCTCAGTTAAGGAAGAAGGTGCACATTTCAGCGGCCCCCTTGTTGAAGTTGGCATCATCAGTACAGATGTGCAGAAGGCAGAGGAACAGGGAGAATGGAATAGGGTCTTTATAGGAAGCAGGGTGTGAGGGTAGATAGTGAAGGTAACTGTGGGAGTCAGTGGGTTTGAATTGAGGGGAAGGGGGACAGCATACTGCCAGACGTAGGAACAGAGATGTTGAGGAAAGGAAGGGAGGAGTCAGAGATGGACCAGTTGAAGGTGAGAACAGGGTGGAAATTTGAGGCAAAATTAATAAACATTTCCAATTCTGGTCGAGAGAGGGAATCAGCACCGATGTACTGGAGAAAGTATTGTGAGTGGGGATTGGAGTAGAAATGAAACAAGGAGTCTTCCACGTACCACAAAGAGATAGGCATTACTGGGGCCCATCAGGGCACCTGACAACAACAGGACCACCTTTGTCAGCAGGCTTAATTGCAAAGTCAGGGTTGGATTTGAGAGCAAGGAATGCAGTCAGTTCAGAGGGTTTGAGTAGATTGGGGAGGGGGGGTGGTGTGCAGAGAAATTAGGGCAACCATAGCCTACATACCCCCAGCCAACACAGAGAAGTACCTGGGTGTCCATGTCAATTCGTGGGCATGTGTGGCAGAAGGGGAGTGGATGAGAGGCTTAAGTCCTGGGTTAAAGGAATACAGGCAGCACCACTCCAACCACGACAATGGCTGGAAATCCTAAAAGCACATGTCATCCCCAGACTGTATTTCCACCTGATCCTAACAGAAGCATCTCAGACAATGCTCACAAAACTGGACCAAATAATCCGTAACACCACCAAAGAATTCCTACACCTACCACCTCATACCGCTGATGGTTGTTTTTCAGACTGGAGGCCTGTGACCAGTGGAGTGCCACAAGGATCGGTGCTGGGTCCTCTACTTTTTGCCATTTATTTAAATGATTTGGATGCGAGCATAAGAGCTACAGTCAGTAAGTTTGCAGATGACACCAAAATTGGAGGTATAGTGGACAGCGAAGAGGGTTACCTCAGATTACAACAGGATTTGGACCAGATGGGCCAATGGGCTGAAAAGTGGCAGATGGAGTTTAATTCAGATAAATGTGAGATGCTGCATTTTGGGAAAGCAAATCTTAGCAGGACTTACACACTTAATGGTAAGGTCCTAGGGAGTGTTGCTGAACAAAGGGACTTTGGAGTGCAGGTTCATAGCTCCTTGAAAGTGGAGACGCAGGTAGATAGGATAGTGAAGAAGGCATTTGGTATGTTTTCCTTTATTGGTCAGAATATTGTGTACAGGGGTTGGGAGGTCATGTTGCAGCTGTACAGGACATTGGTTAGGCCATTGTTGAAATATTGCATGCAATTCTGGTCTCCTTCCTATCGGAAAGATGTTGTGAAACTTGAAAGGGTTCAGAAAAGATTTACAAGGATGTTACCAGGGTTGGAGGATTTAAGCTATAGGGAGAGGCTAAACAGGCTGGGGCTGTATTCCCTGGAGTATCAAAGGCTGAGGAGTGATTTATAGGGTCTGTTTCCATGCTGTACATCTCTATAACCAATGTCACATCAAAGAGAGTCATGCTGGTTGTAGAGAAGAGATGTTAATGGTCAGCGTTAATAGCAAAATATAGGGAGCTGTGTTGAAAACCTTGGAAGACGGAGTTCATGGTCTGAAGATGTTGAACTCAATATTAGGTCTCAGAGGTTGTAAAGCCCTCGGTGGAAAATGAGATATTGTTCCTCCAGCCTGCATTCACTGTCATTGGAACACTGCAGTCTGCTTCAGACTAAATGTGAGCCTGAGATACGACTTACATTTAAATTTAGCACAATTTTGCCTCATAACTAATTTAAGTTCTTTTTAAGTGCGGTGGTTTTGGTAATGTAGGGCACACACAAGCACAGTCAATATTTGTACTGAATTCCATTGAAATCAGCATTACTATGAGATAAGTTATGTTGACATAGATTATGATTGAATACCCAGCCTGTCTATGTCCTTTTCTCAGTAAAATAATGCTTTATCGTTCTATTTCTTTCATAGTAAACCTGGGCCAAAGTACTCAGATGCTTTCCCCTCATGCACATTCAGTCAAGGTTGTGAGACATAAATCCTCAGTGCAGTTGGAATTTCAGATTAATACATTAATACAGTACAGAGTTATGTATAGGGTTTTCCCCACTGGTTAAGGTAAATGGAATGAGGCTCTGGGCCATGAGATCAGGAATGTTCCACATTGGATCCATGGTCTTTGCAGTTAACAGATTTCACACAGGTCTGTGGTGGGCAAGTTAATATTGGCTTTGGTGACCCTACTGAAGGAAAGAGATAAATTAGTTTGGGTTTCTGTTACCAATCACGATTCAATGACCCCTGTTGGAATGTTTGTGAGGTGCCATTGGTTCTCATTTAAAATTTGAGTAGCTTATTCCCAAAATTCAAACCAGTTGGCTGAGATAATGGAAGGCAAACTCTACTTACAGAGTACCTTGAGAAGTGGAAATGTTCAAATCGATTCAAAAATGTTCAGCTGTCACAAAAGTAAAATTACACTTTTATTGTAAATTAGTATTGTTTTATTGCTTTCTGAATTTCAGTGCTATGATCATTCACAAGGAAACATATCGTTTAGATTAATTAAAGTTTTAGATCATGGAGTCAAAAGTGCAATTTCTAAATTTGCAGATGCCACCAAATTGGGACAGAGAGTCAACACCGAGTAGGATTGTAACAAATTGCAAGAATGAATGAACTTGTAGAATGGGTATGTAATTGGTAATTCCAAAATGGGGCTATTGTATTTCTGTAAGAACATTAAAGAGGCTTTATATTTTTAGAATAAAAATCTGAGGTGGAGAAGCAAAGGGACTCTCAGTTCTTTCAGAATGTCCAGGTTTCTATGATAGCATGCAATTTTACTGCATGGTACAGTCTGGAAATGACAGGAACTCCAACTTCCTTTCCATCACATGGCTGACCAGAAATCTCTGCACCTCTCACTACCTGCCACTCCCATGCTTTAGAAGGATTAGCAGGTTGGTAATCCACCTGCTTGGCCATTTTGAATGAATGCACTTCCATATTATCAAATCCTGGAGTGACACTTGGATTCACAGCTTCTGACTTCAAGGCAGTGATGCCACTCACTGTGTCAACAGAGCTGCTCAATCTGTGATGCTTGAATCTGTGATCAGTACACAGATCCATGAAAGTTGCCCTCCAATAAGACCACAAAAAGGCGGGCCAAGTACAAGGCTTTATTTCTGTGGTGATGAAATTAAAACATAATGAAATTATGCTAAAATTGTATCAGACCTTGGATGGACCACACTTGGAATACCATGTACACTCCTGGGAGTCATTGTTATAAGAAGAATGGAGAGACAGTGGAGATAGTACAAACAATTTACAAGGACAGCACCAGAAATGTGAGATTATGCCAATTATAAAAGATGATTTGAGTTTGTTTATTTTTGAAAAGAAAAGTAAAGGCATGATCTGATAAAGTCATTAAAATATTAATAGGTTTTTTATGAAGTAGGGACAGAGTGTGTTCAACTTTAATAGTAGAGGCCAAGCAGCAAACTTAAAGGTCATCAGGGCACAATACTATAAAATGTAATCAGGAATTTAAAAGTTGCTTCTTTGCTAGTGAGAACGTGGATTTGCTAGCACAAGAAATTAAGGCAATTTGTACAGATACATTTAAGGGGCAGCAATTAAGATAACCCTGCAACAGGGAAGTTAGATGGGCAGAGGCTTAAGTGGGGTATTACCTCTGTCATGGGCTGGTTAGATCAAATTTTTTTTTTGCTGAATATTCTATGTCATTGTGACATCATTTGCTGTGTAACTGCAGCAAGTAAAATCATAACAGTATTGGAATGTCTTTGCTTCAGCATGCAGTCTTGGTTTCACTGTAAAATATCAAATGACTATCTCATTTTTAATCCATTTCCCTTGTCACATTTCACTTTGCCATGACAGTCAGCATTGAGGACAATGTTTGTCAGGGATTTCTCATATTGAAAGGTGCTGATGTCATTACCCAAACTCTTATTAACAATTACTATAGCCTCAAAGTCAGCTTGTTTCCTGGACTACCAACTCTCAGTTAGTGTTGTGTGGTCATTTCATCATTATATCTTCAAAGCATTGTGAATATTGGGGGAAGTTCACAGATGTCAGTGATTTGCAAATCTACTTTGACTTGAGGCACCATGGTAGTATCCTTATCTCAGAGAACAAGAGGCCCAGTTTCAAGTCCCACCTGCTCCAGAAGTATGTAATAGCATTGCTGAAAGGATTGATTAGAAAATTCTAGTTTGAGCTATGACATCCGGTATTGTTAGCTTGCAGCAAACAGAGCCACCTCTGTTTCCCACAGTAACTATTTATGTGGCTAACAGAATTGCCACTCACATCTGGAGTTCTCCTTAAAGCTGTCCCTGTAGGTGGGATATGCCATCTGCAGTAGAACCACCTCATTCAAATGACAGCTCTTGAAATTTGACCCTGTCACTTTTATAATGTTAAAAATCACACACCACCAGGTTATAGTCCAACAGGTTTAATTGGAAGCACACTAGCTTTCGGAGCGCCGCTCCTTCAGTTGGTTGAAGCTAGTGTGCTTCCAATTGAACTTGTTGGACCATAACCTGGTGGTGTGTGATTTTTTACTTTGAACACCCCAGTCCAACACCGGCATCTCCAAATCATGACTGTTATAATGGGCATCACTCTAGTCTTATGGTGACAGAGGACATTGTAATGTTGAGGGTGAGCATTGCACTGTGGAAGGATTAGAGTCAATTTTAAGCTGCAGAATGGCACACATCATCACTCCCTAGCTGGTAAACACAAGAACACCTACTCCAGCCACTGGAAGCCATGTCCCCATTGCAGACCATTATTTTCTCATAGCTCATTGTTGAGAACTCTTCAGAGATGTGTGTGTCAGAGGTCATCACATTCCTTCAAAAGATTTCAATATAATTCACAGCAAAATCCATTGAGTATTTGGCATCCTTGTGTCCAAGGGAAATAGCATTGATTTACGAGACTATTATTAGTTCTTTTCTAGTTTCACATCAAACAAATCATCAACACAAGAAATAATCATACTAAAACAGAGAACAACATCGTATTTCCACACCATAGTTTTTTGAAAACAGCGCAGTGTTAGCTGACTGCCAAAGTCTGATTATTGTAATAACGTCTAGTCTCAGAAGAATACTATTGTTTCACCAGTATGACTTCTAAGGATAAAATCTGTCTCGAACAATAAGATGGAACGAGTTGAAGAAAACCTGTTTTTGCACCATTCCTGCATTTGCTATTCTAAAACAATTTTTGACTCCTCTGTTCCTTTAATGCTTTTGCTGCATAAGTATCTGCAGTAAGTTAATGGCCATTTGAACAGAATTCAACAATAGATTTATGTCCAAATTCTGATTCAGCTGGACAGAAGAAAACAAAGAACTGCAGACAAAACCAGAAATTACTGGAAAAGACTCAGCAGATCCAGCAGCATCTGTGGAGAAAAAGCAGAGTTAATGTTTTGAGTCCTGTTCTGAAGAAGGGTCACTGGACCAGAAACATTAACTCTGCTTTCTCCCTACAGATGCTGCCAGATCTGCTGAGTTTTTCCAACAATTTGTGCTGTTGTTCCTGATTCAACTATGTCTTTATTGAAAGGAGCCTTATATTCATCTGACCAGTGCTTTAGCCCTGATTCAAGAACAACCAGGTCACCATCTGTAACCCACTGGCCCACTTGATTTTATTTTCATAGAATGGTTCAAAACGTGAAAGTTAGGTGTTGAATAATGCTGGAAAGCACTCCTGTGAAGTCTTGTGGGTAGTGTAACTCTATTAAAGGCACTGTATGAATGCAAGTTTTTGTTGCAATTCACTCATTTTACAAGCAGGGAAGATGATCTCTCAGCTCTAAAGTTCCCATAAGTGTCTTTCCAGGAATTCTTTCCAAATTGGATATTTTTCCACTCTGGTTCTGGTTTGTGGTCAGATTTATTAGTGGGAGGAGTTTGGTATCGCTAATAATGGAAATCATAATTTGAGCCTATTTCCTTTCAGCCTTGGAGTTCATATCCTGTTGACTTGGGACTCATTCTTTCCACACAGGATGTTCCCTTGTTGTGGTGCCAGACGACATTGTGCAGTTGGGGATGAGCACTGCAACATGGAAGAGCCCAATGACGGCACTTCTTGTTGCAGCAAGAGAGACATAATTCTCTGAATTGTCAACAAGCATCAATGAACCAGCTGTGATCACGATGGAGGCCATGTCCCACGCTGCACCCCCACCATGTTTCATTAGAATGTACTATTCAGAGGGCTGCCTCACAGAGGTCATGTCCTGTCACAATCCTTTAGCTGACTTCTATATAAAGCAGAGAGCAACAGACTTCAATTGTAGTCACAGTCTTACCTTGTTCTCTTTTCTGACACTCTCAGATTGCCTTTTGAACAGACCAATATAGTCCAATCTGTTCATGTTGAAAATCTGAAATTAAAAACAGAAAATATTGGAAATAATAAGTAGGTGTCATGGCATCTGAGGAAAGCATGGAGAGGGTGATATTTTAGTTATCCAACTTTTGTCAGCTCCTAATATACTCACTATGTATTGCCACCATTTTTGTTTTTATTTCAATATGGCAGTCATCTGTAACATATACATAGTAGCAATGTGCCTGAAACTATTATTCGAGGAAATTAAATGCCATTATACGCCTTGTACCATTTTCAAAATCACTGACCTATAGCTTAGCAGCAAATCTCATCAGTGTGTTTGGTGCAACCCAGTTCATGGAATAATGTTGTAATTTGCAGCAAAATCATTATTAGACAATTGTTGACACATTTGTTCTGATCTAATTCTCAGGATTCAGATGAGCTTCTTTGAACTTTTCCGTGTGGCTACTTAAATTATGAAATGAAATTGTCACAAATGATATTATACTTCATAACAATCATTCTGGAATGTTCAGATTATCTCGTGTTTATATAGTATGATTGTGACCTTTCGTTTAAGGGGGAGGGACCAGCCCACTGTTTGTGTTTCCTCACCTCTCTGATGATGGTAATGCCTTAAGTTGACTAAACCTTAGTCTATGGGAATCTCTCTCCAGTTTTGCACCATTTCTTAAAACCAACTTCTTCAACCAAACTTTAGGTCACCTGTACAACTATCTTTTTCTTTCGCTCAGCATCAAATCTTACTCAGTTATGTTCCTATGAAGCATCTTGGGATGCTTTCCTTTGTGAAAAGTTCTGTATAAGTGCATTATTGTTGTTAGTGATTGACTCCATGTTGGTCTTACCAATGATACCAAAGTAAAACAGCACTCTCTTCACACGAGGGTGGTGAGTGCCTGGAATGCGCTGCCAGAGGGGGTAGTAGAAGCAGACAGAATAGCAACATTCAAGAAGCACCTGGATGAATATCTGAATAGGAAGGGGATAGAGAGATATGGATCCTATAAGTGAAGACCATGGTAGTATGGAAGGGCAAACTGTGTCGGCGCTGGCTTAGAGTGCGAAAGGGCTTATTCCTGTGCTGTATCATTATGTATTCTTCGTCCTTTCTGAAAATGCACAATAGCGTCAGAAACCCAACAATTCAATCATTCCACCATGATTCAGGAGACCTTCTGGAATCCTGGTGCATCCAGAACTTTGGGATCCATGTTCCAAATGGCATATCCTAAGTCATCTTCCCTTCACTGGGATATATGCCTGTTCTTCCATTAATAGATTCTCCCAGAAAACCTTCTATAATTCTGTAGATTAGTGGTGAACTTCTCGAATAGCACCACAGACAATGATTTTTAAATGTGTCTTTCTTATCTTGTACGGAGTATGGAATATTCTTGGCAATACCAATCTTTGTGTCCCATCCCTATTTACCTTTTAACTGATTGTTTCTCTGTCCATTTTGGAAGACATTTACAGTCACGTTTGGGCTGGACTAGACAGATTTCCTTCGCTGAAGGACATTATTGAATCAGGTGGACTTTTAACAACAATTGACAATGATCATCATTAGACTAGCTTTCATAGATTTTCATTGAATTCAAATTTTACCATCTGCCATGAATGAATTCTAATTTCCCCATAAGGCTATGGCTCTGGAATATTATCCCAGTAACGAAGCCACTACACCACCATTTCCACTTTATTTTTCCTATATTTGAGAATTAAATTCCTTTGTTTTGAGAAACAATAATTACTCCAGCAGAATATTTTGTTCCCTGAAACTCTTGGTTATTTTAGATTTGCTTTCTTTCCACAATCAATATAAAGATTTTTTAAATGGAAATTTTGCCAGTAAGTCACAGCAGCAGAACACCATGGTTACTGAGTAATTATCATTTAATTCAGATATCTTAGGTCATATTGTACTTTGTACATTAAGTTGAAGAACCATCCTTTGACTAAGCAGTCAGAACAGAAATCTCTTCTCTTCGTTGAAAATAATATTAACTTCTTACAGAGAACAGTCTCAATTTATTGAAGGAGATAAAATGTCACTGTTTTATGGATAAATCCATGGTAATCTGTAAATCCTGGGTTGAATAAAGCTCTTGAATCCATCATCCAGTACATTCAATCGCTTTCAGCTGCTCCACTATATGGTATTGCTATATAATATGATCAGATTTTACTGTGTTAACAATGATGTGCCTCTCAATTCTTACCATTATTACTAGGTAAAGCTAACAGCAGCTTACAGTTAAATGGAGAAATCTAGAAGTTTGTGTCAGTGATAGTCTTTTCCTCCATGGGCTTTTTGTTTTGCAGTCTTTGCTGACAGAGTTGGCACAAAAATTACTGTGATAGCGTGTATTTGAACTATTAATCACCATTCGCACTGACAAAACGGTTATAAAATGCAAGATGTACTTGAAGAGGAACTGCAGGCTTGAAGTATACTGAGTGATCCTTACTACTGTATTTCTCCTCTGGCACTAAAAATAAATTGACAAATGTGAAGCCTCAAGCTCCCAGAAAAAGGAGAAAGTCAGGAATTGCATTGAAGAACAAAAAAAAAGGCAGAACAATTGAATGCATAAAATGGTTCACAAAAGAAGACAAGACATTTTCCCAGAAATTTAAGGGAACCATGGGTTTAGTGAGAGGGAAGAATTGAAGAAATCAGTATTCGTTTATGGGGTTAAAGGCAGATATTTCCCTATGATCTGATAATCTGCATCCCATAGTATTAAAGGAAGTAGTCTTAAAAATATTAGATGTATAGGCAGCCATCTTCCAAAATTCTATAGATTCTGGACAGTTCCTACAGATTGGAGGGTGACAAAAAAACCCAATGTGTAAGAAAAGGAAGGAGAGGTAAAATAGAACATTCCATACCTGTTAACCTAACCTCAACAATGGTGAAAAGTCATGGTAACAGAATACTTGGAAAGCAATAAGGAGTTTAGACTAAGTCAGCATGGGTTCATGAAAACAAAATCGTGCTGAACCAATCTATCAAAGCTTTTTAAGGATGTAACTGGTAGAATAGATATGAAAGAAGCAGTGGATATGGTGTACTTAGATTTCAAATAGGTTTTGATAAAATTCTAAGAGGCTAGTGGGTAAAATTAAAGCCCATAGGATTGGGAGGTAATAATATGCTGGCATAGATTGAGAATTGGTTGGCAGAGCGGAAGTCGACAGTAGGAATACATGTTTATTTTCTGGGAGGCAGGCAGTGACTAGTGGTGTACCTTAGGGACCAGTGCTTGGGCCTCAGCTTTTCACAATAAATATAAATAACTTGGATAAGGGAATCAAATGCAATATTTCCAAGTTTGCTGATGACTCAAAACTTGGTAGGGTGATGAGTTGTGAGCAGGATGCAAGGAGGCTTCGGGGTGATCAAAATGACTTGAGTGTGTGGGCAAAGGCATGATCGATGCAGTATCGATAAATGTGAAGTTATACCCTTCAGTGTGAAAAACAGAAAGTCAGAATATTATTTAAATGGTGATACATTGGGAAATGCGGATGTACAAAGGGATCTGAGTGATCTTATCCACCAGTCAATGCGACAAAAACAGGCAGGTGCAACAAGCGATTAGGAAGGCAAATGGAATATTGGCCTTGATCGCAGGATTTGAGTTGAGAAATAGAAACGCCTTACTGCACATAAACAAGGTATGGTAAGATTGGACCTGGAATATTTCACAGCTGAAAATGTGTTGCTGGAAAAGCACAGCAGGTCAGGCAGCATCCAAGGAACAGGAGAGTCAACGTTTCGGGCATAAGCCCTTCTTCAGGAATGAGGAAAGTGTGTCCAGCAGGCTAAGATAAAAGGTAGGGAGGAGGGACTTGGGGGAGGGGCATTGGAAATGTGATCGGTGGAAGGAGGTCCTTCCACCTCCTTCTACCTATCACATTTCCAACGCCCATCCCCCAAGTCCTTCCTCCCTACCTTTTATCTTAGCCTGCTGGACACACTTTCCTCATTCCTGAAGAAGGGCTTATGTCCGAAACATCGATTCTCCTGTTCCTTGGATGCTGCCTGACCTGCTGCGCTTTTCCAGCAACACATTTTCAGCTCTGATCTCCAGCATCTGCAGTCCTCACTTTCTCCTGGAATATTTCAGTTGTTGTCTCCTTACTTAATAGGAGGTCCGTTTATCTTAGAAGGTGTGAAGTGAGGTTCACTAGGCAGATACTGAAGATGTTGTACAAAGCGAGAGATTGATTCTGTATTCATTAAAGTTTAGGAGAATGAGAGGGGATCTGATTGAAACAAGTAAAATTCTAACAAGGTTGCCAGTTGCTAGCAGGATATTGGGGAGTTTGAAATCAGGGATCAGAGCCTTAATATACAGGCAGACTGAGGTGAGGAAATGTTACTCACTCAAAGGGTGGGCAACCTGTGGAATTCTCTCTCATAGAAGGCTTTAGAGACCAGGAAATGGAGTGTACTCAAGAAAGTGATTGATAAAGTTTTAGGTATTAAAGGCATCAAGGAGTATGGAGTGAAAATAGGAATATGGCATTGAGATAAAGGATCAACCATGATCATATTGAACAGTGGAGCATACTGGAACTGTCAAATACCCCTACTCTTGCTCCGACTTTACACATTTCTACAATAATTAATGGCGCATTTTAATTTTCTATGCTTGTCCTTTTTTGATGAATTTTCCTTAATTCTATTTACATAGAACAGTCTTTATTTCATGGTAGCAGGCAGCACAGAGAGTGCTGTTACGTTAATTATTTTCATGGGTTTGAGTGAGGGTTGAAGCCTTTTCCCTGGTTTCTTTTATAATCCATCCAACTCGACTTTTCAGTAAAATGCTTTCAAGAAACTATTGTTACACTTTAGCCTCCAAATAGGCGTTCTTTAAAAAGTGGGAAGAATCCGTTCTATTTTAGAAACTGAAGAAGATGGAAAACAGAATTTCCTCAGCAAAGGAATTAAGTTTGAAATAAATGTGTAGTAATTTGTGGGTTGTTTCATATCAACTCATTAATCTACGCTTGAGTTGTGTTGTTTTTTTCTCATTTGTGTGGGCATTGATTGCCTGTCCCTAGTTATCCTTGAGAAGATGGTGGTGAATTGCCTTCTTGACTCACTGCAGTCCAAAACACAGGTGCTTGAAAGATAGTCTTACAGCAGATACTTTATTTTCAGTACGGTGAAGATAATTCAGGATACTGTGCCTTCCACCAGTTAGAATTTACATTTCATGCGCAAGTTTATAAACTTACATGTAGCAGATTGCTTGGAACTGTGCGGTTATAATGTCATGGCAAGAAAGGCCAGACATCTAGGGGTTGAGTGGACGTAGAAGCAACTATGCGTCTTCTCAGCAGTCAGATTGAATGATTGTGAAATTAACAATGCAAGAGGCAGGGCAGAGTGTGATAGAAACCCAGTGTGAAATTAGGTGGAGAGTGTAAAAACCAATGTATTCAGTGGGAGAGTGCAAACATACAGAAAAGATTTTAAAGGCACCATTTTATATTGACATATTTGCAACCTACTACAATGAAACACTGACGGACTCCACACTTGCAATAGTCAGTTTTCTGTGCCAGCACCATTTCCTGAAGTTGGCATTTATCACATCTTTTTGTAAAATTAAAAGTACTTGAGTGGAATTGAACAAGGCTTGACTTTTGCAGAATGAGTTTCGATTGATTCTGCTGTGCAAGTACGGCAACTGCATTTCACTGCTGAGGCAAACAGCAACATGTTGGTTTCACAAACAGTGGGAAAGCACAACTCAAACAGCCATTTTTGATGTTTCTGTTTGAATGACTCACCTGCCTTCATGTGAAGTTGTTGTATTATTTGTGCATAAATTTTAATGAAAGATTGATGCAGCATTGTTCATGATTTAAGGATGCACCAAAGTGCTCCACCATTGAACATTGTGATGTAGGAAAACACAACAGTTGATTTGCCCACAGCAAGTCCCTATAAGTCTTCATGTCACTTTGGCAGCAATTTATGATCTGTTGCATACTCTTGTATCTTTTAAGGCCTTGGAATGGGAACACTTCCACTGTTTCCTCCAATTCTTCTCTGTCTTTGGTTCTGCCATTTTGCCTTACGCTTCAGATCTGTGCATTAAAGAAAGGACCAAACAGCTATTTATTGGGTAAAAGCACATTGGAGTCCATGCAGACCAAGAGAGTACCCAGTTCAACTACAATTAGAGTTGGACAGTAAGCTACAATAGTTCTGAATTTGGGAGGGGCAAGTTAGTAAGAAAACGTTTTTTTTTGGTCATTGTTTGTCACACTCATTTTTTCAGGTCACCTGGCAGAAAGAGCTGCTTTGATGAGCTTCTATTACCTCTCGACTTTTGCATTCCAACATGGCTCAGCAGTCTGAGAGTAATGGATCAATTTTATCTTTTGACATTTGCACATTGTGATATCAGAGAAGTAACGTTGTTTTCCTTTTTGTTTCTCATATGATCCAAAATGCTCTTCATCCTTACTTTGGTATTCTTGCAAATGTTGTGATGAGTTCAAGACGAAAGGCTTCAAAATAGCTGGTCTTCCTTCAGTAAACTCTTGCGTTCAATGTCTTAGCTTAAATGAAAACTCGATCTTATAACTAAATTTTATTCATCCAAATGCACAGGGCTGGATTTCCATGAAGATTTGCATGGAATTGGATCAAAAGAAGGTCTGAAAGGACGGAAACTCCAAAAGGCAATTGAGAGTTTTGCTTGGAATATCACAGTGTTAAAAGTAAGTACCTTCTATTATTTAGGCTGTTGCAGAGCTCCCGTAATCTTCGGATGGATTATGCAGTAACGGCCATTGTGTGTGGTTTGCGTTATTTCCTGGATTGGAATAGTATACTCCAGAAAGCCAGTTGTTTCAGGATGGAACAACATCTCTACCCACTTGTAGATTTATTTGCAAAATTACACATTGCTGGCATAAGCGTCTAAATCTAGCCAGGTTTTAATCAGTCAGTATTTACAGGGGCTCAAATTAACCCTTAAGTAAATTCCCTCCTTATCCTGTCTCTTTGTGCCTATAGGCAGACAAACATGCGTCTAGGTCTGTTTCCATATCTGTTTTTTTCTAGAACAGGTCACCAGCCTGCTGTCAGAGGCTGTAACTTAAGGGACATCAGCCCACATCAAGCATGAATGATCAGGACGCTTTTAATTGTCCACCACAAGCTTGTTGGGATTTGTAAGGTTGATGATCACCCTGTATGGCCATGTTACAAACATACCTTTCAGGGCCATCAAGCTCTGGATTGTGAGTTGAATGTAGAACTTCTGACTCAGGGTAGGGATGCTATCATTGTGTCTAAATCCTCCTGCTTCATGCCGTCACTTGTATACAAGTAAGTGTCATTGATATGATTTTGATACAAATGTGTTGAATATGTACATTTGTTAGTGGTGGCTTTGTGTGTGAAATAATGTACACACTCAATGAGGATTACAATCAGGAAGGGACAATCATCCCAGCAAAGAGATACAATGCAATTTGAAGATTATGGAAAAGTCCTGGCATTAGTGTAAAGCCACATTGTTGGAGATGTGTTCATAATTTGCTGGCTGAATAGACAGCACCTTATAAGATAATGTGGTGAGATGAACTTCTTTTTGCCATCTTTTATGTCACCAGTTTTTACAAAGGAAAGACAAGATTGTTCACCATTCAAAACAAGAGGATTTTTTTAACATGTTGTATTTTAACTCATTGATCTGTGCTGCAACACTGTTGAAACCTGTATCCATAGGAATCCTCACATTGATTTGCCTATGATTTGCACTCAGTGTACAGTGAACAATAAACTCAATGTACTCTGTCAAAAATGCTTTAACTGAATTGCTTTTCTTAAAATATAAGATGGAATAGGTTATACATATTTACTGCATTGAATGTTTTAGTTAAAGTATTTCAACAGTATGTGAACTAGTGCTTGAAAATACCATGTCAATGTAAGATACAAATGACATGATCAACAACCTCATCAAATAAAGTGTTAACTAATAGAGTCATGGAGTCATACAGCACAGAAACAGACACTTAGGGCCAACCAGTCCATACCAACCCTAATCCCAAACTAAACTAATCCCACCTGCATTTTTAAAATGTTGTTGATTTGTGATAGATTGGGACTGAAGTAACAAGTCAAATAAAATAATTTGTATTTTGTGCAAACTCTACAATAGAACAGTAATCAGTTTTTGTGTTGTATGCAATTTGAAGGAACTCAGATTCAGAAATGTTAGGTTTAAATTCTATGATGTCAATAAAGTTATTTTTAAAATATCAGCTTTAATTCCAGTGATAGGACCATAATGAATGACAGAAACATAAGGCTTCAGTAATCTGAATCATCTCACAGTCAGTTTCAGAAGTACAAGGTTCAGTGGAATATTCACTAGCTCCTTTCCAGCACTGTAAAGTTCAGCAAACAAATTTCATTGCTTTTATCTGGGTCATTCTCTGCCCCTTCCTTTACTTTAAGGATGAAGGAAAAAGTCCAAGTGAAGTTTAGTCCCTCATCATTCTGTTCCCGGCCCTATGGACCTCGTATCCCTTAATAATTCTGGATATCACAAACCTATTGATCACAGACTTGAAGATAACATCAGTGTATACTTGTGGAATGAGAATACCAAACTCTCAGCACACTTGCATGAAGAAAAGATTGTCAATTTCATTCCTGGAGGGTCTGGTTCTGACTTTTTTTTAAACTATGTTCTCTAATCCTAGAATCCCTAACTAGCAGAAATAGTTAATCTATCTTTGCTGACCCTTTAATATCATGGAAAATCAGATCAAATGACCACTTTAGAATTTCTAAATTCCAGAAAATATAATCCTAATCCATGTTATCTCTCCTGGTAATTTAATCCTTAAAGTCCAGGCACCTTTTTGGTACACTGTACTCCAGCTAAGCTATATCCTTTTAAGGTGGGATGCCCATGACTTTGTATTTAAGGCATGGGTTTGACCTCCTTGTACTCAGATCCGCTCAGCAATACACCATCAACCTTTTCTTTAGTTCTGTATTTGCATGCAACAAATAATAACTGAGTGTTTTGAGTTGTATGGATGTTCTAGAATTGTTTCTGGTGGCACCCTGATGTCACAGAATATTGTGAAATGATTTTTTCACAGGCAGTGGATGAAGTGGAGACTATTGTACCCCTTATGGGAAAAAAATTGGATAAATATTTCAAGCAGAGGGTGATGCATTAATTGTCTTCACAAAGAAGTGACACACGCAAAAATGGCGGAATGGTCTAACAGTTTTTAAAAAGTTTCTTGTGCTTCTTTATGATGAAGAGTTCCAGACAGTAGAGTACATTCAACTCAGTTAAACACTTGAACTTTTCAACCACGGTTGTTTTAACACAATGGACGTGTGTGTGTTTATGTGGGTGGCAGGGGGTGTTGTGCAGAGGCTCCTTTGTAATTAGAATTCTGCCAAAGTGGAATCCCTGAGGGGAAACTCATGACCGACCAACAGATAACTAAGAGCATTGACCATTACAGAGATTGATGCAAACTTCATAACTTACATGGTTTTTTGTAAAAAAAAACAAGTAAATTGGAGTGACTGTTCCAGACTTGTAGTTTTGTGGCCAATTTTGTACTTACTGAGATGAGGAATGTTGGTGCAGAACACTTCTGACATTTAGACACAATATCAGGCAATCCTAGGTCATGAGTGACTGTGGACTGTGTGACAAAGTACTCACCAATTTGTCTCCACCTAAGAAGATCTCTGATTGCATCTCTGCTACATTTTATCACTTTCTTCACAGGATTCAGCAGTTTTGCACTTCAGCCTTGCACTACTTTCTATTGGATTGCCAGCATTTGAATTTATTTCATACAGGATCACAGTGTCAATCAGAAAAGAAAGGATTTAGACTAGCAATCTAGATTGCATTAGAACCATAGGCTCAAGATTTGAAGGGCCTGCAGCTAACCCACTGTGTCCCATCCCTGTGTGATTTTGCATTCCCATTGCCTGCTTTAAAGCCAATTATTGCAATGAAATTGAATGACCTCAGTTATAACAGAGCAAGCAACCAGCCGGAGGTTACCCGCAGTCTCTCTACAAAGGGCATGACAACTTTGAGGTGTCTTCTTTGTCTCTGTGACAATAAGAGTCTCTGTTTAAAACAGACCTGGATGGATCATTTGCTGTAGACAATGAGGCTTTTTGTCTCATAGAATTGCTATTAATGGTAGAGAATAAGAATCTATTGATAGGATTTTGGAATGTGATCAAATCGGAAAATGTGTGAAGACTTTGGACTTGCTACAAGAGTTTTTTTTCCCCCTTTGAAACAATGATTCCCTTCAGTGGCTTACAAAGTGAATAAGTTGGAGTGCTACAGGAATAATATGAAGAGCTAGACAATTAATCAAAGAGTTTCAACATTAAAGGGCCCGAATACCAAATCGATTATTATTCTTTTAGTTGTATGATTGATTCCAGTATTGATTTCATCTAATTACTTAAATGATATTGAATGCTGAGGAACTAATTTTTGCAAGCATAACTCAATTTGGGTTTATTTTGAAGACACATTTGAAATTGATGAACTCATTGAGACAGGACCTCTTTGGTTTATGACTTTCAGTCATTTGATGAACTCTGAAATGAAAACAGAAGCAGTGAATGCAGGAAATATGAGGTTGATCAGAAAATGTAGTGGGAACTGACCAAAGTTTATGTTTCAGGTGCAGATACACTCACAACACATAAATTGGTCCCATTCTCTCCACACATGCCAGTTGAGCTGCTGAGTTCTTCCAGCATTTTCTGTTTCTGTGTCCAGTTTCTGCAGCGTTTGGACTTCTGCTGATCTTGAGAGATTAAGTCTTAAGTTAATGGCATGCTACTACCAGGGTGTTTCAGTGATTGTGGTAGATCTTGTAAATTTGCTGCCCAATGTCACTGCCCAATGTGAGAATGAGTGCACCCTCCCCTTTCTAAGGCAGCTAGGGATGGGCAAATCCATGGGTTCTCACTAGATTCATTTACAAAAAAAAAGCTGTAAAGAAAGAGTCAGTATCAGCAGCTAATTTTGAAACCACAAGGTATAGTTTCCTTTTCATCATCTGCGTGATGATCTGCTAGGGCAAATTGACACCCCATTATAGAAACCAACCAGTGTCTGAACTGTTCAAGTCGGAAAGTGAAAATGCTTCCCTACTTCCCCTTTCTCAAGCCTAAAGCAGATGGAGCAAAGATTTTACATCGTTGATCATTTTACAAAAAGTATTGACATTAGTTCTTTTATTAAGAGATTATTTTCTCTATCTTTGGGGATAATATACTTGTGATTTGCTTAATTGCATCCTTTAACAGCAGTGTTTGTGGCTTCTGTTTATCTATACCTTATTATCTCTATATCTCTATCTACCCTGTAAGAGTTTTTGTATCAAAATATGCATCTTGCTTTATCTTTATATCTGCACCTCAACCTATCAGTTCACAAGTGTAACTAACTGTTCCTGTTTATCGTTCTCAATGTAACATCTCAGAGGGTTTGTGATTGAGGGACATGAGTCTTGGGGAGGGTGAGCGGAGTGCTTCAGGTGTCACGTTTCAGAGAATCTCTGTGAACGGGGTTCCGGATTATCACAAAGCTGGAGAAAAATTAACTGTGGAATCTAACTCAGAAATAGGAGCCCATCCAAGCTGTGGGCGAGCAGCTCTTAGCTCAAACTCACTGTATTCACCAGAAAAGCTGTACTGGCTCACAGGAAAATAAATATAAACCCCGCCTGTAGCATTTCCTCATTTAGAAACACTTTTTAATAAACTGAAGGTTATTTTGCTGATCTGCCTTTATTAGAGGAAGTGTAATCTCCACTTGCTCATAGGGTAAGGGAAAAAGAAGTGAAGGGCAGGAGTTAGGGCTCGGGAAAAACTCAACCGTTGGTCGTGCACACGTCACCCATCCATGACTTTGCCTAAGACTTTTGACTTTTTATCCAGGGATTGGGGTTTGCACTGTATTTTGAGGGCTGCTATGGAAAGGGTGAGAGTTGTTGGTTTTCAATTAACCTGATTAGAAGTTCCTCTCAGTTCAGCAACTTAGCAGCTCAGGTCATTCAAAGGCCATGAAAACCTCAGCCCTCCATCTCCCTCAACGTCCCTCTAACCTTCTCAATAATCACTCATATGATCAATGGGGTTTCTATGCTATTCTATATATCCTTTATAATCACTAACACTGTGTTAACTATATGCAGTCATAGAACATAGAACATAGAAGAATACAGTGCAGTACAGGCCCTTTGGCCCTCGATGTTGCGCCGATCCAAGCCCACCTAACCTACACTAGCCCACTATCCTCCATATGCCTATCCAATGCCTGCTTAAATGCCCATAAAGAGGGAGAGTCCACCACTGCTACTGGCAGGGCATTCCATGAACTCACGACTCGCTGAGTAAAGAACCTTCCCCTAACATCTGTCCTATACCTACCACCCCTTAATTTAAAGCTATGCCCCCTTGTAATTGCTGACTCCATACGTGGAAAAAGGTTCTCAC
This sequence comes from Chiloscyllium punctatum, assembly GCF_047496795.1. NCBI lineage: Eukaryota > Metazoa > Chordata > Chondrichthyes > Orectolobiformes > Hemiscylliidae > Chiloscyllium > Chiloscyllium punctatum. The sequence continues at coordinate 16,194,272 of NC_092780.1, read as the reverse complement.
GGTCAACCCTATCTAAACCCCTTATCATCTTGTACACCTCTATCAAGTCACCCCTAAACCTTCTTTTCTCCAATGAAAACAACCCCAAGTGCCTCAGCCTTTCCTCATACGATCTTCCTACCATACCAGGCAACATCCTGGTAAACCTCCTCTGCACCCGTTCCAGTGCCTCCACATCCTTCTGATAGTATGGCGACCAAAACTGCACACAATACTCCAGATGCGGCCGCACCAGAGTCTTATACAACTGCAACATGACCTCAGGACTCCGGAACTCAATTCCTCTACCAATAAAAGCCAGTCATTTGGAGTCTTGCAGTAGCAATGGGAGTCATTTTAAATAATTGCAAAAGAAAATAAATCTTGAATTCAAACATATATTTTCTGACAAGTTAGTTAGAAGTGTCAACTCCAACGTAAATAGATCATAATCACTTAAAGAAGAAGGGCTTATGCCCAAAATGTCAATTCTCCTGCTCCTTGGATGCTGCCTGACCTGCTGTGCTTTTCCAGCAACACATTTTTCAGCATCATCAGTTAAATGCCTATTGCTTTGTAAACAAACAATAATCACATCAAAGGCATACTCTGTTACTACAACCTGTTAAATCTGTCAAATATTTGTGGATCAATAGATCATTTGTTCATCATTGATTTGTCATAAGCTTTTGAAATCCAGCCAAGCATTCTTAACAGGTACACCAATCACAACAAAAGGTTCCAGCTGTAATGCCTGAAACTGACAGATCAGCTGGTATCTCATTTTCATTTCTAAGCAGAGAATGCACAAGTCAAAAGGCAGAGCAGCTGCCAAAATTTCTTTCCACTTTTAAAAGCATGGGTTTTAACATCCAGTATTGGCAGATGATTTAAATCATGGTCCAAAAACATGACAGCAAAGGCTGACAAGATTTCTAAAACATATGTTTTTAATATGTTATGGCACTTTTTACAATTGGAAAAACATTGAAATGCATGACAGCAATTATGCAATGCTGATCAATTAAGGACCAATGCCTAAAATGAATCACTGCATTAGAAGGTATACACAATGCAGTAGAGCACATAATTGTGATATATGAAGGACCAAAACATTTCACATTTAGGTTTCAGAATTCCTGGTTCATTACACTTCCCCAGTTGTCTTAGTCTTTCCAAGGATACTCCTCTGTAGGTTTTCCAATATACTGCATCACCACACAAATTTGATCCTGACAAATCAGCATCTCTATTTCCATCTGTTGATAGAAAATATAACAACCCTGTGATTTTCTGAACAGACTTTTGTTGAGACAGAGCCCCATATCTGGCCTAAAAAACGCCATAGCCTAACTTCTTGGCCTTAGGTCATTGGCACAGGGTAGTGTGAATGCTGAGAGAATAATTATACATGGGATTGGCATGGACCAAATGGAGATTTTGGCCCCGGACTCCATTAGGCAAGTTTAGTGACTCTGCTTGTGGTTGAAAACCACATGGTGGTATTCCAGCCAATTCCCTGTCTCTGATCCCTCCCTGGTGTGATAGGTTGCAAGAAACAAAATTTTTTCACACCATCAAGTATTTCGGATCAGGAATACTGCCTGGAAATGTGGAGGAGGCAGGCTCGATGGAGGCATTAAAGAGGATATTGGATGATTATTTGGATAGAAATAGTTTGCAAAGATATTAATGGAAAAGCAGGAGATTGGCAGCAGGAAATGACATACGTTTGAAGGGCTGGCGCAGTCACAATGGACAGAATGGCCACCTGCGCCATAATGATTCGGTGTTTCAGGAACTTAACCGCATTTTTCTTATTTGAGTGGATCTCAGAAAGTTGCCTCTCAATCCATATCCATGTGGCCACAAGATCTGATTGAGGGGAAATTGTTGGCAATGTTTAATAATTGGAGAGCTGTCTGAACTGTCTGTGAGTTTGGAAGGATGTGTGGCGAAATAGTACTTGCTTCACACCAGAACAGAGCTGAATTAACAGCATGCGCATGTCCCTGAGGGATGGGAGTTGACTGTTTGCTTACAGCTTTCAAAAACCTTTATATTAAAATGGTAGGCAACAGTATTGGTGATTAATAGATATTTAAAGCAATCAATAGCATTTTATGTCTGGGGCAAACAGCTTTATGAATTTACTGTTAATTAGGGATTTCTTCATGACACAGCCTTCAGATTGCATCATTCCAGTTCCCAAGGTACTGGAGAGCATCCACCTTCCATAGTTTTCCTGAAATTTGGGTTTAACTGAGGCAAATCATGGAATGAATGTGCGCATATGTGGATCTTTGTGGATAGTGGACTGTATTCAGCCCTGCCCTTAGTTTTCCTCTTGAGTAAAAAAGCCTGAGGAATGTTTTCCTTTACAAAAAGAAACAGTGTCATTCTAACTGTACAACAGGGGTTCAGTTATTACTGTGTTTCCCTAAGCAAGAATATGCTGTGACAGAACTCTAAAACTTCCAAATGCAGAGAACTTTGAAAGGGAAGATGGGCGTGCAGGTTTGGATGTTTAGACTTTGTGTGTGGTGCCGCTCTGTGGTGACTTTGAAGCATGACACACCATAACTCTCCTGTCTACTTGATCAGTTTGCCTCCAAAAGTCCCTGAGCTAACACTACCACAGAGGGTAAAAACAATGACTGCAGATGCTGGAAACCAGATTCTGGATTAGTGGTGCTGGAAGAGCACAGCAGTTCAGGCAGCATCCAAGTAGCTTCGAAATCGACGTTTCGGGCAAAAGCCCTTCAATTTCCCCTCAATCAGATCTTGTGGCCACATGGATATGGATTGAGAGGCAACTTTCTGAGATCCACTCAAATAAGAAAAATGCGGTTAAGTTCCTGAAACACCGAATCATTATGGCGCAGGTGGCCATTCTGTCCATTGTGACTGCGCTAGCCCTTCAAACGTATGTCATTTCCTGCTGCCAATCTTCTGCTTTTCCATTAATTCCTGATGAAGGGCTTTTGCCCGAAACGTCGATTTCGAAGCTACTTGGATGCTGCCTGAACTGCTGTGCTCTTCCAGCACCACTAATCCAGAAACTACCACAGAGGGAACTATTTTAATAGGATAGAGTGATCAGAACAAAATGCGAGTCAATGAGATTGCTGGGCAGGTGCAGCTCCCAGTGTGTGTTTGCCTGCTGGGGATCGCTTTCCCTTCAACCCTCTTGTTAATAGCACCCAAAATAAATGCTGTCCCACAGACGATTGCTTGTTTATTCTATGCTGAAACTCTTTATCCACAACTATCTCATTCCTAATTGCCCTTGGGAGTGTGGTGGTGAACTGCTGTAGAGCTGGGTAGCTGGCTGGACTTTTTCAGAGGGCAGTTGGAATTGAGGGTTTGGACTGGGTCAAGACAACAGATTTTAAAGTATGTTAATGAACCAGATGGGCTTTTGCAACAAACTGGTAGCATTGTGGTCGCTTTGTCAACACTATCAGATGGTTAGCACTGCTGCCTCACACCACCAGGGAGTCAGGTTTGATTCCAGCCTCAAGTGTCTGTCTATGTGCAGTTTGCATATTCTCCCCGTGTCTTGTGAGTTTACTGCAGATGCTCTGGTTTCCTCCCATAGTCCAAAGATGTGTAGTTTAGGTGGATTGGCCATGCTAAGTTGCCCCATAGTGTCCAGGGATGTGCATACTAGGGGGACTATACATGGGGTACGGTAGGGGGATGGATCTGGGTGGGATGCTGTTTGGAGGGGTGGCATGGACTCAGTATCCTACTTCCATTCTGTAGGGATTCTATGATTTTTTTTCCCCAAACATATTTAATTAACTGTTAGTAAATTCCCCAGCTGCCGTGGTGGGATTTGAACTCTTTTTATTTTGCTCAGGATCATTAGACGATGTCCCTTGACTACTCATTCATGCTGTCTTTCTGCCTTTAGAGATGCGAGAAGCAGACAAAGTACATTTTTATTTCTGTAGCTTATTCTTCCTGGAACAGGTCACAAGCCTGAAGCCAGAGGCTGTAGCTGGAGGGGCACCATTCCACATCAAGTGTGGCCGTCCAGATGACTCTCCCCATCATACTGCCCTCTAAAGGCAAATTGGAAAGATCCAAAGATTGGTAGTTAATCTTCCCTGACCACCAAGTCCTGAGTTTCTAACTCAACTAATACATGTATGCATGCATGACACTATAACTCCTCCATTTACAATTATAGTTCATTAACATGATTACTGTGCAACCCATAATTGGGGTGGATTCAGTCCACCTCTGGTTGGTGATGGCCCCATTGGAACTCCTTCCCTAATGGAACCGTGGGTCTACCTGCACCAAATGGACAGCAGTGGTTCAAGAAAGCAACTGTCTACTCCCTTCTCAAGGGTAATTAGGGATGGGTCATGAATGCTGGGGTCCAGCCAGCAGTGCTCACATCCCATGAATAGATTAAAGAAAATTGAGCAGATAGGTATTGTGTCACAGCACTGTAGTTGTATTTGCCTGCTCATTCCCTCTCTTTCTCTTAGTCACCACCTGCTGGGGGAGTTGCGGAAGATGGGCGGGTTATTGGGTATTGACAGTGAGGGGACGAGGGCAAATGTGTTACAGAGGCAGATTATAAGAGGACCGAATGAGAAAATGAGAGATGCAATTTAATTGATATAGTATTGTGATATAGCTAGGTTTTGTGATGATTAGTGGAGTTACAATTAATTGATATAGTATTGTGATATAGCGAGGTTTTGTGATCATTAGTGGAGATTCGTAAATCTGTGGTGAAAATGGTAAGAAACCTGCCTTTATTACAAGAGGATTGTAATCTTGGAGCAAAGGTACCTTACTGCCATTACAAAGCACCTCAGTGAAACCACACCGAGGGTATTGTGTGCAGTGTTTGTCTCCTTGCCTACAGAAAGATATAGAGGGATTACAATTGAAAGTTCAGCAACCTAATTTTGAGGTGGAGCGATTGTCACAAGGAAAGATTAAATAGACTCTTGCTGTATTCGTTGAAGTTTAGAAGAATGAGAGGTGATCTCACTCAGGAATGAAAAACATTCTTGCAGTCTTTGACAGGGGAGGTTGTTTCCTTTGGCTGGGATTTTGAGAGTCAGGGAACACAGTGTCAGAATAATGGGCAGGCTGTTCAGGACTGAGATGAAGAGGAACATCATCAATAAGAAGGTGGTGATTCTTTGGCATTTTTAGCCACAGAAAGGTATGGAGGCTCAATCATTGTATGTGTTCAAGACAGAAATCAATAGATTTCTTTATGCTTTTACATGAAAAGGCTAGGAGGATATCTAGTATTGAAGTAGAAGATCAGCCATGGTCTCATTGGATAGCAGAGGGCTAAATGGCCTATCCCTGCTCCTGTTTCCTATGTTCTTTGGAAATGCTTAAATTACAGTACAAAAGTATGACCAGCTGTTCATGTCACCTTGATAAATGAATGCAAATAGAAGAATAATCTTTGTGGGTTACAGTTGGGTATTATCCAGCGAAATTCAAACTACTTTGTAAGATCCTTTCCAGGGAGTTCTGGTTGTGCAGCTGTGTCCTGCCTGAGGTCACTGTCCTTTGCTTCCCAGTGGTGTGCGCGATTACAGTGTTACCTTGCTGAAGACAATGATTAATATGGTGGCTCCATGTGTGCTGATAGCAGGTTGAAGGCTCTCGCAGAATGTGCAGTGGGTCAGAACGGTCCGACCACCGCTCCACAACCCATTCATCACTTCGGCACGCTTTATTGCCACAGTGACAATCACAGCCACGCACGATCATACCCTCACCTGGTGAGCATTCGATTGTGGGTAATTTCATGGGTCAGTAGACAAGTAGTGACGTCCAGGACCATAAGATGAATTCCTTCTGTCCGGTAGCTCATGGTAATTGAAACTAACTGGAACCCTTCTAACTACTGCCCTGACTTGATCTATTGCTAATAAAGATTAGGCATCAAATTCCAGGAACACTTAGGACCATAAGATGCAGGAGCAGAAGCAGGCCATATGGCGATAGAATCTACTCTGCCATTCAGTGAGCTCATGATCATTCTCGACTCCACTTCCCTGCCTATTCCCAATAACCCTCGATTCCCATACTGATTAAAAAGCTGTCTGTCTCAATCTTGAATATACTTAATGAACCAACCTCTATAGCCTTCAGCAGTAAAGAATCACACAAATTCACTACCATCTGAAAGAAAAAATTCCTTAAGAGGGCAGCTCCTTATTTTGTGATTATGCCTTGTGGTCCTAGACCCTCCCTCAAGGAGTTGTAGACAAGGTAAAATTCAAGATCAGTGAGGTAATGTGACACTTAAGAACTAAAGGTCATCATTAGACAGGAAGGAGGAGGCCTGTCGCCAAGATGACACATGACACAAACAAACACGCAAACACTCACACAAACATACATACACAAATATACATACATACACAAACACAAACATACACGCAAACACTCACACAAACGTACATACACAAACATACATGCAAACACTCACACAAACATACATACACAAACATACATACATACACAAACACAAACAAACACGCAAACACTCACACAAACGTACATACACAAACATACACGCAAACACTCACACAAACATACATGCAAACACACACAAACATGCAAACACTCACACAAACATACATGCACAAACACACAAACATACACAAACACACACACAAACATACATACACAAACACTCACACAAACATACATACACAAACATACATACTTACACAAACACAAACATACACGCAAACACTCACACAAACATACACGCAAACACACACAAACACGCACACTCACACAAACATACATACACAAACACACACACAAACACTCACGCAAACATACATACACAAACATACACACAAACACTCACACAAACATACATACACAAACTCTCACACAGACATACATGCACAAACACACACACAACCCCCAACCTTTCCAAATTTAATCTGTCAAGTGCCCCACATATCTCGTCTATGTCATTCAGTACCAAACAAGCTTGAATTTTGTTTTCCCTTTATGGAAATTGATGACGAGCAGGTTAATGCAAAGGGCATGTGTGACATTAAACCTCTGATCTTACAGTACATACTGCATGAGAGCAGTGTCCTATCAAGGTTGAAATTTACTAACTTGCTGTAAATGCCTTAACCCTCCCATAGTTGTCAGGTGCTGAAAATATATTGTAAGTTTGCAACTTTGAAGTGAGGATGTGATGACATGTGTAAAAATAGTCACAAAATGAACTCCTTCCTGCTTCAAGGACAAGGTAAAATTCAAGATCAGTGAGGTAATGTGACACTCAAGGACTAAAGGTCATCATTGGAGAGGACAGAGGAGGCCTGTCGCCAGGATGACATGTGCACACACACACACGCAAACATTTACGCAAACACACAATCACACAGACACAACCACAAACACACATACACAAACACACATGCAAATACTCACACAAACACACATACTCACAAACACTCACACACAACCACATAAGCAAACACATATTTTGATTCTGACCTCCTGCCTGCACACTAAAATTAGGGAGGATGTGGGAAGCATGGTTCCTTGGTTGTTTCCTGTGCTCTAACTCCCTGTTTAAAGTAGCAAGAGGAAACCTCAGTGCTTAAGATGAGCCAGGTGATAAAATATTGCAAACGAAGATTAATTTCAATATAGAATAAAACCAAGTCATTAAACATACAGTGCTGCAATAAATACAACAAGAACAGGTCAGTTGGCAGCAATGAAATAGCATGGTGGTCTTAGAGACAGACATCATAGATGGTGGCATCGTGGTAACATTATTGACTAGTGACCCAGAACCTCAGGCTAATGTTCTGGCAGTTGATGAAATTTGAATCTGATGAAAATCTGGAGTAAAACGCTAGTCCAGTAGTGGCTAGTATTAGCTACATTAATAGTAGCCATATAACTATTGTTGTAGAAACCAATCTGTATCACTTTCTTTCCTGTTATGGAAGGAAATCTCTCATTCTTACCTGGTGTAAACTATGTTTGACTCCAAACCTGCAGTAATATGGCTGCCTCTTATCTCCTAGTTAGGGAATAAGTGCTGGCCTGGCCAGCGACACCCATATCCCATGGAATGAACAGAACAAATCTAGCTGTTTATTCTCCTTATCATCAAGCCACCCCTTCACCCATGATCCATGTTTCTGACCACGTCCAGATTGGGACAATTGGAGGACCGCCCACCAACAGGCAGATGAGTTTTCTTGCTATCCAGTCAAGAAACTAATGACCTATCTTGCCCACTGGAGAGACAGGTAATTGGGGTGGTGTCAAATAGAGGCCCTTAAGTGGCCATTAATTGACCATTTGAAAACTTTAATTGACACCATTTGATTGCTGGCAAGTCTAGGTAATCGCCTATGGGTCTTGTCACCCAGTGTTTAATTGCAGGGGTGACAAGGGGGAGGTCAGTTTTTGACCGTGGCCAATTATTCCTGCTTCTCACCATTTCCAACCAGGGGTGATGGGGAGGGAGCATTCCACGCAAAAAGTCATTATGATGCAGTGGGCCATTCATCTATTCCATGACAGCGCTCTCTAGAGCAGTCAGATTATTCTCATTTCCCTGCTCTATCACTGTGTCCTTGAAAATGTATTTCCTTCAAGCATCCATTCCATTTCCTTTTGAAATTATTTCTCATTTCAATTTCTACCTAGCAGTGCATTCCGGGTCATTACCATTTGAATAATAAAATAAAAATAAAATACTACATAAAATGTTTCGAGACCAATATGACTTCTTCAGAACTTTTTCAATTCTGAGGAAGTCATATTTGACTCAAAGTTAACTCTGTTTTTCTCTCTCTACAGATGCTTCAAGACCTGCTGAGTCTCTCCAACAATTTCTGTTTCAGTAATGCTTGATTAGTCCTGGGTATTAGTTACACTGTGCATTGACTCTGCTGTGGCAAATGGGAGGGATATTAACAGAGCTGGTACTTTGTGTGAGTAACCACTATGTGTTTTTGTCTAATTCAGGGTCAAGCAGATCTCCTGAAGCATGCAAAAAACGAGGCGTTGGATAACCTGAGACAGATCCACTATGCAGCACAGTCTTGTGGCATCAGTAAGAATGGCTCAATGTCTCCAGACCTGTTCAGAACAAAGGGGATTCTGGAGAGCATTCCTGAAAGTGAAAATACAAGTGACAATGGGTCTTGCTGACCCCAACGGACATGGAAATGATAGGAAATTGTAAATAATACACACTCTCACGTTCACATTCTTGCTTGAGTCCTCTCAGCCACTGACAGGTGATTTTGTTAGACATGTATTGGATTTGACAGTAGCCTTAATAACATTTCATCCTTGACACAAGGTCATGTACTCTGCAGTGGTACTGCTTTTGGGAGTCACCACGACTCAGTGCTTGAGAGCAGTGCTAGTCTCCTAGTTGTATCAATGACAGCACACCCAAGTCAATGTGTGACTCCCCAAGTTGCTCTCGGCGTAGTTATAATGGCAGGACTTGAATATAAGCCTGTAGTTCCTTCCACATGCAGTGAGCTCTTAATCCTAATTGTGCCACTGTGGACACTGGCTAAATGGAAGCTAGCTCTTTCTGTATAGAAACCAAGGGGAAACAAAAGTCCATAGCATCAATAAATGTCAATGTTGAATAGTTGCATTTTAGTGAAATACTGTTACGTGGAAGCCGGGGTACTGTCTCTGGATGGAGACTTAGTGACAGATGGAGCAGCAGGTCTGCTGGAGGTCAAAGGCCCCATTATATTCTGGATACTTTCCAGGTATATTTCAGTAAGCAGGTATGATTGAGAAATCTTATGTTATCATGTTACGTTTTCAGCTATTGACTCGGGATGGGTGACAATCTAGCCCAAACGATGTAACAAAATGGATCTGGAAGCTTTATTGTAAGTCAACCATGTGTGCCACATTCCCACCAATGTTTATCTCAGTTTGAATCTGAGATTGGAAATCGAGCTCCTTTTTTATCACCAGCAATGCAAAGCAATCATTATTTCAGTGGAGAGGAACAATGCGTGCCTCCACTGTAAATCAGTCACTGTGCTCCCATTTCAGTTTCACTTCAAAGGCACTCGTCAGATCCAAATCACTGTCTCAATTCCGGTTATTGTGACTAGACAGTTATAAGGAATCTCATTTCCACCCACCCAGTAATGTGCATCTGTGTAATAAAGCCATGCAAAATAATATTTATGTTTCTCATTCTGAATTTTGACATAAATGCTTTCTGAAATCTTGTTTGCCTGTTTACTTCAGCTGCTGAGCAGGAGTGAATGAAAGTCATTTACCACCTAAGCAGGAGTCATTTCAGTCACGTTAATAGTCATGACCGTTAAAACTAATGAACTACAATGCTGGTAGATACCTCTGGACTTGACACAGCAGTAGCATTTGACCACCCATGTATAAAGAAGATGGGCAGAAGAATTTTATTTTAGTATTTTAGTTTTTTGTTGAGTTTTCCAGTGATGTCATTATGCTGCTATTAAAGATAAAGCATTATAAATAAAGTAACTGTTCTTCCAGCTATATGGAGTGTAATACTTGGCACAATTCAGCGCGAACAGAAGGAATTGGTTGAAAATGAGTGATTGCCATGCATTCACTGATGCAGCCAACTGTGCTGTGATTAAAAGTGATTTTTTTCTCTAATGGAATAGAAATTACAGGTTACAAAATGCCAGCCATGTGAGAAATCTTTAGAATTTTTGAGTGAATAAACATCTTTGCCCAACATGACAAGAATGTGTAACTCACTCCCATTGGTTGAAGTGAATTGTATATCAGCATCTAAGGGGATTCTAGACAAGCATGCAAGGGAAAAGGGAGGGTTTTTGTGGTGCAGTAGTAGTGAATGTATTTCTGAGCTAGAAGATCCATGTTCAAGCCTCACTTGTCCCAGAGGTATATCACAGCATGTTCAAACAGGTTGATTAAACTATGGGGGAAAAGAGAATGGGAGTCATGATGGTAGATTTAGATTGAAAGGATGGGAGAGGACACAAGACTGGTTATGCTGAGTGCTCTTATTTTGTATGCTGTGAATCTTATGTAATTTACTATTCCAATCTCTTAACTGGTTTTTGCTTAAGAAAGGACTGTTATGGACCAACAACTCAGAATTCATGACTTTAAAATCATTGGCAATCAATCCAGAGAATAAACAAGCAGATTGTTTTTTCACTCTGTGTCAAGATCAGGGCTGTTTAAACTGAAAGGTGGTGGAAGTTACATCCGTAATTAATTTTAAAGGACAGTTTGGCAGGCACTTGGGATTGAGAGACTTTCAAGGTTGCAAATGGGGACGTGGGACTAAGCACAAATGCTATTAAAGATACCTCCATCGGTGTGATAACATTGTACTCCTGTAAGGTAGCATGCTGTATTTGTTCAAAGAATTTTTCTCTATTATAAATAATTAGGCTGTAGCTACAGGTAAACAGATAAAAAGGCATCATTAGCATATAACATTAGTAACTAAAACTCAACTCCCCTATGAACTCCCCCTTACACACACACACACACACATGAACAAAGAGTTCTCTTTGTTTATTGGCAAATTATTGGCAAATTATTGGCAAAGGAAGAAAAACTGGAAAGTCAGCTCAGTGACATTTACTTCTCAGTTCTGATGTTGAAATGATCCTTCATCAGTTGGTCAGGCCCTTGGTATTCTGTTGTCTTCCTCTGGGTGCTTCCACTGGTTGTAAGAAGTACAGAGTGACTGGGTCACTTCGAAAATGTCTCTGATTTATTGATTCAAAAGTCCCAGCTCACAGCGACTGCTACAAGGTAGGTAACTGGTTTTCTTCATGTTTACACTGAGTTTTTGAAAGTAGAGAACAAGCAGCTTCTGGGCTGCAAGAAGATCAGTACACTTCATTCCATCTCTCTATCCACCCCCCCTCACCCCCATCCCAGGTCTTTGTAATTTGTTTCCAGCTCCAAGCTGCTCAGTCTCCTGAGAACCAATCAATCTCTTGTTGTCAACAAGAAAAGCAGCAGTACACTCCCTCAGATCCAGATTATTTGCAAACTGAATTTCCATTGCTGCTTGTTCAAATGGTTGATTACAATGTCTACCATGGGTATCAGATTTCTTGCTTTTAAAATTACAGCCACTCTTTCAAACACTGATTTTTACAAACTGTTCTTTCTCATTTAAGTCACCAGTTTTTAAAATGACAAAAATAGACACAGTCTTTACAACAAGCAGAATGGCCATCATTTATGGTGCACGTTTTTATGATAGTAGTCGATGAAAAGCTATCAGATTAACCGCTTATTTATATATTTCAGGATTTTGAATACTACCTCTTTTATTTGTACAGCATCTTCTGGATGCAACATTATAACTTTCCTGCTTTGAATTTCTATAGAATAACATTTTATGGCATGATGACTTAATGCTATTTTTCATTTAAGCTTCCCAGTCATTCAATCTGCAAAAGGTTCTAGATTGAGCTGTGAATATGGATTCTTCTGGATAGTGAACCTGTGCTAACCACAGCCTGTATAGAGTTTATTTATCTAAAGGTCCCTTTGATAGATCCTGTTATTCATCACTCCTGGTTACTGTGACATGGTGGAACCACATTTCTGTAATGATACTTCCAATCATCAATAATCTTGAAGTCTCAAAATGGGATTCCTTACCAGCTTCCACCTTTAAGAGTTCAGCATAAGATTTGCAGTCGAGAAGATTGGCACAGTTGTGCCTTTCTTTCCCTATGTGTCTTTTCATGTGTTTTTCAAAGTGTACAGTGAGAATTTCTTTTGGGGTTCTCCTCATCAGCAGCTATAACTGCAGGGGAAGATCGAAGGAAATGACTGCTTAACTGGACAGGGTTAAAGAACAGCAGCAGTACACTCCCTCAGATCCAGATGATTTGCAAACTGATTTTCCATTGCTGCTTGTTCAAACGGTTGATTACAATGTCTACCTTGGGTATCGGATTTCTTGCTTTTAAAATTACAGCCACTCTTTCAAACACTGATTTTTACAAACACCAGGTTATAGTCCAACAGGTTTATTTGTAAGCACTAGCTTTCAGAGCGCCACTCCTTCAGCACCACCTGATGAAGGAACAGTACTCCAAAAGCTAGTGCTTACAAATACAGCTGTTGGACTATAACCTAGTGTTGTGTGATTTTTAACTTTGTCTACCCCAGTCCAGCACCAGCACTTCCAAGTCATAACTGGACAGGAACCACATAAACAGAGCTTCTGCTAATCTATTTTCAAGGTTATGATGTCCAGTTAGGAGTATCCTGGAGAACATTCCAATCATTAGTTTTATTTTTACGTTCATTAGATGTGGATGTCACTGACAGGGGATCAATATTTATTGCCCATCCCTAAGATGGCAATGAGCTTCCTTTCGAATGCAACCAATTGGATTGTAAGCCTGTTTCATTAAGCAGTAAAAAAAAACTACACAGTCTGGAATCACAAAATGGTCACAAGAGATAAAGACTACAGATTTCCGAAAAAGCATCAGTGAATCAGGGGATTTTTTTTCACAATAATCTGATAGTTTCATGGTTGCCATTACAGATATTAGCATTCTTTAAAATCATGATTGACTTATTAAATTAAATTTGAATTTGGCATCAATGGTCAGATTCAAACTGATGTCTGTGGATCAATATTCCTGGGCTCTGGATGGTTAGTCTTGCAATATCTTGATTAACACCCCAACCACCATCTAAACATTGACTCACTGATGTGCAATGGCAGCAATGTTTATCATCTACAAGATGCACTGCAGCAATTCACCAAGGCTCCTCGACAGCACTTTCGGAACCCGTGACCTCTACCGCATGGAAAGACATGAGCAGCAGATGTGTAGAATGCTGCCATTGACAATTGCTCTCCAAGCCATGCACCATCTTGCCCTAGAGCTACTTAGCTGTGCCTTCTCTGTTGCTGGCTCACAGGCCTGGAACTCACTTCCTAGCAGCACCATGGATGCACTTACAGGGTTCAAAAAATTGGCTCACCACTTGCTGCTCAGGGACAATACAGGATCGGCAATAATTAATGATCTAGCCATCATCACACGCATCCCATGAATGATTAAATAAGCATCACAACATTATTTCTGTAGCCCCTAATAAGGGTTGATACAATTTAATGTAATATGCTAGGGTGGGAGGTAAACCTTCATACACTTTGCAACACAGCACTTTTGATCCTAGAGAGATTAATTGGAGTGTATACCAACTAACAGATGGTTGGACAGATCTGTCACAACATATTACTCCAATGTTGTTCTTTGCGGGTTGCCATTGCACTCTCCCAGCAACATTTCCTCCATATTTTTCTTTGTCCTGGGCAGACCTCTGAATTCCTTGCATGCCAGCATCTTCCAAAAGTGTAAGTCATGTGGGAGCATGACAATCCACCATGCATGGGGCTTCCCAGTAGCTACTTAACAGCAGAGCTCAGAGAGACGTTGCTCTCCAGTAGATACCAATGGATTGAGTCATTGTTAGCAGGGAGGAGTAGGTCTGTATTGATACCATTCTCCTTGATTGGAATTTTTAAGAAGCCCTGAAAAGGTCATGGATCATTTCCTGCTTTTGCACAGAATCCGAGCTTGCAGGGTTCGAAAACAAAATCCAAGAAATTGAGATGTACATCTGAATGACTGGAATATGCTTTAATTCTGAATTTCAACTCAGTTTGGAAGCCATAGATCATCCTGCCGCACATTCTAAGCCATAGCTTGCTTTTATTTTGGATAGTACCAAATACTTATTGATATAATCGGTCTTCAGCAAGAAAACTGGCAGTTATGTGTTGGATAAAGCCAGGCAGAGTGTGTCCCTGACTACAATTACGTTAAAAGTAGAGGACTATCCAATTACTAAGAGATCCAAATGGGAATAACGTTTTTTCTTAATTTCTGGCATCTTTCTTACTGTGATCTGAATTGCACTCTCAGTTTCTTGCTGGGATTCTTAATTATGCGATGCATTCGTCTTTTGACATGTTACCCAAGTGGCTGTTATTTAAATAGGGAGTTTGAAAATGAGTGAGCAGCTTGTTCCTACATTAGAACATATTCACTGAGGTCTGAGCGTGGTCCTGTGTCTCCATGCACAGTTTCAGCAGAGGTAGTTTAATTATCATCAGAAACAGGAAATTAGTTTCAATTTCTATTATTTTGGGAATGGAGAAAAAGAAACCATCTTGTTGAAAGTTTCTTAGCGTATTAGAGTCATACAGCATGGAAGCAGGCCTTTCAGCCCAACTCATCCATGCTGACCCGGTTTCCTTGGCAGTTAACTGTCGATCAGCACCTATCTGCTGCATTCTCTATGGCAACTCTTCTAGCAAAAAGAGTCAATTTGCCAACCAATCAACATATTCTTCTCATACAAAGTAAAAATGTTGTTCCTGTTAGCCATCATTTGGCCCATGTCCCTGTTTACCTTCCCTATGCACCTGTCCATATGCCTTTTAAATGGTGCAATTGTACTCGCCTCTACCACTTCCTCTGGCAGTTTGATCCAGATGCTCATCATCCTCTGTGTGTAAAGGATGCCCCTCAAGTCTCTTTTAAATCTTTCTCTTCTCACCTTAAACCAATGCCCTCTAGCTGTGGACTCCCCTTCCCTGGGAAAAGACCTTGGCTTTTTACCTTATCTATGCCTCACATGATTTTATAAACCTCTATAGGGTCACCCGACAGCCTCCTACGTTCCAGGGGAAAGTCTCAGCCTATCCAGCCTCTCCTTATAACTCAAAACCTCCAGTAATATCTTTGTAAATCTTTTTTGCATCCTTTGTTTGAAGACAGAAAAAAATTGTACACACACCATGCCTGTTTCAACTCAACAAAATGGGCAATAACCATTGACTGGTTAATTTCTTGTGGCAGTATCTTGACTAATCAGAGTCAATATACCAGTTTAAATATAACAAAGTTTGGCAGTTAACTGTCAATCAACACCTACCTGCTGCATTCTCTATGGCAATACTTCTAGCAGAAAGAGTCAATTTGCCAACCAATCAACATATTCTTCTCATACAGTACAAAAATGTTGTTCAACTTTATGTTGGGACTCTGGTGAATTGTCCTGATATGCACAAATCAAATCTTCATCAAAATTTGTTTTTTTTTTCAGCAATACTCGAAAGAATTTTCTTTTTCATCTTGCCCCATTAACCAGATTTCACTTATGGCAACCTACCATACCTCAACAGATGAGATTATTTTGGATAAGGGTTGAAGCTTATTGTGTTCTAGACCTTGTGCCTCAACTACTCCCTGTCATCACATTCTACAGCATAGAAAGGAGACCATTTGGCCCATCATACCAGTGCTAGATGTTTGAAAGAGCAATTCAGTTAGTACCACTCCCCCATTCCTTCTTCCTGTCTTGCAGACTGTTTCTTTTTTGAGTATATACCCAATGGTCTTGCTGTATAAGCTCATTTTCTGTTTGGGTAGCATACATGTTATTCCAAATTGAAGTTAATTATATAACATGAATATGCATCAAGATTTTGTATATAAATACACATGTACAGATTCATCTTTGAAAATACCTGAGATCTGTAACATGCTGTTAAAGTGTGGCAACAAATGTTTTAGCTGAGGTTTGGATAATTCCCAGACACTGAAAAACGTGAGTAGACAAAGATACTGCTCTTGAGCTCCCACGGCAGATTTGGCCATTTTCATCATAAACCTCTAAGCTCTCGCCAGCATTACAGTGGAAGACTAGCAAAACTTCACAAGTAACACAGCGCACACATCAATAAATTCCAACATTGCATCAATGAATCTTTGCTGAATAATTTACACACTGGATGGACTGAGGTGTCTCAATTTTTTTTTAGTTTACTTACAATGTGGAAACAGGCCGTTCAGCCCAACAAGTCCACACCGACCCACTGAAGCACAACCTACCCAGACCCATTCCCCTACATTTATTCCTTCACCTAACACTACGGGCAATTTAGCATGGCCAATTTACCTAACCTGCACATTTTTGGATTGTGGGAGGAAACCGGAGCACCCAGAGGAAACCCACACAGACATGGAAAGAATGCGCAAACTCCACACAGAGAGTCGCCTGAGGTGGGAGTTGAACCCAGGTCTCTGGTGCTGTGAGCCAGCAGTGCTAACCACTGTGCCACTGTGCCGCTGTTATTTAAATAGGGAGTTTGAAAATGAGTGAGCAGCTTGTTCCTACATTAGAACATATTCACTGAGGTCTGAGCGTGGTCCTGTGTCTCCATGCTTTGTCAAATGGAAATCAGGACTATGTGACTATAACCTTCATCTTGTAGACCACATTTGTTGTGAGAACACTCCTGACAAATCTATGTAAGATGTATTTGGACCTTTGGGTCATTAACAGGGTCCATTTTGCTAATTAAACTGCAAAGGATGATTCCAGGGCCAATTTCAAATCTCTCCATGCCTGCCAAGAATTGCATGTGCCCCGAGTGACTGTTTTACCTGGTTTGTTCCCACCGCCACACCTAAACTACTGGGTCCTTCCCACTTCACTCCTCTGTGTTCCCCTGGCTCTCTACGCTTCCAAGCCCAGTCCTACTCCTTACCTCTCCCTGTCCCCCCACTGACTCACTTCCACTGGTCCTGAGACTCCATACAAGCGGCCCATTCTCCTACTCCCCTGCTTTGCACTGTGGAGTTAGACCAGGAAAACTGCTGGCCTGACATACAACTGCGCGAGGCCAACTCAGATATGCCATCTTGTAATGAGCACGGTGAGATTTCTGTGCATCACTGACATTTTTCCTGTAGGGAGGAGATACTTTTCACAAGGTTTGATGTTGATATGTATTCATGGTTCAAATATAAACCTGCCAAGGTCACAAGAGGCTCGAAACAATACAAATACAACTTTATCTCTGCATCTCAACACACCTTCAGGAAATTGAGATTTCACATACTATCTAATAAAGTAGTCCTCCCTGCCATGTTTCTCAGGCCCCTCCCCCCTTGCTTATTCCAGTTGAATAAGTAAATTAAAAACTGAAGTTTCAAAACTGCATCTGGTATTGAATCCCTACGGGGGCTCCAAAATACTTTGCCCATTTCTCCATTGCTTATTCTGATTTGATAAGTAAATAGAAACTGGACTTTTCAAAATTGCTTCTGGTAGAAATGAATCATCTCAGCTAAAAATAATAGCATGGCTATAGCTTCAGCCTTCCAAATTTTGTCCATTCAGAATGTTTTATTATGAATGAAATCCAGGTGCTCTTGCCCAAATCTTGATCTTGATATCAAACAGCATCAAATTGTGGAATGAAGCCTAATAATAGATATTCCCTGGATAATCCTTCCTGTAATTTACTGTAAGCCTAGAGCTACTGCACAGCAGTAGATGTAATAAAGAAATGTAAAGGAAAATTTATATCCTTACATTGCTCTGAAGTATACCCAACTGCTTGATATACATTAGATCTCTTGACAATGCAGAGATTTTCAGTGAGCAAACGTAGTGACTCAAGAAATATTTGACAAAAGTTGTACTCTGAAGCTGTGGAGAGACTTAGTATGATGAAGTACTCCATTATTTAGCAGTGTATAACTTAAATAGATGGCATCACTTTTGTTTGTAAGTAAAACTGTGTTTTAGAAATTATTGCTATATAATGTCCATTAACATTTTAAATAACTTTAGAAGTTAAAGCCATTGCAAAGTTTAATTGAATTCCAGTTCTAGTTAACTAAATACAATCATTTCCATGGTTCTTACAAGCTCCTATCCTAATAACTGTGGATTATTTAATGTCATTTTAAAAATGTCCAGTATTTCATTTCTCAGTAAACAGTCTAAATCTCTTGTGGTCAGTTGATGCTGTTTACGACTCCTGTCCTAGTATGGTTATATTGTCATTTCATAATCAGTGGATGTAAAGGCAATGTAACCAGTTTAAAAGTAAAGATATGAACTGCTGCATCAAATCCAATTTAAATAGTAAAATGTTCACACTTAAAAAACTCTTCTTAAATGGTCGTAAAGCCAGTTGAAGGAATTCAACAAACATGGGTCAATCCTGTAAAAATTACTTGGGTTTTCCAAATATTAATATCTCTTCTTGATCTGGCTGGAATTTGAATCTGAAACTGTGCATGAATCAATGGAAAAAGCAAACTAGGCATGTTGTAATTGGAACTGTAGTTTCACTCTGACTGTACGTTAAACTTAACACAACAACTTCATTATGTAGGCCAGCTCTGCATGTGCAGAGTGATGACCAGTTAAATCTAAATTATAAAAAGAGAAGAGTAATTATTTATGCCAATCACATTCAATGTTTGTACACTCAGGATTGAAAATGCCCTACAAAATAAATGTTTTTTGTTCATTCATGGGATGTGGGTATTGCAAGCTGGCCAGCATTCATTGCATAACACTAGCTGCTCTTGGGACAGCATGGTGGCACAGGGGTTAGCGCTGCTGCCACCCAGCGCCAGGGATCCAGGTTCAATTCCTGCCTTGGGTGACTGTCTGTGTGGAGTTTGCACATTCTCCCTGTGACTGTGTGAGTTTCTGCTGGGTGCTCAGGTTTCCTCCCACAATCCAAAGATGTGAAGGCTAGGTGAATTGGCCATGCTAAATTGCCCATAGTTAGGGGTGAATATGAGGAATGGGTCTGGGTAGGTTACTCTTTGAAGGGTTGGTATGGACTCATTGGGCCAAAGGGCCTGTTTCTGTCCTGTAGGGAATCTAATCTAATCTTGAGAAGGTGGTGGTGAGCTGCCTTCTTAAGTTGCCGCAGGCCTTTTTGTTCTAGGTTAGACCAACAATGCAGTTAGAGGTGAATTTCCAGAATTTTGAGCCAATGACACTGAAGGAACAGGATATATTTCCCAGTAAGCATAAATGATTGGCTTGGAGAGGATCATGCATGTGATATTATTTTGTAGATAGTACACACTGCCCATACTGTGTATTGGTGATGGAGAGGGTGACTGGTTATGGATGTGGTACCAATCAAGCATGCTGTTTTGCCTTGGATGGTGTCAAGTTGTTGAAGATTGTTTGAACTGCATTGTTTCCAGGCAAGTGGAAAGTATTCCATCACACCTCTGATACATGCTCGGGGGAGTCAGGAGGTGAGTTACTCACTGCAGGATTCCTAGCTCCTGACCTGTCGTTGTAGACACAGTACTTACATAACTAGTCCATTTTAGCTTCCAAACAAAGGTAACACCCAGGATGTTGATAGTGTGGGATTCAGTAATGGTAATACCATTGAATATGAAGGGGTATTATTTAGATTCTCTCGCAGAGATAATCATTGTCTGGCACTTGGATGATGTAACTGTAACTTACTACTTGTTACCTGAATCTTTGTCCAGGTCTTGCTGTATTTGGACACAGGCTGCTTCAGTCTGAACAGTGCTGAATATTGTACAATCATAAGCAAATATACCCACTTCTGACCTTATAATAGAGGGAAGGTAATTGATGAAGCTGAAGATGGTTGGACCTAAGACATTACCCTGAGGAACTCCTGAAGAGATATCCTGGAGTTGAAATAATTGACCTCTAACAACCATAACCATCTTCCTATCTGCTAGGTATAACTCCAAACAGGAGAAAGTTTTCTCCCGGTTCCCATTGACTCCAGTTTTGCTCAGCTCCTTGATACTAACACCATTAACCGATGGCACTCTCACTTCACCTTTGGAACTCAACTATTTTTTTCCATGATTGGACCAAGGCTGCAATGAGGTCAGGAGCTGAGTGCACCTGGCAGAACCTAAACAGAGCATTAGTAAGCAGGTTATTGCTAAGCAGGTGCTACTTAATAGCTTTGGTGAAGACACCTTCCATCACTTTACTGATGATCAAGTGTAGACTGATGGGGCAGAACTTGGTTAGGTTGAATTGCTCCTGCTTTTTGTGTATGGACATAGCTTAGCAATTGTCAGGGAGATACCAGTGTTGAAGCTGTACTGGAGCAGCTTGGCTAGGGGAGTGACAAGATCTGAAGCACAGTTCTCAGTACTCTTGCTGAAATGTTGACAGTTCCCATAGCCCTTGCAGTATGCAGTACCTCATGCTATTTCTTGATGTTATGTGGAGTTAGTCAACTTTGTTGAGGATTGTGAAGTTGGGGACCTCTGGAGGTGGCCAAGGTGGATCATCTACTTCTGGCTGAAGGTTGTTGCGAATTCTTCATCTCAATTCTAGCTCGAATTGCTGCACCTCTCATTTACAAGAGAATTGACTATTACATTTAATCTGTTCTTTTTGAGAGTATATTTCATTTTTTATTAGGATCCGCACCACATTTTTCACTAATTTTCTTCCCCATGTTGCCTTCCTGTTTTTCCAGTCCCAGAAATGAAGATGAATTAACCTGCAGCCATGATTAATATCACTTTGGACCAATTCTTAGACAAAAGAAACCAGAAACAAAGACATACCATTCATTTCTTTTAGAGTCATAATATCTCTGATGTCTGCAGAACATATCTCTTTTCCATTTTCCATTGATTAATATTTCATTTCCTTTTACTGTCACATCCATAAGACATTGTTAAAAATCACACAACACCAGGTTATAGTCCAACAGGTTTGTTTGGAAGCATTAGCTTTCTGAGCACCGCTCCTTATCAGTTGGTTGTGGAGGTTAAGATTATGCTGACATAATTTATAGTCAAAGGTGGGCTTTGGGACAAGCAACAATGCAGAGTGGCCGAGCAGAAGCTGAGAGCAAAGTTCTGTACCCATGGGAATGGCCTCAACAGGACCTTGGGTTCATGTCAATCTACAGGTGATCCCACTGCATGATACACACTCTCTCTCTCTTCTGTCTCTCTCACACACACAGACACTCCTATGTACTCACGCACCCACGCAGACCCTCCCTCATACCCCATCACACTCACACTTAACCAAGCTTACCCACACACACATATACACACTGTATTACGTGCACTCACACACACACACATGCACACTCAATCTGTCATTCCCACAGGTGCACACATTTAAGCTTATGGGGTGAATTTGGTTTTGCAGAATTCCATTTTATTTTGCTCAAAAACTGCATGAATCCATGTAAAACTCTGTAAAACTGTGCAGAGGGTATGTCAGTTTGACATAGCATTGGGATACAGACTGACTTCACAGCTATTGCTTAAAAAGCTGAGCTATCTTGAGAAAGTTAAAAATCACACAACACCAGGTTATAGTCCAGATTTATTTGGAAGCACTAGCTCTTGAAGCGCTGCTTCTTCATCAGGTGGTTGGACTCTTTGGCTATAGATTCTGTGAGCATGATCTTAGCCTCCATCACCACGTGATGAAGCAATGGTGCTCCAAAAACTAGTGCTTCTAAATAAACCTTTTGGACGATAACCTGGTGTTTTTTTTGATTTTTAACTTTTTCCACCCAGTCCAGTACCGGCATTCCAAGTCATCCACTAGTCATGACAGACATTATAAATTGTTTTTAAAACAATGTTTTTAATGAACCTTGCTGGCCATGAAACATGGCTGACTTCAATCACATGATGTGAGCTGAGAGGAGTTCCGGAAAGTTCCAACAGTAATTAGTGCAGTTAGATACTGTCCTTCTAGAGCACACACCTTTCATTGGGTGAACATTGCAATCAACAAACACAAAAGCACAGCAGCTAATGTGTCTCCCCAGTAGGTGTTCTTCTTGTTATTGTTGGGGAGATGCTAATAATCCCAGATAGCTCCGAAAGTGAGCAATGAACCCTTGACCAGAGAGATCAAAACTAACTGCGGTGAAATGAACACTGTAATCATCATGACACATAATGAAAACTATCCTTGTCCCTGAAAAGCTTCATTGCACCCTCTTCAGGCTGCTGATAACATTGACTCTGTTAAGAATCTAACCAGTTGGTAATACACAGCCATACCTCAGGCTGATAGCTCACTCTGCCTCAAATCTAAATTTCCCTGTTCCTCTTGAAATTTCTGTCATCACCTGAAAAGTGGACCAAGTAGCTGTGCACCAACCTCATATTGCTATGCTTTTGTCACAATGAAAAATAATCCTGCAGCTCCTGACTTTGAGATAGCTGAATCCATCTGAATCTGAGTTATTATGGGAAACAATTTTCTGGTTGTTAACTTACTGGATCCTGGCATGCAAGTGAATCTTTATGTTATTCTATGTTATTCTAGTAAACTCATTTCTTATCATTTTTCTTTGTTTATTTTGTCCTTTTGTGCTTGTGCGTGAACGTGTTGCAATAATCATTCTTTTACACTCGAGTCTGAATGCAGAACCAAATCATAATTCTGATTTAACCCTAAAAGGATTTTGCTATCATCAAGTCATAGAGACATACAGCACAGAAACAGACCCTTCAGTCCAACTCATCTATGCCAACCAGATATCCTAAATTAATCTAGTCCCATTTGCCAGCATTTGGCCCATAAACCCTCTAAATCCTTCCTATTCATTTACCCATCCAGATGTGTTTTACATTTGTAATTGTAACAGCCTCCGTCACTTCCTCTGACAGCTCATTCGATACATGCACCACCCTCTGTGTGAAAATGTTGCCCTTTAGGTATTTTTTAAATCTTGCCCCTCTCACCCTAAACCTATGCCCTCCAGTTTTGAACTCCCCTACCTTGGTGAAAAGACCTTGCTATTCACTCTATCTATTCCTCTCACGATTTTATAAACACATGATGTGTAATAAACACACGATTTTCCCGCCTCAGGTGACTGACTGTGTGGAGTTTGCACGTTCTCCCCGTGTCTGCGTGGGTTTCTTCCGGGTGCTCCGGTTTCCTCCCACAGTCCAAAGATGTGCAGGTCAGGTGAATTGGCCGTGCTAAGTTGTCCGTAGTGTTAGGTAAGGGGTAGATGTAGATGAAGGGGTATGGGTGGGTTATGCTTCGGTGGGGCGGTGTGGACTTGTTGGGCCGAAGGGCCTGTTTCCACACTGTAAGTAATCTAATCTAATCTAATCTAAACCCCAATAACCCCTCAGCCTCTAACGTTCCAGGGAAAACAGCCCAAGCCTATTCAGCCTGTCCCAATAGCTTAAATCCTCCAACCCTGGCAACACCCTTGTCAATCTTTTCTTAACCCTTTCAAATTCACTAGCTCTTTCCTATAGCAGGGTGGCCAGGATTGAATGCAGTACAGGTTGTTCTGCTGTAATGCGACAGTTGCATTGCTCTGCAACCTCGCACTAAGGAAAATTGCACTGTAGAGGATCGCTAAAGGAAATCTCTAGACCCGTTCAGTAAAACATTTTCATTATCCAAACCAACATCCACAAATCGTCAATCATACTTTAGCCAATTCGTGTTGACTAAACGCATGTTACACCAGAAAGACATGTATTCCAAAAGTAGTCTAACCAATGTCCTGTAAAGCGACTTTAAAATTTGATTTCACAAAGGGGTTAGGGAAAACATTTGACAGCCTGTTTCAAATGAGGAAGAAAAGAATTAAAAATTAAAACCACTTTGCTTACTGGGGGTAAGGTGAAGAGATTAAAGAGTTCTGTCTGTCTCATTTCCAGTCTAGAACAATACATGTTCCCTGGACTTAGCAAACAATGAATGGTTCAGCTTTAATAAAGGATATGTGATACACACAATGCGAATGAGTTAAGTAGAAATGTTAAGGCTTATTGCAGTTACCCAGTTACATTTATCCTGTTATTGTGTCCCTCAGTTTTAATATAACATTGTCTAGAATCTGAAATAACACATCTTATTACACATTATTAAGATGTAAGTCAAGAAACTAACCCTCTTACTCATCTATCCTGATGAATCTTAGATATTATCAGAGCAGTATTGTACGTCAGTGGAAAACTATTTTTTGCCATTATTCTCTACTTATTTGTTTTCAGCCTGAGGTTGCCAGAACAAGATTAGTTTAAGTAGACATCCTACTATACAAATTCAAGATTATATAAGCAGTCAGAATTCCAAAGTTGATGAAATGCCATGAAAAATCTTGAATAGGAATTGATGGTTACTTTATTACAGCTGTATTTGAGATCTGGCAAGTACTAAAGTTTCTCTTTTAATTCCATATTTGGAGATCGACGTCCTCACTTGGAGGATGTGATGGCTTGAATAGGTTTTGCCCTTCTCTGTTATACCTATGAATCCTCTATATGGTCTCAACATTCCAATAGTAGCTGCTAAGTGCAACAATGATAGGAATATCCCTGCGGATGGTTTACTGAATGAACAAAAGCCAAATGTCAAAAGTAATAGGGTCTTGGAGATACAGGTCATTCTGGTTTAACGTGCATTTTGTCATCACACATTGACTATAATGCGATTGACAAATTGTCGACATTGTTTGGATAATGCAAACTTTCTACTGAATGGATATAGCAATTGTCTAGAGTGCGAGGTTGCAGAGGAAAGCAACTGTCGTGTACTAGCAGAACGACTGGTATACAGCACAGAAACAGATCCTTCAGCCCAACTTAACCATGTCGACCAGATGTCCTAAAAAAAGGCAAATTCCTGTCAGCATTTGGCCCATCTCCCTCTAAACCCTGTCTATTCATGTTTTTTATCCTGATGTTTTTTAAATGTTGTAATTGTGCCAGCCTCCAGCACTTCCACTGGCAGCTCATTCCATACACGCACCAACGTCTGCGTGAAAATGTCACAAGTCTCTAGTCCAAACAACAATCTTCCATCACCACCCTCTGTCCTCTACCTTTCAGCCAGTTCTGTATCCAAATGGCTAGTTCTCCCTGTATTCCATGTCATCTAATCTTGCTAACCAGTCTACCATGAGGAACCTTGTCAAACGCCTTAATGAAGTCCATATCGGTCACGTCCACCACTCGGCCCTCATCAATCCTCTTCGCTACTTCTTCAAAAAATTCAATCAAGTTAGTGAGACATGATTTCCCATGCACAGAGCCATGTTGGCTATGCCTAATCAGTCCTTGCCTTTCCAAATACATGTAAATCCTGTCCCTAAGAATTCCCTCCAATGACTTACCCACCACTGATGTCAGGCTCACTCATCTATAGTTCTCTGGCTTTTTCTTACCACCTTTCTTAAATAGTGGAAACCATGTTAGCCAACCTCCAATCTTCCAGCACCTCACCTGTATTGATGATACAAAAATCTCAGCAAAGGGCCCAGCAATCTCTTCCCTAGCTTCTCACAGAGTTTTAGGGGACACCTGATTAGGTCCTGGGGATTTTTCCACTTTTATGCATTTTAAGACGTCCAGCACCTTCTCCTCTAATATGGACATTTTTAAAGAGGTCACTATTTATTTCCCCTCGTTCTCTATCTTTGATATCCTTCTCCACAGTAAACACTGATGCAAAACACTTGCTTAGTGTCTCCCCCATCTGTGGTTCTACACATAGAAGTCCTTGCTGATCTTTAAGGGGCCCTATTCTCTCCCTGGTTACTCTTTTCTCCTTAATATACTTGTAGAATCTCTTTGGATTCTCCTTAACCCTATTTGCCAAAAATATCTCATGTCCCCTTTTTGCCCACCTGATTTCCCTCTTAGGTATATTCCTACTGCCTTTATACTCTTCTAAGGATTCACTTGATATCTGCTGATTGTGCCTTCCTTCTTATTCTTGACCTAAACCTCAATTTCTCTCATCATCCAGCATTCCTCACACCTACTGGCCTTGCCCTTCACCCTTACAGGAACATAGTCTGCATGCCTGTTATCTCATTTTTGAAGGCTTCCCATTTTCCAGCTGTCCCATTACTTGTGAACATCTGCCTCCAGTCAATTTTTGAAAGTGTTTGACTTAGGTTCATGCTGCATAAAAACAGGCCGTTTGGCTCAACTCGCTGTTGCTGACCAGGTTTCTAAACAGAACTAGTCCCATTTGCCTGTTTAGTCCTCTAAACTTTTCCTATCCATATCCCGGACCAAATGTCTTTTAAATCTAACTTAGGACAGCATTACAGTGATCAGCAACAACTTGAATTAGTATAAAATCCTTACAGTGTGGAAGCAGGCCATTCAACCCATTGAGTCTTCACTGACCCTCTGAAGAACATCATACCCAGACCCAGTCTTCTCAACCTATCCCCGTAACCCTACATTTCCCACAGTTAATCCACCTAACCCACACATTCCTGGACACTATGACCAAATTAGCATGGCCAATCCAACTAACATGCACATCTTTAGAGTGTGGGAGGAAACCAGAGCTGGAAACTGGAGGAAATCCAAGCTGGGAGAATGTCACACCTATATTCATCCAAGGATGGAATCAAATCCAGGCACCTGGCACAGTGAGGCACTGTGCCACCCATAACAATATTATAGCAATAGAGTAATGTTAGCATTGTAAAATATCCCATGGTGCTTCACAGGAGTGTTATGAAGCAAAATTTGATACTGAGTAAGGAGATATTTGGGCAAATGACCAGAAGCTTACTCAACAAATTAGGTTTTAATGGGGTCTTAAAGGAGGAAAGAGAGGGAGGGAAATGAAGAGATTCAGGGAAAGATTTTCAGAGCCCAGGGTCTTGGCAGATGAAGATAATCAATTAAGGAATATGGAATGTTGGAGATGATCAAAAGGCTTGAATTTGAAGGGCAGAGAGATTTCAGAGGTTTTTGTGCCTGGAAGAGCTTAGAGATGTCTTTTTTTTTACAACTCACGGACAGAATGGTAGGTGACACATGCAGATCCTACTTGCATTCTTCACTTTATTTCCTGGCTAACTAAGCATCAGAATATTGCGCACAACAATGTCATCTCACTCTTTGTCTTACTTCTGTTATTGGTTCAGCTGCCTAGACTATATCTAAAAAATCTCTTGGTCTGCCACTCAGATCTCCATCTTGGTTGACATTAAAAGTGTTTTGTTAAAAGATCATTGACTTGAAATATTAACTGCTTCTCCCTTCATATAATCTTTGTGGCTTGCTGAGTATTTTCCACATTTTCTGTTAAAATTGTGAATTGTAAAATCCTACTGACAATCCCCACCTATTCATCAAATGTGTTGCCTATTGAGCATCAAGCACTTTACATCAAGGTTGGCTTTCCACTAAAGTTATTTCTTTCTTACATGGGATGAGAGAGTCACTGGCATGACCAAGAGTTGTTGCCCAGCCTTAATTGCCTTTGAGCTGATTGGCTTTCTAAGTAATTTTGGAGGGTAGTTACACATTGGCCAAACTGGTAGGGATGGCAGATTTCCTTCCCTAAAGGACATTTGCATGTGGACCAATGATTTTTGATGATGTGAGAACTGTAAAAGATGAATATTTGTGAGGAGAGAAAAAGATGGTTGGATTCTCCCCATTAACTTGCCTGACAAATTAAAGGTATTTCATCCCAGATTACGATGCAATGTGAATAGTTGGATGAAAATTTGGCTTAGAAAATTAATTAAACAATTGCCAATGTCCAAGAAAATCAGCTGTCAAGTCACATGGGGTGGTATGTTTCTAGACTTCTTAGACAATGGGAGATGTGGTGGCCTATTGGTATTATCACTCGGGTATTAGTTCTAGGCTAATGTTCTGGGGGAAAGTGAGGACTGCAGATGCTGGGGATCTGGATTTGAATCCTGCCATGGTGGAATTTGCATTCAGTAAAAAGAAAACCCAGAAGTAAAAGTCTAATGATGAACCTGAAACTGTTGTTGTCCAACAGGTTGATTGGGAAGCACTAAGCTCCACAATCACCCGATGAAGGAGCAGCGCTCCATAAGCTAATGCTTCCAAATAACCCTGTTGGACTAGAACCTAGTGTTGTGTGATTTTTAACTTTGTCCACCCGAGTCCAACACTAGCACCTTCAAGTCACTGGACCTGTTGTTAATTGTTGGGGAGAACAAGCCAGGTTCACTAATCCCCTTTAGAGAAAGAAACTGCCATCCTTACCTGGTCTGGGTTACATGTGACTTTGACCCACAAGCAGGGTAGTTGACTCCTAACTGCCCTCTGGGCAATTAAGGATGGGCAATAAATGCTAGTCTAGTCACATACCGTGAATGAATAAAATAAATATTGTTTTGGAAATGTAGAAAGCTCAATAAAGATCCATTGGGATTCAGAAGCTGATTTGCTCCACCTCCGCTATCCCTATTGCTGATGTGTTTGTGTGTGGGATTTCAAACTTCACTATTTATATTGCAATGATGAATAGGAAAAGAACCCGTGAGACTCCAACGCAAAAAGAATCAACAAAACATGATTGCACAAACAAATGCTGTGCTCAGTGACACAACACTCAGCCTATTCCAATTCCCTGAGGCATAACAGGGGATGTTGACGATGCATATGAATAATTGCACATTAGACATGGATTTGCATAAAGGAATTGGAATTAACTAAGACTTTGAAATGACTGCAAAGAGAAAATCACAATATATCCAGTGCAGGATTTAGTAACATGTATGATTATGTTAGTTTTACCAGTCATTTTTCAAGCTCAGATTGGAATAAATCTTCTTACCTCATTTCATCTTCTTAGATAAGTAATGTAGTAGACTCTTTCAATGGCCTAAATGTGCACTGAAAATGGCAGTAAAATGCTGGTGCTCACTGTCATTATGGTGACAGCAATCTTTGGCACCCACACATGCACAGGTAAAAATAGAAATCTGGAAATTGTTGACAGTGATATTCTATTCTTCACAGGATACATAGATGCTTCTTTGCAAATGCAATAAGTATAGGATCAGCAAACTGACATGACCCTCAGTGGGTAATTTATTGAAAAGGCACATTGAATGAGGAGTAAATGAATATTTAATGATCAACAATATAATGACTATTAATGAGCAATTTTAACAAGTGTGCAGTCTCATCCCCTTAGGAGAACATTTAAAAGTTCCATTATTTTGCAAAATACAAAACATTGTATAACTTCATAGATGAAATTTTATCTTCCAACTCAATTCCAAACTTCAGTTTGCTCTCTATAAAATGATTGAAATGTTAACTATGAAACCTGATTTACTTCCTAATTTGCAGTCTGTCATTGGTCAATTGACGAATTTGCTGTCTACAAAGTTGTTACATATCAAAGATGGCGACAAATTCAAAAGCACATCATCTCAAAAGAAACTAATAAGCTGGAGTTTACTAAATTTTTGTGGACAATTTTTTGAGGTCAGTGGTGAGCATCCCCCTTCACTGCAGATTGCAAAATCCAAGCCATTATTTTTTTCTGGATTGGCTGAATAAAACATGTTTATTGTGACAAATGTGCAGAGAGTTTCAGCTACTGTCAGCTCACAAATGATTGGTCTTGACTTGATACACACAAGTTTTGGCATTGTGACAAGGGGCAGTCTGCAACTAGGAGACCGTTGCAATCACTGGTCCATGTCAGTAGCCAGGACACCTATGACATTTCATCTTCATTTTCAGTATCTTAGCACACAGAGAAGAAAGTGAATTGAACAGTACACTGAATTTGTATCTTCCCACTGTTGCCCCTATTACTCTTGTATGGGCAAGTTATTTTGAAATAATAGTCTACACAATGCCATTTCTAACAAAAATCTCTACTTTTTCAGAAACAGAATCAACCCAATATTGTTGCTTGGCAGCTGCAAAACCACAAACAACTACACAAATAATAAATGATATTTTATCTCTGCAGTGAGAAAGAGACTTTAGCTTATAGGATTGAACTATTTTTTCAATAATTTGAACTGATTAAGTAAGTGAGGAATTAAATTATATTCTGACTAACTTGTAGTCAGTGTAACAGGAGTGTCCTGCTGCAGTTGTTTTCACATCACAGAATGAGAATTTGCAACTGTTAAAGGTTGTATGAGCAAGTTTACATCCTTTCACGTCATGGTGGAATTTGCATCAAATCACATCAGCAAATCTTTATTAGTACCTGGCCTTGTCATTATAAGGGGATCATTGAAAAGGCTTCTTGTGTAAAGTGGGAATAAAGAAAATAAATGCTTTGTTCTACTTTGGCTTAGCTTTAATTTTAGTGATTAAGAGAGAAAAGCCATAATTTATTGCTCAATGTTTTGTTTGAATTACAATGTATAATTGTGTGTGATTAGTTTTAAGATTGCTTAATCCTCTTTTGAGTTTCGTTGCTCAAGACTATATCAACTGAATGCACACTGATTATCACTATGCATGATGTGGAGGTGCCAGTGTTGGACGGGGTGGACAAGGTCAGAAGTCAGATGACATCAGGTTATAGTCATCTGTTGAAGGGGCAACATTCCGAAATCTTGTGATTTTAAATAAACCTGTCGGACTATAACTTGGTGTTGTCTGATTTCTGACCTTGTTTGATGTACACTGCATATAGTTTTTCAGTGCTATGTATGTTGTAAGTTTCTGTAAGCTTTCTGCAGTATTTTGCTTTTATTTAATTAAGAATTGACTGAATCCACTACCTTAATAAGTATCATTTATTTTGTATTTCTTAGGTTAGTCTTAATGAATTCAGTGAAATCATGCTTGTAAATGGAATGGATCTTGTAATTATTCAAGGCTATTAAATCATTTCTTTTTTTTTAAACTGACTTAGGTCCAAAAATTAAAGTTAAAATGAATTCTTTATTCTTACATCACAATTTATTGTATGAAATCTTGTCATTCAATCATACTTGCAACATGTAATGATTGGAACATTGCTTAGATGTAAATGTCATGATCTCTTAAGCCATTTGTTTCCTTCATTTGGTCCCATTATCAGGATAGCTGTCTCCGAGGTAGTACAATAGAATATGAAGGGCCCTCTTGTGGCAGAGAGGTAGTGTCCATACCTCTGAACTACAAGACCTACCTTCAAGTTCTACCTGCGCCTGAGGTGTGTAATAGAACTTCTGAACAGGTTGGTTACGAAAATAGGTTAAACAAAAAACAATACAGCAAGTTTTTGATCTGAATAACCAGAGAATCCCCCACTCACTTTGCTTCACAGGAGGCAAGATTTCTCTCTCTAGGTGATTTTTGTACTTCCTCGGAAGGACCATAACCTTGACACATCAGCTTCGCTCATCTGGATCTGTCTCCTGTTATTGCTAATTTGTTATCTGGGCTCCAATATCCCTTTCCCATCTAAATGGCATAATATATGAAGAATCATTTAAGTAACTTGGTTTGTTCACCTCATGTGTCCACATAGACACACTCTCTGATGACATGTGTTTCTTTGCAATTTCAAAGAAATGCAATTGGGAAAACATTATAAATTATTTATCAGTGGTCGTGTGTCACAAAGCTGGTCCCTTTTTCTAAAGGCTGTTCTTTTTCTCAAGGGTCCTTGATTTTTTTTCAAAGGGGTCGTAAAACAGTCCGGGCTCTGAATCGGGGGCTGGATTAGTACAGAGATAAAAAGGGTATTGGGAGGCCTTTTTGTTTATTTATAAATAGATGAGACTTTAGGCCACAGCTTTCATATATTAGAAGTAACCCGTGTAATGAGAGAGGTCAGTCCTGAAAGCTGAATTCCTGTTGTTAGTTCAGTGCAGCAGTGGGCTATGTAGAAACAGGCTGCTAGACTCTCTCTCCTTCTGGGAGAAAGTGAGGACTGCAGATGCTGGAGATCAGAGCTGAAAATGTGTTGCTGGAAAAGCGCAGCAGGTATCCAAGGAACAGGAGAATCGACTGTTCAAACAGTTCATCCACTTTACCAACACCTTCCACCCCAACCTCAAATTCACCTGGACCGTCTCAGACTCCTCCCTCCCCTTCCTAGACTTTTCCATTTCTATCTTGGGCAATCGAATCAACACGGATATTTACTATAAACCGACCGACTCCCACAGCTACCTAGACTACACCTCCTCCCACCCTGCCCCCTGTAAAAACGCCATCCCATATTCCCAATTCCTTTGTCTCCGCCGCATCTGCTCCCAGGAGGACCAGTTCCAAAACCGTACAACCCAGATGGCCTCCTTCTTCAAGGACCGCAATTTCCCCCCAGACGTGGTCAACAATGCCCTCCACCACATCTCTTCCACTTCCCGCTCCTCCGCCCTTGAGCCCCGCCCCTCCAACTGCCACCAGGACAGAACCCCACTGGTCCTCACCTATCACCCCACCAACATCCGCCGTCATTTCTGCCACCTCCAAACGGACCCTGCTACCAGGGATATATTTCCCTTCCCTCCCCTCTCAGCATTCCGAAAAGACCACTCCCTCCGTGACTCCCTCGTCAGGTCCACACCCCCCACCAACCCAACCTCCACTCCCGGCACCTTCCCCTGTAACCGCAAGAAATGCAAAACTTGCGCCCACACCTCCCCCCTTACTTCCCTCCAAGGCCTCAAGTGATACTTCCATATCCGCCACAAATTCACCTGCACCTCCACACACATCATCTATTGCATCCACTGCACCCGATGTGGCCTCCTCTATATTGGGGAGACAGGCCGCCTACTTGCGGAACGTTTCAGAGAACACCTCTGGGACACCCGGACCAACCAACCCAACCACCCCGTAGCTCAACACTTCAACTCCCCCTCCCACTCCACCAAGGACATGCAGGTCCTTGGACTCCTCCATCGCCAGACCATAGCAACATGACAGTTGGAGGAAGAGTGCCTCATCTTCCGCCTAGGAACCCTCCAACCACAAGGGATGAACTCAGATTTCTCCAGTTTCCTCATTTCCCCTCCCCCCACCTTGTCTCAGTCAAATCCCTCGAACTCAGCACTGCCTTCCTAACCTGCAATCTTCTTCCTGACCTCTCCGCCCCCACCCCACTCCGGCCTATCACCCTCACCTTGACCTCCCTCCACCTATCGCATTTCCAACACCCCTCCCCCAAGTCCCTCCTCCCTACCTTTTACCTTAGCCTGCTGGACACACTTTCCTCATTCCTGAAGAAGGGCTGATGCCCGAAACGTCGATTCTCCTGTTCCTTGGATGCTGCCTGACCTGCTGCGCTTTTCCAGCAACACATTTTCAGCTCTCTCTCCTTCTGCCCTTCTAACTTTGACCTGTAAGCCACTGTTTCAGTTTTATTCTATGTTTAAGGGGTGTGTTTATTGGGATTGTTGTGTACATTCCGAACAGCATCATTAAGCCTTGTTTGGATAGACTGAGTTCTGTAGGTATTCTTTTTCTGTTCTATATGTTTCATATTGGAATTTTATGAATAATTTTTTGTCTGTTTTAAAACCTGGTAGTCAACCTAGCTAACTTACTCCAGTTAATTTTCACTGTACACTCACCAAAACAAATAGCAAAGTTATCATCTGGGCTGCCTGTTTAAGAATGTTTTGAGTGGTCTGGTCTAGCCCATAACAGATTGGGGATTCTTTGGGGGATTTAAACAGTGAGTGTCTCTATTTCAGATGTTGGTTTGGTTGAGTAGACAAAGCTTGGGATAGCAATGGCTCTTTCAGCCGTCGAGAGCTTTTTTGCGTGGGTCCCCTACCTCAAACAAAAAGTGGGAATAAGTATTTATTAACAATAATGGATGTATCGACTAGATTTCCTGAGGCAGTCCCATTATGCAATATCACTGCTAAAAGGGTTGGAGAAGAATTACTCAAAAGTTTTTACTAGATACGGACTACTAATAGAATACAATCAGATAAAGGGTCAAATGTCACATCCAAGCTATTCAAGGAGGTTATAGACAGCTTGGGAATAAAACAAGTCACATCTACTCCGTACCATCCAGAATTGTAGGGAGCGCTGGAGAGATGGCGTCAGACACTAAAGACTATGTTAGGGGCTTATAGTCAGGACTATCCAGATGATTGGGGTAAGTGAGTTCCGTTTGTCATTTTTGCGATCAGAGATGCTCCAAATGAATTGACCAAATTCAGTCCATTTGAATTAACTTTTGGGCATGAAGTAAGAAGACCATTAAAATTGATTAAGGAGAAATTAATAAAACAAAATTCAGAGATCACTCATTTGGATTATGTGTCAAATTTTAGAGAATGACTAAATAGAGCTGGGGAGTTGGCGAGACAGCATTTAAAAGTATCACAGCACACAAGGGAACAGGAAACAGATAAGGAATCAAAAATTCACAAATTTGCCATTGGGGACAAGGTATTAGTGTTATTTCCAGTAATAGGTGAACCTTTAAAAGCAAGGTTTAGTGGACCTTATCAAATTGAGATGAAATTGAGTGAGGTGAACTACTTGATAGGGTCTCCAGAAAGGAAGAAAACTCACAGAGTGTGTCATGTGAATCTGCTCAAAAGGTATTGTGACAGGGAAGGAAAGCAAGAGGAGAAGGTGATCATGATTACATGGTGCTAAGCCAGATGGTACCCAATGGTTATGTGTGGATTATCGAAAAGTCAATGCTGTTACAAAGACTGATGCATATCCAATTCTGCAGTTGGAGGACTGTGTCAAAAAGGTGGGACAAGCAACTTACATTTCTAAATTAGACTTTCTCAGAATTGAGGCTACTGCAGGTCACTTCATCAGAAAGAGCGAAGGCAACTTTGGCTTTTGTAATGCCAAATGGACTATATCAGTTCAATGGACTATTTGGTATGAAAAATACTCCAGACACATTTCAAAGACTAACTAATAAGGTAATTACTGGATTACCCAACTGTGTGGTGTATGTTGACGACTTGGTGATTTTTAGTCACTCGTGGAAGCAACATTTATAGCATTTATTGGACTTGTTCAGTCGACTTCAGAAGGCAGGCTTAATGTAAACCTAGCTAAAAGTGAATTTTCCAAAGCCCAACTCACCTTCCTGGGCTATGTTATTGGGCACAGACAAATGGCCCCACCGGATGCAAAACTAAAAGTAATTGGGGAATTTCCCACACTGTCGATGAAAAGAGCAGTACTATGGTTCCTGGGATTGAGTGGATTTTACTGAAAGTTTGTGCTGTGTTTTAGCAGTGTGGTTGCTCCACTCACCGAATTGTTAAAAAAGGGCAAGACGTTTCAGTGGACAGTGGACTGTCAAAAGGCATTTGACAGCCTGAAGACTGTTAACCACTGCCCCAGTATTAGCCACACCTGATTACCTGAAGCCTTTCAAGGTAGCTATCGATGCCAGTGATGTGGTGTCAGTGTGGTGCTCCTGCAGGAGAATGACGAGGGGATAAAAGGCCCATTGGGTATTTTTCCAGGAAGTTGAATGTTTATCAAGTTGAGAAAGGGACTTCGAACTTGGTGTTAGCATTACCACATTTCAGTGTAATGCATCTGAGACAATCGTGCACACTGATCCTAACCCATTGACATTTGTGGAGAAATTTAAGGACAAAACTGCCACATTGTTTAAATGGAGTTTGTGGTTGTAGCCATTTAATTTGACAATTGTGCATGCGGCAGGTCATGAAAACGTGATTGCCAATGTGTTGTCGAGACTCAAATGAGATAAGGAGGCGTTCGGTGGCAGGTGTGCCACGACCTGAATTTTGAATGTGGCTGTGCATGTTTGCATGTGTACAGTGAGTGCTGTGTATATGTGTGTATTAGAGATGGTTCTTTTTTTTAAAGGAGGAGGTGTCACAAAGCTGGTCCGTTTTTCTAAATGCTGCTCTTTTTCTCAAGAATACTGTATGCCTGATTTCTTTTCAGAGGGGTTGTAAAACAGTCCGGGTTCTGAATTGCCTGGGTTGGTACAGAGATGAAAAAGGATTGGGAAGGATTTTTGTTTATACATAAACAGATGAGACTTTAGGCCACAGCTTTCATGTTTTCGAAGTAACCCGTACAATGAAAGGAGAGTGGTCAGTCCTGAAAGCTGAATTCTTGTAGTTAGTTAGTTCAGTGCAACAGTGGGCTATGTAGAAACAGGCTGCTTGACTCGCTTTCCTTCTGCCCTTCTAACTTTGACCTGTAAGCTTTTGTTTCAGTTTTTATCTATGTTTAAGGGCTGTGTTTATTGGGATTGTTGTGTACATTCCGAACAGCATCAGTAAGTCTGGTTTGGATAGACTGAGTTCTGTTGGTGTTCTTTATTCTATTCTATGTGTTTCATTCCATAATTTTATGAATAAATTATTGTCTGTTTTAAAACCTGGTAGCCAAACTAGCTAACCTACTCTGGGTAATTTTCACTGTACACTTAACCAAAACAAATAGCAAAGTTACCGTCCGGGCTGCCTATTTAAGAGTGTTTTGAGTGATCTGGCCGAGTCCATAACATGTGTGTTCAAAATGTGATCACACAGGTTCCAATTATCAAATTAAATTATGATCAAGAGTTGATATTTAGTCAACCAGGACTACATGGTAAACTCATGGACTCAACTAGTTTTTAATCTTGTGAGGGACCAATCAGATTTTGCAAAAAGGTCACCTGTTGTATTTTCTTAGGTCATGAAGAGCTTTGATTGAATGCTGATAGAAGGAAGATTCACGTCCAGGGCACCAGGTGTGGATGGGCTCATAGAGCAAAGTTTTCTGGCCCTCTTCCCGGTTTATGTTGGCACTGAGATTGCTGTTAAGAGGGAGAATGTAGTGTCCACATGACCAGTGGGCATGCAGAGGCTGGGTGTATCATTACCTTGGAGTGCATTATTACCCCAGATAATGACATTTTGATTGAATGTTGACAAGCTTCTGTTGCAGCTCTATATGTTTCTACTGAGCATTTGATTTTGATTTTGTTATAGTGCCCCATTGGGGGCTATCTAACTTGTTTAACTTTATTTCAAAAGAGTAGGGAGAAGACTCATTAAGAAGTGATAGCTCCTTTGTGTAGAATTTGATTTGTGAATCTTGCTTGATTAGAAGCAAACTTGTTTTATAAAGGCTATTGTTCAAGCTGGCCTTTGCATTTGTTTGACCAATTCCGATTCTGCTCGGCAATTACTTTTTCAATCTCACTTCTAAAAATTGGTATCAGCAATTTGATTACTAATATTTTCAGATGATGAGCAGAAATCTTCCAATTATTTTTCCATGTGTACATTAGCAGTTAAACCCAGTTAAATGTAATTAGCTTTTAGTGCAACATATTTTTCTGATTAAATTCATTCCTCAGGGATGGAACAAAAGAAAAAGAAATCCAGAGTCAAATATAAGGAAATCAACTTAGTGTGGCTGGTTTGGATAACATATTCAAAGTCTCATTAAAAAGCTGTTTCTGTGATGGGTGAGCCCATCAGCTACCCAAATAGAAACTATGCAGTTATACCTGGTGTACACACATATCGCATATCTTTGTATTTTAGAGTGAATGAATGTGCAAAGTGAGTCATTGTGTGTGCAGTCCTTTATAGCAATTCTTTTGTTTGGATGCTTACAGTAAGTGCTGATTTCTTTACCTCTGGAATTAATGTACATATTCAGCAACAGATCTGCCATTATTTTTTCTGAGTGAGGCCATAGATATAGGAGCCAAATTAGGCCATTCTGTCCAGAGAGTATGCTCTGCCATTCAATCATGGCCGATATGGTACTTAATCCCATCCTCCTGCTTCTCCCCATAGCCCTTGATTCCCTTACTAATCAATAACATAGCTCTGTCTTAAAGACACTCAATGACTCCTCTACAGCCCTCTGCGTCTGTTCCACAGATTCACCACCCTCTGGCTGAAAAAATACCTCCTCCTCTCGATTCTAAAAGGTCATTGATGAAGGTAGAGCAGTGGATGTGGTGTACAGGAATTTTAGTGAGGTGTTTGATAAGGTTCCCCATGGTAGCATCATTCAGAAAGTAAGAGGCATGAGGTACAGGGAAATCTGGCTGTCTGCTTACAGAATTGGCTGGCCAATAGAAGACAGAGGGTGGTAGTAGATGGAAAGTATTCAGCCTGGAGCTTGGTGACCAGTGGTGTTCCGCAGGGATCAGTTCTGGAACCGCAGCTCTTTGTGATTTTTTATAAATGACTTTGACGAGGAAGCGGAAGGGTGGGTTAATGAGTTTGGCAATGACACAAAGGTTGGTGGAGTTATGGAACATGTGGAGGGCTGTTGTAGGTTGCAATGGGACATTGACAGGATGCAAAACTGGGCTGATGAGTGGCAGATGGAGTTTAACCTGGAAAAGAGCAAAGTCATTCACTTTGAAGATCCAATCTGAATGTAGAATACAGGGTTAAAGGCAGAATTCTTGACAGTGTGGAGGAACAGAGGGCTCTTGGAGTCCATGCCCATAGATCCCTCAAAGTTTCCACCCAAGTTGATAAGGTTGGGTTTAGAAGGTGTATGGTGTGGTGACTTTCATTAGCGGGGGATTGGGTTTAAGAGCTGTAAGGATATACTGCAACTCTGTAGAGTCCTGGTTAGACCACATTTGGAATATTGTGTTCAGTTCTGGTCACCTCATTATAGGAAAGATGTGGAAGCATTAGAGAGGATGCAGAGGAGATTTGCTAGGATACTGCCTGGACTGGAGGGCATGACTTATGAAGAAAGGTTGAGGGAACTAGGGCTTCTCTCACTGGAGAGAAGAAAGATGAGAAGCGACTTGATAGAAGTTTACAAGATGTTGAGAGGCTTAGATGGAGTGGATAGCCAGAGACTCTTTCCCGTGGTGGAAATGGCTATCACAAGGGGACATAATTTTAAGGTGATTAGAGGAAGGTTTAGAGGAGATGTCAGTGGTAGATTCGTTTCACATAGTGGTGGGTGCATGGGACGCATTGCCAGTGGTGGTGTAGAGTCAGATACATTCGGACATTTAAGCAACTCTTGGATAGGCACATGGAAGATATTACAATTAAGGGTAAGTAGATTAGTCTGATCTTATAATAGGATAAAAGGCTGGCACAACATCGAGGGCTGAAGCGCCTGTACTGTTCTATGTTCCTTCACTCTGGTTCCAGTCTCTCCTACTAATGGAAACGTCTTATCCACATCCACTCCATCCAGTTGTCTCAGTATTCTGAGATCCCCAAAATAGAAATATGAACATTTCACCCTTTTTAATAAGCCTTCAAACCTGAGACCTTTCCTCCGTGTGAAATTAATACCTTTTCAATGGGACCTTTTGAAGTATTCCAGTGAACTAAGAGATCGGTAAATCTAACGTTTATCAGACTTGTTCCCGGGATGGCAGGATAGCCCAATGATAAGAGATCAGGCAAACTGGGCCTGGATTCTCTGGAGTTTCAAGGAATGAAAATTGACCTTATTGAAACTTACAAAATAGTCAAATAGTAGTCAGAGTGGATACAGGTAACGTTGAAGAATATAGGACTCAAATTAAAAGTAAGAGGAATGCACTTAGGTCTGGAATAAGGAGAATCTTTTTTTACTCAGAGGGTGACTAATCTTTGAATTCTTTGCCACAGCAGGCTGTGGAAACACAGTCTTTAAGTATGTTTAAGGTTGGGATTGGTAAATGTCTGATTACCAATGGTGGACAGGGTTATGGGGATGGGGTTGAACTGAAAGGAGGGGAAAATCGATGGGCTAAATAGCTTGCTACTACTCTTTTGTTTCTGACCCATAGTCATACAGAGGGAGAAATATATTCTAGTGGATCTTTTGAGAGATTAATCTAATTTTTAAAAAATTCCAAAACCATATGTGTAAGTATCTCCCATGGGGTTGTACATAGGAAATTTAGATGAGGTGTATTCTTGGAGAGTTGGAACAATTGAACTAAGATGTGCTAATATTCCTAATTTATTTTTAGTTTTATATTATTTGTAATTATGCAATTGTTATTATATGTCACTATTTGTAGTAGTGCAGTTTGGGAAGGTGAAGTTGGAGAATACTCTGCAGTTGAAGCTTTGAGATGCTGTGTGACAAGGCCAGTAGTTGTAGCAAGATGTAATTATGTTGTGACTTGCTTAAATTAGCAATTTCTATCATAAACAAGGATGTTAAAAATTTCTGTTGGAGGGTTGGAGGAAAATGAGGTTTTGCAGATGGAAAGTGTTGTAGGTGCAAGGTTAATATACCGCAGATTGAACTCAAACAAATGCTGTATCTGGTACAAATGGTTGCAACTGTCATTAGTACTGATTTCTGAGTCATTCTTGAATATATAAAAAAGGCCAGCCTGACTTCTAAGTGGTCTTAGCAACTACTTCAGTCAATCAACCTCCAAATAACCAAAGCAGAGAAAACACCTTCCAATTACCTTGGAGATGTCAGAGATCTCGATTGATCTATTTATTTTCTGAAGTATGTGTTTTGCAATTTGATTAGCCTGGAATTTCATCTTCTAATCATATTCAAGATTCTCTTTAATTACACAGGAGTGCCCCTGAGCAGCAGAATAATCATATGTTGTTACATGGTATAATATC
Organism: Chiloscyllium punctatum; assembly: GCF_047496795.1. Lineage (NCBI taxonomy): Eukaryota > Metazoa > Chordata > Chondrichthyes > Orectolobiformes > Hemiscylliidae > Chiloscyllium > Chiloscyllium punctatum. The sequence goes on along the minus strand of NC_092780.1, from coordinate 16,153,132 downwards.
ATCATTATCTGGAAACAGTACAAAACTTTTAATTTGATATGATCAGTGCCAAGGAAATTCTACTAGTTTTTACAAATATACAAAATTATTTTAAGACTGCATATCCTGGAAACTCTCATTTAAATTAAATAATGACATGCAGCTTTAAAATTCAGTTATGACTTGCAGACTGCATTTTACATTATAAAGGAAAATGATCATATGATGTGGGCAAAATTCAACACAAATATTTCCTCTCAGGATGCCCCTTAGCGGTTTTCAATTTTAAAATGGGACAAGAAGTGATAAAGAGAAGGTCCAAATTTGTATCTCCCTCTAGAACATTCTGGAACATGTGACTGTTCTGAAGAGTGTCTATGGTTCCTTAAGTGTTTGGCTCCATTCATTTATGGAAAAGATGAAAATAGGAAAAAAAAACAAAATATGTAATTTACAGAGTTAATTTTCAAAATGCAGGAAAAAAAAACTGGACTCAGAGAAGAGTTAATTAGACTATGTCTTTTGTTCTAAATATTAATTTCTCCATTCTGCACTGCAATCACTTTTCCCTAATTACTTCTCTTTGACAGGAATATATTCTCAGCAGTGTTAAATTTTCACTCTCAGACAGTTAAGAAATTACTGGAGTTAGGTTTCTAAGAGATGTATTGTGTACTCATTTTGCAGCCTTCATTGACTATGAAGTTTATTAAATTCTACAATAATTAAGACGCATCATATAACCTTGCAATCCCATTTATTCGTTTTTCACTCGTGGGATATGGGCGTCATGGGGCCAACATTTATTGTCTGTCCCTAGATACACTTGTGAAGGTGGTGGTGAGCTGTCTTCTTCAACCTGCTGTAGATAGACTCACAATGCCACAAGGGAGGGATTTCCAGGATTTTGTGACAGTGACAGTGACAGTGAAGGAAAGTTGATATATTTAAAAGTCAGGATAGTGAATGGCTTGATGAGGAACTTGCAGGTGGTGGATTCTCATGTATCTACTACCCTTGTCCTTCTAGGTGTAAGTGATCATGGGTTGGGAAGGTGCTATCTGAGGATCTCTGTTGAATTTCTGCTGTACATGTTGTAGATAGTACACACTGCTGCTTCCAAACGTCAGTGATGAAGGGAGTGGATGTTTGTGGATATTATACCAATCAAGCGGGCTGCTCTGTCCTGGATGGTGTCAAGCTTCTTGAATGTTGCAGGAACTATACTTATCCAGGCAACTGGGGAGTTTTCCATCACACTCCTCACTTGTGCCATGTTGATGGTAGACAGGCTTTAGGGAGTCAGAAGATGAGTTACTCAGTCTAGGATTCCTAGCCTCTGACTTGATCTTGTAGCCACTGTGTTTATGTGGTGAGTCCAGTTGAGTTTCTGGTCAATGACAATCCCCAGGAGGTTGTTAGTGTTGGATTCAGTGATGATAACACCATTGAATGTAAAGGAGCAGTGAATAGATTGATCTTTTTTGGAGATGGTCATAGCCTGGCATTTATTACTTGCCACTCGTCACCCCAAGCCTGGATATTGTCCCGGTATTATTGAACAAACAATGCTTCAGTATCTGACGAGCTACGAATGATACTGAACATTGTACAATCATTCCTGATGAAGAGCTTATGCCTGAAACGTCGATTCTCCTGCTCCTCGAATGCTGCCTGACCTGCTGAGCTTTTCCGGCACCACACTCTCAGCATTGTGCAATCATCAGCAGACATCCCTACTTCTGACCTTATGATGGAGGCAAGATCATTGATGAAGTAGCTGAAGATGATTCGGACAACCCTAAGGAATTCCTGAAGAGGTGTCCTGGAGTTGAGATGACTGACTTCCAACAACCACAACCATCTTTCTATGTGCCAGGTATGACTCCAACCAGCAGAGAGTTTGCCCCTGATACCACTGATTCCAGTTTTTGCTAGGGTTCCTTGATGGCACACTTGATTGAATGCAGCCTTGATGTCAAGGGCTGTCACTCTCGCCTCACCACTGGAATTCAGCTCTTTTGTCCATGTTTGAAGCAAGGCTATGTAATGGGCTCAGGAGCTGAATGACCCTGGAAGAACACAAACTGGGCACTGAGCAGGTTAGAATCATAGAATTCCCACAGTGTGAAAGCAATCCATTTGGCCCATCGAGTCCACACTGACCCTCTGAGGAGTCCTACCCCACCCACTCCCCCCACCCACCCTAACCCTGAATTTCCCATGGCTAGTCCACTTAGCCTGCATATCCCTGGACTCTATTGGCAATTTTGCATGGCCAATCCACCTCACCTGGTTTTTATTGAGCAGCTGCTGCTTGATAGCAGTTTGATGACACCTTCCATCACTTTCTCGATGATCAAAAGTAGACTGATGGGGGAGTAATTGGCCGGGTTGGATTTCATAAAAGCCCTACAGTGTGGAAACAGTCCATTTGGACCAATTCCACATCAACCCTCTGAAGAGTATCACCCCCAGCCCCAACCACCCCCACCCTATAACCCTGCATTTCCTATGGTTAATCCACCCAGCCTATACACTGCTGGACACTATAGACAATTGAACATTGCCAATCCACCTCAGTGCACATCTTGGAAACTGGAGCACTTGAGGAAACACGCACAGACAAGGGGAGAATGTGCAAACTCCACACAGACAGTCACCTGAGGGTAAAATTGAATCTGGATCCCTGGTGCTGTGAAGCAGCAGTACTAACCAATAAGCCACCCTCAATTTGTCCTGCTTTAGTGTACAGAACATACATGGGCAATTTTCCACATTGTCAGATAGATGCCACTGTTGTATCTGTACTGGAAGAGCTTGGCTAGAGGAGTAAAAAGTTCTAAAGTACAAATCTTCAGTACTATTGCCTGAATGTTGTCACGGCCCAAAACCAGTATTCAGTGCCTCCAACCATTTCCTGATATCATGGGGAATGAATCAAATTGTCTAAAGACTGGTATCTGTAATGCTGTCTACTACTGGGGGTGACTGAGATGAATCATCCACTTGGCACTTCTGCCTGAAGATTGTTGCAAAAGCTTCAGCCTTGTCTTTTGCACTGATGTGTTGGGCTCTTCCATTACTGAGGATGGGGATTGCTGTAGCGCTTCCTCCTCCAGTGAGTTGTTTAATTGTCCACCACCATTCATGACTGGAAATGATGAGTGCAGAGCTTAGATCTGCTCCGTTAGTTGTGAGATCATTTAGCACTTTCACTTACTGCTTAGGCTGTTTGGCATGCAAGTAGTCCTGTTTGGTAATTTCACCAGGTTGACATCTCATCTTCAGGTTTGCCTGGTGCTGCTCCTGGCATGCCCTCCTGCACTCTCCATTGAACCAGGGTTGATCCCCTGGCTTGATGATAATGGTTGAGTGGGGGCTATGCCGGGCCATGAGATTACAGATTGTGCTGGAGTAAAATTCTGCTGCTGTTCATGGCCCACAGTGCCTTATGGATGCCCAGTCTTGAGTTGCTGGATCTGGTTGAAATCTGTTTCATTTAGCACAGTGCTAGTGCCACACAACTCTCAATGTGAAGGTAGGACTTTGTCTCCGTAAGGATTGTGCAGTGGTCACTCTTACTGTACAGTCACGGACAGACGCATTGACAGCCTGCAGATTGGTAAGAATGAGGTCTAGTATGCCTTTCCCGCTTGTTGGTTCCCTCAGCAATTGTTGCAGACCCAGACAAGCAGCTATGGCCTTTAGGACCCAACCAGCTCCACCAGTCATGTTGCTGCCAAGCCACGCTTAGTGGTTGACATTGAATGCCCCACCCAGAGTATGTTTTGTGCCCTTAGCACTCTCAGAGCTTCTGCCAAGTGTTGTTCAACATGGAGGAGTACTGATTCATCAGCCGAGGGAGGACGGTACATGATAGTCAGGAGGAGATTTCTTGCCCATATTTAACCTGAAGCCATGAAACTTTGTGGGGTCGGGAGTCAATGTTGAGGACTCTCAGAGCAACCTCATCCTGACTGTATCCCACTGTGCTGCCAGCTTTGCTGGGTCTGTCCTTCCGGTAGAACAGGACATATCCAGGCATGGTGATGGTGGTGCCAGGGACAGTATCAGTAAGGTATGCTTCTGTGACTATGAACCATGGCAGTCTGTTGCTTAACTGGTCTGTGAGACAGCTCTCTCAATTTTGGCACTGGTCCCATGATGTTAGTAAGGAGGACTTTGCAGGGTCAACAGGACTTTTTCTGCCATTGTTTTCTTTTTGGAGTCCAGGTTGATGCCAGGTGGTCTGGTTATTTTTATTTCTTTGGTGAGATTTTGTAGCAATTGATACAGCTGAGTGGCATGCAAGGCCACTTCCGAGTAGACAGTCAACCGAATTGATGTGGGTCTGGAGTCATATGTAGGCCAGACCAGGTGAGAATGGCAGATTTCCTTCCCTGAAGGACATTGATGAGTCAGATGGGCTTTTTCTGACAATTGACAATAGTTTCACAGTCATCAGTAGATTCTTACTTCAAAGTTTTTTTTTATTGAATCCAAATTCCATCATCTGCTGTAGCAGGGTTCAAACCCAGGTCTCCAGAACATTAGCTGAGTTTCTGGATTAATATTCTCCATTGCCACCCCGATCTGGGCATAATCTTTGGTTGGCTTTGTGGAACATCTGTAGGTTTGACACTCAACCAAAAAGCTGAAGTCTTAAATAAGCTAACATTCTAAACTGTCTGTGTTTACCCTTCTGATTTAAACCATGGAACCTTTATGGTATTTAGAGTCATAGAGACGAACAGCACTGAAACAGACCGTTCACTCTAACCCGTCCATGCCGAACAAATATCCCAAACTAATCTAGTCCCACCTGCCAGCACCCAGCCCATATCCCTCCAAACCCTTCCTATTCATATACCCATCCAGATGCCTTTTAAATGTTGTAATTGTACCAGCCTCCACCACTTCCTCCGGCAGCTCATTCCATACATGTACCACCCTCTTGTGTGAAAAAGTTGCCCCTTTGATATCTTTCCCCTCTCACCCTAAACCTATGCCCTCTAGTTCTGGACTCCCTGCCCCAGGGAAAACACCTTGTCTATTTATCCTGTCCATTCCCCTCATGATTTTATAAACTTCTATATGGTCACCCCTCAGCCTCCAATGCTCCAGGGGAAACATCCCAGCCTATTCAACCTCTCCCTATAGCTCAAATCCTCCAACCCTGGCAATATTCTTGTAAATCTTTTCTGAAGCTTTTCAAGTTTCACAACATCCTTCCAATAGGAAGACCAGAATTGCACATATTATCCCAAAAGTGGTCTAACCAATGTCCTGTACATCCGCAACATGACCTCCCAACTCCTATACTCAATGCACTGTCCAATAAAGGAAAGCATACCAAACTCCTTCTTCACAATCCTATCTACTTGCGATTCCATTTTCAAGGAGCTATGAACCTGCACTCCAAAGTATCTTTGTTCAGCAGCACCCACTAGGACGTTACCATAAAGTGCATGATGAAAATTTGTATCTATTTCAATGTCGAACATCAAAATTTCTATCTGGAATTATGATTAACAGCCTTGCCTGCAAAAGAAATACTGTGGGTGCTGGAAAATCTTTTGGATTTTACTTAAATTTCTGATGCTTGACTCGTCCTTTAGATCTTCATAAACATGTTGCCTTGTGTTGTGAACAGCTGTACCTATTATATAGTAAAAAAGACAAGGAACTACAGATGCTGGAAATCAGAAACAAACATAGAACCTGCAAGGAAAACTCAGCAGGTCTGGTAGCATCTGTGGAGAGAAAACAGAGTTAACATTTTGGATCCAGAGACTCATTTCAGAACTGATTGTAGCTAGGAAAGGTTTGCTGAAGATGGGGAGGGGGAAGGAAGGGAGGAGTAAACAATAGGTGGAGGTTGTGACAAGGTCAGCCAGGTGTACCTTATAGAATATGAGTTCCCTGATTCGAGCTGTTAATCTGGTCCAATCAGGGAAACATGATGTAGACAGGAGTGTCAGAGGTTCTGTTCACTCTGACAGCTGGCTCTGAGGGAGCTGGATCAGTGTCAAGGATTTTCCACTGTAAAAGTGACTTGGTGATGGGATACCGACCTCTGAGAGGTTATTGCAGAGGTGAAGTTTAAAGCTTTTGTGAAGATCTGTAGCTCAGGAGCTGGTTGGATTTGTTGTTAGTCTGTTTGCCGAGCTGGTAGGTTTTTGGAAGATATTTTGCCCCCTATCTAGGTGACACCACCACTGCAGTATTGTCTCCTATGAAGTGC